>NC_072423.2:88466000-89177000 GCF_028878055.3 Symphalangus syndactylus | reverse complement strand
TAGCTTTGTGAATATGTAGAACTATGCTGCTGGAGTTGTCAACTAAAAAGATTCATCGTTAGTACAAAGTCAGATTGTGATATGCTTAGAATGCCTCTGTACACTTATCCTATGTCCATTAATGAGGATAGAGAGGCTTATGAACCAGGATCACTTAAGAAGGTATCTATGTTCCTAAAAATTCTAATAAATTATTTATAGAATTAAGTGTACAGCATTATTATTTTTGGAGAGTCCCACTTTCAGCATAAGAATGGGAGGAACTCTGAACCAACTCCCCAGCCAATTTGTAAAAATTATTTCAAAAATCTTAATCATTTAAAACCTCTGTACTCTGTAAACCTTTTTAATGGAATATAGCAAATAAAGGCACATTCATTCAAGAAAATCTACTCAGAACAAGCTTTAAGAGTTTCTGGTATGGTATCTGAACCAAGACCTGCTTCCCTCCCTCCTCTCAGATCAGCAAGACCACACTAGGTTGGAATAGCCAAAAACATAGGACTCCCTTTCCTCAAAGACCCCAGTCAGATTGCTATACTATCTTCTCAGGAAGGGTAGGCCAACTAATTAGCCTTTCTGGTCCTGCCTAAATACTTATGCTGAGGCTAAGTACCAAGTGAATGCAGCCAAGAGATGGGTGATCTCTTCTACCCAGCTTTTACTCACGGGATGGAGACTCTATCTTAGATGTGGCACTACTGAGAATACTGAGCTCTAATTGACCTTTTTCTGGCTTTGGGGTAAGGGTTTCACATCATGAGGGGTAAGGGTTTCACATCATTAGAGGCAAGCTGAGAGGAACTGGGGCTTCTGTACCCTCCCCCATTCACCAAACCCTCAACTCTTAAAGAGAAAGACTCCATTGTCCCTGCCACTTCCTCACCCCTGCACCAGATCCTTAGCTCAGAGACTTTGGGAGAGAAATAGGCTATAGAATAGAAATCTCCATTCCGTTCCCAAAGGAGGTGACTTCATTTATAGCATGTGGAGAAGTTTAGGCTTACAAGTACTCTCAAAAACAGTGGAAGTTGTGGTAAAAGGCACTTGGTAGGTGTTCAAAGATACATTTTAGATACAGGCTAAACTGTAGGCCCACGATTTTCCCAGAGAGAAACGGGAAAAGGGAAAGCTAGGAAGAGCCCTTTTGGAGTCAGAACAAATCTCAAACATTGATTTTAGGAGCTGTCCCCTCAAAGGAGCTCAAATTTGTTTGGGTCAGTCTGTGAAGCAGTTTTTGTCTCAGAACAACCAGCAAGCACTAGTAGAGCGTAACAGCTGGGTATGGTTAGGGAAAGAGACAAAGAGAGCCTTTCCAAGATAAATGTCATCCCAGGATGACTGTGGGCATCACAAGCCTGCACCCTGTAAGGGGCAACATCAAAGCTTAACAGTGAAGAGGGAGAAATAGACTTCACTGAAACAACCCAGAGAGTTTTTTGCTAATCAAGTAAATAACAATAAGTCCTGGTGTGGGGGATGAGTACCCAGAGTTGCTATAATATATTATCTAAAATGCCCAGTTTCCAACAAAACAATTATATAATAGGCAACAATATAAAACAGGCAACGAAACAGGCAAGTTTGACCCATAGATGATATAAACTGTAGGCAACAAAAACTGTGAAAGACCAGGTATAATATTTAATAAACAAATGTTTCAAAATAGTCATTATAAAGATGTTTGAGCACTTAAGTAAGCCATGATTAAGGAAGTAAAGGAAGGTGTGATAACAATATTGCATCAAATAGAGAATATCAATAAAGATATATAAATCATTTTTAAAACACCAAATGGAAATTCTGGAGTTGAAAATTATAACAGCTAAAATAAAAAAATTCATTAGAGTGGCACAACAGTAGATTTGAAGTGGCAGAAGAAAGAATTAGTGAATTTCAAGATAGATTGATAGAGATTATGCAACCTGAAAGACAGAGAGAAAAGTGAATGAAGAAATATGAATAGAGACTTAGAGAAATGTGAAATACCATTAAGGACAACAACATATACATAATGAAAGTACCAGAAGAGGGGAGAAAGAGAAAGAAGGAGAAAATATATTCAAAGAAATAATGCCTGAAAACTTTCCACATTTATTCAAAGCCATTAATCTATACCTGCTAGGAATCTCAACAAATCCCAAGGAAGAAACTCACAAAGAAATCCACAAGTAGACATATCACAGTAAAAATGCTGAAAGCCAACAAAGAGAAAATCTCGAAAGCAGCAAGAGAAAAATGACTTGAGACATGCAAGGGAACTCCAATAAGATTAACAGCTGACTTCTAATCAGAAACATTGAAATCCAGAAGGTAGTGGGATAACAAATTCAAAGGGTTCAAAGAAAAAAAAAACCTATCAACCAAGAATCCTACTTCTAGCAAAGCTATCTTTCAAAAATGAAAACAAAATAAAGACATTTGCAGATGAACAAAATCTGAAAGAATTTGTTGCTAGCATGCCTTACAAAAAATACTAAAGAAAATTCTTCAGACTGAAAGCAAGTGACTACAGATAGTAATGTGAATCTCATGAAAATATAAAGATCACTGACAAAAGAAGATTATACAAATATAAAAGAAAGCGTAAATGCAAATTGATCCTCTTTCTTCTACTAACTTATTTAAAAAGCAATCATATGAAACAATATGTATATAACGTATTGTTGGGTCTATAACATATGGAAATGCAATATATTTGCCAATAACAGCAAAAGTAGGGGGAGGGGAGCAAATGTATTTTAAGCTAAGGAATTTACTCTAGATGTTAAACTTGAACCCACAGGAACAAATGAGGAGAACAAGAAATTATAAATAAAAAATTTCTGGTAAATAATAAATTGTAATGGTAAATAAATAAATGGTAAATAACAAAAGTTGTAAATGTATACTTGTTCCTTTTCTTCTCTTTGCTTCTTTAAAAGAGATAGAATTATATAAAGTAAGAATCATAATGTTATCTTGTGTTTGTAACATTCATAGATGTAATACATCAATAATATCACATAAAGAGGTATTGAAATAGAGCTATATAGGGATAATGTTTCTATATTTCACTGGAATTAAACTAGTATAAATATGAAGCATATTTTGATAAGTTAAAATATGATGAGCCTTAGAGCAACAATTAATGAAATAACTGAAATATATAGTAAAAAATTATTAAAAATTAAAATACTACATTAGAAAATATCCACTTAGCAAGAAAAAATTAAGCAGTCAAGGCAGAATAGAGAAACAAAAAACATAAAACATGGAGAAAAAGTAAAATGTCAAATGCAAACCTATTTCAATATAAGATTAAATGTGAATTAATAAAAACAATTCAATCAAAGGCAGAGATTGTCAGACTGGGTACAAAAACCAGATCCAACTACGTGCTGTCTATGGGAGACACACTTTAGATTCAAAGACACAAAAAGAATGAAACAAAAAAATAGAAAAATATTTGTAATCCAAAGAACAAACACAAGAAAGCTAGAATGGCTATACTAATACCAGACAAAATATATTTTAAAAATGCTGGCCGGGCGTGGTGGCTCAACGCTGTATTCCCAGCACTTTGGGAGGCTGAGGCAGGTGGATCACGAGGTCAGGAGATCGAGACCATCCTGGCTAACACGGTGAAACCCCGCCACTACTAAAAATACAAAAAATTAGCCAGGCGTGGTGGTGGGCGCCTGTGGCCCCAGCTACTGGGGAGGCTGAGGCAGGAGATTGGCATGAACCCGGGAGGCGAAGCTTGCAGTGAGCCAAGATCGCACCACTGCACTGCAGCCTGGGCAACAGAGTGAGACTCTGTCTCAAAAAAAAAAATGCTACTAGAGATAGAGAGGAACATTTTTTAATGGTGAAAGGTCAGCTCATCAGGAAGATAACAATTATAAATATATATTTTCTAAGAACAGAGGCTTGAAATACACAAAGCAAAACCAGACAGAAACAAAGAAAGAAATAGACAATTTAACAATAGTAGTTAGGGACTTCAATGACCCACTTTTAATGATGAGTAGAGCAACAAGGCAGAAGATAAACAAGGAAATAGAAGATTTGAACAACATTATAAGCCAACTAGACCTAACAGACATCTATAGAACATTTCACCCAACAACAGAAGAATACATGGTTTTCTGAACTGCACATGAGACATTCTTTGGAATAGACCAGAGTTTAGGGCATAACACATTTTAATAATTTTAAAAGACTAGAAATAGTAAAGTATTTTCTCTAAGTACAATGGAACAAAATTAAAATTAATAACAAATTTGGGAAACCCCAAATATGTGGAAATTAACAACATACTCCTAAATAACCAAGGGATTAAAGAAGAAATAAAAAGAAAATTAGAAAATACTTTGAGATGAATGAAAATGAAGATACAGCATATCAATGCTTATAGGATGCAGCTAAATGAGTGCTTAGATAGAAATTTATAGCTGTAAATGCCTATACTAAAAAAGAAGAAGGACCCCAAGTCAGTAACCTAACTTTCCATCTTAAGATAATGAAAAAAAAAAAAAAAAACATATCAAACCTGAAGAAAGCAGAAGGAAATAAAGTAGTAAAGATTAAAGCAAAAATTATTTACAAGCAAAATAGAAAAACAATAGATAAAATCAATGGACACAAAAATTGATTCTTTGAAAGATGAACAAAATTGGAAAGCCTTTAATGAGACTAAAGAAAAATAGGGAAGTCTCAAATTAGTACAATCAGAAATGAATGTGGAAACATTACTACAAACCTTATAGAAATAAATGTGATTATAAAAGAATACTATGAACAATTATATGCCAATAAATTAGATAACCTGCTGAAATGGACAAGTTCCTAGAAACATGCAAACTATTAAAACTGACTAAGGAAGAAATAGAAAATTTGAATAGACTATAAAAAATTAAGATATTTAAATTTATAATCAAATCTTCTATGAAGAAAAGGGCAGACCCAGATTACTTCAGTGGTGACTTCCACCAAATATTTAAAGAATTACCTTCTTCACAAACTCTTCTAAGAATAGAAGAGGAGGGAACACTTCCTAACTCATTCTGTGAGGCCACTATTACCCTGAGATCAAAATCAGACTAATGCATCACAACAAAAGAAAACTAAAAACCATGATCTCTTGTGAACAAGGACACAAAAATCTTCAACAAAATGTTAGTAAACTTAATACAGCAACACAGAAAAAGGAATATTGCAGGCATACCTTGGAGATATTGCAGGTTCAGATTCAGGCCACTGCAATAAAATGAATATTTTAATAAAGTAACAGATGAATTTTTTAGTTTCCCAATGTATATAAAAGTTATGCTGGCCGGGCACGGTGGCTCACGCCTGTAATCCCAGCACTTTGGGAGGCCAAGACGGGTGGATCACAAGGTCAGGAAATTGAGACCATCCTGGCTAAGACAGTGAAACCCCGTCTCTACTAAAAACACACACAAATTAGCTGGGCGTGGTGGCGGGTGCCTGTAATCCCAGCTACTTGGGAGGCTGAGGCAGGAGAATGGCATGAACCTGGGAGGTGGAGCCTGCAGTGAGCCGAGATTGCGCCACTGGCCACTGCACTCCTATCTGGGGGACAGAGCGAGACTCCGTCCAAAAAAAAAAAAAGTTATGCTACAGTTTACTGTAGTCTATTAAGTGTGCAATAGCTTTATGTCTAAAAATGTACTTAATTTAAGAATATTTTATTGCTAAAAAAGCTAATGATCACCTGAGCCTCAGTGAGCTGTAATCTTTTTGCTGGTGGACGGTCTTGCCTTGATGCTGACTGATCAGGGTGGCATTTACTGAAGGTTGGGGTGCCTGTGGCAATTTCTTAAGATTAGATAACATGAAGTTTGCTGCACCCATCAACTATTCTTTTCCCAAAAGTTTCCTCTGCTGTATGCAATGTTTTTTGATAGCATTTTATCCACCATAAAACTTCTTCCAAAACTGGAGTCAATCCTCTCAAACCTTGACAGTGCTTTATCAACTAAGCTTATGTAATATTCTAAATACTTCATTGTCATTTCAGCAATGTTCATAGCATCTTCACTGGACTAGAATCCACCTGAAGAAAGCACTTTCTTTACTCATCCATAAGAAGCAACTCCTTATCCATTAAAGTTTTATCACGAGATTACAGCAATTCAGCCACATCTTCAGGCTTCACTTCTTGCTATTTCCATCCCATCTGCAGTGATTTCCTCCACTGAGGTCTTGAACCCCTCAAAGTTATTCATGAGAGGTAGTATCAACTTCTTCCAAAGTCCTGCTAATGTTGCTATCTTGACCTCCTCCTGTATGTCATTAATGCTCTTAATGTCATCTAGAATGGTGAATCTTCCAGAAGCTCTTCAATTTACTTTGCCGAGATTAGAGGAATCACCAGCTATGACAGCTGTAGTCTTACAAAATGTATTTCTTAAATAACAAGACTTGAAAGTACAAATTACTCCTTGATTCATCACTGCAAATTGGATGTTATGTTAACAGACATGAAAACACAACATTAATCTTATACATCTCCACTAGGGCTCTTGTGTGACCAGGTGCACTGTCAATGAGCAGTAATATTTTAAAAGGAAGCTTTTTTCCCAAGTAGTAGTTCTTAATATTGAACTTAAAATATTCTGTAAATCATGCTGTAAACAGACGTGCTGTTATCCATGCTTTCTTATGCCATTTACAGAACATAAGCAGAGTAGATTAATTCTGAAGGGCCCTAGAATTTTCAGAATAGTAAATGAGCATTAGCTTCAACTTACAGTCATCAGCTGCATTAGCCTTAACAAGAGAGTCAGCCTGTCCTTTGAAGCTTTGAGCCCAAGCATTGTCTGTCTGTCTCTAGCTGGGAAAGTCCTGTAAGACGTCTTCTTGCAATATAAGGCTGTTTTATCTACATTGAAAATCTGTTGTTTAATATAGCCACCTTCATCAATTATTTTAGCTAGATCTTCCGGATAACTTGCTGCAGCTCCTACATTATCACTTGCTGTTTGACCTTGCATTTTTATGTTATGGAGACAACTTCTTTCCTTAAACCTCATGAATCAACCTTGCTAGCTTCAAACTCTTCTTCTGAAGTTTCTTCATCTCTCTCTGTCTTCATAGAATTGAAAAGAGCCAATTAGGGCCTTGATAGGGATTAGGCTTTGGCTTAAGGGAATGCTGTAGTTGATTTGATCTGTCCAGACTACTAAAACTTTCTCCACATCAGCAACAAGCTTGTTTTGTTTTCTTATCATTTGTGTGTTAACTCAAGCAGCATTTTCAATTTCCTTCAACAATTTTTCCTTTATATTCACACCTATGTTAACTGTTGGGTGCAAGAGGATTAACTTTGGCCTATCTCAGCTTTCTATATGCCTTCCTCATAAGCTCAATCATTTATAACTTTTGACTTAAGAGAGAGATGTGTGGCTCTTCTTTTCTCTTAACACTAAGAGGCCACTGTATGGTTATTAATTGGCCTAATTTCAATGTTGTTGTATCTCAGAAAATAGAGAAGACCAATGAGATGGAGAGAGACAAGGGTAAGGATGGTTGGTAGAGCAGTCAGAATGCACATATTTATCCATTAAATTTGTTATCTTATATAGACATAGTTTATGATATGCCAAAACAATAACAATGTTAATATCAAAGGTCATTGATCACAGATCACTATGACAAATATAATAATCATAAAGGTCACTGATCACAGATCACTATGACAAATATAATAATCATAAAAAGGTTTGAAATATTGTGAGAATTACAAAAAGGTGACACAGAGACATGAAGTGAGCACGTGATGTTGAAGAAACAGCTTTGCTTGATGCAGTGTTGTTATAAACCTTCAGTTTGTAAAAAACCTCATTATCTGTGAGGTGCAATAAAACAAAGCACAATAAAACGAGGTATGCTTGTACACTGTAAGCAAGTGCGATTTATTCCACAAATGCAAGGCTGGTTTTATCTTATACAATTAATGTCATATGCTATATCAATAAAATAGAAAAACACATATATGATCATCTCAATTGATGTAGACAAAGCATTTGGTGAAAATCCTTCACTGTTTTATGATAAAAACACTCAAAATACTCGGAATAGATGGGATCTTTCTCAACCTGGTAAGGAGCATCTAATAAAAATCCACACCTAACACACCTATTGGCGAAACACTCAATGCTTTCATGAGGAATAAGACAGTGAGATATGCTCTCATTATATCTATTCAACCTCGTATTAGAAGTTCTAACCAGGGCAGTTTGGTGGTAAAGAAAACCCAAAAGGCATTCAGAGGGTCCAGTTTTATTATTCTGTATATGGATGGCCAGTGATCCCAGCACCATTATTGAATAGGGACTCCTTACCCCATTGCTTATTTTTGTTGACTTTGTTGAATACCAGTTGGTTGTGGGTGTGCAGATTTATTTCTGAATAAATTATAGAAATAAAACAATGTCTATTCACATGTTCTTAAAAAAATTCAACTTTCATTTCAGATTCGGGGGCACATGTACAGGTTTGTTATTTGGGTGTATTTTATAATGCTGAGGTTTGGGGTATGATTGATCCCATCACCCAGTTAGTATCCAAGAGGTAGGTTTTTTTTTTTTTTTTTTTTTGAGACGGAGTCTTGCTCTGTCGCCCAGGCTGGAGTGCAGTGGCACAATCTCGGCTCACTGCAAGCTCCACCTCCCGGGTTCACGCCATTCTCCTGCCTCAGCCTCCGTAGTAGCTGGGACTACAAGCACCCGCCACTGCGCCTGGCTAATTTTTTGTATTTTTAGTAGAGACGGGGTTTCACCGTGGTCTCGATCTCCTGACCTTGTGATCCACCCGCCTCGGCTTCCCAAAGTGCTGGGATTACAGGCGTGGGCCACCGCGCCCGGCCCAAGAGGTAGTTTTTAAAACTTTCTTCCTTCCTGCCTTCCCCCCGTAGCATTCATCAATGTCTATTTTCTTATCTTTATGTACATATGTACCCAACGTTTTGCTCCCACTTATTATAACCCCACTGGCATTTGGTTTTCTGTTTCTGCGTTAATTCACCTAGGACAATGGCCTCCATATTGCTGCAGAGGACATGATTTCACTCTTTTTTTATGGCTGTGTAGTATTCCATGGTGTGTGTGTGTATATATATATATATCACATTTTCTTTACCCAATTCACCATTGATGGGCACCTGGATTTATCCCATGTCCTTGCTATTGTGAATAGTGCTGTGATGTACATGTAAATGCATATGTCTTTTTGGTAAAATGATTTCTTTTCCTTTGGGTGTATATGCAGTAATGGGATTGCTGGGTCAAGTGGTAGTTTTATTTTTAGTTCTTTAGAAATTTCCAAACGCTTTCCATAGGGACTGAGCTAATTTACTTTTCCCCCAACAGTGTATAAGTGTTCCCTTTGTCCTCATTCTCACCAACATCTATTTTTTGACTTTTTAGTAATAGCCATTCTGACTGGGGTGAGATGGTATCTCATTTGGTTTTGGTTTACATTTTCCTGACAATTAGTGATATTAAGCATTTTTCATGTTTGTTGGCTGCTTGTATGTCTTCTTTTTAAGAAGTGACTGTTCATGTCATTTGCCCAGTTTTTAATTTGGTTATTTGTTTTTTGCTTGTTGAATTGTTTAAGTTACTTACAGATTCTGAGTATTTGTCCTTTGTAGGATGTATAGTTTGCAAATACTTTCTCCAATTCTGCAGGTTGTCTGTTTAGTTTAATAGTTTCTTTTTTGTTGTTGTGCAGAAAGTCTTTAGTTTAATTAGGTCCCATTTGTCAATTTTTGTTTTTGTTGCAATTGCTTTTGAGGGTTCGGTTTTATTATTCTGTATATGGATGGCCAGTTATCCCAGCACCATTACTGAATGGAGAATCCTTACCCAATTGCTTATTTTTGTTGACTTTGTTGAATATAATTTGGTTGTGGTTGTGTAGATGTATTTCCAAATTCTCTATTTGGTTCCACTGGTCTATGTGCCTGCTTTTGCACCACTACCATGCTGCTTTAGTTACTATACTCTTGTAGTATACTTTGAAGTCAGGTAATGTGGATGCTTCTGGCTTTATTCTTTTTGCTTAAGATTGCTTTTGCTATTTGGGTTCTTTTTTAATTCCATATGAATTTTAGAAATACTTTTTCTAATTCTGCTAAAAATGATAATTGGTGGTTTGATAGAAATAGCATTGAATCTGTAGATTGCTTTGGGCAGTATGGCCATTTTAATGATTTTGATTCTTCTAATCCATGAGTATAAAATGTTTTTCCATTTGTTTGTGTCATATATGATTTCTTTAAGCAGTATTTTGTATTAACTAGTTTTCCTTGTAGAGATCTTTCACCTCCTTGGTTAGATGTATTTCTAGGTATTTTATTACAATGTGGCTATTGTAAATGCAATTGCATTCTTGATTTGACTCTCAGCTTGAATGTTATGGTGTATAGAAATGTTTAGTCATAAAAAGAATAAAGTACTGATATATGCTACAACATGAATGAACTTTTACAGTAATATATTGAGTGAAATAAGCCAGTTAACAAGAAATTACATACTATGTGATTCATTTTTAATGAAATGTCTGGAGTAGGAAAATATAAGGAGACCCTATGTGGATTAGTGGTTGCCTAAGGTTGGCGAGAATGGGAGGTTGGGGATGGGAGTGATAGCCAAGGGGTACAGAGTTGCTTTTTGAGGTGATGAAGATGTTTTTGAATTGACTGTGTTAATAATTGCACGTATCAGTGAATATACTAAAAACCATTGAGTTGTATGCTTACAAAAAGAATCAATTAAGATAATACTTACATAGATAGCTAAATACTTTCCCAGGTTAACATGAAAATAAATATATATGTTTTCAGAAAAAAGTTCCTGAACTCAAATATCTGCACCCCAAAAGGGAGTTACTTAATGTATGTTATTTGAAAAAACAATTTAAAAATTATGGCACAAAAGACATATATTCTGGTGGGGCATAGTGGCTAATGACTGTAATTCCAGCATTTTGGGAGGCTGAAGTGGGTAGATCACTTGAGGTCAGGAGTTCAAGACCAGCCTGGCCAACATGATGAAACACCGTCTCCACTAAAAATACAAAAATTAGCAGGGCGTGGTGGTGGGTGCCTGTAGTCCCAGCTACTTGGGAGGCTGAGTTGGGAGGATTGCTTGTACCTGGGAGGCAGAGGTTGCAGTGAGCTGAGATTGCACCACTGCACTCCAGCCTGGGTAACAGAGCAAGATTCTGTCTCAAAAAACAAACAAGCAAAAAACAACAACAAAAAAAACTCAAACAAAAACATATATTCTACATTTATTTTCTGCTTTAACTTGAAAACATGCACATGAATAAGATATAATATTTTACTCTTTAGAACACGATTAAACCAAGAAACTTTTCAAGTAAAAAAATTATTATTTTCTCCCCTTTTTTCTATTTTTCATGTTGGAGTGCCCTAGGGCTCAGTTCTTGTTTCTCTTTTCATCTTTGTTGTGTTCTTTCCTTTGGAGGTCTCAACAAGTCTCCTGGCTTTAAATATCTTCATGTCTAAGATTCCCAACTGAATCCATCCAAATGTTCAAGACAAAACTATGGCAGCCCTGATTACGTTTTCTTTTTTTAATCACACCTATCACCTTCTAACATACTATATTATTTCCCTGTTTGTCCTGTTTATTGTTATTGCTTTTATCCTGCTATTAGAATGTAAGCTCCCTAAGGGTAATACATTTTCATCTGTTTGTTCACTGATGCATCCTACATACATAGAACATGCCTGACACTCAGCAAATTATATATATACACACACACACACACACACACACACACACACATATATATGTATAGATTGGTTGATTGAGGTGGAGTGGGGAGATGGAAAAAGAAGGGCAGAATACAGAGTGATGGGGATTAGGGAGAGAGTTACAAAGGGATCTAGGTCATAACTGGAACTTGGAAATTACAATCATAATCTTCCCCCACCAATCCTCAAGTAAAAAAACCCAAAATTTTTTGTGAGTTTTTGTGAAAATCAGTTAAGGGGCTGAGTGTATTCACACCTGCTTCTTTGGGTGTTGTGGAGCAAATTTGGGACAGTATGCACCAATACAGAAACTAAACTATGAGAATGCCAGTTCTGGGAGTTTACAAAATCACATGGGGGCTTTATGGGCTTTGCTGTCATCTGTACTTATATCTCCGGGGATGTAAGGTTTTCTGCGGAAAAGCAACACCAGATGACTTCTAAGTCACATGTTCACTCTGCTTGCAAACAAATTAGAAAAAAAAAAGCTTAAAAAAAGGACTAGAATGAAAAATGATATTAACAGTGGCTGCTTTGGGAATAGAAGTTTTAAAAAAAGTGCAATAACTAGGCCGGGTGCAGTGGCTCATGCCTGTAATCCCAGCACTTTGGGAGGCCGAGGAGGGCAGATCACAAGGCCAGGAGTTAGAGACCAGCCTGGCCAATATGGTGAAACCCCGTCTCTACTAAAAATACAAAAATTAGCCAGGTGTGGTGGCGGGTGCCTGTAGTCCCAGCTGCTTGGGAGGCTGAGGTAGTAGAATCGCTTGAAACCAGGAGGTGGAGGTTGCAGTGAGCTGAGATTGCACCATTGCACTCCAGCCTGGGCGACAGAGCGAGACTCTGTCTCAAAAAAAAAAAAAGTGCAATAACTTAATGCCCATAATTATAACTTCCAATCTAGGGCTGAGAAAAATGGCCTCTCATACCGCTCTGACCCTATTCTATTGAAAGAAAAAATAGGTGGACCTTTATCTGAAATATGAAATAAAATTTCAATTTCTTCTCTTACCAATCCCTGAAAGCACCCTGTTTTCCTCAGCGGGTTTTTTTTTTTTCTTTGAGACGGAGTCTCGCTCTGTCACCCAGGCTGGAGTGTAGTGGCGCAATCTCGGCTCACTGCAAGCTCCGCCTCCCGGGTTCACGCCATTCTCCTGCCTCAGCCTCTAGGAGTAGCTGGGACTATAGGCGCCCGCCACCACGCCCGGCTAATTTTTTGTATTTTTAGTAGAGACCAGGTTCCTCAGTGGGTTTTGATAAGCAGAGTGCTATCTGTGTGCAAGGTACTCTTCTTTTTTTTTTTTTTTTCTTGAGAAGGAGTCTCGCTCTGTCGCCCAGGCTGGAGTGCAGTGGCGCAATCTCGGCTCACTGTAAGCTCCGCCTCCCGGGTTCACGCCATTCTCCTGCCTCAGCCTCTCCAAGTAGCTGGGACTACAGGCGCCCGCCACCACGCCCTGCTAATTTTTTGTATTTTTAGTAGAGACCAGGTTCCTCAGCGGGTTTTGATAAGCAGAGTGCTATCTGTGTGCAAGGTACTCTTCTTTTTTTTTTTTTTTCTTGAGACGGAGTCTCACTCTGTCACCCAGGCTGGAGTGCAGTGGCAGGATCTCAGCGCCACTGCAACCTTTGCCTCTGGAGTTGAAGTGATTCTTGTGCCGCAGCCTCCTGAGTAGCTGGGATTACGGACGTGCGCCATCACACCCAGCTGATTTTTGTATTTTTAGTAGAGAAGGGGTTTTGTCATGTTGGCCAGGCTGGTCTCAAACTCCCGACCTCAGGTGATCTGCCTGCCTTGACCTCCCAAAGTGCTGAGATTACAGGTGCAAGCCACTGTGCCCGGCCCCAGGTACTGTTCTTTATGCTTACTTACTAATTTAATCCTCACAGCAACTCTTTGAGGTAGTTACTATTACTAACCACATTTTATTTTTTAGATGAGGTGAGTGAGGCACAGAGTAAAGTAATTTGCTCAGGGTTACACAGGCACTAGTAGGGCAGTCAGAATTGGAAAATTCAGGCCATCTGCCTCCAGAGCTGCGATCCTAATCACAAGGGGGCTGTGGGAGGCAGGAGGGAAGTTCTAAAAGAAAAAGGACCATCCTTTGTTAGAGGTGTTGTCATGATATCTGGTTTGTGTCCTAATTGATATTTCCTAGACCTGGTTTTGCTGAAGGCAATTCTCTGTTCACACATTATTTTGTCTTACCCATTCTCCTTAACTAGGCACTAATTTTCTAATCTTATCCTAATTACATTTCTTTCCTTCCCAATGCTTTGACTCTCAGGGTCGAAGTTTTGTTTGGTGGCTAGGTCTAGTGGCTCATGTCTATAATCCCAGCTCTTTAGGAGACCAAGGCAGGAGTATGCCTTGAGGCCAGGAGTTCAAAACCAGACTGGGAAACATAGCAAGACCCTTATCTCTGCAAAAAATGAAAAAATTAGCCAGGTGTGGTGGCACATACCCACAGTCCCAGCTATTTGGGAGGCTGAGGCTGGAGGATCACTTGAGCCCAGGAGTTCCAGGTTGCACTGAGCTGTGATGATCCACTGCACCTCAGCCTGGGTGACGGAGTAAGACGTTGTCTGGAGTTTTGTTTGGTTATATATGCTCGTTGAGATAGCTTGAAATGATTTATTTCATGGTAACTCTCACATCTATCCCTGTATACAGTCTTATTGCTCACACTGTATCCTCCTCCAACACCCACGCACAGAGGATGCACTGGAGCATATCTTTACAAAAATTAAATTAACTTTTTTTATTTAAACATTTGGAAAAGTTTTTTTCCCCAAAAAAGTTTGCCCAGCAATCATTTCTTTTTTTGTTTGTTTGCACCAAGTAACATTTTAATCTTTAGAGTTGCTCCAAATATTCTGACATACCTTATATTTTGTAGCAGGCTTCTGTATTACACTGCTGGATCCTGAGTTGATGAACTGGGGATAGAAATAAGCATTTATAAACACACAATGCCTTATGATAATCCCCTCAATAGCTTCTTTCCCTAGAGCCAGTGGCATTCCTAATATCCAAAGTAGCACTGAATGAATTTCTGAAGAAAGTGATTTTAACATGAAACACCCCGTTCGATGTCTGTAATGACTGCTAGTACAATTTCTAAAGCATAGATTCACTATTTGTCTGTTATAGGGATGAAAAATGTTTTAAAGTTTCTGGTCATTAATGAAACCTTTGCATAGGGGATGGGACTTAGGGAGCTCACAATGATTTTATGAGGACAAGTTGTAGGCACTTCACTTGTTTTAATTGTCATTTATTGATCCCTTGAAGTGAATTATTAGAAAATATTTCCTAGTAGCTAGTGTGGTGGCTCTCACTTGCAAGAAATGTGTTTCCTCCATGTTATAAAAAAATTTCGTCAGTGGGAACAGTTTCAGAAAACATTAGATCTGAAGATTTATAATTTGCCTTCCACAAATATCATACCCTAAGTGCTATCATCACCTTCTGGCACTAGTTGAAAGGATTGTTGTTTCTGGTATACCAAGAATTAAATTTTTTCCAGTGTCATATACCTGTCTTCAATCTGCCTGCAGCAATAACAAAAGATGATTCAAACATACTAAGAAGGGGACTGGGGATCCTTCAGCCCAGGAAAATGAAATCCTGTCATGAAGGCAGAATCATCTTAGCTTGTGTTTGTTTGCTTTTACCTCTGACACTTTATTGCTGTGTCACTCTGTGAGTGTCACTTAAGTTCTCCAAGCCTCAGTTTCCCTGTTTGTCAAATGGAGATGAAAACTATCTCATGGAGTTGTTGTGGCAATTAAGGTAAAACGAACTTCAAGTGCCTTTTGGAGGTGCCTGATACACAATAGATATAAAATCGAATAATTATTATCTATGGCTAAATATCTGTCATATGCTCCTCTTCCATATCTTGGGCTGAGGAGTCTTTCTAGATGATTTGCAATAGGTGATTCATTGTATTATTTCAGTTTAAATGATTTGTCTTTATTACATACACTCTTTCCAGAAAGTTCTTAGTGTTGGTAAGTGTCTTCCACTTGAGGACTCCCACTATAAGAAAGCCTTAGAGAAAATAATGTCTTTTATCCAGAGCAGAGATTACCAGGCCCTTCTCTGGGTGAAATGACTGTACAGGGATGTCTCAGGGGCCTTTTCACAAAGCAAAAGGGACTGGATTATACTAAATCTCTCCCTTGAAGCCCTGTTTTTGGTTGAAAAGTACAAAGTTGTGGGTGAGGAGGTAATAAAACTCTCTTCTGTGGAGAAATTTAACCTTGGGTAAACTTTCTGCTTCTGTCATTGGGCATGCCCTTGGTGGGAATTTTGGCAACTGCTACCATGGAATTATTATAATACCCTTATTCAAAACATCTACTTTAGAAATCTCTGTTTAATTTCCCCAAATTCCTCCTGTGCCCCTAGGCCTCCTTTTTTTTTTTATCTTTCTGTATACAATCTCTCTAAAAATTGCCTCTGTAGCCCCAGACATTAAGCTAAGGCCTTTGGATTTTTCACTCTGCAAAAGATAAGCCTTATAGTTACCCAAATAGCCACTCTCCTTATTATTCTTCAAGCATACTCCTTTAATATATTTCCCACATAGGCACCTCACCCTCTCAAGAAAATTATTAAAACATGCAACAAACATAAGGCATTTCTAAGTCTGTATTCACACAAAAATGGGCTCCTTTAAGTTAGAGATTGGGTCTTTAGCCCATTTCTAGACACTTGAATTCAGTAGAAAAATATAAATGAATTGAAAGCAATAATACCATGGTTTACTCACAAAAAATGATGACAAAAATGAGTAAATTACTACAGCAATTATAGGGATAGGACCAGAACCACTTGAATCCTCTCTTAGAAAAATCCAACGAATCCAGAGAGTTCCCAGTGCACTGTGAATCAGGCCAATCATTATTTGCACAGCCTGTGAGAAGAGAGAGCCAACATTATTACTCAAGTCAAATCTATCACACATGATTACAGTCTGGGTGATTGAGAGGTTAGGAGAATGTTCGGTACTTCTGAAGCAGTAGTGAAAGAATTGTGTGTGAGAAAGCAGACTGAATAGAGAAATGGCAGCCACAGTTAGGTGGTGGGGTCTCCTCATGTATTTAAACAGGGAGTATTTGCTTTTGTTTCATAGCAACCTTCAGAGATAACTAATATTTATTTTTCTAGTTGGTTCTAGTTAAGTGAAAAGCAGAAGCCTATTTGTTTGGCCTAAGACACACAACAAAAGGAGAGCTGTTGGCTCTGAGGACTCTTAAGGTTCTCCTTGATATTTGTCTCCGTCCCATAGTTGGTTCTCTGAGGCCAGCTCCAGCCTGTAGACTCAGCTCTTGTTCTCCACTGCGAATCCCAAATAGGAACTTTTGATCTTGCCTTACTTCCCTCATTCTCTCTTGTTTGTGACTTGGACCTCAGTTTCTCTCTGCTCTGCCTGCTCCTGCAACCAGTGCTGACCTTTGTAACCAATCTGGATCACAGCTCTAGACCTTGTTCAAAAGAGCAGGCAAGCAGGCCCTCTAGTGACTCCTGGTTTTCTATAGCTGTTAAGTGAAGTGGTTCTCTGGGGCCTGCTTGGAGCTGGGCTTTATTCTCCAGCCGGAGTAGAGCCAACTGCACACACCAGTGACTAGATGTGTGCAACCACCGAAGGGGCCGTATTGGAGATTAAAACCCAACATCACCTCCCCAGCAACTACTTTATCGCCTGGTGCCCATTCTTTCTCTCTGATCCATTTAGGTAGTTTTAAGTGAATTAGGCCGGGTGCGGTGGCTCACGCCTGTAATCCCAGCACTTTGGGAGGCCGAGGCAGGCGGATCACGAGGTCAGGAGATCGAGACCATCCTAGCTAACACGGTGAAACCCCGTCTCTACTAAAAATAGAAAAAATTAGCTGAGCGTGGTGGCGGGCACCTGTAGTCCCAGCTACTCGGGAGGCTGAGGCAGGAGAATGGCGTGAACCTGGTAGGCGGAGCTTGCAGTGAGCCGAGATCGTGCCACTGCACTCCATCCTGGGCGACAGAGCGAGACTCTGTCTCAAAAAAAAAATAAAAATAAAAAAAAAATAAGTGAATTAAAGCTATTTCAATCAGATTACCTTAAAATTCATGTTCATAGGGAATATATGGGTTTCTGTTCTGGTATTCAGATTATGTAAAAGTATATTATTCAGAGTTCTCCAGAGAAACAGACCCTATATATTTTATATATACATATATGTGTGTATAATATATATTATATGTTAGTAAAAGGAAAATAAATCTTAGGACCTCATCTTCACAGGTATGGGACAAAGGACAGAACTCAAAGTCATCCCTTTGCTCACCTGAGACAAATGCATATCTGATTGCTTCCTCTGCCCTATGTTTATTTTATCTTATGTAACAATGCAGATTTATTGGACTAGACAAATGTATAAGTAACTATTCCTGTACCGCCATCTCATGTGTAAATTGTGTATTCAGGGAATGGCTGATGAAACACTCAAGAGGATGCAACTGCTTGCCTCTTATCTAGTCACACCCTTAAAAAAATTTCTTCCTCTTTCCTCAATACCTGCGCTTTTGCCTTTGAATACTGAGGTCTCCAGACCCTCTTCAGAAAAAGTATGGGTCACAATTTTCCCCGTGGTTCTGGGTTCTTTCTCAGGCATGTCCTTAACCTTGGCAAACAAATATCTTAAAATGATTTAGACTTGCCTCAGTCATTTTGATTTACTCTGTATCTGTACATGTACTCTGTAAATTTTAGCTGGCAAGTCCAAAATTTATAGTGTGGGGCCAGCAGGCTGGGGATATGGAAGAGCTGATGGTGCAGATGAAGCTTGAAGGCAGTTTTCTGGAAAATTCCTCTTGCTCCGTGTGGGGAGGGATGAGAGAAATGGAGGGGGGAAGGTCAGCCTTTGTTTCACTCAGACCTTCAACTGATTGAATAAAATCTACCCACATTATGAAGGGCAATCTGCTTTACTCAAAGACCAGCGACTTAAATGTTAATGTCATCCACAAACACCCTCACAGGAACAGCCAGAATAATGTTTGAACAACTATCTAGGCACATTTTGACAGAGATAAGTTGACACATAAAATTACCCATCACAAGTCAACTTCGTGTCCACTTAGCAGTCCACTTAGCAGTCCACTTACACATCTCGTGAAACCATACTTCATCTCCAAAGAAAGATATACTTTTGCCTAACAGCTGTCATGCATACAACAAAAAATGCACTAACACTTTTCCAGAGGAGGATGCAAAATTCTTGAGTGACGTTTACTCTTCTGTTGAAATACCACAACTTAAAAACTATAATATAAAGTCAACACATGTTATGTTACATGATAAGGGGATAAGAGAGGGAAGAAAACAAAGGTATGTAATACACACAAACACACAAACATGTTCATTAAAAAAAGGAAAAATAGGGCCGGGCGCGGTGGCTCACGCTTGTGATCCCAGCACTTTGGGAGGCCAAGGCGGGCGGATCACGAGGTCAGGAGATCGAGACCACGGTGAAACCCCGTCTCTACTAAAAAATACAAAAAATTAGCCGGGCGCGATGGCGGGCGCCTGTAGTCCCAGCTACTCGGAGGCTGAGGCAGGAGAATGGCGTGAACCCGGGAGGCGGAGCTTGCAGTGAGCCGAGATTGCGCCACTGCACTCCAGCCCGGGCGACAGAGCGAGACTCTGTCTCAAAAAAAAAAAAAAAAAAAAAAAAAAGGAAAAATACTCATGACAATTACAGTCCCTATTTCTGTAACTGGCCACATGGTTATAGCTGGTATTTGTAATTATTTTCTCCCACTACCCATTGCATATTTCCTTTGCTTTCAGCAAGAACCTCAGCAGGCTGTGATTATTTACTTGGTGGGTTGACCCAAACCATCACTCCTGAAGAGTCTGGGCCATCAGTAGTCTTGTTCTAATTGGGTTGTTGTAGTTTTCCATTGACCTTAATCACAGGACATGGTAATAGGAGATGCCCTAGGGGGCTTCCTGTATTACTAATATACACTTCCTTAACTGTGAAGAAATAGGCCAAATTTCCTCATGGTAGTCAGTATCAATAACCCCTTCCAGCACAATAACTCCCTTCTTTGCCAACTGATTCAGAGATAAAAAGTCCAAAATAGCTAGTTGGCAGTCCTAACTTCCAGTTCAATGAAATCATTATTATGTCTCCTGGTAGAAGCATTTCTTCCATTGGAATAAAGACATCTGACAAGCACAGTATAATGTTTCAGGACAGGAAGCAAATTTTTGCTAGTAGGTAACTATGGGTAATAGTGAGTGGTGTCACTCCCATTTTCACTCCCTGATTTCTGGACCTGTGGATCCTAGCTGTAGGAGAAACACTCTGCTAGTGAACCTTACCCCAGTTATGCAGGATATTGCCAGCTAGCTGGTGCTGTAATTGTCTTCAAAAGTTCATTCCATCATTCTGTCAAACCAGCTGCTTCACAATGGTGGGGAACATAGTAAGACTAGAAAATTACATGAGCTTGAGCTTATTGTTGCACTTCATTTGCTCTGAAGTGAGTTCGCTGATCAAAAACAATGCTGTGTGGCATTACCATGGCAATAGATATGGCATTCTGTAAGTCCATGGATGGTAGTTTTTGCAGAGGCATTGAATGTGGGGAAAGTAAAACCATATCCAGAATAAGTATTTATTCCAGTAAGACGAAAACACTGCCCTCTCCATGATAGAAATGGTCCAATGTAGCCATTCTGCCACCAGGCTAATCACCCCAGGGAATAGTACCATATCAGGAACCCAATGTTCATCTCTGCTGCTGGCATTTTGGGCACTTATCACTGACTGTAGCCAAGTCAGCCTTGGTGAGTGGAAGTCCATGTGGCTGAGCTCATGCATAACCTCCATCCCTGCCACTGCCACCATGGCCACTTTGTTAATGGGCCCATTGGACAATGATGGGGTGGCTGAGAAAAGAGGCTGAGTGGTATCCACAGAACAGGCCATCCTATCCACTTGATTATTAAAATCTTCCTCTGCTGGCTGGGCATGGTGGCTCACGCCTGTAATCTCAGCACTTTGGGAGGCTGAGATGGGTGGATTACCTGAGGTCAGGAGTTCAAGACCAGCCTGGCCAACATGGTGAAACCCCATCTCTACTAAAAATACAAAAATTATCTGGGCACAGTGGTGCGCACCTGTAATCCCAGCTACTTGGGAGGCTGAGGCAGGAGAATTGCTTGAACCTGGGAGGGAGAGGTTGCAGTGTGCCGAGATTGTGCCACTGTCCTCCAGCCTGGGTGACAGAGAGAGACTCCGTCTCCCCGTCTCAAAAAAAAAAAAAAAAAATCTTCCTCTGCTGAGGTTGCTCTTTGGTGGACATTAACATGGGACACAAATATCTTTATGTGTTTTGCCTATTCAGAAGTCTATCCACAAACCTGTTCTCCAGACTCCTGTGTCACCACTTTTCTAATCGTATTCGTTTCAAGTTCCTGACATTCCAGCCACACCACTGGCCACAGCCCATGAATTAGTATACAGTCACACACCCGGTTATTTCTCCTTCCAAGCAAAATATACAACCAGGGGTACTGCTTTAAGTTCTGTCCGCTGGGAAGATTTTTCTTTATTATTTTCTTCAGGAATGCCCCCAGAAAGGGGCTATAGTGCTACAGCTGTCTACATTTGGGTTGTGCCTGGGTATCATGCAACCTTGGCTGGTCATGTTTCTTTACCTGACAAGATAACCCAAACCTTTAATCCTGAAGAGTCTGGGCCATTCGTAGGCTTGCCTGGATTGAGTTGTAATTTCCCATTGACCTTAATCATGGGGCATGACAGTACTAAGAGACACCCTAAGGGGTCTCCTGTATTCCAGACATATTCATTTTTACCTCTATTCATTGTGAAGTAATGGTCCAATTTCCCCTTGGCATCCTGGATTGATCACCCTAGCTAACATCGTTAACTCTCATTTTTGGCTGTTGACTCAGAGGCATGAGGAGTCCAAAGTGGCTGGGTGGCAGCTTTAACTTTGAGTTAAAGAAGTCATTGTTGTTGCTCCTGGTAGAAGCACTCTTCTCTCTGGAACTAAGACTTCTATACCAGACATCTTGTTAGTTTGACAAAAATAGAGCATGAAGTCACAGGGACAGGAAGCAAAAATTTTGCTAGTGGGTCACTGGGGTAATGGTGAGTGGTGCCACTCCTGCTTTTACCCCTTGATTGCTGGACTTGTGAATCCTGGCTATGAGAGAAAGGGTACTAGATATTGGATGCTGATTTAGAGCATATACAGCCTTCTAGAGAACCTTGTCCCAGCCCTGTAAAGTACTGTCATCAAGCTGGCACTGTAACTGTAACTTCAAAAGGTCATTCCACCATTCTGTTAAGCTGGCTGCTTCAGGATAATGGCAAACATGACAAGACAGTGAATTCCATGAGCATGAGCCCACTGCTAAACTTCTTTGGCTATAAAGTAAATTCCTTGGTCAGAAGCAATGTTGCATGGAATACCATGATGGTGAATAAGGCATTCTGTAAATCCATGGATGGCAGTTTTGACAGAAGCATTGCATACAGGAAAGACAAATCTATGTCCAGAATAAGCATCTTTCAGTAAGGACAAAATGCTGCCCCTTTCATGATGGAAGTGGTCCAATATAATCAATCTGCCTCCAAGTAGCACCTTGGGGAATGGTGCCATAGTGGGGGCTCAGTGTTGGTCTCTGCTGCTAGCAGATTGGGTACTCAGTAGTGGCCATATCCAGGTCACCCTTGGTGAGTAGAAGTACATGTTGCTGAGCCCATGCATAATCTCCATACCTGTCACCATGGACACTTTTCAATGAGCTCAATGGTCAATAACAAGGGTGGCTAGGGAAAAAAGCTAACTAGTGTCCACACAATGGGTCTTATCCTATCCATTTGATTACTAAAAGCCTCCTCTGCTGAGGTCACCCTTTGGTGAGCATGCACATGGGACACAAATATCTTCTCATCCTTTGCCCGCTCAGAGGTCTAGCCACATACCTCTTCTCCATTTTTTTTTTCACTAATTTTCCAATCATGTTCCTTCCAAGTCTCTGACTGTGCATCCAAACCATTGGCTGCAGCCCATGAATCAGTATATAATCTCACATTAGGCCATTTCTCCTTCCAAGAAGAGTTCATAACCAGGTGCACTGCTTGAAGTTCTGCCCATTGAAAAGATTTCCCTTCACCACTGTCCTTCAGGAATGTACCAGAAAGGGGCTGTAAGTGCTATAGCTGTCTACTTTTGGTTTGTGCCTGGATCATGGGGTACTCCTTATGAGGCCATAAGTGAAGACTGCAAGAGAGAAGGCAACATAGCAGGAGTAGGAACCATGGGCATTTGGGCTACTTCTTCATGTAGTTTACTTGTGCCTTCAGGACCTGCTCAGGCCTGATCATATACGTACCACTTCCATTTGATGATGGAGCGTTGTTGTGCACGCCCAGCCTTATGGCTTAGTGGGTCAGGCAACATCTAGTTTATAATGGGCAGAAAAGGTTGTATTGTTACTTGATGGACCCTGGTCAAACATTCAGTTTCTACTAAGGCCCAGTTGGAGGCTAGGAGCTGTCTTTCAAAAGGAGAGCAGTTATCTGTGGAAGATGGCAGGGCCTTGCTCTAAAATCCCAAGGTCATTCACTGTATCTTATCTATAGAGGCCTCCCTCTCTGTCACTGTTACCTCAAGTACCATTGAGTTTGCTGAGTCATAAGACCCCACTGGCAGAGCAGGTTGCACGGCTACCTGGATCTATTTCAGAGCCTTCACCTATTCTGAGGCCCACTCTAAATTAGCATCTTTTTGTGTCACTTGGTGGATAAGCTAGAGTGGGACACTCAAGTGAGGAATGTGTTGCCTCCAAAATTAAAATAGGCCTACTAGGCATTGTGCCTCTTTCATGGTTCTGGGGGGGTCAGGTGAAACAACTTGGCCTTTAGAACAAATATCTTGTCATGACCCACACCATGAGAACCCTGGAAATTTTATTGAGGTAGAAGGATTTACCCTGGGTTTTACTCATATTCTCCCCCATTCTCTGACATGCAAATATCTTACCAATAAGTCCAGAGTAGTTACCGGTAATTAGGTCCAATTACCATAATGTCATTAATATAATGGACCAACATGATATCTTGTGAAAGAGAAAGGCAATCAAAATCCCTGCAGGCTGAATTATGACATAAGTTTGGAGAGCTAATATACTCCTGGGATAGGACAGTAAAGATGTATAACTGGCCTTTCCAGCTGAAGGCAAACTCTATCTGGTAGGCCTTATAGACAGGGATGGAGAAACAGGCATCTGCCAGATCAATAGCTGCATACCAGGTACCAGGAGATGTGTTAATTTGCTCAAGCAAGTAAACCATATCTGGTACAGCAGCTGTAACTGGAGTCACCACTTAGTTAAGCTTGCAATAATCCACTGTCCTTCTCCAGTATTCATCCGTCTTCTGCACAGGCCAAACAGGAGAGTTGAATGCAAATGTGGTGGGCATCACCACCTCTGCATCTTTCAAGTTCTTGATGGTGACACTCATCTTTGCATTGTCTCCAGGAATGCAGTATTGGTTTTGAGTTACTATTTTCCTAGGTAGAGGCAGCTCTAAAGGCTTCCATTTATCTTTTCTCACTATACTCCACAGGTTAAGAAACCAATGTAGGGAATCTGCCAGCTGCAAAGTATGTCTATTCTAATTGTTTATTCTGGAACTGGGGAAATGACCACTGAATGGGTTTGGGGACCGACTTGACCCACTGTGAGTTGGGCCTGGGCTAAAACTCCATTAATAACCTGCCTTCATAAGCCTCTACTCTAAATGGAGGGCCACAGTGATGGTATGCATCTCCTGGAATCAATGTCAGTTCAGAGCCAGTGTCCAGTACTCCCCCAAAATTCTGATTATTTCCCTTTCCTCAATGTACAGTTCTGCTGGTAAAAGGCCATAGGTCCCACTGGAGAAGTATGGGAGAAAGATTAACAATATAAATTTTAAGTAGTATATCAGGGTCCTTTCTTGGTGGGGACATGGCCTACTTTCATTCAATGGGTGTGGATCTGTAAACTGGCTCAAGTCTGGGAGTTGATTGAGGGGTCATAATTCTCTGTTTTTATGTTTTGAGGTAGACTTTTGTTCACTTGACCAGGAAGTTTTCTGCTTGCACAGATCAAGTGAGAATGTAGTAGTCTTCCTATCTATTTCATATCTAGGAACACTATGATTAACTACCCAACACCATAGATCTACAGAAGTCAGACTGTTCTGATTCTTGTTTTGACTTGAACAAATGAGAGGTCATCTGTAAGCTGGAGACCCTGGCATGCTAGTAGCATGGCTCAGTTCAAAAGTTAGAAGACCTCAGAACAAAGGAAGCCAATGATGTAACTCTCAGTCCAAGGCCAAAGGCCTGAGAACCTGGGGGGCCACTGGTTTAAGTCCTGGAGTCCAAAGGCCATAGAGCCTGAAGTTGTTGTCGAAAGACAGGAGAAGAAGAGTATGTCCTAGTTCCAGCAGTAGGCTGACATATTTGCCTTTTCTCTGTTACTGTTCTCTCCAGATTACTAGCAGATTTGATGGTGTCTACCCATATTGAGGATGGATCTTCCCCACCTGGTCTATTCAGACTCACATGCTAATCTCTCCTGGAAACACTCTTGCAGCAAACACACCCCAAAATAATGCATTATCAGGTTTCTAGGTATTCCTTAATCCAGTCAAGTTGATACCTAAAATTAACCATCACAGATCCTAAACCCTTCATCCTCCCTTAGGTGCTAGATTTCACTGGTAGGTCAATAGGTGGCCAGTAATAGGCCTATACCTTCTCAAACACATTGTCACCACCATCTTCCAGGCCAGATAAGCAGATGCGAAGCAATCAACCTAGACTTAAAACACCATTGTATTGGGAACACCACCAGTTTTCTGCCCTTCCTATATATGGGGCTTTACTGCATATAAGTATGCCCTGCATTCTGATAGTGTACTGGGTAGGTCTCAACCAGCTGGAGATAATAATATATTTGATATGTTGAGAATTTTCCTAGTGCAAGCTTTAATGTTGCTGACTTAAGTGCATATGTGATTCAAGGTCCCACAAATATTGGTGGATAATACAAAAGGGTATAGTATTCTAAGATTGAGGAGAGCTGAGCGGGAGATCATTGAAGCAGAATGTGACCCACCTGAGCTGAATGTAAGGGGCACATGTTGACAGTACAGCGCCCTAGGGTCTACAGCCTTTTCTGGTTTTAAGCCCATTACTTGACCACTTTATGATTGATGAGCTTTGATTCAAACTGTTTACAGACACAGGTAGAAAATGGACCTTTCATATATCAGCAAACTCAGAATGTATTTGTTAGAACCCTGGGTGGGTTGTGGTAATGTTGAACTATTCCGGAATGTTTTTTGGGTCCGTCACATTTGAGTCCAATTAGCTTTAGGCTAGTTATCATCACCTTAGGACACTTTTGTCAATTCTCCTTCCTTTGGGGAAGATGTGGTCAATGTCTTTTCCTTTTTCTATTAGGAAGAAGAAACACTAGTCATTTATTAACCCAAGTAGCACTTAGTCCTTACCCCTATTGCTTTGGTGCCTTCTTTTAGGATAAATCTTCTTGGCATTTTAACAAAGATATTGTATAGCAGTTATAGAGGATGAATGGACTACTTTTCTGTAGAGAAATATAGAGAACAAGTAATACTTATTATTATTTTGAGATAAGGCACTTGAAATGGAAGCCTCTGATTTTCCACTACTTAGCAATTCCTTGCAAAAAGCTTTTTGCATCAACCCACTGATACTATTCTCTGCTGAACAGCAATAACTTCCTGGCAAAAGCCAAAAGCTACCTCTTAGATTTTATTCTTCTATAATTACCTTTAAATGAGACTGAGTAGATACCTTTTGATGTAGCTGACCCACTCCCATTATTTTCATCTTTCCTAGAGATGTAAACGGTAACAGAAAAATGTAAAATGTGGTATGGGGTGTAAAAGTGTAGAGGTTTTGTATGCAAGTGAAGTTGAGTTGTCATCAGCTTAAAATAAGTATACCTATAAGATTTTTTATTTAAGCCTCATGGTAAATACAAAAGAAAGCCTATAGCAGCAACCTACAGAATGGGAGAAAATCTTTGCAATCTACCCATCTGACAACGGGCTAATATCCAGATTCTACAAAGAACTTAAACAAATTTACAAGAAAAACAACAACCCCGTCAAAAAGTGGGAAAAGGATATGAACAGACACTTCTCAAAAGAAGACATTTATGCAGCCAACAGGCACATGAAAAAATGCTCATCGTCACTGGTCATCAGAGAAATACAAATCAAAACCACAATGAGATACCGTCTCACACCAGTTAGAATGGCGATCATTAAAAAGTCAGGAAACAACAGGTGCTGGAGAGGATGTGGAGAAATAGAACACTTTTACACTGTTAGTGGGAGTGTAAACTAGTTCAACCATTGTGGAAGACAGTGTGGTGATTCCTCAAGGATCTAGAACTAGAAATACCATTTGACCCAGCAATCCCACTACTGGGTATATACCCAAAGGATTGTAAATCATGCTACTATAAAGACACATGCACACGTATGTTTATTGTGGCACTATTCACAATGGCAAAGACTTGGAACCAACCCAAATATCCATCAATGATAGACTGGATTAAGAAAATGTGGCACATATACACCATGGAATACTATGCAGCCATAAAAAAGGATGAGTTCATGTCCTTTGATGGGACATGGATGAAGCTGGAAACCATCATTCTCAGCAAACTATCACAAGGACAGAAAACTAAACACCTCATGTTCTCACTCATAGGTGAGAGTTGAACAACCAGAACACATGGACACAGGGTGGGGAACATCACACACCGGGGCCTGTCGGGGGGCTGGGGGAGGGATAGCCTTAGGAGAAATACCTAATGTAAATGATGAGTTGATGGGTGCAGCAAACTAACATGGCACATGTGTACCTATGTAACAAACTTGCACGTTGTGCACATGTACCCTAGAACTTAAAGTATATATAAAAAAACTAAAAAACCAAAACAAAAAAAAGAAAGCCTATAGCAGATATGAAAAAGATAAAAAAAATCAAAGCATATCACTACAAAAATTCAACAAGTCACAAAGGAAGCCAGCAAGATTGGAAGAACAAAGGAACTACAAAACAGTCAGTAAACAAATACCAAAATGGCAATACTAACTCTTCACTTGTCAAACGTTACCTTAAATGTAAATAGATTAAATTCTCCAGTCAAAAGACAGGGTGGTTGAATGAATGAACAAATAAGACCCAACTCTATGGAACCTCTAAGAGACTCACTTCACCTTTAAAGACACTCTTAGACTAAAAATGAAGGGATGGAAAAAAGATATTCCATACAAAGGGAGACGAGAGCATGGGTAGCTATCTTATATGTGTCAAGATAGACTTTAAGTAAAAAAACGTAAAAAGAGACAAATAAAGTAATTATATAATGATAAAGGGGTCAATTCATCAAAAGGACATAACAATTGTAAATATATATGCACCCAACATTGGAGCACCATATAAATGTGTGCATATATAGAATATTAATAGATATGAAGGGAGCAATAAACTGCAATTCAATAATAGTAGGCAACTTCAATATCCCACTTTCAGCAATGGACAGATCATCCAGGCAGAAAATCATTAAGGAAATCCTGGACCTAATAGACCTAATATACAAATAAAGAACATTTCTCCTAATAGCAGCAGAATACACACTCTTCTCAAGTACTCATGGAACATTCTCCATGATACATCATATATTAGACTCCTCTCAAGTTGTGTTAATCCATTTTTTTGCTGTAATAGAATACAACAGACTGTGTAATTTATTGGCTCAAAGTTTTGGAAGCTGGGAAGTCTAAGATTGAGGAGTTGGCATCTGGCAAGGGTCTTACTGTTGCGTCATCCCATGGTGGAAAGGCAAAGAGATGGTGAGAGATAGAGAGGCAAAAGAGGACCAAACTCTTCCTTTTATAATGAACCAATTCCCTCAGTAACAAACCCACTCCAGTGATAAAGACATTAATCCATTTATGAGAGCAGAGACATCATGGATGAATCACTCTTAAAGGTCTTGCCTCTTAATATTGATAAAACGGCAACTTAATTTCAACATGATTTGGGAGGGGACAAACCTTCAAACCATAGCATTTATCCCATAGCCCCCCAAAACATATGTCCTCACATACAAAATGCAGTCATTCTATCCATAGAGACCCAAAGTCTTAACTTGTTCCAGCAACAGATCAAAAGTCCAAAGTCATGAGTATCATCTAAATCAGATATAGGCATGAGATTCAAGGCACAGTTCATCCTGAGATAAGTTTCCTTCCAGCTGTGGGCCTGTGAAATCGAATAAGTTTTGTGCTTCCAAAATACAATAGTGTGACAGGCATAGGATTGACATTTTCATTCTAAAAGGGAGAAATAGCAACAAAGGAAAACTCAACTGGGTAAAGAATGTTAAATCTGAAGTCTACAGAATAATCTTGCTTGACTCCATGTTCCGCCTCCTGGACACACTGGCATCGAGATAGGAAATGAATCCTATATATAGAAAACCCCATAGACATGATGACATGATCCTGTATGTAGGAAATCCAATAGATTCCACCAAAAAACTATTAGAACTAATAAGCAAATTCAGTAAGATTTCAAGGTAAAAACCAACACCTGGCTGGGTGTGGTGGCTCATGTCTATAATCCCAGCACTTTGGGAGGCCAAGGCAGGTGGATCACTTGAGGTCAGGAGTTTGAGACCAGCCTGGCCAACATGATGAAACCTTGTCTCTACTGAAAATACAAAAATTAGCTGGGCATGGTGGCACACATCTGTAATCCCAGCTACTCAGGAGGCTGAGGCATAAGGATCACTTGAACCTGGGAGGTGGAGGTTGCAGTGAGCCAAGATCATGCCACTGCATTCTAGCCTGGGATGACAGAACAAGACTCTATCTCAAAGAAAAGAAAAAATCAACATGCAAAAATCAGAAGATTTTCTTTATACTAACAGTGAACTATCCAAAAAATAAATTAAGGAAACAAACCCAGTTACAGTAGTATAAAAAATATGTAGAAACAAATTTAACCAAGGAGTTAAAAGATTTATATACTGCAAACTACAAACCATTGATAAAAGAATTGAAGAAAATACAAATAAATGAAAAGCTATTTCATGTTCATGGATTGGATGAGTTAATATTGTTGAAATATCCATACTACCCAAATCAGTCTATGGATTCAATGCAATCTCTATCAAAATTCAATCTATTTCTCACAGAAATAGAGAAAAAATCTGAAATTTGTATGGAATCACAAAAGACCCCAACTAGCCAAAGCAATCTTGAGCAAAATGAACAAAGCTGAAGTCATCATACTACATAATCTTGAAATATATTACAAAGCTATAATAATCAAAACAACATGGTATTTCCATGAAAACAGACACAGTGACCAATGGAACAGACTGAAGAACTCAGAAATAAACCCACACATTTATGGTCAACCGATTTTTGGCAAAGATGCCAAAAGCACACAATGGAGAAAGGACAGCCTCTTCAATAAATGGTGTTGAGACAACTGGGTGTCTACATGCAGAATAATGAAATTGGACCCTTTTCTCACACCATATACAAAAATCAACTCAAAATGCATTAAAGACCACTCTGCTTATCCTTTACTTCCTACTTGTACAGAGTCTCAACATTATCCAAAGGTGAGACCTTAGGATGTTTTCAGGTCTTTTCTGAGCATGTGTCTAGCCCAGGGCCTGTCTGTGGCCTTCTAGATTATCAGAAATATGTGGGAGTTTGTTACTCAAAGCATCTCATTCCCTGGCCTTTTCTCCCAAACTTTTCAGTTAGTCTATTATTTGCCCAACCATTATTCCTTGCCTCAGACAACAATGACTATTATGTTTTTTCCTTTACATGTTTCTGACAAATGCCACTGCTTACCTGAGCTCTGGGATAGTTCTATTTTAGGCAAGGTAAAGGCAGGTTCTCTGAGCAGTTTCCCTATGGAACCACCAGGCAGATCTAACAAGCAGCTGCAGTTCTTTGAGGATAAGATTTGCTTTGCTCCCTCTGTTACTGGGTACCTATACAGAGAATGAAGGCTGTTTTATTCAAGGGCACTGATGAGCTGGGCAGTGGGAAATGAGACTAGGATAAATTAAAATGTCACAAAAATTTGTTTCCAACATTTCTGTGTGTTTTCTTGATCAAGCATTCCTTGGTTGCTGCAAGTTTTGGTTAGTTTTCAGAGTTGTGAGAATGTTGCTTCTGAAAGTGTTTTCCAGTTTATTAATTGCATGGTGTTCCCCACTGTGCCATTTTCACTGATGTCACCTCTAACCATGTTGTTTTAGATTACTTTCACTGACATAAGTCTTATATCTTAGGAATGAGTCTGTTGGGTTCCCACATGCTCACTGCATTGGAGCTCTCCTCTAATCTTCTCCATGAGCTTTCTATATTCTGCACTTGGCTTTTGTCCCATTCCTAATTTAAACTTCTGTTCCTCAGTGGAATTAAAATGGTGCCCAGAAATCCAACTGAAGCATGGTTAAACTTGAATACCTCACTGCTCCCTTCCAACTTCCTCCCCTTTAGTCTTCCGCAAAAGCCAATCCAACCCAGCTGAACCAAATCAACCAACCCATTAAAACATGGAAAACTCCAAATCCAAATCTGTTACTATACTGAGGGGTGGGTGTAGAGATAGAAATGGTAGACAAACATCACTGGCTGAGTTCGCAAGGAGCTCATTTTTTGCTTGGACTATTACGAAGATTTCTTATTCGGTCGTCTGTCCTCTAATATTCATTATTGATTTCATTGCTCCTTCAGCCTATTCCCCACATCTCAGCCACAGAAATTCTTCGTATATCATCGTATCATTTAAGAGACTCCCTACTGACTTTAGAATAGTCTGCAAACGTACAAGAGCCTTTCACAATGTGCCCTCTAGTTTCCTTTCCAGGCGAATTTCTCAAACCATACTCCAGCCATTTTTGATCAGTTTCAGTTCCACCAATAAGTCATATTTTTTGTATGTTTTGTCATATTCATCTTTGTAGCTGTAGATTCTAAGCACTGTGCATGGTACTTTTTTTTTTTTTGGAGCTCAGTGACTGTCAAGTAAATGTATAAGTACAACGAAGTTTCTATGTGTTCCTGCAGTTTGCAAACAACTAAACTGGCTCATATACTAAGACCTCATGCTGTTTGAGGTCTTAGTATATGAGCTCATGGTATTCATAAAATTAGTATTAATAGATAATTTCGAAAAGTGTCTAGTATGTAACATTGTGCAATAAATGTAGTCATGATTGTAGTTTTATTACTACTGTCCTAAAGAGCAAGCTGAAACTCTAAATTTGAATGGTAACTCTGGAATGCAACGACTTAAAATCTAGGCTATGTGAATACACGAAATTCGCTTTAGGGACCCTGCAGAACATCTCAAGGTGATAAACAGAGATCTTATAAAATAACTGACACTCAGGCTCAAGAGGATATCTTACGGCCACCTGAACCATTAGGAAGAGAAGGGAAAACCAACAGTGGTTTCAAACAGGAGCTCAAATTGGGCAGATGCTGAAAACTGCAGGCCTTGGTTTTTCACGGTGCCGCAACTCACAAGGCCAACACCCCCGCTGGTGTTTACTTACTTAAATGGATGGAAGATTCTCTCAGGCAATGCCAAGTAAGCCTCCTAGATGCCTGTATCGTGCCGAAATGCGTAGGACAAGAGTGGATCGTCTCAACTATACCATGGTTACTAGTAAAACATTCCCGGCAATGAATGGGAGAACCCAGGACGAGGGAGTCGCCAATGGTAACCAGGCCAGGGCTTCGGGCACTCGCATCAAGCTCTTAGCACAGGGACAGGAGGGTGTGGTTCTGCAGGCAGCGCCCTCAGCTGGGGGCCTGGCAGCCTCGGGAGCCCGGTGGGGGCTGCTTCCTCGGTGGTGGCGCCCTTCATCCCCCCTCGCGGGATTCTAACGCCCAAGAGGGCGGCTGTGCGAGAGACTCCCGCAGACACCTGAGGTTCAGTGGGGCTCCCGTGGCACCGCGGAGCCTGCAAGCTCCCAAGACGAGGGTGGGGTAGGGGCTGACAACGATGCCGCTCTTTCCTGGCTGTGTGGGCATCATCCTCTGTCCTTGGGCCTGGCACACCCAGGGGGAAGAGGCTGTGCTTGATCTGTCAGCGGATTGATCACGTGGTGGCCCCACTGTTAACCCCAGACACACCCCCGCTTAGAAGCAGCATCATTGTTGGAAGCTCCTTGCCACTTAGAATCCTCTGCAAAATGTGGTGGGTACAGCACTGCACTTAACTCCTTTGGTCCTCAGTTTATTCTTTTGTAGAGTGGAGATGATACCTGCCTAGGTACCTCATATGCTCGTGCTGCAGAACTTTGAAAACCAAAGACGTTTTACAAACATATTCCACTGCAATTACAAACATATTCCACTGTGATAACCAGCTCTTGAACTCCGCTTCTTTGCTTTAAAAGAAGATGAGGCAGGGCGTGGTGGCTCACGCCTGTAATCCCAGCACTTTGGGAGGCCTAGGAGGGCGGATCACCTGAGGTCAGGAGACCAAGACCATCCTGGCTAACATGCTGAAACCCTCTCTCTACTAAAAATACAAAAAAATTAGCCGGGCATGGTAGCATGCGCCTGTAGCCCTAGCTTACTTGGGAGGCTGAGGCAGGAGAATCGCTTGAACCTGGGAGGCAGAGGTTGCAGTGAGCCGAGATCGCGCCACTGCACTCTAGCCTGGGTGACAGAGTGAAACTCCATCTCAAAAAAAAAAAAAAGCACAACCTTTAAAACTTCAGGACATTGCCTTAGGGAAAATAAATGGCAGGCTCTCAGCATCAGGCCTGACTTTGGATTGAAAGAAGGCACACAATCCTGAGACTTGCCCACTAAGAAGGAACAAGAGAAATAGAGTGTGCACATTATAGAAAAAGTACATGAGGCCCCCAGAATCTCTGGCAGGGCTCGCTGTGAAGGTCTTTCTCTACTGAAGAAAACAGGTAAAGATTAGAAACATTGACTGCTTCTTCATATGTGAAGACAGTAATGCAAAGCTTTGAGGAACACAAAGTATCAAGGAAATAGGACACCACCAAAAGAACAAAGTGAAGCTCTTGTGGTTGACCTTTAAAATTGGATATCTATGAACTGCGTGACAAAGAATTCAAAATAATCATCTTAAAGAACATCAGTGAGCTGCAAGAGAACACAGAGACAATTCAACAAAACCAGGAAAACAACACACACAAAATGATGTTTAGCAGAGAAAAATTGTGAAAACACTGACATACATTTAACCAAGGAAATGCAAAAGCTGTACACTGAAAACTATAAAATGTTGATGAAAGAAATTAAAGTAGACACAAATGAATGGAAAGATATCCATGTTCATAGATTGGAAGAACTAATATTGTTAAAATGTCTATTCTGTCAAAAGCAGTATACTTCACAGAAATAGAAAAAACAATCTTAAAATTTGTATGGACTCACAAAAGACTCTGAATAGCCATAGCGATCTTGAGCAAGAACAAAGCTGGAGGCATCACACTTCCTGATTTCAAACTATATTACAAAGCTATAGTAAAGAAAGCAGAGTGGTACTGACATAAAAACAGATATATAGACTAATGGAACAGAATAGAGAGAACAGAAATAAACCCATGCATAGATGGCCAGCTAATTTTCAGCAAAGGCAGAAAGACTACATAATGGGGAAAGGGTAGTCTCTTCAAAAAATGGTGTTAGTAAAACTGGATATTAACATGGAAAGGATGAATTGGAGCCTTATTTTACACCAAACACAGAAATTAAGTAAAAATGAATAAAGTAATTTATTTTAAAATCTGAAACCCTAAGACTCCTAGAAGAAAACACAGAGAGAAAGCTCCTTGACATTTATCTTGGCAATGATGTCTTTTGGATATGACCTGTAAAGCATAGGCAACAAAGCAAAAATAAACAAGTGGGACTACATCAAACTAAAAAGCTTCCACACAGTAAGAAAAACAACGAAAAAGCAACCTATGGAATGAGAGAAAATACTTGCAAACCATATATCTGATAAGGGATTTAATATCCAAAATATACAAAGGACACATACAACTGAATAAAAAAAATAAAGCAACCAAATTTAAAAATGGGCAATTTAAAAAAATAGATTTATGGGGTACAAGTGCAGTTCTGTTGCATGAACATATTGTATGGTGGTGAAGTCTGGACCTAGGCTTTTAGTGTACTCATCACCCAAATAATGTGCACTGTACTCAATAGGTAGTATTTCATTCCTTAACTCCCTCCCACACTCTCACCTTTTGGAGTCTCCAATGTGTATTATTCTACTCTGTATGTCCGTGTGTAACAACTTTTTTGCTCCCACTTATAAATGAGAATGTGTGGTTTTTGACTTTCTGTTTCTGAGTCATTTCATTTACGATAATGGCCGCAGTTTCATTCATGTTGCTGCAAAAGACATGATTTAATTCTTTTCCACAGCAAAGTAGTATTCCACAGTATGTATATACACACCACATTTTAAAAGTCCAGTCATTTACTGATGGACACTTAAGTTTATTCCATGACTTTCTAAATAGGCATTTCTTAAAAGAGGTCATAGAAATGGCCAAGAAGTATATGAAAATGTGCTCAACATCACTAATAATCAGGGAAATGTAAATCAAAACCATAGTGAGATAGCATCTTACATTTGTTAGGATGGCTATTATTAAAAATCAAAAGATAACAAGTGCTGTTGAGGATGCAGTGAATAGGGAACACTTACACACTGTTGGTAAGAATGTAAATTAGTATAGCTGTTATTGAAAACTATATGGGGGTTCCTAGAAAAGTTAAAAATGAACTGACATATGATCCAACAATATCACTTCTGGATATATAGGCAAAGGATTTGAAATTTGGCACTTCCATTTTCATTGCAGCATTATTCGTAATAGTCAGATATGGAAACAAGCTAAATGTTACCAGTGGATGAGTAAATAAAGAAATTGTGATTGTGTGTGTGTGTGTGTGTGTGTAATTTGGCCTTATTGTGGTGTGTGTGTGTGTGTGTGTGTGTGTGTGTAATTTGGCCTTAGAAAAGAAAGAAATCCAGCCGGGCACGGTGGCTCACGCTTGTAATCCCAGCACTTTGGGAGGCCGAGGCGGGCGGATCACGAGGTCAGGAGATCGAGACCACGGTGAAACCCTGTCTCTACTAAAAATACAAAAAATTAGCCAGGCGTGGTGGTGGGCACCTGTAGTCCCAGCTACTTGGAGAGGCTGAGGCAGGAGAATGGCGTGAACCCGGGAGGCGGAGCTTGCAGTGAGCCGAGATTGTGCCACTGCACTCCAGCCTGGGCGACAGAGCCAGACTCCATCTCAAAAAAAAGAAAAGAAAGAAATCCTTCCATTTGTGAGAACATGAATGGATCTGGAGGATATTATCTTAAGTGAAATAAGCCAGACACAAAAAGACAAATACCTGTGCTGTGTGATCTCACTATGCGGAATCTAAACTCTTAAATTTTTTCCATTTTATTTATTTTTCCATCTCAGCAATATTTTTTAAGTTATATAATTTCATTTTTTATAATTTCAAATTTTATTTTAGATTCAGGGGTACACATGCAGGTTTGAAACATGGGTATATTGTGTGATGCTGAGGTTTGGGGTATGATTGATTCCATCACCCAGGTAGTGAGCATTGTACCCAATAGTTTTTCAACCCTTGCCCCCTTTCTTCCTCTCCCTTTTGATAGTCTTAGTGTCTGTTGTTGCAATCTTTATGTCCATGTGTGCACAACGTTTAACTCCCACTTACAAGTGAGAACACGCAGCATTTGGTTTTCTGTTTCTGTGCTAATTTGCCTAGGATAATGGTCTCCAGCTGCATCCATGTTGCTGCAAAGGACATGATTTCACCCTTTTTTATGCCTGTGTAGTATTCCATGGTAGATATATTACATTTTCTTTATGCAATCCACCGTTAATGGGCACTTGGATTGATTTCACGTCTTTGCTATTGTGATAGTGCTGTGATGGAACTTGTGAATGCATATATCTTTTTGGTGGAATGATTTGTTTTCTTTTGGATATATACTCAGTAATGGGATTGCTGAGTTAAATGGTAGTTCTGTTTAAAGTTCTTTGAGAAATCTCCAAACTGCTTTGCACAGTGGCTGAACTAATTTACATTCTCACCAACAGTGTAGAAGTGTTCCCTTTTCTCCTCAACCTCACCAGCATCTGCTGTATTTTTCTTTTAAATAATAGCCTAAAATCGCCAAACTCTTAAAAGCAGAGAGTAGTATAGTAGCTGTCAGTGGCTTGTGGGAGGGATAAATGGGAAGATGATGGTTAAAAGTCACAACATTTTAGTTATGCAAAATAACTAAGCTCTGGAGATCTACTCTATAGCATAGTGCCTATGGCGAATAAAACTGTATTGTGTGCTTAAAATTGCTAAGGGGGTAGCGGTGTGTTAAATGTTAATACCCAAAGAAAAAGTAAAAAGCAGTAATAATAAAGGGAGTGGAAAGAAACTTTGGGACATGATAAATGTGTTTATGGCCTTGATGGTGGTGATAGTTTCATAGGTGTATACCTATCCCCAAACTCACTGAGATCTATGCATTACATATGTATAAATTTTTATGTATTAATCATATAAAGCAGCTTAAAATTAAAAAGTGGTTTTAAAAAACCATTTATATGAAATACAAAGGAATGGTTCCTCATGAGGGGAGATATTTGAGAGTAGAGTGTAGAGATAAAGGAAATAAAAATAGGGTAGAGATTTAACAGATCTAATGAGATAATCCCAGTAAAATGTTTCATAAAATTCATATTGTGAAAAAACTATACAGTATCATTATTTGTAGCTAGGACATTAGGCATAAAGAATGCTGTAATTATTTGGAAACCGGATCTTCTAGAAAACTGAAGGCTGCACTGTTGTTAAAACATTTCGTGTTAACCTAGTAGGCACTAGTTTGTGCAGTCTCAACTTTATAAGAATATGGATAATTGAAGTATGCCTTCTCTCTAATGGCAGGTTATGCAAATTTCAAGTGTTCATTGAGGAGAAATTACTCAGAAATAATGTATTTAGAGTACAGTATGTTTAGAACTATTATTGATCTAGAGAAGACTATCTAGGCTATGGGGGTGCTTATACTTCATGCTAATTTTACTCTTAGTAATGAAATAATGATTTCCTTGAGTCAGCATTTAAAATATTACCCTATCAACCTATGCTACCTCCTTGCATCTTATGCCTACTTTGGAGAATCTGTCACCACTCCTGGAAGTTTTCTTGGGTGAAATAATTCCTTAACTCAAGACAACCAGATCCAAACTGAGAATGCTCAGTATCTCCAAACAGAAAATATAAGCAGAGTTACGTATTCTAATTTTTTTTTTTTTTTTTTTTGAGACGGAGTCTCGCTCTGTCGCCCAGGCTGGAGTGCAGTGGCCCCATCTCGGCTCACTGCAAGCTCCGCCTCCCGGGTTCACACCATTCTCCTGCCTCAACCTCCCGAGTAGCTGGGACTACAGGCGCCCGCCACCACGCCCGGCTAATTTTTTGTATTTTTGGTAGAGATGGGGTTTCACCGTGTTAGCCAGGATGGTCTCAATCTCCTGACCTCGTGATCCACTTGCCTCAGCCTCCCAAAGTGTTGGGATTACAGGTGTAAGCCACCACGCCCGGCCATGTATTCTAATTTTTAATTATAGAATGAGGGAAAGAAACTTTGGGATGAACTTCACTGTATGTTTTCTAGAAAGTCACTTGAGCAAAATGACCATTTATTCACCATTAAACCTTTTCATCCTGGCCTGAGGTCATGAACAAAATGATGATTCATTCACCAAGAAACTTTTTCATCCTGGACTGAGGTTATGATGATTCTGTTCTTTAATATGTAAGAAAGAATCTCCTTGTGCCAATGAACCTGAGATAAGTTGAGTGTTAGAAGTTGATCATTAATGTATCCTGAGTGGTCTTACTCTAAGTCATTGAAGTATCCTAATAAATGACTCTCCAAATTCTTCCCAATTAAATTCCTTTACTGAATTAGACCTGATAGGTGATTCGGAGACACAACTTGCAGGGATTTAGAGGAAGGACGCAATCATATGAAAATAAACACTCCTGGCCGGGCGCGGTGGCTCACACCTGTAATCCCAGCACTTTGGGAGGCAGAGGCGGGCGGATCACGAGGTCAGGAGATAGAGACTACCCTGGCTAACACGGTGAAACCCCGTCTCTACTAAAAATACAAAAAATTAGCCGGGCGGGGTGGCGGGCGCCTGTAGTCCCAGCTACTCGGGAGGCTGAGGCAGGAGAATGGCGTGAACCCGGGAGGTGGAGCTTGCAGTGAGCCCAGATCGTGCCACTGCACTCCAGCCTGGGTGATAGAGCGAGACTCCGTCTCAAAAAAAAAAAAAATAAATAAATAAAAAAATAAATAAATAAACTCTCCTTTTCTCCATATATTCTCTTCTCTGCTTTTTCAGCTTATTCTTTAATAAGAATATTAATTCCTACTTGGACTCTGAGAGATCCTACGCCTCTTGAGTCATCTATTTCATGTTTCTCTGGGCAGATGAATCAAATCTGAAAAGCTGGTGAGTGAGGACTGTCTGTCAGATCACAAAATTTTGGGTGGTCATTTTGGAAGGGATGTTAATGGGATTATTCTCACCATTCAGGATTTTTTTTTTACCCCCAGGAAAGGGCACATATGCTTCTGATGTTTTCATTTTAGATTAGAAATGAATGGCCATGCATTATAAACACTAAAAATCTAAAGAGAACATACATGACTAGTTTCAAGTTAAATTAATAAAATTAAACCGTTAAGAGTGTAGTGCTATGCTTGATATTTACTACGTGATGAAAGAATTTAGAATAAATGGAAGGTGATTTATTAATGTCATTATAGTTAACATAAGGTTGTATTTTATCCAGTGTTATTCGTATGGCATAACTGTAAACAGTATACAAAACATAATTTAACATTAAAAAATTTCTTGATAACTCTCTTCTCTCGTTTCCCAACATTCTGTTTTCTGTGAGTTTTTCCTTTCCATAAGGCCAACTCTCTTCAGGTCCTGCAGAAGAGAGTCAAGACTTAGGAACCCAGGGACTGGAATTTGCTTGCAGACATCAGTAGATTTTGTTTTGTAGATGTTTGTTTTGCTTTTAGCTACAACCATGATTTCGGTTTTTAATTGTTGTATGCCTTTTCTTATGACTTGGGCTACTTTACCACTTGGCTACTACTTCCTATAATATCACAAACCTGACCCTTTACCCAAGTCTTAATCTCATGTTCTTATAACATTTAGGCCATTATACCATTATGTCCCTTGAGTTTTTCAGCTGAGATTCTTTAGTCACTCACCTCCTCCAATGCTGTGTTTCAGGCTTGTCAAGCTCCTCACTCTTACACTTTCCTTTCATTATGAGGATTTCTAAATTATTTCCATGTTCTTGGGCTAGAACTCAGCTATTTCCCCCTTTTCCTTGGTGTTCTGAGGCTTCATCATTACTTACATAGCCAGAATATTTTCTTTCCTTAAAACACGTGGATTGCATTTTATTCCAGAGAATATGGAGCTTTGAGAACCAGATCTCATGGTCACTGGTGGCTTTTAAATTAAGTTACCTGAATCTTTCTCTTCAAAACTGATAGTTTTTCCAATCATAGGGCCAATGTGCATTTGGGAAGTTTTCCTTTATTTCAGGTTACTTTAATACATAACCCATCACTTACATGTTGAAGGTCCAGGGTAGGGTTTGGAAAATGCAGAGTAACTAGGGATTTACTCCTTCTATTCCAGCCTAGTCCACAGCTATGACCCGATGTTCTCTTGTAAAATTTCCCTCACTTCCTCATACTATTTGGATTCCTCATTTTCATTCCTTCTCTCTTATCAGCTCTAAGGTTGATTCACTTTCAGGCAGTTGCGGATGAGTTTGAATGTCAAGGCTGCTGTTTGCCTATTTCCAGGAGATGCTTGGAGAAGAGAAATATATTATTTGTGTATCGCTGGTGTCATCTAAGACCAGCAGTGTCTGATAGTAGGACATGTTCTCTCTCTTCTCCCAACATGTTTTATCTTCCTTCTGCTCCAAGGCTCCCAGGTGCCAGGGACCTAAACTTTATTTGTTAATTATAGGCCACAGACCTAGTAGACTGATCTCCATGCAATTATCCTTCAAATGAAATAGACGTGAGCCAGAAAATGATACATCTCCTACTACATTTTCTCATGGGGATATGGACACACACCCCTTTGATCCTAAAAATTTATCTAGGAGAATTGTTTATCTTCATTTGTACGCAGATAAATTTAGTCCAGACTGCTTCAGCTCATATTCAGTGTTTAGTGGAAACATTAAGTAGAAAAAGCTTCTACTGAAATCTTAATCCCTTAGCATGGGTTCATAACAGACTACTACTTCCTAATTAGTCAGAGAAATGAAATACTCACATTACGTGGTATTGTTGCCATGATGATGTGCTTTTTTTATCCATCTGGTCACTGTATTTGCCAAGATCAACTCCAAGGTGGAGAATACCCACAAATACATTGAAAGCATGATTCCACTTTTCTAAATAAAAAAGAAGAAAATCTATATTCCTTAGAGATCTTCACATTTCTAAAATGTCTAGAAACATATAGATAACATAAAATTGCAATAAATTTAGAAAATAGAAAACTCGTCTGTAATACTAGTACCATCACCTTAATACAATGTGATGATTTTGCCTGTATATAAGGTAATACTATAATAACAAACATTTGTTGAGCACTTATTAGATGGTTAGGAATTTGTGTTAAATGCTTTATATGCATTATTTCATTGAGTTCACTCAATAATCCTTTGTGGTAGGTAGCATTATTATTCTTACCTTAGAGTAGAAGAAAATGAGACTTGGATAAGTTAAAATAGCAAAATTAGCAACATCCATATATTGGATGTTGGAGTTGCTTAGAACTTGGTTCCAGCCCCCTTTTCTTCCCTTACTCTACTCTTTCTCAGGTGCCTTCCATCCTAGTTCTGGCAGACTTACAAGACTGTGATTTCTGTTTTCTCATTTATGTGTTTCTATAACATTGTTACAGTTGAAAATAGTGTATCTCATATTTTTCATTAAAATTATGCCATAAGAAGTTTATATTTATATAGAAGCTTAACAATACTTAATGTTTATAGAATATTTAAGTAGAAATACAATATTTAAGTTTGCTACACATTTTGATTCATCCAAGCTTTTCTATCTTTTGAATGATTAAAATGGATTTCAAAAAAGCTGTTTTATGGTAAATACTGCCAAAATGCTTTCCACATGCATTTCTCTAGCTCACTCTGTTAGTATCAACATTTGAGAAGACTATTTATGGCCTTCTTTTCATTTTCTTCCATTTCAAATTGGAACAAATGATATGAATTTATTGTACTATAAATATGTTGATATTGTTTGGCTGTGCCCCGACCCAAACAGCTACTTGAATTTTATCTCCCAGAATTCCCATGTGTTGTGGGAGGGACCCAGTGGAAGGTAATTGAATCATGGGGCTGGCCTTTACGGTGCTATTCTTGTGACAGTGATTAAGTCTCACGAGATCTAATGGGCTTATCAGGGGTTTCTGCTTTTGCTTCTTCCTCATTCTTTCTTGCCACTGCCATGTAAGAAGTGCTTTTTGCCCCCTGCCATGATTGTGAGATCTTCCCCAGCCACATGGAACTGTAAGTCCAATTAAACCTATTTTTCTTCCCAGTTTTGGGTATGTCTTTATTAGCAGCGTGAAAATGGACTAATAGATATGTTATAGTCATAGCATATGTATATTATATTCATAGTATAGAATATACTATATGTATAAAATTCTAATAATTTCTAATAAAATCATAGCCTCTTTATTTTCATGAGTCTACCTAATGATGCAATGTCTATTATACTGAACTCTACATGAGCAAATGGTTTTAGAGTAAAGTACTATTGCAGGAATCTTTTTATCCATGATGGACTGAAAGATTTCTGCCTAATAGGTAACGTAATCACATTATATATTATATTCTATACTATGAATATAGTATAATATATATTATAGTATAATATAATAGTATTATATATTATACTATTATATATTATATTAAACTATAATAGTATAATATATAATTGTATATAATATAATCTATTCATATTGTATCTAGTCATATTGTATAATCACTAATTATAATACATCCATTTAGTATAATCATATCAATAGATTATACTAAATGAATGTATTATAATCTATTAATATTAATTATAATATAGCCATATGAATACATTATACTAAATGAATGTATAATTAATGATTATACAATATGAATAGATTGAATATGAACAGATTATACTAAATGAATTTATTATAATGAGTAGTTCTTATAAGACTCTTTCATTTGAACACGATTGAGGATTAGGGCGAGCAGAAATTGCCCTTCTGACTATTGGTAATAAAGACCTGACAGACAGTGAAATAGAAATGATCGTATTTGGTCTCTCTTCAATCTTAAATGATATTCTAGAAATTGGAATGCCTTTCAAAAGAGCTTCAGGCATACTTTACTTAGGGCAGAGGACAGACATCTTCCTAAATGCTAATGACATTATTTAATTGTCACAAAGTAGGAGTGGCCACCAGAGACAATTGATCGTGTTAAATAATAATTTCCACTAAAAATATTTGATATCAATTATTTTAAAGCAAGAAAATTAATTTGGATAAATATTTTGTAATTTTATTGTTTTTATCTAATAATGTCATATATTTTCTAAGTTTCAATTTCTTTGGTTATTTTTATTAATCTTATAAATATTTTTTCTAATGAGATGAGATGACTATGAGGTTATAATCCTTGAATCCAGATTTTTTGCCAAGAGTATTATTAAGTAATTCTTTAAGGCTGGTTTGGGTGACATACTTTTCACCAAAATATTCCAGTTAATATATTTAAAAACATGATTGATGGCATAAAATATGGGAAACCTGATTTATGTGCCAGAATGGATTAAAAAAAGTCCCAGTTATAATAATACTATGTCAGAATGAATGAGAGCTCATCTATTGAAAATCTTACTTTTCAAATTCTATTAGAGAACATAAATCTGCTTATTTACTACCTGCTTGCTTAATTTTAACAACCCTAATGTCATTACAAATATCTTCATGTTCTAATCATTCCAGAATAATATACACCTGAAAATGGTCTGATACTCAATTCTTATCATGGGTCCATGATTTATTTATGAAATAGTTTGAAATATGTAATCTCATGAACATCACATCTCTCGAGGTTTTATCTCTTGATCAAAACAGGGCATTAGGAAGCAACATTGTTAGTCCACAATTTCTTGACTCTACAGTTTCCCTAGTATTTCCTTAGAAGTTTTTTTTTGTTTTTTTTTTTAATAAGAAATAGCTTTTTGGAAGCTACTCTAGCCTTTGCTATAGGAATGTTCACACATAAAATTAGTGCCTCTTTTGTGCCAAGTCCTGTCTAAGATGCTGGGGATGTAGCAGTATCTGAAGCAGACAAAATTATAGCCTTCGAGGAGTTTATTTTCGCTGGTCTACCTCATGACACAATGTCTATTATACTGAACTATACACAAATAAATGGTTGCAAAGTACTATTACAGGAATCATTTTATCCATAATGAACTGAAACATTTCTGCCTAATAGATAATTTATTCACATGGTGATTGAATTTCATTTTCACTTTGCCTATCAGGAAACAGTGCAAAAACTGTGTCAGTATTGGTAATTCTTAGTATTCTAAAACCTATATATCTACATTATTATTTTCCTCTTGATTTCACAAGGATCATATTCCAAATTGCATATATTGGAATAGTCTAATACATTGGATTGGATCATACAATACTGACAATTTTGTAGATTAAAAATGGTCTGATATCAGCAATTTCAAATGGTTCAACCTAATACAAGGGGTCTTCAAAAAGTTTATGGGAAATGCATACTATGGCAAAACTATGCACGGATTTCAAAAAATTTTGCACCAAAATAAACTCACACTAAGTTGTTATAATATGTCTTAACAGGATTTGGTTTGAGGCACTTAGAAGGATAAGAAGTCAGTTTGAAAAGAGCCCCTACCAGAGAAACATGAATTCTGCTAAAATTGAAGAAAGAACAAACATAAAATTGATGTCAAAGCCTGGGTGGAAGACTAATGAATCCATAAACTATTGATGCTTTACAAAAAGTTTATGAGGGGCCAGGTGTGGTGGCTCACACCTGTAATCTCAGCACTTTGGGAGGCCGACGTGGGCGGATCACTCGAGCCCAGGAATTTGAAACCAGCCTGGGCAATATGATGAAACGGCACCTCTACAAAAAAAATTAGCTAGGCCTGGTGGTGTGCACCTATAAGTCCCAGCTACTAAGAAGGCTGATGTGGGAGGATCAACTGAGGCCAGGAGGTCCAGGCTGCAGTGAGCCATGATCACGCCACTGTGCTTCAGACTGGGCATCAGAGCAAGACCCTGTCTCAAAAGCAAAACAAAACAAACAAAACAAAACACAAGAAAACCAAAAGTTTATGAAGAGAATGCTCCAGAGAAATAGGCAGTTTACAAATGGAAAAATTTTTTTTAAAGGTTTTAAAAGCATCACTTTTATATTTAAATTAAATCAAATTTTAAAATTTCAATAGATTTAGGGGTACAAGTGGTTTTTGTTTATATGAGTGAATTACATAGGGGTGATGTTTGGGCTTTCAGCGTACCTATCACTTGAATAGTGTACATTGTATCCAATAGGTAATTTTTCATCCCTCACTCCCCTTCCACCCTCCCCCTTCTGAGTCTCCACTGTGCATTATACCCCTCTATATGGCCTTGAGTACCCAAAACTTAGCCACATTTATAAGTGGGAACATGTATATTTGGCTTTCTGTTCTCTTTTATTGCTGGTGTATATATATTCCATGGTGTATATATATATATCTCCCATATTTTCTTTATCCACTCATCAGTTGATGGGCACTTAGGTACATTCCATATCTGTATTAGTCAGGGTTCTCTAGAGGCACAGAACTAATAGGATTATATATATATATGACAGTTTATTAAGTAGTATTAACTCGCATGGTCACAAGGTCCCACAATAGTCTGTCTGCAAGCTGAGGAGCAAGGAAGCCAGTTCGAGTCCCAAAGATGAAGAACTTGGAGTCTGATGTTCGAGGGCAGGAAGCATCCAGCACGGGAGAAAGATGTAGTCTGGGAGTAAGCCAGTCTCTAGCCTTTTCACGTTTTTCTGCCTGCTTTATATCCGAGCTGCGCTGGCAGCTGATTAGATGGTGCCCAGCCCACTGTCTCAAATGTTAATCTCCTTTGGCAACACCCTCACAGACACACTGAGGCGCAATACTTTGCATCCTTCAATCCAAAAGAAGTTGACATTCCGTATTAACCATCACAGTATCTTTGCAATTGTGAATTGTGCTATGATAAACATATGAGTACAGGTATCTTTTTGATATGACTTCTGTTCCTTTGGATAGATACCCAGTAGTGGGATTGTTGGATTGAATGGTAGACTTACTTGTAGTTCTTTGAGAAATCTCCATACTGTTTTCCATAGAGGTTGTTCTAATTTACTTCCCATCAATAGTGCATAATTTAACTGCATCCTCACCAACATCTATGGGTTTTAACTGCATCCTCACCATTTAACTGCATCCTCACCAACATCTATGGGTTTTTGACTTTTCAATAATGGTCATTGTTACTGGGGTAAATTCGGTGAAAAATGACATTGGTTTCTTGATAGGAATTTCATTGAATCTGTAGACTTCTTTGAACAGTATGGTCATTTTCACAATATTGGTTCTTCTAATCCACGAGCATGGGATGTTTTTCCATTTGTGTCATCTGTGATTTCTTTTTACCAGTGTTTTGTAATTCTCCTTGTAGAGATCCTTCACCTCCTTGGTTAAGTATATTTTTAGGTGTTTTTTTCTGTAGTTATTGTAAATGGGATTGAGTTCCTGATTTGATTCTCGGCTTGGTTGTTATTAGCATATAGCAGTGCTACTGATTTGTGTATGTTGATTTTGTAACCTAAGACTTTACTGAATTCATTTATCAAATCTGGGAGTCTTTTGGAGGAGTCTTTAGGGTTTTTAAGGCATAAGGTCATATTACTAGCAAAGATAAATAATTTGACTTCCTCTTTTTCAATTTGGATGTGGCTTATTTTTTAATTTTTGTTTTGCCTGATTGCTCTGGCCAGGACTTTGAGTACCACGTTGAATAGGAGTAGTGAAAGTGGGCATCCTTGTCTTACTCGTTATGAAGGGGAATGCTTTTAATTTTTTTCCCATTCAGTATGATGTTGGCTGTGGGTTTGTCACATATAGCTTTTATTATTATTATTATTAATTTTTTTGAGGCAAGGTTTCTCTCCCTTCACCCAGGCTGGAGTGCAGTGGCATGCTCTCAGCTCACTGCAGCCTCTGCCTCCTGGGTTCAATCAATTCTCCCTCCTCAGCCTCCCAAGTAGCTGGGAACTCAACTCTCGAGTAGCTGGGAGTACAGGTGCGCACCACCAAACCTGGCTAATTTTTTATTTTTAGTAAAGATAAAAAATTAGCCAGGTTTGGTGGAGGGGGTTTCACCATGTTGGCCAGGCTGGTCTCTAACTCTTGACCTCAAGTGATCTGCCTGCCTTGGCCTCCCAAAGTGCTGGGATTACAGGCTTGAGCCACTGCGCCCAACCTCTTTTATTATTTTGAGGTATGTTTCTTCTATGCCTAGTTTGTTGAGGGTTTTTATCATGAAGAGATGCTGAATTTTATCAAATGCTTTTTCTGTACCCTTTGAGTCTATCATATAGTTTTTGCTTTAAATTCTTTTTATGTGGTGAATTACATTTATTGACTTGCATATGTTAAACTATCATTGTGTCCCTGGGATGAAATCCACCTGATCTTGGTGAATTAATTTTTTGATGTGCTGTTGGATTCAGTTTGCTAGTATTTTGTTGAGGATTTTTACATTTAATTTTATCAGGGATTTAGGTCTGTAGTTTTCCTTTTTTTGTTGTGTCCTTTCCTGGCTTTGGTATCAGGGTGCTACTGGCTTTGTAGAATGAGTAAGAGAGAATTCCCTTCCTCTTGGTTTTCTGGGATATTTTAAGTATGTCAGTTATTTGAAGGTCTGGTAGAATTTGGCTGTGAATCTGTCTTGCCCTGGGCTCTTTTTTCGTTCTTGTTGGGAGATTTTTAAAATTACTGACTCAATCTCAGTACTTATTATTGGTTTGTTCAGGATTTCTATTTCTTCTTGATTCAAGCTTGGGGATTGCATGTTTCCCAGAAATCGTCAATTTCCTCTAGATTTTCTAGTTTGTGTGCATAGAAATGTTCATAGCAGTCTTGGATGATCTTCTGTATTTCCGTCTAATCACTTGTAATGTCTCTATTTTCATTTCTGATTGAGCTTATTTGAATCCTTTCTATTCTTTACTTGGTTAATCTAGAAATTTGTCTGTCAATTTTGTTTATCTTTTCAAAGAATCAGCTTTTCATTTCATTGATCCTTGGTTTTTATTTATTTATTTTTTTTAGTTTCAATTTCATTATTCTGCTCTGATCTTAGTGATTTCTTTTCTTCCAGCTTGGGTTTTGGTTTGCTCTTATTTTTCTAGTTCCTTCAGGCATGTTTCTAGGCTCTCAATTTGTGATCTTTCTGTCTTTTTGATGTAGACATTTAGGACTACAAACTTCCATCTTTTTTTTTTTGAGATGGAGTCTAGCTCTGTTACCCAGGCTGGAGTGCAGTGGTGCGATCTCGGCTCACTGCAACCTCCGCCTCCCCGATTTAAGCGATTCTTCTGCCTCAGCCTCCTGAGTAGCTGGGACTACAGATGCCTGCCACCATGCCCAGCTAACTTTTGTATTTTTAGTAGAGATGGGGTTTCACCATGTTGGCCAGGCTGGTCTTGAACTCCTGACCTCAAATGATTCACCTGCCTTGGCCTCCCAAAATGCTAGGATTACAGGTGTGAGCCACTGTGCCTGGCCCAAACTTCCCTCTTAGCACTACTTTTGTGATATCCCAGAGATTTTGATAACTTGTGCCATTGTTATCAATAATTTCAAAAAATTTTTAAATTTCCATTTTTATTTCATCATTGATCCAAAGCTCATTCAGGTGCAGGTTGTTTAATTTCCATGTATTTGTATGATTTTGAGAGTCATCTTGGAATTGATTTCTAGTTTTATTTTGCTGTGGTCTGAGAAGATATGTAATATAATTTCAATCTTTTAAAAATTATTGAAGCTTTTTTGTGGCCTATCATGTGATGTATCTTGGAAAATATTCCATGTGCTGATGAGAAGAATGTATATTATGCAATTTTTTTTTGGTAGAATGTTCTGTAAATGTCTGTTAGGTCCAGTGTTTCTTTGTTGACTTTCTGCCTTGATGATCTGCTTAGTGCTGTCAGTGGACTGTTGAAGTCCCCCACTATTATTATATTGGTGTCTTCTCTTTTCTTAGATCTAGTAGTTTTATGAATCTGGTAACTCTGATATTAGGTGCATATATATTTAGTATTGTTATATCGTTGGGTCTGTAAGACTCTTTACTAGTCTCTTGAAGGCAGTAGATATTTGGATTGTGTTTTCAAAATCCATTCCACCACTGATATCTTTCAAGTGGGGCATTTATATCATTTACATTCAAAGTTGATATTGATATGTAAGGTACTGTTCCAGTCATCATGTTGATTGTTACCTAGTTGCTTTGTATTTTCCATTGTGCTACTGTCTTATAATCCCTGTGAGTTTTATACTTTTAAGTGTTTTTATACTGGTGCATATAGATCTTTCATTTTGATGTTTAGAACTCTTTTGAGTATTTTTTGCAGGACTGGTCTAATGGTGGCAAATTCCCTTAGTGTTTGCTTATCTGGGAAGGACTTCATTTATGAATCAGTTTTGCAAGATACAAAGTTCTTGACTGACAGTTATTTTGTTTAAGAAGACTAAAGCGAGGACCCCAATCCCTTCTGGATTGTCAGGTTTCTACTGAAAAATCTGCTGTTAGTCTGATAAATTTTTCTTTTTAAGTTATTTGATGCTTTTGTCTCACTATTCTTAGAATTCTTTCTTCATGTTGCCTTTAGGTAGCTTGATGACTATATGCCTTCCTAATGTCTTTTCTGCAATGCATCTTCCAGAAGTTCTTGAGATTCTTGAATCTGGATGTCTAAGTCTCTGGCAAGACTAGGGAAGTTTTCCTTAATTATTCTCTCAAAAATAGGTTTCCAAACTTTTTGCTTTTTCTTCTTCTCTCTCAGGAATATCTATGAGTAATATCTATGATTCTTTTTTTTTTCTTTCTTTCGTTTAAGACAGAGTCTCATCCTGTCACCCAGCCTGGAGTGCAGTGGCATGATCTTGGCCCACTGCAACCTCCACTTCCTGGGTTTAAGCAATTCTTGTGCCTCAGCCTCCCAAGTAGCTGGGTTTATAGGCACATGCCACCATGCCTTGCTAATTTTTGTATATTTTGTAGAGACTAGGTTTTGCCATGTTGCCCAAGCTGGCCTCAAAGTCCTGAGCTCAAGCAATCAGCATGTCTTGGCCTCCCAAAGTGCTGGGATTACAGATGTGAGCCACTGAGCCTGGCCAGGAATATCTATGATTCTTAGGTTTTGACCTTTTGCATAATCCCATATTTTTTGGAAACTTTGTTTATTTCTTTATTTTTGTATGATTGAATTAATTCAAAAGCCATGTCTTCAAGCTCTGAAATGCTTTTTTTCTGCTTGGTACAGTTTATTGTTAATACTTTCCACTGCACTTTGTAATTCCCTAAATGAGTCTTTCATTTGTAGATGTTCTCTGTTTTTTTTTTTTTAAAGTATTTACCTCTTTAGAAAATTTTTCATTCATATCCTGAATTTATTTTTGATTTCTTTATGTTAGATTTAAAATTTTTCTTGGATCTCATTGAGTAACTTTACAATCAATATTTTGAATTCTTTATCTGGTATTTCAAATATTTCATTTTGGTTTGGATCCACTGCTGAAGAGTTAATGTGATCCTTTCAGGGTGTGGCAAGGTTCTGCTTTTTCATATTGCCAGAATTATTTTTCTGGCTTCTTCTCATCTGGAGATACTATTTCTTTTCATTATTTTTGAATTTATTTTTTGATTGGACTAAGTTTTCTTTTTATACCTTGAGGATGTGGCAATAATGTATAGTTTATGATGACCTAGCTTCAGCTCTGGGTGGTGCTTTCAGTGGCAAAGACACTGTATTAGTTCCTTGGTTATAGAGAATCTTTATATTATAGCTTTCTCAGATGTTGCTCATAGTAGTGATGTACTGGGTGTATGAGCAGGCTTATTGTCTCCTTTGGGGTCAGAATGGCAGAGTTCTCAGGAAACTTATCTTGTTCCCCAGTGGTGTGCATTCCATTTTTTTTTTTTTAAACTGGGTTGAGCAGTTTAGCCTTCAGGCCAGTAGGAGGCACCTGTGGGTAAGAATTGGCTGTGGCTGAAGCAGGTGGGTATCTTCAATACCCCATTGGTGAGCAAAAGCCCTATCCCTGATGAGGCGGCTAGGGGAGCTCCTGGTGAAATTCACTGGTGCCTTTGCAGTGTGAAATTCACTGCTGGGGGAGCTCCTGGTGAAATTCACTGGTGCCACTTCATTTCCACTACCAGGCCAGGAGGAAAGTGATCAAACTCCCTGTCACACCCTTGTCCTAGTGCTCTGGACATTCAGATCAGACAGGGACCTCGTCCATCTGCAGAAATGCTGATGTTTCTTGTATAGAGGGAGTGGGACTCCACTCCTCATGCAATCCTGAACCCAGAGGGCACACCTCGTATGGTGATGCTATCATCTCAGAATGTTCCATAAAAGCCGTCTACAGGTGCACCCTTGCCAAGCTCCCGTGGGAGAAGCTCTGGTGGTGTCTTCAGTGGTGGGTGAAAGAGATAAAAAGTCCCGTTATGCAAAATGGTGAGAGGTATGCAAAGTCCCTTTATAAGCACCAGGGCTATTCAACTGCTAGGGCAGAACCAGTCTTCCCCTATTAAGCCCAACACTGCACCCGTGCCTTTTTTGAAGGAGGTGCAGGTGCTTCCTGCCCGCAGTGGGAAGCTCTGGGACAAGAAAAGCCCACATTCTAGTTTCTTTTGTTCCCCAGAGTGCTCCCTTGATGTGGTACACTCTTCCTTCCCCCAGGAGTGGCAGTCTTGGACAGCAAGACTACTGGGAATCCTGATGCTCCTCTGGCTCTAGCCATCATCTTGCGGGTCTGCCGCAATCCAGGCTGATGCTGGGAAATGTCAGCAAGTGATCTGGTGATGTGAAGACACAAGGGTTGAAAGTCCCGTAGCAGAACAATGTCCCATAATGATTGCACATCCAGTATGGCACTTGCTTCTATAGCTCAGGTCTGGGGGAAAGGAAGGAACCTGCACAAGCTGGTAGCCCAGTGTAATGCCCTTTAGAAGTCCCCAAATCACAGGCCAATCCAATACTTGGGCTTACAAGTCCAAATAAGCTCTCCTTGAGTTTGGATACCAGCAGGCTGCCACAAGGGCTGCAGAGGCTGAAAGCATTCCATTCACTTTCCACAGAATATTCTGTCTCTTGGGGTTTAAGCTCTACCAGCTTCTTGTTTCTTTCTTTTTTTATGTATCATAGATTTTTCCAGTGAACTCTCCAAAAAGCTCCAGCACTCTCCCCTTAATACTCCATTTGCACTGTGATCATCCAAGTGTAATTTTGGTTTTTCCTTCTGAGAATTTGTCACTGATAATCTCTAGTCAGTCATCTGGAGAAGCTCTCTGATGCTTCAGGCTATGGACTGGTCTGTGAGATATGCAGTAGCCTGGACTCCACTCTTAGCTCCAGAGGTGATGTTGAGTGGAGCTGGACCAGGCTGACCCATCCTATGGTTTTCCAGTGGTAGGTGCAAGTACCAGCTCTAATGATGGTGGCAGGGGAGTGGCTTACACTCTGTAAGATTTCCTTGGTTATAAATAGCCTTGGCATCGTGGCTTTCTCCATTGCTAGATGTAGTAGTAATGTGTTGGGCATGTGAATGGGCTCAAGGCCTCCTGAGTAGCTGTGGTGGTGCAGTCAATAGTGTTAGCTGAGATCATGCAAAAGCCTTCTTCTTCTTGAGTGCTGTTATTGTGCTATCAGATATTGTAATGGGCTAGGCCAGTTGACCTCTGGCCAGGATGTGGTGCATGCAGTAGAGAGCCAGCTGCAGTGGCAGCTGTGGAATTTATGCTTGGTCTATATTACCCAGGGTAAATACTCAGATATCCTAGGCAATAGGTGAGCCCATGGAACTCTCAAAACTTCCTGTCCATGTTCTGCTACCAAAGCAAGTGGAAGGGCAAAGCCGGGTGAGGGTTGGATCAGGCAAGTCAGTGCTCTAGCTCCCCAAGTGTGGGTACAAATGGTGGCCCTGATGGGGGTCAGAGGGCAGCTCGCTGGCTACTGGGACAATGTTGCAGGGAAGGGTATAACCACTTTTGCTGCACAAAAGTGTCTGTATGAGGAAAAGGGGTAGCAGGTGGCAGTAAGACCCACCCAGCTCCCATGCCTTTGGCACAGTAGGTCTCACATACACAAATTTCTGCTGGCAGAAAGCTGAAACAGCCAGCTGAGTTCCAGACAGTTCATGCTCAGAATGCAGAACTTCCCAACCAAGACAGAAACAGAAGGATTTGGGTTTCAGGCCACATCCTTCCCAATATGACCTGCAAAACAGAGGTGCCCAGTTTTGGACCTGTAGCAAGAGCATGCTTTCTTCTTGCCTCTTGGTTCTGGCCTTGAGATTATTGAGATTACGTCTCATACTTGAGATGAGATCACACATCTCAGTTTGGAGTTTCTCTCAACCTATGACCACTGCCTGAGTTAGCTGGCAGGTTTCTGAAAGATTCCCTGTGAGTTAGGATCAGGAATGCCTTCTTTCTGTCCCCACTGACATCTGGGAGTTCATGCAAAGCACATCCTGATGCCATTCCTTCTCATATACTCCCCACTACTCACCAAATTAGCTCCAGCTCCTGGTAGGGTTAAGTCACTCCCTCATGGCCTGGATTGCCCAGCTCCCAAGAGGGAATTTGTATCATGGAGACAGTCTCTCTCCCTTTCATGCTCTCAAGACTCATAGTTTTCCAACGGACTCATAGTGCAAGTTGATGTCTGCCACTCCTTTCAGGGTTTTCAAAGTTCCTTTCAGTTTTTCTGTTGAGTTCCTGTGCTCCTTCTCGGATAAAAGTCCATAGCATGAATCTACACACTATTTTGTTCTTATCAACTGGGTGCAGTGTGCTAACAAAGACTCCAATCTATCATTTTGAAAAACAAACAAAAAATAGATAACTTGTTTTAAGAAGTGATGAGACAATGTTGAAGATGCAACGTGCAGTCGCAGACCATCTACATCAATTAACAAGAAAAAAAAGTTCGTCTTGTTCATGCCCTAATTGAAGAGGACCCATGATTAACAGTTGGAACAATAGCCAGCACCACAGATACCTCAGTTGGTTCTGCTTACACAATTCTGGCTGAAAAATTAAAGTTGAGCAAACTTTCCGCTTGATAGGTCCCCAAGCTGTTGTGCCTAGATCAGCTGCAGACAAAAGAGCTTTCAATAAAAATTTCAAGCAAGAAGAATCAAGATCCTGAAGCATTTCTTGGAATAATTTCAATAGGGGGTGAAACATGGCTTTTCCAGTATGATCCTGAAGACAATGCACAGTCAAAGTAATGGCTACCAAGAGGTGGAAGTGGTCCAGTCATAGCAAGTTTGAATCAGTCAAAACCAAATATTATGGCAACAGTTCTTTGGTATGCTCAAGGCATTTTGCTTGTTGACTTTCTGGAGGGCCAAGGAACAGTAACACCTGCTTATTATAAGAGTGTTTTGAGAAAGTTAACTAAAGTTTTAGCAGAAAAATGCTTGGGAAGGTTTCACCAGAGAGCCCTTCTCCACCACAACAATGCTTCTGCTCATTCCTCTCGGCAAACAAGGGCAATTTTGTGAGAACTTGGATGGGGAATCATTAGGCATCCACCTCGCAGTCCTGATTTGGATCCCTTGGATTTATTTTGTTTTCTAATCTTAAAAAATCTTTAAAGGGCACCCATTTCTCTTCAGTTAATAATGTAAAAAAAAATGCTTTACTGACATGGTTAAAATACCAGGACCCTCAGTCCTTTAGAGATGGACTAAATGGCTGGTATTGCTTACAAAAGTGTCTTGACCTTGGTGGATCTTATATTGAGAAATAAAGTTCATATTTTTAATCTTTTAACTCCATTTCCCACAAACTTTTTGAAGTCTCCTCACATATATCACTATACTATGTAACAATTTATGCTAATAAACATTTTTAAAGTATTTACTCATTTTAGATATATTTTAATTATATTACTACAGGTATTCCTTAAGCTCTTTCAAATCCTATGTGAAATGAAATAGAATATTAAAAAGTAAGTAATTTATAATTAATTATATATTTATCTTTGGTCAATAATTATACAAATAAATTTATTATAAAATAAATGTAGCTGTGTGCCTATGGAGAAAGAAGATAAATTGAACCTGTTGTTAGCAAGAGAAGCTGCCAGCCATTTCTGTGTCTTGAAAGATTTAGAAAGTTACTTGGGGCAGATATTTTCTGATTCTTTCCTGAACACTTTAGTGGTTTCTTTAGAAGAATAGTTGTGGAATGCCTGAGAAAGGCTGCTCATCCTGGTAGCTTTTGGTAAACAAAGATTCTTGTTGGCAATAATATAGGCAAATTTTCACAGATGCCAAGAGCCTCCTGGGAGGAAAGGAACTGATATCCTGTAATTTCCAAATTGGTCTGCCATAAGGAAAGGCCTCAGAGCTTGCTGTGTCTGACCCCTCAGCCAGAACAGCATATTTACTAATCCTCAGACTTCTTGCATTTGGGAATGAATCTGTTATGTACAAACGACAATGCTAGCAACTGAGATTGTAGGGTATGAGTTCTAGTATGGCATATTTCGGTATTGGTGTTGAAGAAAAACTTTTAGGAACTGAAATAAAAAAAACTCATATACAGGTTTTTTTCATACTCTATCTTCCCCTATAGGGCTTTAGTTCTTATTTGACCTCTATAATAGCTTTAGGTATGGAAAGCCATCATACTTCAATCTCCTTGTCATTAAATTTGCTTGATAGGGTTCTGCCCATGATGTGTGACAAAATAAACTTCCAGGGAGTAGGGCAGGCTGACCTTTGAATATACTGTGATGTCTTAGGCCTTTGCTCTATATCTTTTGTGTTTGTGCATATGAGTGATATCCTCTAAGACCTAGCATCTAGTTACTCAATCAAGTATTTAAAGTGTTCTTATTTACTCCTATAGCCTATAAAAACAAAACTTCCAGATATATACTGAGCTGTCACATCAATAAAGCATAAGCAGGATTTGAAAAAGATATGAACACTTGATAGGCCTCAGAATTCTTAAGACCTTCCTTCTGCATAAGGCATGCAGTACACATGGTGTCATAAAATATTAAGTGTAGTCCTAAAATGACCAAAATGCCAATAATGATTATGAGTGTAAAAATTCTGAACTGCAGATATCTGTCCTAACTATCCTGTCATTTTTAAAATTTGAAAAAAGTGGGACTTCCTTTCTTTGTCCTAATTCCATCAGGTCTTTGACATCCTGAAGTGTTAGTGTATCGTCTCCCCCGTTCCGATATATATAGGTTTCTAACTTTAAGCAACTAGGAATCCCATGCACATTTACCCAATGACCATATGTTCATCTTTTTTTTTCCATTTCAATTTTCATATCCATAATATTTACCTTAAAATCAAATGGTTAGTGCTATGTGAAAAAAAGGTGAATTTACAGTATAGTCAGGGGACTTGGGACTTACCTGCCTATTGAGTACAGAGAATTGCTGATTACTGATTTTCAATAGTATTTTGCTGGGAATACTTTCAGAGAGGATAGTAAAATAAGAAGTATTTACATTCACTCAATAAACACTTATTAGACATCTATTAAGTTCTGGGCACTGCAAATAAGGATTGGGGAGACACAGATAACTAGACTGTATCTAGTACATTGTGTCAGTGAGCCTGCCAACTTCCAATATATCCTTATTTTGAAGGGATTGGGGAGACACAGATAACTAGACTGTATCTAGTACATTGTGTCAGTGAGCCTGCCAACTTCCAATGTATCCTTATTTTGAAGAGATATCTATATTTATTTAAGGTTTTTGTATCTTTACCATCATCCTTCATCTGAATCTCAATAATCTACATTTTAGTTATTTTATTTTATGTAACACCGTTTGATTTCTTGAGGTTTGTTGTGGTCCCAGTTTTAAAGGTCTATTCAGTGGTTTGGATCCTTACTTGTGGTCATGCCAAATGTGAATTGTTAATTTTGATCACCTCTGCATTTGTCCAACACCAAAATAGCCTCTGCTCATTTATAAACAAATTTAAAGTGTAAGTTTCTGTGAAAAAAATATTGTAAAACCTTTTACTTACGTGTGGCCACTGAATATTTTCATCTTTCATTAAAAAGAGTATAATTTCACATGCAATTAGAAGTAAACCAATTATTGCAAGGCCAAAACTGTTTAAATTTATCCATATGGCATACATCAACTAGAATAGATACAAAATGTCAACTAGTTATATGTGGAACAAACAAGCTGACATGAAGTTATTAGTTTGCATTACTGATAAACATGTTAAAGCTGAGGATTTGTTATAACTTCTGATTTTTTTCTGAATCAAAGTTCACTCTAAGGGCTCCCAACCTCCAAATGTGTCGGGATTCCAACAATACACATGGTTTTCTGATACTGCATGCAGATATTTCATTTCCTCATTAAATATAAAATTCTTATGGGCACTGTGTTGAGGCAAAAAAGAAAGTGCTACATTCTAATGGGAGAGAAAAACTAGCAACAGTAAATGTGAAGAGAATGCAATAAATACTGACATCATGAATAAACCCAATGTTCTCTGCAGGGGCAGATTACAATGAAGCTAAAGGCACTTGTCTCTGAGCTTCTCAAATGCACAGGTCTTTTCCAAGGCCCCAGGAGAAGCCATGCCTACCATCTTAAAATAGTGAGTTTTGGCTCTTCCTTTCCAATATTTATATTTCTGACTTTTTTTGGTCTTATTTCATTAACCAGGATGTCAAATTTCTATACTGAGTAGTAACAATGAAAGTGTTTATTCTTGTCTTGTGCCTCGTTTTAATAGGAATGCTTCTAAAGTTGCATTATCAAGTATGATATTTGCTGTAAATTTTTAATAAATATTTTTGTCATCAAAAGGACATTCCTAGATATTCCTAATAGCTTTTTACCATGAATGATTACAGATTTTATTGAATTATTTTTTGAAATCTTTTAAGATGATCAAATATTTTCTTATCCTTTAATGTGGAAATTACATTGAAATCGTTTTAAAAATAAACATTGATGCATAACATGTATTCTAAAGTATGCAGTTTAGAGAATTGTTACAAAGTATAAGAATTCATGTAGCCACCACCCATATCAAGACACCAAACATATTCAGCAACCCAGAAATCACTTATATCTCTTTTCATTCCCTATTCCCATCCTCCTCCATAAGAGAAACCACTAGCTGACTTTCAATACCATTGATTCATTTTGTCTATTTTTGAACTTTATATAAATGTAATCATGCAGTATGTACTGTTTTGTGCCTTGTCGCTTTCACTCAAAATTATGTTTGTATGAAATTCATCAATGTTGTTATGTTTAGTAGTTTTGTTCATTTTCATTGCTATGTTATTTTCCATTCTATCAGTGTGCTATAATTTGTCTATTCATATTTTTACTAATGCACATTTGGGTTATTTCCAGTTTTGGCCACTGTGAAAAAGGAGGCTATAACTTGTATTTTCTTTCATAAAACATATGTAAGCATTTCTGATAGGCCTATATCTAGAAGTAGAATTACTCAGTCATAGGGTAAACATATGTTCAACTCTGGAAGATATGGTCAAACAAATTTCCAGTGGTTGTAGAAATTTAAACTTCCACTAGTAGTTGTTTCACATTCTTGCCAATAAGTTAACCATTCTGGCAAGTTTGCTGTAGTATTTCATTGTGGTTTTAATTTTTATTTTCCTAATTTTTAATGAGCTTAAGTATATCACTTTTATTTTTTTCTATTTTTATCGTTTCTGCCAAACCGTCTTACAAAACAGGTGTACCATTTTGCAATGTATTTGAGTTATACGGTATGATGTTTTGATACACATATACATAGTATAATGATTACTACTGTCACGCAAAAGATCATGTCCATCATATCACATAATTACTTTTTTTGTGGTAAGACCACTTAAAATCTACTCACTGAGCAAATGTTAAATATATGTTGTCACCTATAGTCCTCATGCTGTACGTTAGATCTCTAGGCTTATTCATCCTACATCACTGTAAGTTTGTACCTTTTGATCTACTTCTCCCCATTTCCTCCCCTCTCTGCCTCTGATTACCACTGTCCTACTCTCTGTTTCAATGTATTTGGTGTTTATTAGATTCCACATATAAGTGAGATCATACATTCTTTTTCTTTTTGTGTATAGCTTATTTCACTTAGCACAGTGTTCCTCAGGTTCATCCATGTTGTTGCAAATGGCAGTATTTCCTTTTTTTTTTTTTAAGGCATCACAATATTCCATTTTGTGTGTGTCTGTGTGTGTGTATGTGTCTGTGTGTGTGTGTGTACCAGTTTCTTTATCCATTCATCATTGATGGACACAGGTTGTTTCCAAATATACGCTATAGTGAATAAAGCTGCAATGAACATGAGAGTACAGATATGTCTATGAGTTACTGATTTCATTTCCTTTGGTACAAGAGGGATTGCTGGGTTATATGGTAGTTTCATTTGTAATTTCTTGAGGAATCCCCATACTGTCTTCCATAATGGCTGTACCAATTTACATTCCCAACAACAGTGTATAAGGGTTACCTTTTCAGTTTAATTATATTTTAATGAATTTATTGGCCATTTGAATATCATTTTGTATAAGGTGGCTGCTCAAGGATTTTGTCTATTTTTATTGGGCTATCTGCACTTTTTATTGATTTTTAGAAGTTCTTGATATATTGTGGATACAAGTCTTTCACTGATGATAATTGTAAAATTAACTTTCCCTGTGTGGCTTACCTAGTTTTTGTGAATAGTGCCAATTGGGGAATCAAAGTTTCTAATTTTAATGTATTTTCCTGTTTATATCTGGTTTAGAAAATTTTTACCCACCACAAAATCATGCAAATATACACTTAACATCTAGAAGCATTTAATTTTACTTTTCACATTTATATCTGAAATCTTCTTGAAACTGACTTTTTTGAGTGTGTATGGCGTATGGTAGGACTAAAGTTTCATTCTTTTCTCATGAGTCACATTCAGCTGGCTCTAATTGCTGAAAAGGCTGCTTGTTTCCCATTGCTCTGCGCATCACCTTGGTCAGAAATCAAATGTCTATGTAAGCATGTGTCTGTTTCTGGAAACTATTCTGTTCTATTTATTGGTCTATTTGAGTGATAATATCATACTGGCTTTTTAAAGTTTTAATGAGTCTTAAAATTTGAGAGAGTACGTCCACATTGTTTTTCTTCAGGATTATCGCAGCCTTTTTTATTTACACATATATTTTGGGATCAAGTTGACTTTCTAAAAATAGTGGTTTTTTTGTTTTGTTTTGTTTTTGTTGTTGTTGTTTTTTTTTTTTTTTTTTTTTTTCAGATGGAGTCTCACTCTGTTGCCAGGCTGGAGTGCAGTGGTGCGATTCTGGCTTACTGCAACCTCTGCCTCCCGGGTTCAAGCAATTCTCCTGCCTCAACCTCCCGAGTAGCTGGGACTACAGGCACATGTCACCATACCCAGCTAATTTTTTTATTTTTAGTAGAGACGGGGTTTCACCATGTTGGCCAGGATGGTCTCGATCTCTTGACCTCGTGATCTGCCCACCTTGGCCTCCCAAAGTGCTGGGATTACAGGCGTGAGCCACCGCGCCTGGCCAAAATAGGTAATTTTTTTAAGAGCAGTTTTAGGTTAATGGAAAAGTTGAGCAGAAATTTTCCATATACCTCCTGACCTCCCCTTTATCATTATGTAATGTCCTACTTTGTCTATGTTGATCTTTGTTGGTTTAAAGTCTGTTTTGCCAGACAGTAGGATTGCAACCCCTGCTTTTTTCTGTTTACCATTTGTTTGGTAGATTTTTCTCCATCTGTTTATTTTGAGCCTGTGTATGTCATTGTATGTGAGATGGATCTCTTGAAGACCACATACTGGTGGGTCTTGGTTCCTTATCCAGCTTGTCACTTTTACATTTAAGATTAATATTGATATGTGTGTATTTGATCCTGTCACCATGATGTTAGCTGGTTATTTTGCAGACTTGTTTATGCGGTTGCTTTATAGTGTCACTGGTCTGTGTACTTCAGTGTGTTTTTGTAGTGGCTGGTAATGGTCTTTCTTGCCCATATTTAGTGCCTTCTTCAGGAGCTCTTGTTAGGCAGGTCTGGTGGTAACAAATTCCCTCAGCATTTGCTTGTCTAAAAAGAATCATATTTCTCTTTCACTTATGAAGCTTAGTTTGGCTGGATATAAAAATCTGGTTTGGAATTTCTTTTCTTCATGAATACTGAATATTGTCCTCCAGTCTCTTCTGGCTTGTTGGGTTTCATCTGAGAGGTCTGTTGTTAGTCTGATGGGCTTCCCTTTGTACATGACTTGGCCTTTCTCTCTCACTGCCTTTAATATTTTTTTTTCTCCTCATTTTGGTGTTGGAAGAATCTGATGATTGTGTGTCTTGTGGATGATCTTCTTGTAGAGTATTTTACTGGAGTTCTCTGCATTTCCTGAATTTGAATGTTGGCCTCCCTCACTATATTGAGGAAGTTCTCATGAATGATATCATGATATATGTTTCCAAATTGGTTCTGTTCTCTGCATAGAACCAACCATATCTTTCAGGTACATCAATCAGTCATAGATCCAGTCTCTACATTATCCCTTATTTCTCGGAGGTTTTGTTCATTCCTTTTCATTCTTTTCTCTCTATTCTTGTCTGCCTGTCTTTTTTCAGAAAGCCAGTCTTGAAGCTCTAAGATTCTTCCTCTGCTCAGTTTATTTTGTTATTAATACTTGTGATTACATTGTGAAATTCTTATAGTGTCTATTTTTTCTGTCAGCTCCTGCAATGTTTTATTATGATTTTTAGCTTCCTTGCATTGAGTTATAACATATTCTTGTAGCTTAATGAACTTTGTTTCTATCCATATTCTGAATTACATTTCTGTGATTTCAGCCTCAGCCCAGTTCTGAACCCTTGCTAGAGAGGTATTGTGGTCCTTTGGAGGAAAAAAGGCACACTGGCCTTTTGAGTTTTCAGCATTCTTGCACTGGTTCTGTTTCATCTTTAGGGGATTATCTAAGACCTTCAGTCTTAGAGATTGCTGACCTTTGGATTTTTTTTTTCTTTTTTCCTATTTGATGACCTTGAGGGTTTGATTGTGGTATAAGGTGGATTCAGCTGACTGGCTTCATTTCTGGGAGATTTTAGGGGGCCAGTGCTCAGCTCTCAACCCATGAACTGCCTGCTCTAACTCTGGAGGACTTGTATTGGGCCCCAACTTTGTTCTCTGGCTCCTTGAGGTTTGGATTCCACTGTGCTGGGGGCACTGAGGTGCGGCATCTGTAGCAGAGTGTTAGTAGATGCAGGGTGTCTGCCTCCCTGTGGGCATTCACAACAGTGGCAGAGGCAAGGCAGCTGGGGTCCCCTGCTGGAGACTGTGTGCCCTGTTGCAATGGAGGTGGTGTTGGCTTGGGACAGGGTGCTGGCCAGTGCAGGTCTGAGTGCCTTCTCTGTGCTCTGCAAGCAGGAGTGATCGCTTAGGGTGTGGGAGGATCCCCTGTTCTCTGTGCAGTGTTAGTGCAAGGGTTGGGTGCTTGTTGGGGCGGGGCTTACTGACCCTTTGCCCTTCAAGGCTTTATCTGCAATTATGGTCGGCAAGGGTGGGAAAGCATACTGCACTCCTGCATGCTGGTGGGGCCAGTAAAGCAAAACCTGCCTTCACAGACATGTGCCATCAAAGTGATGTGGGGAGTTGCCATGGGCTTGTGGGAAGCTGTAGTATGAGGAGGGAATGTGTGGGCTGGTGCACGGCTATAGGGGCCACCTCACTGGAGCTCTCCACCAGTCAGGCACTGTCCACTGGTGCAGAAGCTATGGTGTGGGTCCCCCAGGGCATCCAAGACTGCTCTGTAAGCAGGAATGGCCAGACTGGGGCCCTGGGAGAGGCCATCAAACCAAGGACGGCCCAAGTCAGACCAACTCTGTCTGATGTGGAAGACCACAGGGTCTGACAGTTCCCCTAGGACTAAATTCTCTTACGGAAGCACATTGAGCCTAGAGGGATGGGTGTCTTTGACTTTTAACAGTTTGACTCTAACGTTCCTTGGAGTGGACATTTCTGGGTTGTCTATTGGAGACACTCAAGCTTCCTGGACTCTGGATGTTCATATTTCTCCCAAGACTTGGGAAGTGTTAAGCTACTATTTCATTACACAGGTTTTCTATGCCTTTCCTAATCTGTTTTCCTTCCAAAAACCCCATAGTGCAAATATTTGTTTGCTTAAGAGTGTTCTGTAAGTCTCATAGGCTTTCTTCATTTCTTTAAATTGTTTTTTCTTTTTATTTAGTCTGATTGGATTGTTTCAAAATACCTGTTTTCAAGTTTGGAAATTCTTTCTTCTGCTTGAGTTAGTCTATTGTTGAAGTTCTCAATTGTATTTTTTATATCACTGATTGAATTCTTCAGCTTTAAGATTTCTCTTTGCTTTTTTATATCTATCTCTGTTGAATTTTTCATTTAGGTCATAATTTTTTTTTATTTCACTGAATTGTCTATCTGTATTCCATTGTATCTCACTGAGTGCCTTAAAGTTATTATTTTGAATTCCTTTTCATGCATTTCATAGATTGCCTTTTACTTGGGTTCTGCTACTGGAGAATTATTGTATTCTTTGAAGGTTTCAGGTTTACTTGCTTTTTCATGGTTGTGTTTGTGTGTGTGTGTGTCTGTACTTTGATATCTGTGCATCTTGTGGAAAAGTGCCTCTTCCAATTATATGGAGTAGCTTTTTTATAGGAGAAATCTTTTTATTCTAGATGTATTCTACAGTGTTGTGTGAGTAGGGTGCTTTGGTGGTTCTGGGTGATTTCTTTCTGTGTGATTTAATTTTCTTTCAATAGTGGTCTCTGTGTGATTTCTTTGACTGTAACCAATGTCAATGGTGTCTGTGTGTGCACAGAGACTGCAGGTATTTATGAATTTAGTGGTGCAGTTTTTCTGGGCCATCAGGTGAGCCAGTCTTTGGACTCCAGGAGTACATGTGGCACCTGGTTGCTCTGCAGGTTAATTGAGCAAGGTCACTGGTGATGGTGGGTGATGGACAGTCTTATCCTTGGACCCTGGGGAATGCTCATGGTGCATATTTTCTCTGGTGGTTGAGGCAGTAGAATTATCAGTGGTGGTGGGTCCCAGGAGGGCTGGTCCTTGTTTTATGGGAGGGCATGCTTAGTGCATAGTGGCTCTTCTGGGCAAGGGGGAGGGGTTGCTGGTGACAGCGGATATTGTACATTCTGATTCTTAGTCCTGGGGGTGCCACATGGGATGCAGAATGTTCCTTTTAATATGTTATTGAAATTGTTTTGCTAGAATTTTGTTCAGAATTTTTGCATGTATGTTCACTAGGGATACTGGCCTTTAATTTTCTTGTCTCACAGTAATTTTTTCTGGCTTTAGTATCTGGGTAATGCTGGCTTTGTAAAATCAGTTTGAAATTATTCTCCTTCAATTTTAAAAAAAATATTTGAAGAAGGATTGTTGTTAGTTCTTTAAATGTTTGGTATATGTCAGCAGTGAAGCAATCAGGTCCTGGAATTTTCCCTGATAAGAGACTTTTTATTACTGATTCTGTCTCCTTACTCATTATTGGTCTATTCAGATTTTCTATTTATTTAGGAGTCAGTCTTACTTGGCTTTACATTTCTAGTAATGCATTCATTTCTTCTAGGTTATCCAATTTGTTGATGTATAATTATTCATAGTAGTGTCTTATGATTCTTTTTATTTCTGTGGTATCAGTTGCAATGTCTCTTTCATTTCAAATTTTATGTCTTTTTTTTAGTCTAGCTAAAGGTTTTTTAGTCTAGCTAAAGTCTTAGCTAAAGGTTTGTTGATTTCATGTATCTTTTTATGAAAACAAATCTTCATTTGGTTATCTTTTATATTATTTTTCTAGTCTTTTATTTCTGTTTTGATCTTTATTATTTCCTTACTTCTACTAACTTTGTGCTGAGTCCTCTACTATTGTATTGCATTCTATTTTTATCTTCTCTTCAGATATATTAATATTCCGTTTTGTACATTTAGGTGCTCTGATATTGGATGCATATATATGTACAATTGTTATATTGATAAATTGACCCCTTTGTTATTTTATAATTGCCTTCTTTGGCTCATTTTACAGTGTTTGTCTTTGAGTCTATTTTGTCTGATATAAGCATAGCTATTCTTGGTCTTTTTTGGTTATTATTTGCAAGGAATATTTTTTTCCATCTATCCACTTTTGGTTCATGTGTGTCCTCAAAGCTAAAGTGAGTCTCTTGTATGCAGCAGATAGTTAGGTCTTGTTTTTATTCATCCAGTCACTTTATGTGTTTTGATGGAAAATTTAATCCATTTACATTTAAAGTAATTATTCATTGGAAAGGACTTACTACTATCACTTTGTTAATTATTTATTGACTATTTTGTAGTTCCTTTCTTTTTTTCTTCCAATCTTGTTTTCTTCCTCTGTGATTTGTTGATTTTTGTAGTGATACACTTTAACTTAAAAAGCAATCTCGTGTATCTTCTGTGTTGTTTTTCTTTGTGATTATCATTGGACCTAAGTGAACCATCTTGGTACTGGCATTTTTGTTTTATTCCTGATTAAAGAGATCGCTCTTACTGTTTTAGCATGACATATAATGTTTGATTTACATTTTTCTACACCTAGCTTTCTAAGATTTAAAAACAGTGTGAATGATTTTAAATTTTATCAACTGCATTTGCACTATCTACTGAGATGCTGATATGTTTTCTCCTTTATTCTACTAATGTAACAAGTTACATTTTTAAATTTTTAACATTATATCAACCTTATATCTTGTAATAAAAATAACTTTTTATATCATATTATCTTGTCTATATAATAATTTGATTTATTCATATTTTGTTTAGAATTTTTGCTTATATGTACATGTATACATGATATTTGCCTTTATTTTCTATTTCTCATCATGTCTGTGCCTGATCTTGACTTCAAGGCTTACTGACCTCATAATATATGCTGAGAAGTCCACTTTCTTTTATATTCTCTGAAATAATTTAAGACTGATGTTATAAGTATTTGATAGAATTTGTTTGTGACGCCATCACAGCTTAAATTTATCTTGTGTGGGAATGTTGCTAACTACAGATTTAATTCATTTAATAGTTATAGGACTATCAATATATTCTATTTCCTCTTATATCTTCCTTCAGTACACTGTAGTTTTCAAAGGCATACATTTTATAGGTTAATTTTTAGGGTTTTTTGCAGTTCGTTTATCCCTAGTGTGACTAACCAAGACAAAGTGAGCACACAAATAATCAATAATCAATCAAGACAAAGTGAGCACACAAATAATCAATATCAGAAAGAAAACAATGATATCCAATAGGCATAAAAACATTGACAAGTCTTATGCTTCTGGTATGATAAAAAAGGTATGGCAGACTAGTATTCCCTCTGAAAGCAACCAGAAAAGCATAATATAGTACAAAAATATTTCATCTATATAAAAGCATCAGAAAACTTCTAAAACATTCAGGAATATACAGGGATTGTGAATCCTAAGAAAGCCACAGAAAGGTGAGAAGATGTTGGTTCTACAGGTAATTTTTCTTTTCTTTTCTCTTTTTTTTTTTTTTTTTTTTTTTGAGACAGAGTTTCGCTCTTGTTGTCCAGGTTGGAGTGCAATGGCACAATCTCGGCTCTCTGGAACCTCTGCCTCCTGGGTTCAAGCGATTCTCCTGCCTCAGCCTCCCGAGTAGCTGGGATTACAGGTGTCTGCCACCACACCCAGCTAATTTTTGTATTTTTAGTAGATATGAGGTTTCACCATGTTGGCCTTTGGGAGCATTTGCCAGGACAAGAGGCTGAGGTTTCAGATTAAGTAGGAGTTGCTAGGGGAGAGAGGAATCACTATAGCATTTTTGTGTTCTTTCAGGTCTGAAAAGAAAACATAAACTTGAGGAGATAAGCTCCTGAGTAGAAGAAGAGGTCAGAGAAATGAGTAAGCCTCATAACAAATTTTACTATTAACATGCTAGCCAGATTTTGATGCCTTTCTGGTCAGTAGGAGACGGAATTAAGAAGAAAGCAGCTGAGAAACAGAACAGAGTTTTTGGCCTTGTAATTGTGCTGAGAAAACATGGTTCAGGACTGCAAGAGGGAAGTTACTTGAAGACATACTATGTTCTCAGTTGAAAACCTTGGAGGGTTATATGCTATAATTAGAAGATAAATTAGAAGTATATGAACTAACTGCCGTTCAGCCTTGGTTCTGGTTTATCAACCTTGGGGAGAGATGAGTGAGCTCACTCTGGAAGAACTAAGCATCAGCTAACATTGCTGTACTTTTTAATACATATTTTTGAGTACTTAATGAAAAATTACTAGACATGTTAAAAGACATGGCCATATTTTAAAAAAACACTAGGGAAACAAAAATAATAGAAATAGTGTCATAAGTGATCCAGTTAGTAGACTTAAAACTAATAAGGAATTTAAGATAACTCCTATTAATATGTTCAAAAAAATAGAAAAAATAGATAAAATAGATGAACAGATAGAAAGTTTCACAGAATAATTAGAAACTAGAAATGGAATCAAGCAGAAGTTCTAGAATTGAAAAATACATTAGATTCAATGCCATTCCCATCAAGCTACCAATGACTTTCTTCACAGAATTGGAAAAAACTACTTTAAAGTTCATATGGAACCATAAAAGAGCCCGCATTGCCAAGTCAATCCTAAGCCAAAAGAACAAAGCTGGAGGCATCACGCTACCTGACTTCAAACTATACTACAAGGCTACAGTAACCAAAACAGCATGGTACTGGTACCAAAACAGAGATATAGACCAATGGAACAGAAGAGAGCCCTCAGAAATAATGCCGCATTTCTACAACCATCTGATCTTTGACAAACCTGACAAAAACAAGAAATGGGGAAAGGATTCCCTATTTAATAAATGGGGCTGGGAAAACTGGCTAGCCATATGTAGAAAGCTGAAACTGGATCCCTTCCTTACACCTTATACAAAAATTAATTCAAGATGGATTAAAGACTTAAATGTTAGACCTAAAATAATAAAAACCCTAGAAGAAAACCTAGGCAATACCATTCAGGACATAGGCATGGGCAAGGACTTCATGTCTAAAACACCAAAAGCAATGGCAACAAAAGCCAAAATTGACAAATGGGATCTAATTAAACTAAAGAGCTTCTGCACAGCAAAAGAAACAACCATCAGAGTGAACAGGCAACCTACAGAATGGGAGAAATTTTTGCAATCTACTCATCTGACAAAGGGCTAATATCCAGATTCTAGAATGAACTCAAACAAATTTACAAGAAAAAACCAAACAACCCCATCAAAAAGTGGGCAAAGGATATGAACAGACACTTCTCAAAAGAAGACATTTATGCAGCCAAAAGACACATGAAAAAATGCTCATCATCACTGGCCATCAGAGAAATGCAAATCAAAACCACAATGAGATATCATCTCACGCCAGTTAGAATGGCCATCATTAAAAAGTCAGGAAACAAAAAGTGCTGGAGAGGATGTGGAGAAATAGGAACACTTTTACACTGTTGGTGGGACTGTAAACTAGTTCAACCATCGTGGAAGTTGGTATGGCAATTTCTCAGGGATCTAGAACTGGAAATACCATTTGACCCAGCCATCCCATTACTGGGTATATACCCAAAGGACTATAAATCATGCTGCTGTAAAGACACATGCACACGTATGTTTATTGTGGCACTATTCACAATAGCAAAGACTTGGAACCAACCCAAATATCCAACAACGATAGACTGGATTGAGAAAATGTGGCACATATACACCATGGAATACTATGCAGCCATAAAAAATGATGAGTTCATGTCCTTTGTAGGGACATGGATGAAGCTGGAAACCATCATTCTCAGCAAACTATCGCGAGGACAAAAAACCAAACACTGCATGTTCTCACTCATAGGTGGGAATTGAACAATGAGAACACATGGACACAGGAAGGGGAACATCACACACCAGGGCCTGTTGTAGGGGGGAGGGGGGAGGGATAGCATTAGGAGATATACCTAATGTTAAATGACGAGTTAATGGGTGCAGCACACCAACATGGCACATGTATACATATGTAACTAACTTGCATGTTGTGCACATGTACCCTAAAACTTAAAATATAATAAAAAAATAAAAAAAGAAAAATACATTCACTGAAATGGAGAACTCTATCACTGAGTTTAACAGCATATTAGACACAATAGCCAACAGCATTAATGACCCGAAGCAAAGGGCAAGAGAAAAATGTTGAAATTGAAGTAAAGAGAAGAAGAATAAAAGAAAAAGAAAAAAGTGTAAGAGATATGTCTATACAGTGAAAATATCTAACATACATATAATTGGAATCATGGAGGTAGGGGGAATAGAAAGGCAATTTTGAAAAAGCAATATTTGAAGAGAAAATGAGTGACAATATTCAGAATTTGATGAAAAATGTCAACCCAGATAGTCAACCCATGTAGATACACGTATTTGGCAAATTCCAAATGAGGTAAATATAAAGCAAACCGTATTTAAGTACATCATAGTAAATCTTTTAAAAACTAAAAGAGAAAACTGTAAAAGTAGTCTCAGAAGCTAAGACAAACATAAACTTCACAATGGCGAAGATGTAAGCCACAACACAACAGACTGACATCTTTAAAGTGCTGAAGTAAAATAAAATAATTGCCAACCAAGAATGCTATATACAGCTAAAGACTCTTTCAAAACAAAGACAATATAAGGTGGTTTTCAAACTACCAAAAGCTGAGAGAATTTATTGCCAGGATTTTTGTGCAAAAACAAGTTGAAGGGAATATCTCAGCCAGAGAGAAAGTAATCCCAATTTGAAATGCTGAAATACAGAAATAAATGAAGAGAAACAAAAGATAGATATGTGAGTAAATGTAAATAAATACCATGCGTCACTTTGTTTTGCTGAGCTCACAGAGAACTTGGATCCTATCTTATTCTTAACCAAGACTTCCTGTTTAGCCCTGTCTGATTCTTCCCACCCAATGCCTTCTTAGTCTAAGCATTTGTTCCTTCTGCCATATTCCCTAAGCAATGATTAAGTGTTTGAATTCTTAACCTAAGGTTACTTGATTCAAAGTTCAGCTCCATCCCTTACAAAATCTAGATCTATTAATTAATATACATCTAGGGATAGTTGCATATGCTCTTGGTATCTCAGTTTCCTTATCTATCAAATAGGTATATAATATTATCAACCTGATAGGGTTCGCTGTGCTGTAAGCTATTATCCCAAAACTTCGTAAGGCATCTGGCGCGTAGAAGCCATCCAATAAGTCTTAACATTATTATTCTAATCATATTTTTTCTCTCCCACTGTTTCAATGTATCTATATACATTTGTTATATCATACTTGATATCTTAATTTGAAATGAATAATATATTTTATTTAAATTTCCATATCTGACTTTCTAGTTTGATTCATGCATCCTGTATTATTTTGGTGTTTTAGAAAATTAGCAAATAATTCTGTTGTAGCATCCCATTTAAAAATACCGTAAAGTATTCTAAAGCAGTATTTTGGATAGACTTGCACTGTTTAAGAAACAATGATATGTGCTCCTTACAGATATCATTGTTTTTGACAAATTAAATTTTTTTATCTGAAATGAAGAGCGTGAAGACCACCTGGTGACTATCAAGCCGGTCATCCGAGACAAAAATTTCCTTATTTGAGTAATTTAGAAGTAATTAGATTTCCCTATTATCTAAAGTTGGCACCTAGTTCCAGGCCTCTTTTCAACTTAAAATTTATAAGTAACTAGAATTTCTATACATCTCTGGAATGCATGCATGCTTAAACTCATGCTACCCTTCCTGACATTAAGGCACCAAAATGTCTGCAAATGTAATCGTTTAACATGCATATTACCCTTAAGCTCCCACTTTCAGGTCCATAAATACCCCTAAGGAAAAATCCACGGTGGCATGCTCAGTCCTCTCCTGCTGAGATGCCCTGCTGCACTCTTCTGCAGCATTCTTTCTTTCTAATAAAACTTTATTTTTAAAAGCCTATACTGTTGTTGCTAAATTTTTCCAACCGACCCATGAGTTGACCACTTTCTGAGGCCAGGGCTCTTAAACCTAACACAGCATGAAATTGTTTTAATCATTTTGACTTACCAACCTTGGTGAAGGTTTCTTCTCTGCTACTATTGCAAAAATTCCTGATATAACATACTGAGAACAAAAAGAGGCATATATAAGAATATTTTCATTATCATACAAGAGATTCTCAGAACTTTAATAACATTCATGAAGCCCACCCAAAGAGTAGTTGAAGTTTAAGAGGAATTTGGCTGAAATACCAAAATTCCTGTTGTAGTTCTGTGGTAGCCCCTGGAAAAATCACCTAGCTATAAATCCAAGGTTCTTTAGTATATAGAGAACCATTACTGGATTACTGTGATGCTTGTATTTGGCATAAAATGCAGGGATATTTTTAACATGATTTTATAGCATGGAGGGTAAATAAAAACTTACCTGGTTTTATTTAATAACTTCTTACTGAATATATGAGTTTTATTGCTAGAAAATATATGTTGTTATAATTTGGTGAGTTCATGTTCACAGATGTTCAATATAATGTTATTGAAAAATATTTTACTAACCAGAAACAGCATTGAAAATAGTTCATCTGCAGTTTAATTTTTGAAATGCAAGTGTCATGTATTAGCTTCCAAATGTAGCTTATACTGAATATTCTATTATTTTCTGGCACTGGTTGGAAGGACAATAGTTTTCAGTGCATCAATAATTGATTTTTTTTCCATTGGTGTAAACTGCATGTGTGTATGCAGTTTTTAAATGACATTATATGATTATCTAGTCTGTAATGAGGGGAGCAGAGCATGTTCCTTTCTCAGAAAATGGGGCCTCTGAAAATTCACAGTAAATAGTGTTAGAGACAGATAATAAACAAAAGAACAACATACAGAGAAGAGGTTTTCATGCCATATTAAAATATGAAGTAAATAAAACAGAATGATATGATAAAGGATATGCTGAGGGTGAAATTCAAGAGGTTTTTCAAAAAGGTTTCTCAGAAAAGATGATATTTAAGCTGTGATTTGCATGACAATAAGCATCAAGACTTGAGGGTGCAGCATCTTAAGGAGAGAAAACAGCTACTGCAAAGGATCTAAGCCTCTGTGCAAGAGTATCTGCCTCTGGGAAGCCTCTCTCCTTTCTTCCAGTTGTGGTGACCATCTGCGTCAAGCATCTATGATCTGTGTTTCTATAGTAACACTCAAATATGTTGAAAAAAATTGTACACACATTTGTTTGCCTCTTTATATCCTTAGTTCAAAATAGAATTTAGATGACTTGCATAAGTGCATATACTAGGCTTAAAAATTAGTGAATAGAAGTAATTAATATGTAAAGACACTAGGAATAAGGGTAAATAACTGGCTGAGGTTGGGGGTAATTTTAACCAGTGAAATTGTATTGTGGGTCCCTGAATAATCAATAAGGCTAGATAAAACTAATTTTCACTTGTGACTCTGTGATGACTGGTGGCTTCCTTACTGCATGGTCACATAATAATAATATGACATAAAAATGTATTTAACCCATGTGTGTCTTATCCACACTGGGTAACCAATGCTTTCAACGTGCTAGTTTCCCATCATAACTTTGAGGGAATCAAAGTTATCAGTTAATCACTGTCTGACCAGTTAATCACTGTCAGAATGAAAACACACTGCACTTGCTCTACCAGCTACTACCATATTGTTATTATTCTTTATGCAGGAAAATTCAGTGAAGAGTTATCTAAACTTACTATCTTTTCTTCCAATTATTTCTTTTTTTTTTTGAGACGGAGTCTCGCTGTGTCACCCAGGCTGGAGTGCAGTGGCGCAATCTCGGCTCACTGCAAGCTCCGCCTCCCGGGTTCACGCCATTCTCCTGCCTCAGCCTCTCCGAGTAGCTGGGACTACAGACGCCCGCCACCACGCCCGGCTAATTTTTTTGTATTTTTAGTAGAGACGGGGTTTCACCGTGACTCGATCTCCTGACCTCGTGATCCACCCGCCTCGGCCTCCCAAAGTGCTGGGATTACAAGCGTGAGCCACCGCGCCCGGCCCCCAATTATTTCTTAAGCCCACTCCAATCAGGTTTTCTATTCTACCGTGCCAATGAACCTCTTTTTGTCAAGATCATTCATTATCTCAATGTTATAAAATCTAATGACAATTTTAGATCTTGTCATATCTAACTTGGCCTAATCTGTAGTCTTCAAGAGTTGATTGCTCCATTTTTCTTGAATCTACTTTCCTCAGTTGACTTCCAATATAGCATACTCTCTTATTTTTCTCTTTTCCAATTGTCTTTGCCCTTCCCTTCTCTTCAATCTGAATTCCTGATGCTGTAGGTACACCAGGTCTCAAGCTTTGATCCTTTACTTTATCTCATCTACACAATTGAGATCCCTTCTTGATAATTTCTTGTTTTCTTACAGTACTAAATACCATCAATATGACAATAATCTTACACTTATATTTCTTTCTCAAACTCCAGACTCATATACAGATAGGTACTTGACATCTCTACCTGGTGTCTAAAAAAGATTTCAAACCCAATGTGTCCCAAATTGAACACCTGAAATTCTACCCTCTGCAAATCACCTCTACTCATAGTCTTACTCATTTTAGTCAACGTCAAATCCATTCTTCTAATTACTTGAGGAAATATTTTGGGGTCTTATTTATTTCTCTTTTTCCCCTCCCCTTTCACATCTCACATACAATCCATTACGAAATTTTATCGTCTCTATTATCAAAGTATATCCTAAACAAACTACTTTTTGTTTTGCTACCTCCCTGGTTTGAGCCACTATCATCTCTCATGGATAACTGTAATCAGATTTTAGGAGGTCTCCTTGCTTTGACCTTTGCTCTGTTATAATTTCTTAATGATCTTTAAATTTAAGTCAGATCATGTCATTCCCCTGTTCAACATCCTGCAATGGCTGTCAATGATATTCATACATGCAATGATCACAGATCCTTAGATTATCATGTCTTCTATCATATAGCTGACCTCCTTTTCTACTAATTTTCCTTTAGCTGAATTTGCTCCATCCAAACTGGCCTCTTCTTTGGTAAACACTCTAGGCTTGTTCTGAGCCTAAGACCTGTTCTCCTTCTTACTCTTCCTCCAGATATCCAGTGGCTTATTACTTCACTCCTTCAAGTCTTAGCTCAAATGTTCTCTTTTCAATGAGGCTTGGACATTCTATAAAAATTGTAACCTGCCAGGCATGGTGGCTCACACCTGTAATCCCAGCACTTTGGGAGGCTGAGGCAGGTGGATTGCTTGAGACCGGGAGTTTGAGATGAGCCTGGCCACTATGGTGAAGCCCCATCTCTACTAAAAATATAAAAATTAGCTGGGCCTAGTGGTGGACACCTGTAATTCCAGCTACTCGGGAGGCTAAGACAGGAGAATCACTTGAACCTGGGAGGTGGAGGTTGCAGTGAGCTGAGATCAGGCCACTGCACTCCAGCCTGGATGACAGAGCAAGACTCCGTCTCAAAAAAAAAAACAAAAAATTGTAACCTGCACTAACCTCATGCTTCTTTACCCTCCTCTATATTTTATTATTTTCCCAAAGTACTTTTAAATATTTATGATGTATAACATGTTTTGATATATGTACATTTTGTGAAATGATTACCATAATCAAACCAACATATACATCAACTCACATAGTACTTTTTTGGGGGAGTGAGAACATTTAAGATCTACTCTCTTAGCATTTTTCAAGTATACAATACCTTATTAACAGTAGTCATAATGGTGTACAATAGATGTCTAGAGCTTATTCTTCCTGTTTAGCTGAAACTTCTTACATTTTGACCAATATGTCCCCTTAGTGCCAGAGTCTGACCACCACCATTCTACTTTATGCTTTTATGAATTTGACTTCTTTAGATTCCATATATAAGTGAGACCATACGGTGATATGGTTTGGCTGTGTCCCCACCCAAATCTCATCTTGAATTATAGTTCCCATGATCCCCATGTATGGTAGGTAATAGAATCATGGGGCAGTTACCCTCATGCTGTTCTCATGATAGTGAGTGAGTTCTCCCAAGATCTGCCAGTTTTATAAGGGGCATCCCCCTTTGCTCAGCACTCACTTCTCTCACCTGCTTCCATGTAAGATGTGCCAGTTTTGCCTTCTGTCATAATTGTAAGTTTCCTGAGGCCTCCCTAGCCATGAGGAACTCTGTCAATTAAACCTCTTTTCCCTATAAATTACTCAGTCTTGGGTATTGTGTTAGTTCATTTTCTCGCTGCTGATAAAGACATACCTGAGACTGGGCAATTTACAAAAGAAAGAGGTTTAATCCACTTACAGTTCCATGTGGCTGGGGAGGCCTCACCATCATGGCAGAAGGCAAGGAGGAGCAAGTCATATCTTGCGTGGATGACAGCAGGTAAAGAGAGAGGTTGGGTAGGGAAACTCCCCCTTATAATACCATCAGGTCTTGTGAGACTTATTCCCTATCAGGAGAACAGCACAGGTAAGACTTGCCCTCATGATTCAATTATCTCCCACCAGGTCCCTACCACAACACATGGGAATTCAAGATGAGATTTGGATGGGGACACAGCCAAACCATATCATTCCACCCTGGTCCCTCCAAAAGCTCCTGTCCTTACATTTCAAAACTAATCATGCCTTTGCAACAGACACTCAAAGTCTTAACTCAGCATTAAATCGAAAGTCCACAGTCCAATGTCTCATCGGAGACAAGGCAAATCCTTTCTGCCTATGAGCCTATAAAATCAAAATCAAGTTAGTTACTTCCTAGATACAATGGAGGTATAGGCATTGAGTAAATACAGTCATTCCAAGTGGGAGAAATTGGCCAAAACAAAGGGGCTACAGGCCCCATGCAAGTCCAAAATCCAGTAGGGCAGTCAAATCTTAAAGCTCCAAAATGATCTCCTTTGAGTCTATGTCTCACATTCAGGTCATACTGAAACAAGAGGTGGGTTCACATGGTCTTGAGCAGCTCTGCCTGTGTGACTTTGCAGGGTAAAGCCTCCCTCCTGGCTGCTTTCATAGGCTGGTGTTGAGTGTCTCTGTCTTTTCCAAGTGCACAGTGCAAGCTGTCAGTGGATCTACCATACTGGGTCTGGAGGACAGTGGACCACTTCTCACAGCTCCACTAGATGGTACCCCAGTAGGGACCCTGTGTGGGGGCTACCACCCCATATTACCCTTCTGCATTGCCCTAGCAGATGTTCTCCAAGAGTGCCTTGCCACTGCAGCAAACTTCTGCCTGGACATCCAGGCATTTTGATACATTTTCTGAAATCTAGGTGGAGGTTTCCAAATCTCAATTCTTGACTTCTGTGCACTCACAGAAGGCTTGGGGCTTGCACTCTCTGAAGCCATTGCTCAAGCTCTACGTTGGCCCCTTTCAAACATGGCTGGAACGGTTGGGATGCAGGGCACCAAGTCCCTAGGCTGTACGCAGCACAGGGACCCTGGGCCTTGCCCATGAAGCCATTTTCTCCTAGGTCTCCAGGCCTGTGATGGGAGGGGCTTCCGTGAAGACCTCTGACATGCCCCTGAGACATTTTCCCATTGTCTTGGGGATTAACATTTGGTTCCTCATTACTTAGCAAATTTATGCAGCTGGCTTGAATTTCTCCTCAGAAAATGGATTTTTGTTTTCTATCGCATTGTCAGGCTGCACATTTTCTGAACTTTTATGCTCTTCTCTTATAAAACTGAATGCCTTTAACAGCACCCAAGTCACATCTTGAATGCTTTGCTGCTTAGGAATTTCTTTTGCCAGATACCCTAAATCATCACTCTCAAGCTTAAAGTTCCACAAATCTCTTGGGCAAGGGCAAAATGCCACCAATCTCTTTGTTAAAACTTAACAAGAGTCACCTTTGCTCCAGTTCCCAAGAAGTTCCTCATCTCCATCTGAGACCGCCACAGCCTGGACCTTATTGTCCTATCACTATCAGGCTTTTGGTCAAAGTCATTCAACAAGTCTCTAGGAAGTTCCAAACTTTCCCACATTTTCCTTGCTTCTTCTGAGACCTCCATACTGTTCCAACTTCTTCCTGTTACCCAGTTCCAAAGTGGCTTCCACATTTTTGGGTATCTTTACAGCAGCACCCCACTCCTGGTACCAATTTACTGTATCAGTCCATTTTCATGCTGCTGATAAAGACATACCTGAGACTGGGCAATTTACAAAAGAAAGAGGTTAAATCGACTTACATTTCCACATGGCTGGGGAGGACTCACCATCATGGTAGAAGGCAAGGAGGAGCAAGTCACATCTTACGTGGATGGCAGCAGGCAAAGAGACAGATAGGGCAGGGAAACTCCCTCTTATAATACCATCAGATCTTGTGAGACTTATTCGCTATCATGAGACCAGCACAGGAAAGACCTGCCTCCATGTTTCAATTACTTCCCACTGGGTCCCTCCCACAATGCATGGGAATTCAAGATGAGATCTGAGTGGGGACACAGCCAAACCCTATCAGGTATGTCTTCATAGCAGTGTGAAAACACACTAATACATACAATATTTGTTTTTCTGTACTTGGCTTATTTCACTTAACATAACATGCTTTAGGTTCATTCATATTGTTGCAGATGACAGGATTTTCTTCTGTTTTAAAGGCTGAATAATGTTACATTGTGTTTATATATGTATGAATGCCACATTTTCTTAATCTATTCATATGTCCATGAACACTTAGGTCGATTCCATATTTTTCCATATTTTGGCTATTGTGAATAATGCTGCAATAAACATGGGAGTGCAGATACCCTTTGATTTCATCTCCTTTGGATATTTTCCCAGAACAGAAACTGCTGGATCATATGGTAGTTCTCATTGTAATTTTCTGAGGGCCCTTCATACTATTTTCCATGATGGCTGTACTAATTTACATTCCTACCAACAGCATACAAATATTCTCCTTCCTCCACACCCTCACTAACACTTTTATATTTTGCCTTTTTGATAAATGTCATTGTAACAGATGTGAGGTAATATCTCATTGTGGTTTTAACTTACATTTTTCTAATGCTTAGTGATGTTGAGCATTTTTTAATATACCTGTTGACATAGCATATGTGTTCTTTTGAGAACTTTTTATTTAGTTCCTTGCCCATTTAAAAATCAGGTTATTTGTTTTCTTACTTTAAGTTGCTTGAGTTCCTTATACATTTTGTATACTAGTCTCTTATCAGATATATAGTTTGCACATATTTCCTCCCATTCTGCAGGTTGTCTGTGTACTCTGTTGATTACTTCGTTTGCTGTGCAGAAGCTTTTTAGTTTGATGCAAACCCATGTGTCTATTTTTGCTTTTGCTGCCTGTGATTTTGGAGTCATATCCAAAATATCATTGCCCAGACTGATGTCAGGAAGCATTTTTTGCTGTTTTATTCTAGCAGTTTTATAGTTTCAGTCCTATATTTGAGTCTTTTATGTATTTTGAGTTGGTTTTTATATGTGGCATGAGATAAGGGTCCAATTTTATTCTTTTACGTATGGATATCCAGTTGTCCCCAAATCATTTATTGAAGAGTCTCTCTTGACCACATTGTGTGATCTCAGCAGTCTTGTCAAAGATCAATTGAAGATAAATGTATAGATTTTTTTCTGGATTCTCTGTTCTGCTCCATTGATCCATATGTCAGTTTTTGTGCCAGTAATATGCTGTTTTGATTACTATAGCTTAGTAATTGATTTTGATATCAAGTAATGTGATGCCTGCAGCTTTGTTCTTTTGGCTCAAGATTGCTTTGGTTATTTAGGATCTTTTGTGGTTTCATATGAATTCCAGGATTTTAAAAATATATTTTTGTGAAAAATGTTATTGGAATTTTGGTAGGGATTGCATTATGTCTATAGATCACTTTGCATAGTATGGACCATTTTACAATATCCATCTTTCTTATTTATGAACACAGGATATCTTTCTATTTATTTGTGTTTTCTTCAATTTCTTTCATTGTTGTTTTAATTTCAGTGTACAGATATTTTACCTCCTTGTTAAAACTTATTCATATTTTATTCATTTATTTTGATGCTATTTTAAGTGGAATTGTTTTCTTGTGTCTTTTTTCAGATTGTTCATTGTTAGTGTATAGAAACACTACTGATTTTTGTATGTTCATTTTGTGTCTGCAATTTTACTGAATTCAGTTACTGAATTCTAACAGTTCTAACAGATTTTTGGTGGAGTCTTTAGGGTTTTTTGTATATAAGATTATGTCATCTGTAAGCAGAAACAATTTGACTTCTTTCTAATTTATATGGCTTTTATTTTTCTTGCTTCATTGCTTCAGCTAGAGCCCCCAGTAATATATTGAATATAAGTGGTGAGAGTGGGTGTTCTTTTCTTGTTCCTGATATTAGAAGAAAAGCTTTGAGCTTGATACATCATACACCATTGAGTATGATGTTAGCTGTGGGACTGTCACATAGAGGATCTACGGTGTTGAATTGCATTTCGTCTAGACTTAATTTATTGAGAGTTTTTATCATGAAAGAATTTTGTCAAATGCTTTTTCTGCATCTATTGAGATGATCATATGGTTTTCATCTTTCATCATTTTAATGTAGCATATCACATTTATAGATTTGCATATGCAGAATCATCCTTGCATCCCTGGTACAAATCACACTTTATCATGATGTATGATCTCTTTAATGCACTGTTGAAATTGGTTTGTAGTATTTTGTTGAGGTTTTTTGCATCTATATTCATCAGGGATATTGGCCTATAATTTTCTTTTCTTGTAGTGTTTTGTTTAGATTTGATGTCTGGCTAATGTTGGCCTCATAGTATGAGTTTGGAAGCATTTCCTCCTCTTCAATTTTTGGGAAGAGTTTGAGGGTGGGCATTAATTCTTTAAATATTTAGTAGAATTCACCAATGAAACTATAAAGTCCTGGGATTTTCTTTATTGGGAGGGTTTTTAAAATTTTTATTTCAATAGATTTTTGGGGAATAAGTGATGTTTGGTTATATGAATAAGTTCTTTAGTGGTGATTTCTGAGATTTTGGTGCACACACCAACTAAGCAGTGTATACTGTATCCAATGTGTAGTCTTTTGTCCCTCACCATCCCCCACACTTTCCCTCAAGTCCCCAAAGTCTAATGCCTTTGTGTCCTCATAGCTTAGCTTCCACATATGAGTGAGAACACATGATGTTTGGTTTTCCATTTGTGAGTTACTTCACTTGGAATAATAGACTCCAATTCCATCTACATTGCTGCAAATGCCATTATTTTGTTCCTTTTTATGGCTGAGTAGTACTCCATGGCATATACATACCACATTTTCTTTATCCACTTGCTGATTGATGGGCACTTGGGCTGGTTCCATATTTTTGCAATTGCAAGTTGTGTTACTAAAAACATGCATTTTTAAGTATCTTTTTTGTATAATGGCTTATTTTCCTTGGGATAGATACCTAGTAGTGGGATTGCTGGATCAAATGGTAGATCTACTTTTAGTTCTTTAAGGAATCTCCACACTGTTTTCCATAGTGATTGTACTATTTTATATTCCCACCAACAGTGTAAAAGTGTTCCCTTTTCACCACATCCAGGCCAACATCTATTATTTTTTGATTATGGTCATTCTTGCAGGTGTGAGGTGGTATCAATTGTGGTTTTGATTTGCATTTCCCTGGTCATTAGTGATATTGAGCGTTTTTCCATATACTTGTTGGCCATTTGTATATCTTCTTTTGAGAACTGTCTATTCATGTCCTTAGCCCAGTTTTTGATGGGACTGTTTGTTTTTTTCTTGCTGATTTGTTTGTGTTGTTTGTAGATTCTAGATATTAGTCCTTCATTGGATGTATAGATTGTGAAGATTTTCTCCTACTCTGTAGGTTGTCTGTTAACTCTGCTGATTATTTCTTTTGCTGTGCAAAAACTTTTCAGTTTAATTAAGTCCCATCTATTTTTCTTTGTTTTTGTTGCATTTGCTTTTGGGTTCTTGGTCATGAAGTCTTTTCCCAAGCCGATGTCTAGAAGGGTTTTTCCGATGTTATTTTCTAGAATCTTTATGGTTTCTGGTCTTATATTTGAGTCTTTGATTCATCTTGAGTTGATTTTTGTAGGAGATGAGAGACAAGGATCCAGTTTAATTCTTCTACATGTGGCTTGTCAATTATCCCAGCACCATTTGTTGAATATGGTGTCCTTTCCCCACTTTATGCTTTTGTTTGCTTCGTGGAAGATCAGCTGGCTGTAAGTATTTAGGTTTATTTCTGCGTTCTCTGTTCTGTTCAGTCAGTCTATGTGCCTATTTTTATACTAGTACTATGCTGTTTTGTACCAGTACTATGCTGTTTTGGTAACTATGGCCTTATAGTTTAGTTTGAAGTCAGGTAATGTGATGCCTCCAGATTTGTTCTTTTTGCTTGTCTTGCTTTAGCTATGCAGGTTCCTTTTGGTTCCATATGAATTTTAGGATTGTTTTTTCTAGTTCTGTGAAGAATGATGGTGGTATTTTGATGGTAATTGCTTTGAATTTTTAGATTACTTTTGGCAGTATGAACATTTTCACAACATTGATTCTACCTATCCCTGAGCATGGGATGTGTTTCCATTTGTTTGTGTCATCTACAATTTCTTTCAGCAGTGTTTTGTAGTTTTCCTGTAGAGGTCTTTCACCTCCTTGGTTAGGTGTATTCCTAAGTATTTTTTTTTTTTTTTTTGCAGCTATTGTAAAAGGGGTGGAGTTCTTGATTTGACCCTCAGCTTGGTAGCTGTTGGTGTATAGCAGAGCTACTCATTTGTGTACATTAATTTTATATCCTGAAACTTTGCTGAATTCATTTACCAGTTCTAGGAGCTTTTTGGAAGAGTCTTTAGCGTTTTCTAGGTATACGGTCATGTCATCAGCAAATAGCAACAGTTTGACTTCCTCTTTACTGATTTGGATGCCCTTTATTTCTTTCTCTTGTCTGATTGCTCTGTCTAGGACTTCCAGTACTATATTGAATAGAAGTAGTTAAAGTGGGCATCCCTGTCTTGTTCCAGTTCTCGGGGGGAGAATTTCAAGGTTTACACTTTCAGTATAATGTTGACTGTGGGTTTGTTGTAGATGGCTTTATTGCCTTTATATCCCTTCCATGCCAATTTGCTGAGGGTTTTAATCATAAACTGATGCTGAACTTTGTCAAATTCTTTTTATGAATCTATTGAGATGATCATGTGATTTTTGTTTTTAATTCTGTTTATGTGGTGTATTCCATTTATTGACTTGCATATGTTAAACTATCCCTGCCTCCGTGATATAAAACCCACTTGATTATGGTGGATTATCTTTTTGATATGCTGTTGGATTCTAGTTTGCTAGTATTTTTTTGCAAGTATATTTTTTGGGATTTTTAAACCTATGTTCATCAAGGATATTTGTCTGTAGTTTTCTTTTTTTGTTATATTCTTCTCTGGTTTTGATATTAGGGTGATACTGGCTTCATAAAATAATTTAGGGAGGATTCCTTCTTTCTCTGTCTTTTGGAATAGTGTCAATAGGATTGGTACCAATTCTTCTTTGAATGTCTGACAGAATTAAGCTGTGAATCTGTATAGTCCTGGACTTTATTTTGTTGGCAGTTTTTAAAAATTATCATTTCCAATCTTGTTGCTTGTTATTGGTATGTTCAAATATTCTATATCTTCCTGGTTTAATCTAAGAGGGCTGTATGCTTCCAGGAATTTATCCATCTCCTTTAGGTTTGCTAGTTTATGCATGTAAAGGTGTTCATAGTAGCCTCGAATAATCTTTTGCATTTCTGTGGTGTCAGTTGTAATTTCTCCCTTTTTGTTTCTAATTGAGCTTATTTGGATCTTCTCTCTTGTTTTCTTGGTTAATTTGGCTAATGTTCTATCAATTTTATTATTGTTTTCAAAGAATCAGCTCTTTTTTTTGTTTCAATTTCATTTAGTTCTACTCTGATCTTTATTATTATTTTTTTTCTTCTGCTGGGTTTGGGTTTGGATGGTTCTTGGTTCTCCAGTTCCCTGAGGTGGGACCTTAGGTTGTCTATTTGTGCTCTTTCAGACATTTTAATGTAGGCATTTAAGGCTATGAATTTTTTTCAGCACTGTCTTTGCTGTATCCCAGAGGTTTTGATAGGTCGTGTCACTATTACTGTTCAGTTGAAAGAATTTTTACATTACCATCTTGGTTTCATTGTTGACCCAATGATCATTCAGAAGCAGGTTATTTAACTTCCAAGGATTTGCATGGCTTTGAGAGTTCCTTTTGGAGTTGATTTCCAATTTTATTCTGCTGTGGTCTGAGAGTACTTAATATTATTTCAATTTTCTTAAATTTATTGAGACTTGTTAAGTGGCCTATCATATGGTCTATCTTGGAGAAAGTTCCATAAGCTGATGAATAGAATGAATATTTTGCAGTTGTTGGGTAGAATTGCTCTTTAAATATCTGTTAAACCCATTTGTCCAGGGTACAGTTTAAATCCATTGTTTCTTTGTTGACTTTCTGTCTTGATGACCTGTCTAGTGCTGTCAATGGAGTATTGAAGTACACCACTATTATTGTGTTGCTGTCTGTCTCATTTCTTAGGTCTAGCAGTAATTGTTTTATAAGTTTGGGAGCTCGACTGTTAGGTGCATATATATTTAGGATTGTGATATTTTCCCATTGGACTGGTTCTTTTATCATTGTATAATGTCCCTCTTTGTCTTTGTTAACTGCTGTTGCCTTAAAGTCTGTTTTGTCTGCTAAAAGAATAACTACTCCTGCTCACTTTTGGTGTCCATTTGCATGGAATATTTTATTCCACCCCTTTACCTTAAGCTTATGTGAGTCCTATGTGTCAGGTGGGTCTCATGAAGACAGCAGGAGCTTGGTTGGTGAATTCTTATATATACTGCCATCCTACATCTTTTAAGTGGAGCATTTAGACCATTTACATTCAATGTTAGTACTGAGGTGTGAGGTACTATTCCATTCATGGTGTTATTTGTTGCCTGAAAACCTTGTTTTTTTTCGTTGTGTTATTGTTATATAGGTCCTGTAAGATTCATGCTTCAAGGAGGTTCTATTTTTGTGATTTTGAAGATTTGTTTCAAGATTTAGAGTTCCTCTTAGCAGTTCTTGTAGTGCTGGCTTGGTAGCAGTGAATTTTCTCAGCATTTGTTTGTCTGGAAAAGGCTGTATCTTTCTTTCATTTATGAAGCTTAGTTTCGCTGGATACAAAATTCTTGGCTGATAATTGTTTTGTTTAAGGAGGCTAAATATAGGACCCCAATCCCTAGTAGCTGTAGAGTTTCTGCTGAAAAATCTGCTATCAATCTGATAGATTTTCCTTTATAGGTTACCTGATGCTTTTTCCTCACAGCTCTTGAGATTCTTTCCTTTGTCTTGACTTTAGATAACCTGATGACTATATGCCTAGGCAATGATCTTTTTGCAATGAATTTCCCAGGTGTTCTTTGAGGCTCTTATATTGGATGTCTAGATCTCTAGCAAGGCTGGGGAAGTTTTCCTTGATTATTCCCTCAAATATGTTTTCCAAACCTTTAGATTTCTCTTCTTCCTTAAGAACACCAATTATTCTTAGGTTTGAAGATTTAACATAGTTCCAAACTTCTTAGAGGCTTTGTTCATTTTTTAAAATTCTTTTTCTTTGTCTTTGATGGATTGGGTTAATTTGAAAGCCTTGTCTTTAAGCCCTGAAGTTCTTTCTTCTGCTTTTTCAATTCTATTGCAGAGACTTTCCAGTGCATTTTGTATTTCTCTAAGTGTGTCCTTGATTTCCAGAAGTTGTGATTGTTTTTTATTTATGCTTTCCATTTCACTGAAGAATTTTCCTTTCATATTCTGTATCATGTTTTTGACTTCTTTAAGTTGAACTTCACCTTTCTCTGGCACCTCCTTGATTAGCTTAATAGCTGACCTTCTGAATTGGTTTTCTGGCAATTTGGATCTTTCATCTTGGTTTGGATCCATTGCTGGTGAGCTGGTATGATCTTTTGGGGATGTTAAAGAACTTTGTTTTGTCATATTACCAGAATTGTTTTTCTGGTTCCTTCTCATTTGAGTAGACTATGTCAGAGGGAAGATCTGGGATTCAAGGGCTGCTGTTCAGATTCTTGTGTCCTACAGGGTGCTCCCTTGATGTGGTTTTCTCCCTCTTCCCCTAGGAATGGGGCTTCCTAAGAGCCAAACTTTGGTGATTGTTTTTGCTCTTCTGGGTCTAGCCATCCAGCAGTACTGCTGGGTTCCAGGCTGGTACTGGGGAGTGTCTGCAAAGAGTCCTGTGATGTGATCTGTCTTCAGGTCTTGCAGCCATGGGTACCAGCACCTGCTCTGGTGGAGGTAGCAGGAGAGTGAAGTGGACTCTGTGAGGGTCCTTGGTTGAGTTTTTGTATAGTGCACCAGTTTTGGTTGGTCTCCAGCCAGGAGGTGATTCTTTCAAGAGTCTATCAGCGGTGGTCTTATAGGGAGGATGCAAACTTGCCCTAGGAACATCTGATAAAGTATTCAGTTTTTTCAGGCAGTGGGCAGGGTCATAGAGCTCCCAAGAGATTATGACCTTTATCTTTGGCTACCATGGCAGGTAGAGAAAGACCATCAGGTGGGAGCAGGGATAGGAGTGTCTGAGCTTAGCCTCTTTTTGGGCAGGGTTTGCTGTGGCTGCTATGTGGGCTGGGGGCGTGGTTCCCAGTCCAATGGAGTTATATTCCCAGGGAGATTATGGCTGCCTCTGCCGAGTCATATAGGTCACCAGGGAAGTAGGGGAAAGCTGGTAGTCACGGGCCTCACTTTGCTCCCATGCAGCCCATAGTCCTAAAGGCCAGTCTCACTTGGGAGGGTTTTGATTATTGATTCAATCTTTACTAATATTGTTCTGCTCAGATTTTCTATTTCTTCAAGAATCAGTGTTGGTAGGTTATATGTTTCTAATCTTGGTCTATTGTATCCACTGCTGTAAGTGAAGCACTTAGAACAAAGCCTGATCTATAGTAGGTATTCAGCAAATTTTTGCTGAGTGAATGAGCTAAAATATTTTTGGGAGATAGATATTACTGAGAAGTGTGTGGGAAAATGGAAGGAGGAATATTTTACTCTGTGCTGTAAGACATAATATAAATTCATTAGAAATCCCTGTTGAGGCCGGGTGTGGTGGCTCATACCTGTAATCCCAGCACTTTGGGAGGCCGAGGCAGGCAGATCACAAGGTCAGGAGTTCGAGACCAGCCTGACCAACATGGTGAAACCCCGTCTCTACTAAAAATAGAAAAAATTAGCCAGGTGTGGTGGTATGTGCCTGTAATCCCAGCTACTCGGGAGGCTGAGGGAGGAGAATTGCTTGAACCCAGGAAGTGGATGTTGCAGTGAGCTGAGATTGCACCATTGCACTCCAGCCTGGGCAACAAAGTGAGACTCCATCTCAAAAAAAAAAAAAAAAAAAAATGGAAATCCCTGTTGAATTCTTTCAAATTCCTCTTGGGCCGATAATGCCCTTATCCCTCTTCTTTTCTCCTTTGTAGTCTGATCTCTCTTCTTTTCTCCTTTGTGGAACTACTTTTAATAGTTCCTTCTATTGCCCCAGAAATGAAGTTCTGGCTCTCAGATTGCCTATATTATTGGGAAACATGAGCTTTATAAGTAAGCTGAGCACTCATTAACCACTTACTATTTGTCTAAAATACCCTTTTGGAACCTTACCATTCTTTTACCCCCAGTGTTTACTCAACTAAATAAACTCTTTGTATGAAAGAATTTTATAAATAAATTTACCACTTTAAAATATCTTCAAAGATACAAGACTGAATTCTTTGACAACAGGTATTATACATTTTCACAGATGGCATCTCTAGCACATTGCCTGGCCACAGAAGCAGTCATTAAATATATTGAATGAATAAATAAATGCTCATCGGAAAAATAATTTACTCACAATTAAGGATGCCAAAAATGGGAATCCTGATATAAAGACTATAGGCAAATAGATTGTTGAAAATGAAGTAGATTGATTAATATATAAATGTATCCAGGTTTTTCCCAGAGCACAGTGGATCAGACCAATAATTATTTGAGCAGCCTATAAGAAAAGAATGTCAGAATCAATGACACAATACATATATTTTAAGAGAGTTGCAAGTTAGGTGATAGAAAGGGAAGGGAGGGAGTATAGCTTCCATGTTTCTGAATCTCAGGAGTCTCTGCTACTATTCTTGTTCAGCCCTCAAAATTATCCAAAAACTGGGGAGAAGCCAAGGTGATTGAAGAAGGTAGCAGCCGGCCGGGCGCTGTGGCTCACGCCTGTAATCCCAGCACTTTGGGAGGCCGAGGCGGGTTGATCAAGAGGTCAGGAGATCGAGACCATCCTGGCTAACACGGTGAAACCCCGTCTCTACTAAACATACAAAAAATTAGTCGGGCATGGTGGCGGGCACCTGTAGTCCCAGCTACTTGGGAGGCTGAGGCGGGAGAATGGCGTGAACCCAGGAGGTGGAGCTTCTTGCCTTGAGCCCAGATCACACCACTGCACTCCTGCCTGGGTGACAGAGCGAGACTCCGTCTCAAAAAAAAAAAAAAAAAAAAAAAAGAAGAAGGTAACAGCCATAAAAGTGCTTAGAATTGCCACATGTAGCTCACATAGGTATTAATCATGAGGATTTTTAGCAACTAGTAGATGTATGGTTGCTTTCAGGCAAATGAAGGTGTTCTAGTGGCTTGTTTATGGGCCAGGTCAGCAAAATACATGGATCCAGCTCATTTCTCTGATGCATATTTTACCATACCTATCAATCAGCTAATACAAAAATGTTTTTCTTGTGATAGCAATTTTGATTTTAACACTATGGGGTGGGAGGAACACTTGCAATCAGTCCTGCTGAATCCTAAGATTCTGGCCCCTGTGATCTTAGGCACTTTCTTGAACTATACTATCTTATAGTTTGGTTTTTGAGCTCACTCAAATCCGCAATAATTAGGCTGTATTATGCAACAGTATGTAGCATACTAGGTTTGGTTGGGGGAAAAGAGTAGACAGTGGTCCAAAACATCAACTTCCTTGAGATAAATGTAGAGAAAGAGCATTGAGAGCATCGTGCTATGAGATGATCAATGTCCGCAAAGCCCTATGATCTAGATTATCTCTTGACTATGACCCCGACCTTGTCATCTCCTTTAGGACCCAGTCTCAGCTTTATTTCAAACTCTTTATAGATACACACAGACAAAGGGAAAATCACAGCAGCAGGATTGCTGGGACTCAGTTTATCAACTATCTCCCATTGGGTAACTGAGAGGAATCAATGTCTCTTTCCTTAAATATTTGGGATCTGCAACACCAAAATCATTTATCCACTCAAGTAGCACTGAATCTTACCCCCAACATTCTGGTTTCTTCTTTCAACACAATGTGAGATGATGGCATGTTATCCCAAATATGGTGTAGATATTTGAAAGGATGAATGGAATCTATCTCTAAAAGGCAACATAGAAAAAATAAACATAGTGATTTTAAAAATAGTGATCTCATAAAAGCACTTAAAGGTCATTGAGAAACCTATTATTGTTGTCTTTAATTTTTAAATAATGAAACAGTTCCCTGAAATAGGTATTTAAAATTAATCAATTGATATGCTCTCTTGGACATAGCTAACCTTTTAGCAATTCTAATTGTCCTATTAGATTTTATACATTTTTACCAATTTTAAATGACACCCTGTGGGTCCTTAGGATGCTAAGATGCAGACAGCATAATTTAATATGGCTTGTTTAAGTGAAAAAGAACATGAGTGAGCTCACATAATCACTGGGAAGGGTAGGCTTTTCAAACAATGCCCAGAGACAAATCGCTGATCAAAACTGAGGAGGAAGTGCTCTTGCCATTTCCTGCCCCAGAACTCTGTTGTAGAACTGGCATCATGATAAAACCTTCCCTGTCTCCTGGGCCATCATCTGTCCAGTTGATGCCTACTGTAGGGTCTCTTTTGTTGTTCTCTCCTAAATCAAACTTTAGTGCAAGAATGTAATTGGCAGAACCTAGATCAAATGCCTGCACTTTGATTTCAAGGGAGGCAAGGGAATATAATTTTTTGGATTCCATTTTGGAAAAGGTAGCTTTTACAACTTAGTGACCAATAAAAAAGTAGGGAAGATGTTTAACACATGGCAGCCATGAATGTTTAAAAGATGGCAGCCATAAATTATCTCTGTGACTTCGCTATTGTGGACACCATTTTGGGTATGTGGCCCACTCACCTCAGTTTCATGCTTGTCATCTGTAGGAATTATTCCCTTATTGTACTAACTGGAAGAGAGGTGGGGAATCTGTCTCAGGTTGGATCCATCAGTGTCACTTTCCCAGGAATTGTGTATTTAGAACTTAGATGTTATAACCTTAGTATGGGTTTGCCTCTAGATAAGATTATATAAACTCTTGAAATGAAGAACATTAATGTGTTCTACCATATAAGCTGGGAAGACATCCAGAAAAATCAAAAATAAGAAATAGACCAAGAGAACTACTGGAGTTCCTAATAACTTTCAATTTCCTAGTTATAGTCCTTTTCTGAAACTGAGATGTCTTCCTGCCCTTGGAAAATACATGTTTCTTTGTTTTGCTTAAGCTAGCAAGAGTTGTTTTCTGTTACTTGCAGCCAAAGCATTTTTAAATTACTGATTTGACTTTCTTATAACTCTTTCCCTATGGCTTTGAGAATTTACTCTTTAGGTTTTACAATAGCTGATGGATTTTTGTTCTTTACCTAGTTTAGATTTTTTCTCAATATTTTGCCAATAGCCAACTCTGAAGTCTAAGATCTTGGTTTCAAAATCTTTGCTTTTATTATTTTTCTTTCTGATTTACATCAACCATTAATTCTTAAGGATCAGTTACCAAATAGATGTACCAATGACACATGAAACTGAGAAAATGGAGCATAGTATTGTGAAACAAGTGGATATAGACTTGAGTTCAAATCTTGTCTATATTGACTGCTAATTGTATAATTGGTACAACTACTTTTAGGCTAATAACAGTTGTCTATATTAATTACTAATGTTAAATTCTACTTAATATTTCAGAGAATTCATTTTTCTAATCCCACAGAGTTGTTTTTAGAAGCAAATAATAGGAACTGGCACAGAGTCAAATGCCAATAATGCTTTTTTCCTGTTTCCCTTCAACTCCTTCCTTCTCTCCAGTTACCTGTATCAGATTCCCGATTCCCCTATAGTTTCGGACACTACTTTTGGTTTCTTTTCCAGATTTTATTAGAAGCAACCTCACTGGTTATTTGTGGGCAGCAAGCCACCCAGGTGCCAAGGCAAGAGACTGAAGGCACAAGCTGTTCCAGTATAATAAAGAAAATACTTAAAATAAGAATAGTTATATTAGACATAGAATATAGATATGACTATCTATGAATATTACTAATCACTAGTTTATAGCATTATTCTTTATTCTAATGTTATAATAATCTTTGTTCTACAATTATAACCTAGGAAAATTATAACCTAGGAAAAAACAGGCTATACAGAGATAGGAGCTGAAGGGACACGGTAAGAAGTGACCAGCAGTGTGAGCCCTCTGTCATGCCCAGACAGGGCCACTAGAGGGCTCCCTGGTCTAGCGGTAATGCCAGTGCCTGGGAAGGCACCCATTACTTAGCAGACCTTGGTCTAGCGGCAGCGCCAGTGCCCGGGAAGGCACCCGTTACTTAGTAGACCGGGAAAGGGAGTCTCCCTTTCCCCGGGGAGTTAAAGAAGACCCTGCTCCACCACCTCTTGTGGAAGGCCTGACATCAGTCAGGCCCGCCCACAGCCATGCCGAGGCCTAACCCTCTCCCTGCGATGCTGTGCTTCAGCGTTCACGCTCCTGGTCCACTTTCATGTTCCACCCTGTGCACCTGGCTCCACCTTCTAGATAGCGGTAGCAGAATTAGTGAAAATATTAAAGTCTTTGATCTTTCTGAGAAGAGCATAGAAGAAATAATGACGTAAGCTGTCCTCTCTCTCTCCGCCTCGGCTACCTAAAAGGGAAAAGCCCCCTGTCCGGTGGACACATGACTCACGTGACCTTATCAATCACTGGAGATGACTCACACACCTTACACTGCCCCTTTTGCCTTGTATCCAATAAATAGCACGGTCAGACATTTGGGGCCACTACCAGTCTCCGCGCCTTAGTGGTAGTGGTCCCCTGGGCCCAGCTGTCTTTTCTTCTATCTCTTTGTCTTGTGTCTTTATTTCTACAATCTCTTGTCTCTGCACACGAAGAGAAAAATCCACAGGACCTGTAGGGCTGGACCCTTCAGGTTATTTCACACCATTCCTTTGAATTATTCCCTTGAGTTACAATTTGCTACAAAATAGCAAAATGTGAAACAACCCGATCACCACAGCAAAGGAACCTAAAAGCTTAAATCCAGCCTCTATAATATGACCACAGTGGCATTTCTAAAACAGAAGTCACGTGTAGAAATCACTTGCATAAATCATTCTACCACAAAGACACATGCACTTGTACGTTCATTGTCATGCTATTCACAATGGCAAAGACATGGAATCAACCTAAATACCCATCAAAGGTGGACTAGATAAAGAAAATGTGACATGTATGCACCATGGAATACTACGCGGCCATAAAAAAGAACAAAACCATGTCCTTTGCAGCAACATGAATGGAGCTGGAAGTCGTTATCCTAAGTAAATTAATGCAGGAACAGAAAACCAAATACTGCATGTTCTTACTTATGTGAGCTAAACATTGAGTACACATGAACATGAAGAAGGGAACAATACACACTAGGTCCTACGTGATGGTGGATGGTGAGAGGAGGTGAAGATAGAAAATCTACCTATTGGGCTGGGTGCAGTGGGTCACTCCTGTAATCCCAGCACTTTGGGCAACCGAAGCAGGCAAATCACGAGGACAGGAGTTCAAGACCAGCCTGGCCAACATGGTAAAAACCCGTCTCTACTAAAAATACAAAAAATTAGTTGGGCATGGTGGCAGGCACCTGTAACCCCAGCTACTTGGGAGGTTGAGGCAGGAGAATCTCTTGAACCCAGGAGGCAAAGGTTGCAGTGAGCTGAGATTGTGCCACTGCACTCCAGCTGGGGCGACAGTGCGAGATTCTGTCTCAAAAAAAAAAAAAGGAAATCTGCCTTTCAAGTGCTATGCTTATTACCTGGGTAATAAAATAATCTGTACACCAAACCCCTATAACATGCAGTTTACCCATGTAACAAACCTGGACATGTACCCCTTGAACTTAAAATAAATGTCGGAAAGAAAAAAAAAATCTTTCAATGGCTCCTTGTTGTCTTCGGGCCACAGTACACATTTCTTTGTGTGGCACATTGGAGCCAGATATATTTGGCCTACACTTCTTTTTCCCACACAGCACTCCATCCATTCCTGACCGCTGACATTTCCACTACCATGTGATATTTAAGTACCTTATGGTTTTTAAGTGCCTTCCCATATACATCATTGCTGCTGCAAAATCTCACAGTGTCACAGTATCTGGCTCTAGCAATGAGTTTGCACATTGTTGGAATACAATAATTGTTTGCAGAATCCTTTCTACCCATTTTGGGTATCTTGTGCCTTGAGTTTTGCACTAGAGATTATATAAACAGAAACTCATATTTTGGATGATAAGAAGATGTGTTACCAGGAAAGGCATGATGCGTTACCACATTATGTATAAATGGGTAGATTTGTTTACGCCAGTCATGAAACATGTTTGGGAAGTTCAGCCTTACGGCATAGGTTCTCTGGCATTTATTGAATTAGTTTTGGGCAGCCTTGGAAGGTTACCCCAAAGACACATACTGTCTTTCTCCATAGCGGATGAACCCAAGGAGATAGAACAGACTTGACGGAGACATGCGGCAGGTACTAAAAAGTCTTAAGAAAGCAAATTTCGGTTTCACTGTTAAGGATCAAATTGAATTTATACATGCAGACAATATGAATTTCAGGAGGTGATTCTCAGAAGAGCCACTTTTCACACGAGGACTCTGTGGCCTGCTCCAGAGGAGCAGCAGCAGAATCTACTTATATAATCCTGGTTAAGGAGTCTCCCTACTAAAGCTTTGTAGGTCAACCAGGAAAGGGAATACATAATCAGGGAAACTCTTAAGTTACTGTTCTTGGAAATCAACCATTCCTATCATCCAAAATATGAGTTTCTGTTTATATGATCTCTAGCGCAAAACCCAAGGCGCATGTCCTAAGCTAACAAGAATATAGAAATATGGTAAAAGATGGAAAGTAAGAGTCATTATTGCCACAACCATGACCCTGGGATCCCCAATTCACTACACTATCTCCATATTCTCCTCCTGTGAATTAGCCAATTTATTTTTACTTGAGAGGATGCTGGGTGTGTCAAACAGGTCACTTATTGAAAACAAACATTGGAAGAAAAGGTATTGAAAGAAATACGTGAAAAGTGCCACAATGTATTAATTAAGGCTCTTTCCAACTGGAAGTGGTTTGGAAGACGCTATGACTATGGGGTCCTGGGGAACACCTGACCCTCGGCAGGTGCCAGTTTTATTCCCAGCGCCAGTGAAAATCCAACCAGGGATCCCTACACTCACGCGTGGGCCAACAGAGTGTGATCTGGCAGTCAACTTCCTCAGTTCGGGGCCTGGCAGCCCCCGGAGCCTGGTGGGCGCTTCCTCGGTGGCGCCCCTCACCCCCCCTCGCGGGGTTCTAACGTCCAAGAGCGCGGCTGTGCGAGAGACCCGCGCGGACACCTGAGGCACCGTGGGGCTCCCGTGGCTCCGCGGAGCCTGCAGTCTCCCAAGACGAGGGTGGGGTGGCGGGTGACAACAATGCCGCACTTTCCTGGCTGTGTGGGCATCATCCTCTGTCCTTGGGCCTGGCACACCCAGGAGGAAGAGGCTGTGCTTGATCTGTCGGCGGACTGATCACGTGGTGGCCCCACTGCTAACCCCTGACACATCCCCGCTTAGAAGCAGCATCGTTGTCAGAAGCTCCTTGCCACTTAGAATCCTCTGCAAGATGTGGTGGGTACAGCACTGCATTTGACTCCTTTGGTCCTTAGTTTATTCTTTTGTAGAGTGGAGATGATACCTGCTCAGGTACCTCATATGCTCATGCTGCAGAACTTTGAAAACCAAAGATGTTTTACAAACATATTCCACTGCGATAACCAGGTGCACATATGTCCTTCATGCTGAACCTGACAGTTTGAGTTGTATATTCAGTGTTTACAACCATCCTCAACACATAGTAGGAACAAATGAATGATTGCAAGGTTTTGTCTAATTTATTAAAGTGTTAGTATCAGCTGGCTAATTATGAGTAACAGATGACAGTCATGTTTGTTGAACTCTTTTATGTTTGGCGTTTTTATGATTAATGAATTTAGCAAATTTCCACTGAGTGCCCGTATGTGCTAGGCATTGTTGTCAATGCTGGGGATACAGTAGTGCACAAAACAGATGAAATTCTAATAAGAAGGAAACCAATAATAAATAAGATTCATAAGGAAAACTTATAGCATTTTAAGAATAATGACAGCTAAGGAGAATAATAAAGTATGAAAGGGATGTGGGGTCAATGGAAATGTAAATAAGGGGAGTCAGGAAAGTCCTCATTACAAAAATACTTGCACACAAATGTTCATAGGAGCATTCTTATATATTCCTAATAGCCAAAAATGAAAACAACCCAAATTGCTACCAACTAATGAATGAACAAACAATATTTGGTATATCCATATAATGTATTATTTGACAATGAAACACAACAAAGTTCTAGTTTATGCTACAGCATGAATAAGCCTTGAAATCATTATGGTAAGTGAAAGAAGCAAGTCACAAAAGACGTTCATATAAAATAGCCCCAGTAGGCAAATCCACAGAGGAAGAAAGTAGACCAGTGATTTGCTAATACTGAGGTAAGTGGGTGGAGAATAAGAATTACTCCTAATGGGTTTGGGTCCAAAATTAGGTGGTGTTATTTACACAACTCTGTGAATATACTAAAAGCCACTAAACTATACACTTTAAATAGGTAAATTTTAGGCCGGGTGCGGTGGCTCACGCCTGTAATCCCAGCACTTTGGGAGGCAGATGTGGGTAGATCATGAGGTCAGGAGATCGAGACCATCCTGGCTAAAATGGTGAAACCCTGTCTCTACTAAAAATACAAAAAATTAGCTGGGTGTGGTGGTGGGTGCCTGTAGTCCCCGCTACTCGGGAGGCTGAGGCAGGAGAATGGCGTGAACCCGGGAGGCGGAGCTTTCAGTGAGCCGAGATTGCGCCACTGCACTCCAGCCTGGGCGACAGAGCGAGACTCCATCTCAAAAAAAAAAAAAACCAAAATAAATAAGTAAATTTTATAATGTGTGAATTATATCTCAATGAAACTGTTATAAAAATGAAAGGCACGATGTATGCTTTATCTCTTTACTTATGAAATTTTGAAATAATGAACACCTTCCAAGGGTGACTATGATTCTTTTCCTTTTTTTTATGGGGGAAGGAGAGATTGGCCTTTTAAATTTTTATGTATTTGCTTTGTTGACCAGTGCATGATCCATATAGTGTCACTGACTTCCTTTCCCTAGAATATAAGCTCCCTGAAGGCAGGATCTTGTCTCTTTTGTTTAAATCTGTTGCCAGAAGCAAGAATTATGCCTGGTGCAAAGTAGATTGTCAAAAAGTAGTTTATGATGAATGTATGAATAAATGGAAGAGCTACCCTATATTTACATTTGCAGCTCATTCTTTCCAGTATCTCAATTGTGATATCCTGCTCTGTGATCAAAAACAAATATCTTTCAGATCTGCCATGTCATGACTCCCTATCTAGAGCTATTCTTTGTGTTAAACTAGCTCAGGCTCTGAAGCTGGGACCTTGTTCAAGGATGCATGTCAATGGGGTCAAAGATTGGGGCTGCAATTGCACCTGGTCTCCACTTGCAGGGCAGACTCCCTTGGTGCTGGGTTGATCAGCTAGGAGAAAGGGGCCTCAATTTCTAATTGTGCTGTTCAGAGGGACTCACCTTCTATTTCATTTTCCCAGAGGAGCTGTTATTGAGCAATCTGTCCTTTTGAACTGGGTACTTTTGTCTAGTTTGCACAAAGGCATCTTAGGTGTTAGCAGCCCCTTTTCAGATTATTGGCCCCCGATCTCTACATTTCTTTCAAAATTTCTGGCATCATATCCTTCCTCGTTCAGCCTGGATCCCACAGATCCAACTAATTATCATCTTATTAAAACCCACAAATGCAAGTTTGCTACCTTGTAATGCCACCTTTCCTGTGTAGGATATTTTAGGGAAACTCTCACAATGGCATGGATAGACACCCAACAAAGATGTCATCTGAAAGTCCAGTGTCTTCATCTGTGCTTCTAATTAAATCGTTGAGTATAATTTGGCCAATTTTGCCTCTGATTCCTGGCAACTCTTAATCCAAACAAGTACTTTATTCATTACCACCCCTCACTCCTAAATGACGCCTTGTCAATTTTTTCAAAGGAAAGACAAAGGCTCTCATGTTCTTTCTTATCCTTCTCATATGGAGGAATGGATAAAGAACATTTACATTAAAGCTATTTTTTCACTATTTTCTTACTTGATCAGAATTAGTTATCTTTCCTCAAGTGTAATCTGTTCCTGTGCTACTAATCTCATGTCCTTCAAAGGGCTTATAAACCTTAATCCATCAATTATCTCTTCTCCCCAGTATATTCAAATATTACTCCCTACTTTGTATTTCTTCTCAACCCGTACATTTATACAAGTCTCTCTCACAGTTGTGGTTTCTAGTTCATGAAGGTAGACCAAACAGATGGTACTTATTCTTTTTTTTTTTTTTTAGAAAAATGATTAAGCAGAAATTTTATTTCCAAGCTCTTCAAAGACTGTTACAAACACGAATAATGTATCCTTCTAAAAAAGTGTCCCAAATTAAATCAAAGGCATATCATCGAAATAAAACACTTGTGAAGTTAAGAATTCTCTTAGGTTGTAATATTTTCATGTTAGTTTTTAATCATTTACAATGTTCTGTGGGTCACATTTTAAACATTTTTAAATATATGAAATTCTGTATTTCTTTAAGTACAGCCACAACTACAAAGTAGAGGAATGTAAGAATACAAAGATCAAATCTGCTTCATTTATATACATGATGGGGCAGGCTAATGCACATCATAACATTAACTTTTCCAAAGAAGTTTGCTAAGAATCTGCTCCCATAATTAGTGTTAAAAATAAAACAATCTTCCCATTTAGAAAAATCAAGACATCAGTTGATTAATAAAGCCTATTCTTCCTCCCAGCAATCTGTACTTTCTGGTCTTCATTTAGGAATTGTAAATTCATGGGAAAAGAACAAATTTTTTATGGTATAAATATCTTCTAGGAACAACAGTTTACCAGTATTCAATTGTTTAAATAAACAAAACTATTTTCCTTCCTAAAATGTAAACATCCAGTAAATGAAACTTATATGATATTCCAGGTATAGAAATCTTAGTAACTCACTTATGAAAGAGGTGAATTTTGGCATGTTTGGTTTTTGTTTATCTTATGTATAAAAGTACTTGCACAAAAAAACAAGTTATTACTATTTAAAACTCTATTCCTTCACCCAGTTTCCTCACTCAAGTAGAAACTCATGAATATCTGTGATTTTGGCTATAGGACCAGGCCACAGGAAAGGGCTGAAATATCTCTAAAAGTTAGGGAAAAGTGTTTTCTTGAGACTTGAAGGCAGTCATTCATCACTTTGTGCTTGAAGGCATTCCTCAGTGAACTTCTCTCGAGTCTTCAGAGTAAAGCACAGGATCTGGGCTCCCGGAAGGGGTTACTTCCAGCTGGAACACCCACCAGCAGGGCATCCTTGCAGGCATTCTGCATACTGTATACTGTAGTACTGTTGAAGCTCTGCAGCTGCCTGAGAGACCGCGGGCCCCGCCGCCCCCCGCGCCCCGCCGAGGCCTCGCCGCCGCCACCGAGTCCCCCGCTGGCGCCCGGTCCGGGCCGCCGGCCTCCTCTTCTCACGCCCCGCGGGCGGAAGGACCGGAGCTTGGGTACCCGGGGCCCGCACCTTGATCCTCTCCACGCCAGCCTGCAACTTGAGCTGCTCCACCAGGCGCTGCAGGGCGCTCGCGCTAGCCCCGGAGGACATGGCGGCGGCGCTGGCCTCGGAGGGCTGCTGGGCCTGGCCGGGCGGGGAGGAGCCGCCAGCCCCGAGCGCCGCTACTTATTCTTCATATGAACTCCAATTCCAAGGAGCACCCTTACAAAAAAATTCCATTGCCACATTGAAAAATAAGAAGCAACTCTCTTGGTGAACCAGAATCTGTGAATTCCTAAGAGAACAAAAGTATACAGACTAGACTGAAGAAAAAGTACACAACAATAAAGGACCTGCAACAGAAGACTGTTCTAAATGGTGGAAAATTTTGCGCTTCATAAACAAATGGCATATACATAAATAACACAGATACTCTAATCTTGAATTTGTATCCCCCCAAATTACTTAAGGGGCAAGATGGGGGGAACCCAGTTGCCCATTCCTGGGACAGCGAATGTATAAATGTGCTAGGTGCATGGCACAGACTTTTAGGCAGCATTTAAAATCAACCGATAGAGGTACCGATAGCAACATGGATAAATCTTTAAAACTTACTGTTGGGAGGAGCAAAGTTTGTGCGTGTAATTTATGTGTGGGTATGATCTTCATGGATTCCAAATACATTCCTACAATAGAATACCATACATTTTTGGGGAGATACTGACAAGTAAAATATGCATGTTTTATAAAGTGGAACAATTGCTCATGGAGGGAGGGAAGGGGGAGTGGGGTATGGACATCAAAGAAAATTTAAAGAATAGGAAGCATTCTTATAGACACAACAAAACATTTCTAAGATAATTTACTTAAAATTTGAGTGTGATAAGCCACAGTGTAAAATTACAGGCCAAAAAATGTAACGTTTTGGGAGCTGGGCTTTCTAGACAAACTAAATCCAGTAGCTATTAATTCATGTAGTCTCAATAACATAAAGATATGGCTAATTGTAATATACTTTCTTCACTATAGGTAAGCTATGCATGTTTTAATAATATCCAGTGAGAAAGAAATAATTAGAAGTAGTATTTAGAGCTAATCAGCAAAGAAGCCTTCACAAGCAATGGGATTATTTATCATTTATGCGAAGTCTCCATCTTACAATGAAATAATTTTCTCGAGTTAGCATTTATTACATCATTATCAATTTTAGGTATAGATTCTACTCTAGAAACATGTGCCCATTCATAGAACTTCTCTTGTATGGAAGAATCCCTTAACTCAGGCTGACCATATTCAAACTGAGATAAATTCATGCACAGTTCCTCACATAGACAAAAATAACTATATTCATCAATTTTAATTTTTATTAATGAAATAGGGGGAAGAGAATACTGAGATGGATTTAATGAAATTACATTTTCCAAGAAGCCTCTTGAACAGAATGAAGTTCTTCATTTGCCACTAAACTTTCCTCCTTGACTGAGCTCACCGATGGTTTCTTTAATATGTAGAGAAAGGATCTCCTTCTGCCATGAACCTGAGGTAAGTTAGATATCAGTAAATTGATCATTAGCACACTCTAAAATAAAGAACTATAGAATTTGGGGTAGAATTTTGGAAATAATTCTAATAGAAGTATTCTCATCATTGAGATTTTTATTTTATTTATTTTTTTAGAGATGAGGTCTCTTTCTGTCACCCAGCCTGGAATGCAGTGGCACTATCATTGCTCACTGTAACTCTGAATTCCTGGGCACAAGCCCTCCTTCCACCTCCACCTCTTAAGTAGCTATAGGACTGCAGGGATGTGCCACCACTCCTGGGTAATTTTTTCAACTTCATGCATTTTATTTTATTTTATTTTATTTTAATTTAATTTTATTTATTTTATATTTTATTTTATTTATTTATTTTATTTTATTTTTGTAGAGATATGGTCTCATTGTGTTGCCCAGGCTGGTCTCAAAATCCTGAGCTCAAGCAGTTCCCCTGGCTTAGCCTCTCAAAGTGCTGGAATTATGGGTGTGAACCACCTCACCAGGCGAGATTTTTAAATTAAACCACGTGCTTTTGATACTTTTTAGTTTCTTTCCTTGTCCTCTCTCCCTTTCTCCCTGGTTTCCATCCTCCCTTCTTTTTTGTTTCTATAGATTGAAAGCCAAAGACAATGTTATATGAAAAGACAGTCCCCAAGACAATGATTGATCATGAAGGACATATTGTTTTCTACTCAAACTTGATTGCATTATTAAGTATAGCATTGAATACCCGTCAGTTTAAATTCTATTTAGTTGGAGTAGAAATCTATATGTTCTTATATACCCAATCCATGTTTGTTCTCTTTTCACTTTATTCAGAGAAGAATTAAGAATAAGACCTGTGTGTGTGTGTGTGTGTGTGTGTGTGTGTGTTGTGTTTTTGTTTACTTTGCTTTTAGGTAGAGCCATATTTTTTTGAGATTTCGAGTTTGAATATCTTTAGATGGAACTTCAGCTCCCCATTTTAATACCTTACTTAAAGAAAATTCATTGAAAGGCAATCAGTGATCCAGATAACAGGTTTTCAATACCCTAATTCACCTGGAACTATAGCTAATTCACATGTTTTGAAAAGCAAGTGACTTTTGCAGTACAAATGAAGATGTAGCCTCTGAGTGTCAAGAGAAAGTGGGAAATACAAGAAAAGAAATCTATATGATAAATTCCTCTCCCTCCTAATTCATTTTATCAGGTTAATTCAAAATAGAGATTCCTAAACAAAGCTATTTATAAATTAAGATGGTAAACTTAACAAGGCATATTTATGGAATGATAAGTAAATTGGTGAGGCTGGAGCACAGTATTTATGGGGGTGAGTGGTAGGAAATGAAGTCAAGAAAGTAGATTGGGCTAAATTATTACAGAAATGAATGTTGTGGTAGAATATCAGGCTTTCGTGTGGTAAGTGTTTCCTGTTTAAACTTTCATTTGGGGAGATGAAGAAACAGAGGACAGAATTGAAATACATTTAGGGGATCATATAAAAAGGATTGTCAGATTGTTTCAATTTGAGAGTATTTCTCAACTCCCTGGCCAGGGCAGGCAGGTAGATAGATGGTAGTGCTCTTAAATGGAAAAGACAAGGTAATGACTTTGTGGGTGAGATGATTAGTTCAGTTTTAGATATGTTTTATTTGAGGTGCTTTGGAATCATTTGAATCAAACTCTCTAGAAAGAAGTTGGCAATATGAGCCTAGAGCTCAGTAGAAAGGTCTAGGGTGGAGATTCAACATTTGGATTATTATAAATAAAGGTGGTATACATCTACCAAGCTGTAGGTATATATGGTGTTGCCTATACAAAAACTATAGAGGTACAGTTGGAAAAGTCAAGGGACAGAACAGCAACCTGAAGAGATTAAGACCTAGGTAAGAAGGCAGGTCAAAGGGTCAAACAGATGAGATTAGAAAGTGGTAAAATGGGGAGGAAGCTTAAATTTCCTAAACCTTTCTACACATGTGGTCTAGGATATATGGACAACTCACTTTCTTCTTTGTGTTAACTGTGGTCTCCTTCTCAGTTGTTTTTATGGTCTCATAGATCTCTAAGCCTTGGCCTATTGAGTGGGTACTGGGGAAAAAGGGCGGGCATATCTTTCACTGAAGTTCTCTGATTTAGTGAGATTGAGGTCAAATGGAGGTTAAGTTTTCCTTTAGACATGAAGTAGTTGATATGGAGAAAGTAGGAAAATAGCTATATTGAAAAAAGGCTTTTACCATCTTTTTCAACTTCTCCATTACTCCCAAATCTTGGTTTCTGAAGACACTAAAATTCTACACTTAGATATTCAACTTATTCTCCCAAATTTTGAGAAATAAAGTCTTCAGACTTTGGTAGTCCCATATCCCCGTGCCTGGTAACAACTTCTACAAAGCTTTTTGTTTCTGGGGTAATGTCTGTAGAATTAAACAGACCTGAGCCAGAAAATCACATATCTTCTACCTTATTCTCTCATATGGTGTGGACATAAAAGTATCCTGTAATGCAGAACACCTTTATAAAAGAGAAAATTATTTATTCAGTTGTGGAGGGACCTATATAAGTACACGACAGTTAGTGCCGAGTGTTTTCAGCTATCTACAATCACAGCTTAGTGATGGTATTATTTATACTTAATTCATATCAAAACCTTAGTTATTCAAATAGTGTTCATAACAGAAGACAACATCTTCTGATTTACTAAGGGAAAAATGGGATACTCACTGCATCTTTATCTTCCTCTCTTTTTTGCTTGGGATGCCCAGTGGCTGACTATACTTGCCACAAACAACTCCAAGATGGTTAATATGAACAGATATTCTGAAAGGAGTTTACCACTTTTCTGTATCCAAAAAGAAAATGTACATTCCTTACGATCTTTCTATGTGAGCACTTTAGAAATAATAAAGGTATCTTAAAATTGAAGAAGAAAAATAGAAGAGAAAAACTACCCACCCTATCCTCTACCTCAACAATAGAATTTTAAATATTTTTAATTGTAATTACAACTGATAATTATTGAGGATGATGATATATTGATATATTTCTGCCAAATGGATGATGAGAATCATTGATTGTGTTTTCCTGTTTACTGTTGTGGATAATAACAGGAAATTTTCAATGAGGCAAATAAATCTCTGGGGAAGATGGAATTGTGACACCCTTGAGGTTTAGTGTTATAGAACTTATTTAATAGAGAAGCTTATATAAATTTGCCCTGTTGATAGGAAAGGACACTAAAGAGAAACAATGAAAGAAAAGAATGTTTAGATGTGTAACCTGGACTCAACACAAGGGCTGATGTGACCTGGGGGTAGGAATTTCCTCCTGGGATTGTGCCTCTGTCTATAAGCCCCAATAGACCCATATCCTGGCAGTGTAGCTGGGTTGGAGACAAGAATACAGAATCTGTAATATTGGAAGCCCAAGCCTCTTCAGTACTCAATGCATTTTTATGACAGGGTCACCATGGGCTACTCAAATCAGTGTTAAATAATGGCGTCATTTAATAGTAACTGAACCATGGCAGTGGAAATTAAGGGCACACTGGTGGACTGATGAGATTCTCCATGACTCTGTTAACTAAGGGCTTGGAGTCAATATCGAACCTTTGGATCCCAGTGGTTTTGAGTAACTTGAGAGGGTCAACAGGGAGGGGCCCTCAAAAGGAAGATTCTGGATTTCCTACTAATATGAATATTGATAGTTTAAGAGATAAATTAGAAAAATGAAAGAGTTAAGATCATAATTAAAGATCAATCCAATAAAATGAGCCATTCTTGTTATACAAACATAATCTTAAGCAATATCTCCACTTTAAGGTATCCATCAGGGTATGTGTCATAAAATATTAGCATTCTCTGCAGTAGCAAAATTATTCTTTGATGTGCCACTGAATCGATTTTTGTAAAAGCTCAATTTTGTGGGGTAAGATAATTTAGAATTTGAAACCATTCTGCATTAGAAAAAATGATCTGTAAGTGACTAGCCATGTGACTCTGAGCAAGTAGTTTAAAATTTCTAAACTCATTTCTTTATTGAATCAGAGACATAAATCGTTCCTAAGGAGGTTTACCATTTCACTCACTGTAAAATCACTTTCAAAGCTACATAGAAATAAGAAAAATCCAGCAAAATGCAAACTGGTGTATTCTTTGCAACTAGATAATTAACCAAGAGTTTTGGATGTTGAAGTAAGGAGAATTTACTTAGTTAGGAATTTAAATACAGGCAATATCCAATGGATTCAGTTCAGAAAAGTTGATTTCTAAGTATTGGTAAAAGTCCCCACTATTTTGCCCTTCATCAAGCCCTGGGCAGATGGGATAGAGCAGAAGGACAGAAATCCTAGAGAAGACCTTGGCCCTTATCACTTCAATTTCTACACAACTTGCTTAGCACTGACTTCCACCTTCTTGCCCTCCTAGCCCCTTCTCTCCACACCAACAAACATACACAGATAAATGCACGTATGTCCACAGTTCCATATGAATGGGAACATAGATATACATGGATATTGAAATGCAGACGTGAACACACTTAGACTCCCACAGACCTGCTGAACAACTGACAGACTCAAAGCAGGCAGTGCAAAAATGTCCACATAGTCATGAATGATATAGAACTGAGTACATGCATTCAAAATTACATACATGTACAGAGTTCAGCTTTATTCTGTCGTAAACTACAGCCCTGACATTGAACGTAAGCCCTTGGGTATCACAGGTACATGAGTATGCCAGTTCCTTCTTGGAAGACCAAGTCTTGCTATAACAAACTTGATCTTTTAAGGCCTGGGAGAACTGACCTCAGAGATGCAGGTACCTGGAATGAACTGGGCTGCCCATCATAAAAATATCACGGCTGTCAGGAGGGTCCAGAATTGAATATAATGCTTAGTCACTCAAAATGCATCTATTAATTTTTAATAGATGCATATACCATGAGGTAAACTAATGGTGAGGGTCACCTTCATGACTTGCATTGTACTTAAGTACTCTGATCACTTAGTAAATATTTAACACATAATTCTAAAATTGTGATGAGATTCTCACAGAAACCTGGTACTTACATGTGGCCAAAGAGAATTTTTTGAACTTTTACTATATATTATAAACTCAATTGATAGTAAAAGCAGACCAATCACTGAAATACAGGCACTTATGATGTTTGCTCCTAAAGTATAAGACACCTGCAATAGAGAAAAATAATCATTTGGTCATTGGAAATTATCCGTATGCATCATTGACAAGTATATTAAAGTAAAAGTTTTTTAAAAGTAAAAGGTTTATATAAATTCTGATCTTTTCAGCATAGTAGGATCATTACAAAGACTGTCAGAACTGCAGATTTGTCAGGATCTCAATAGGAATAAACAAGTTTGGAGATGATAAAACTTTTGATATAATAAACAAGTTTATTTATTCACTGACAATTTATTGAATGCCTATTCTATACTCTGCAATCTATACTCTGCATTAGTCAATAAAAAGACAGAAAAGAAATGGTCTCTGCACTCAAGGAATTTTCAGACTATTGAGGAAGACAAACAAGTACATGTTAAATATGAATAGAATGTAAAAAATTGTAATAATGTAGGCAAATTCATAGTGCCATACAGTTTCAGAATATCAGAGAATGCTAATATTTTATGACACATACCCTGATGGATACCTTAAAGTGGTATCTTAAATAAATAGAAACATAAAGATATTGCTTAAGATTATATTTGTATAACAAGAATGGCTCATTTTATTGGATTGATCTTTAATTATGATCTTAACTCTTTCGTGATCTAACATTTCAGGAGTTTGTTATGGTTCATTTTGGAGTGGAAGAAGGAGAGCTGTAGAAAATTCTGTTGGAAAGATAGGTGCTATCTAGCTAGATATTTAGGATTTTATCTTGAAGATGGTAGAGAACTGCATACATATGTATAACGCTGCTGCATAATTGCACTTTGTCCGTGTATAGGATCAGAGAGGTGATATGATATTAAGAAGATCCTTATTTATTATATTTACTTACTTGTCTACATTTATAGACAAAGAATATAGAATATATAATAATTATAATATAATATATAATATAATATACATAGGACATATAATATATGATATATAATATGATATAAATGATATATAATATAAAATATACTATATTTTATTTCTGTCTACATTTATAGACAAAGAATATAGAATATATAATCATATATATAATATAATATATAATATAATATATAATAAAATAAAATAAAATAATATAATATATATGATATATACCATATATAATCATTTGGTCATTGGAAATTATCTAGTATTATCTAGTTTGTACAGGATATATAATATATGATATCGTATATCATATATAATTATATATTATATCATTATATATTTAATTATATATATAATTTGGATATGATATATATGATATCATATATATAATATATCCTGTACAAACTAGATAATACCATTCTGGATATAGAAACTGGCAAAGGTTTCATGACAAAGACACCAAAAGCAATTGCAACAAAAACAAAATTTGAAAATTGAAAAATGGGATCTAATTAAACCAAGCAACTTCTGCACACAGCAAAAGAAACCATCAACAGAGTGAACAGACAACCTACAGAATGAGAGAAAATTTTTGCAAACTATGCATCTGACAAAGGTCTAATATCCAGCATCTTCCGGCATCTGTAAGAAACTTAAACAAATTTACAAAGATAAAACCAAATATCCCCATTAAAAAGCAGGCAAAGGACAGGAACACATATTTTTCAAAAGAAGACATACATGTGGCCAACCAGCATATGAAAAAAAGCTCAACATCACTGATCATTAGAGAAATGCAAATCAAAACCACTTTAGGATAACATCTCACACCAGTTAGAATGGCTATTACTAAGAAGTCAAAAAATGACAGATGCTGATAAGGTTTTAGAGAAAAAGTAACACTTATACACTGTGGGTGGGACTGTAAATTAGTTCAATTAGTGTGGAAGACAGTGTGGTGATTCCTCAAAGACATAAAAGCAGAACTACAGTTTGACCCAGCAGTCCCATTACTGGAAATATATCCAAGGGAATATAAATCATTCTGTCATACAGACACATGCATGTGTATGTTCACTGCAGCATGATTCACAATAACAAAGACATGGAATCCACCTAAATGTCCATCAATGGTAGACTGGATAAAGAAAATGTGGTACATATACACCATGGAATACTATGCAGCAATAAAAAAGAGAAGATCATTTTCTTTGCAGGAACGTGGAAGGAGCTGGAGGCCATTATCCTTAGCAAACTAATGCAGGAACAGAAAACCAAATACCTCCTGTTCTCACTTGTAAATGGGAGCTAAATGATGAGAACACATGAACACACAGAGGGAAACAACACACTGGAGCCTATTGGAGGATGAGGGTGAGAGAATGGAAAGGATGAGAAAAAATAACTAATGGGTACTAGGCTTAATGCCTGGGTGATGAAATAATCTGTAAGACAAACCCCCATGACACAGGTTTACCTATATAACAAACCTGCACATGTACCCCTGAACTTAAAATAAAAGTTAAATTTAAAAAGATATGTATATTTCCTTCTATCTAATATGAATTAGATAATAATTACAAAAGCTCGAACTACTGAATTCTGAAACCAATTTCACTGGATAAAGGATGTGTTTATCGACATTGCTGTTGCATGCTGTATAGTGATCTCAATTAATTTATTCTTTTGGAACAAATCTCCCTTAAAGAAAGACAAATTAAAATAAAATGTTTATTATTTCATTTTATAACCTAAACATACAACTGTATTGCTTAGTAAATTTTGGTATGTTGACATAATCCAGTCTTTAAAATGAGGTATATTTGGTAAACATTTCATTTTCTCAACGATACAAAAGGCAATAGTTATGTCAAAATAATCTGTTTTTATTTAGAAAAGAGCCACCTTGTTGAGGAAATGCATCAATAAGGCCCCATGGAGCAGATGTTCTTCTCTGCAGCATGAAGTTTTTCTGGGAAACACTTATCTGAATAAAACAAGCAGAAACACTTGTTTCGATTCCTGCTCTCGGTTGGGGTGGTATTGGACATATTTAAAGTACACAATTTGATAAATCATTAATACAAAAAGATATACAATAAATGCACTGTAAGAAGAGAGTGAAAGCATGGAGGAACTGGAATACTCAGCCTGTGGGTGGAAATGTAATATGCTACAACCACTTTGGAAAACAGGTTAGCAGTTTCTTGAAAAGTTAAACATGCATATACCCTATGATTCAGGTATTTACTAAAGAGAAATGAGGGCATATGTCTGCACAAAGACTTGTAAATGTTCATAGTAGCTTTATTTGTAAAAGCTCAAAACTGGAAACAACGCAAGTTCCATCAATAGGTGAATGGATAAATGAATTGTGATATATCGATAAAATTGAATATCACTTAGAAATAAAAAAGGGATTGATAATTTATACACATGGATGAATCTCAGGATAATTATGCTGAATGAAATAAGTCAAACAAGAAAGCATATATACTGTATTATTCCATGTGTATAAAACTCTAGAGAATGCCAATTAATCTGTAGTGATAAAAAGCAGATAAGTAGATGCCTGGGGGAGGGAGGGTTTTGAGGAGGGATAAGCAAGAGGGATGACAAAGGGGCATCAGAAAACTGTTGGGGGTGACATATGTACTGTCTTATTGTATTATTGGCTTACCAAATTGTGTACTTTAAATATGTACAGTTTATTGTTTATTATATGTCAATTATGTCTCAATAAAGCTATTAAAAATTAAGAAAGAAGAGCATGAAGGGGCACTATGTGTGAGCCAGATGCAGTAAAAAAGTGTGAGGCATGGGATAAGCTACCCTCTATGACCCTGCCATCTACTATGAAGTTTTGTTTTGTTTTTTAGTAATTTTTGAAAATAGAGACCATATAAACAATTTTTTTTTTGAGACAGTCTCGCTCTGTTGCCCAGGCTGGAGTGCAGTAGTGGGATCTCGGCTCACTGCAACCTCCACCTCCCAGGTTCAAGCAATTCTCATGCCTCAGCCTCCCAAGTAGCTGGGATTACAGGCACACGCCATCATGCCTGGTTAATTTTTGTATTTTTAGTAGAGATGGGGTTTCACTATGTTGGCCAGGCTGGTCCTGATCTCCTGACCTCAAGTGATCTGCCCATCTTGGTCTCCCAAAGTGCTGAGATTACAGGCATGAGCCACCGCACCCAGCAAGATGGTATAAAGAATATTTTAAGAAACACTTTTATACTTTTATTGCAGCCAGAGAAAATCATGAATTATTAATCTTTATTTAAAAAAACCCAGGCTTTATTTCTAAAATAACTAAAACATTTCAGATAAAAGTTTTCTTGCCTAGTTCAATTTCAGGTTTTGGCTATTGTGAATAAACTCCTATAAACATGTGGGCAAGTTTTTGTTTTTTTGGTTTTGACATATGTTTTTATTTCTCAGAGGTAAATGCCTAGCAATGAATTGCTGGGTCATATGGCAGGTGTATATTTAAATTTTGAATGAATGACCACATATTTTTACAAGGTCATGGTGTCATTTTACACTTCCAATGACAATATGAAGGGCTTGTTTTCTTCACATACTTGTTAACATTTGTTGTTGAGTATGCTATTTCTTCTCTTTTTGGCTTCTATTTTCAGGAAATATCTTTCTTTTTTTCTCAGTTTTTAAAATTCTTTTTGTTTTTAATTATACTTTAAGTTCTAGGGTACATGTGTACAACGTGCAAGTTTGTTACATATGTATACATGTGCCGTGTTGGTGTGCTGCACCCATTAACTCGTCATTTACATTAGGTATATCTCCTAATGCTTTCCCTCCCCGCTCCCCTCACCCCATGACAGGCCCCGGTGTGTGAATTTCCCCTTCCTGTGTCCATGTGTTCTCATTGTTCAATTCCCACCTATGAGTGAGAACATGCGGTGTTTGTTTTTTTGTTCTTGTGATAGTTTGCTGAGAATGATGGTTTCCAGCTTCATCCATGTCCCTACAAAGGACATGAACTCATCCTTTTTTATGGCTGCATCCATGGTACATATGTGCCACATTTTCTTAATCCAGTCTATCATTGTTGGACATTTGGGTTGCTTCCAAGTCTTTGCTATTGTGAATAGTGCCGCAATAAACATACGTGTCCATGTGCCTTTATAGCAGCATAATTTATAATCCTTTGGGTATATATGCAATAACGGGATGGCTGGGTCAAATGGTATTTCTAGTTCTAGATCCCTGAGGAATCGCCACACTGTCTTCCGCAATGGTTGAACTAGTTTACAGTCCCACTAACAGTGTAAAAGTGTTCCTATTTCTCCACATCCTCCCCAGCACCTGTTGTTTGCTGACTTTTTAATGATGGCCATTCTAACTGGTGTGAGATGGTATCTCATTGTGGTTTTGATTTGCATTTCTCTGATGGCCAGTGATGATGAGCATTTTTTCATGTGTCTTTTGGCTGCATAAATGTCTTCTTTTGAGAAGCGTCTGTTCATATCCTTCAGCCACTTTTTGAAATATCTTTCTTCACCCCTTCACTTTCAGCCTATATGTGTCCTTAAGGGTGAAGCGAGTGTCTTGTAGGCAGCATATAGTTACATTTTGTTTTTCAGTCAATTTAGTTACTTAATTTTTTTATTGAAGAATTTAATCAATTTACATTCCAGGTAATTATTAATATATAAGAACTCTTATTGCTGTTTTGTGGTTTATTTTCTTTTTAAACCATCCTTTGTTTATTTCCTCCTCTCTTACTGTCTTTTGTGATTTGATGATTTTCTGTGGTGGTGTGATTTGATTTCTTAGTTTTTATATTTTGTGCAACTATTATAAGTTTTTTTATTGTGGTTACCATGAGGCACAAATAAAATATTTTGTAGTTGTACCAGGCTTTTAAAGCTGATAACAACTTTCAATACAAAATGTCTACATTTTACTTTTTCCCCTATTTGTTATTTGGATGTCAAAATGTATATGTTTTGTAATTTGTATCCCTTAGTTTATTGTAGTTATAGTTGTTTTAATAGTTTTGTCTTTTAACACTCATATTAGAGATAAAATTGCTTTATGTACTACCATTACAGTACTAGAATATTCTGAATATGACTGTGTATTATTTATACCACCAAGTTTTATACTTTTATATGTTTTTTGTTATGAATTTGTATCGTCGTTTTTTTGGTTTCAGCTTAAATAGCTCCCTTTCGTGATTCCTGTAAGGCATGTGTAGTGATGATGAGCCCCCTTAGCTTTTTTTTTTTTTTGTCTGGGAAAGTTTTAATTTTTCCCTTATTTCCTTAGAATAGCTTTGCAAGGGCCGGGCGCAGTGGCTCACGCATGTAATCCCAGCACTTTGGGAGGCTGAGGTGGGTGGATCACCTGAGATCAGGAGTTTGAGACCAGACTGGTGAAACCCGTCTCTACTAGAAATACAAAAATTAGCCAGGCGTGATGGCAGGTGCCTGTAATCCCAGCTACTCAAGAGGCTGAGGCAGGAGAATCGCTTGAACCCGGGAGGTGGAGGTTGCAGTGAGCCGAGATCACGCCATTGCACTCCAGCCTGGGTGACAAGAGCAAGACTTTGTGTCAAAAAAAAAAAAAAAAGAGAGAAAAGAAAAAAAAATCAAAAAAAGAATAGCTTTGCAAGGTAAAATATTCTTGGTTGACTTTTTGTTGTTGTTGTCATTGTTTTTAACAGCACTTTAAGTATATTATTCACTCTCTCCTGGCCTGCATGATGTCTGCTGAGAAGTCTACTGATAGCTGTATTGGAACCCTCTTGAATATGACATGTTTCTTATCTCTTGCTACTTTCAGAATTCTTTGTCTTTGATTTTTGTTAGTTTGAACATGGTATGTCTCGGTTAACCCTTCTTTGGGTTTAATTTGGTTGAAGACTTCTGAGCTTCCTGTATCTGCATGTTGCCATCTTTTTCCAGATTTGAAAAGTTTTCAGCCATTATTTTCTTAAATATGCTTGCTCTTCCTTTCTCTCTTTTCCTTCTGTAAATTCAATTATGAAAATGCTATTTGAAATGGTCAGGGTCAGAGACTATATTCCACAGATATGTGTAGTCATAGGATTCCCTCCTCGCCTGGGTCTGGACAGAACCTCCAACTGGGCTCTGAAGATTGATGGGGCCTCTGCTCAACTGCTAGTGTCAGGCAGAGCCAGATGCTTTGCTTCATAGATATGCTCATATATTGGCTTGACTCCCAGCCTGATAAATCCTTATGCAGGTCTCTGAGGCTTCTGGGTTACTGCTTAGCTAATCATGTTGAGCTGGGCCAGAAGGTACACTCTGTAGTAATGTCCAAATGCAGACTTGCTTCTCAGCCTGGGAGAGCCTTATGCAGAGCTCTGATGCTGGGTGTCAAAGCTAGACAAAGACTTGAGCCTGGCAAATCTCTCAGCTGTGCTTCCTGCAGAGAGATGCTTTTGGCTAATCTTTCTGGTCGGGTGCCTCTGCTGACCAGAATACAGAGCCACAGCCAAGATTCACATGCTGGTTGCTATGGGCCCCAATTTTCTATTTCTAGCTGATACCACATAGTCTACCCCTGCTGATACTTCTAATGTTCCCCATTTGGCAAGTGGGCCTCCTGCAAAACACCCAAGAATGCTGGGGAAGCTGGATATCCACCATGGGCTCCCTTTTTATTCCCTTGTAGAAATCTTGGGCCTAAGGAAATCCTTTCTGTGCAGTGGGTGCTATGCCATTGTTGTGGAGAGGTGACATAGTCAAAGTGAAATCATTTCTCTTACCTTTCTAATGTGGCTTCTATTTTCATCACAGTGTGATCTGAGAACATACATTGTACAATGTTTATTTTTAAAAATCGACTAGCATGTATTTTATGACTCAGAACATGGTCTATCTTAGGGGCTGTTATAAGTGTCCTTGAGAAAAATGTATTTTTATTGTATGAGTATTGCATTGGTGTCAATTATATCCAGATGATTGACAGTGCTGTTGAGTTCAACTCTGTATATACTGATTTTCTGCTTGCAGAATGTCTTTATTAATTATAGGAGTTAAAGTCTTCAACTCTAATAGTGGATCCATATATGTTTCCTTGTAGTTCTATCAGCTATTGCCTCATGTATTTTATTACTTTGCTGTTGGCCACATACATTGATCCCTTTATCATTATGTAACGCCTCTCTTTATTCCTGATAATTTTCCTTGCTCTGACGTCTGCTCTGTCTGAAGTTAAAATAGTTACTCCTACTTTCTTTCAATTAGTGTTCACATGTACTACACTTGATCTTAGCCAAAAGGCCGAGAAGCAATAGTGTTAACATGTGGTATCTTTTTCCATCCTTTTACTTTCAATCTATATGTGTCTTTATATTTAGAGCAGGTTTCCTGTAGACAACATATTGTTGAATATTGTTTTTTGTTCCACTCTTCAAAAATCTCTGTCTTTTGATAGGTGCATTTAGATCACTGGTGTTTATAGTGATTATTGACAGAGGTGGATTAATATCTGTCATCTATTTATTACTGGTCTCCATTTCCCTTGTTCTTGCTTGTTTTTTTCAGATTATGCTGTTTTTCTACCTTTTTTTTGGCTTAAATGAACATTTTATGTGATTCTATTTTCTCTTCTTTATTAGCAAATCAAGTATTTAAGAAAACTTCTTAAAGTGGTTACCACAGTGTTTTCAATATACATTTACAACTAATCCAACTCTATTTGTCAAATAACAATATACTTCTTCACAGATAGTACAAGTATCTTATATTAACAAAGTAGTCCTAATTCCTTCCTCTCATCTGTTGTATCATTGCTTTCTTTCATTACACCTATTCATAGGGTATGATCATTGAATACGTTGCTGCTGTCATCATTTTGAGCAAACTGTTAGGCTAAATATAAGAAAAATAAAAGTTTTAATTTTTTACCTTCACTTTTTCTTTCTCTTTTTTTTATTAAGTTCTGATTCTGACAAATATCATTTTTTTTGGTTCCTGAAAAAACTTATTTTAACATTTCTTGCAAGGCAGGTTTACTCTCAACAAATTTCTTCAAATTTGCTTGTCCGAGAAAACATTTATTTCTCCTTCACTTCTGAAGTATAATTTCATAGAGTGCAGAATTCTAGGTTGGCACTTCTCCAAATACTTTAAATATTTAACTCCACTCTTTTTACTTGCATGGTGCATGAGGAGAAGTCCTATGTAATTCTTATCCTTGATCCTCTATAGGTAATTTTTTTTTTTTTGGCTTCTGATATGGTTTGGATCTGTGTCACTGCCCAAATCTCATGTTGAATTGTAATCTCTCATGTTGGAGGCAGGGCCTGGTGGGAGGTGATTAGATCAAAAGGGTGGATTTCCCCCTCTGTTCTCATGATAGTGAATGAGTTATCATGAGATCTGGTTGTTTAAAAATGTGTGGCACCTCCCCCTACCTTGGTCATGCTCCTGTCGTGTAAGATGTGCCTGTTTCCCTTTCACCTTCTGCCGTGATTATAAGTTTCCTGAGGACTCCCCAGAAGCCGAGCAGATGCTGTCCTGCTTCCTATACAGCCTGAGGAACTGTGAGTCAATTAAACCTCTTTTCTTTATAAATACCCAGTCTCAGGTATTTCTATATAGCAGTGCAAGAACAAACTAATACAACTTCTTTCAAGATTATTTTTTAAATATTTGATTTTCTGCGGTTTAAATATAATTTTCCTAAGTGTATGTTTTTGGCATTTATTCTGCTTAGTGACCTTTAAGTTTCTGGATCTGTGGTTTGGTCTCAGTCATTATTGCAACAAACATTTCTTCCATCCCCTCTTGTTCTCTTTTTGGCAGTTCCATTACGCACATGTTACTTCTTTTGTCTTTATCTCACAGTTCTTGGATTTTTTGTCCTTTTTTTTTTTTTTTTTTTTTTTCAGTTTTTTTTTTCCCTTTACTTTTTAGTTTTGGATGCTTCTATTTACTGATCCTTAAACTCACTAATTCTTTCCTCAGGCATGTCCAGACTACTAATGAGCCCATCAAAGGCATTATTCATTTCTTTTTTTTTTTTTTTTTTTTTTTTTTTGAGATGGAGTCTCGCTCTGTCGCCCAGGCTGGAGTGCAGTGGCGCGATCTCGGCTCACTGCAAGCTCCGCCTCCCGGGTTCACGCCATTCTCCTGCCTCAGCCTCTCCGAGTAGCTGGGACTACAGGCGCCCGCCACCACGCCCGGCTAATTTTTTTTTTGTATTTTTAGTAGAGACGGGGTTTCACCGTGGTCTCGATCTCCTGACCTCGTGATCCGCCCGCCTTGGCCTCCCAAAGTGCTGGGATTACAAGCGTGAGCCACCGCGCCCGGCGGCATTATTCATTTCTGTTATAACATTTTTTATTTCTAGCATTTCCTTTTTATTACTTCTTAGAATTTCTGTTTATCTGATTACATTACTTATCTGTTCTTGCATGTTGTTGCCCACTTTTTTCCATTAGATTTCTTAGCATATTAATCATAGCTTTTCTAAGTCACAGTGTGATAATTCTAACACCTCTGTTACATCTGGTGTTTTTAACTATAGTCATCATATTGCGCCATAAGGTCTCTTGAACTTATTACTCCTATCTAACGACAATTTTGTAAGCTCTGACCCTTCCATCACAGGATAATACACTCTCTCAGCTTTTGTTTGTCTGAGAAAGTCTTCATTCTTAATTTTTGAAGAACAGCTTTCCTGGGTCATTTGTTGACAGTATTTTTCTTTCACCACTTTGAATATATCATACTATTCTATCCATGCCTGTTAGGTTTCTGCTGAGAAATCTCCTACTAGCCTTATTGAAACTTTCTTATATATTAGTTACTTCTTTTTTCTAGTTGCTTTCAGGAGCCTCTCTTTGTCTTTGATTTTTGACAGTTTGATTATATCTTGGTGTAATCTTGCTTGGAATGATCTAATTGGAGACCTTTGGACCTTCCTGTACCTGGATATTTCTATCTTTTCCCAGATTTAGAAAGCTTTCTTATGTTATTTTAATAATATTCCTACCCATTTGTCTTTGTCTTCTCCTTCTTGAACTCCTACACTTTGAATATTTCCTCTCTTGATCTTGTCCCACAAATCCTATAGACCTTTTTGTCCTTTTCACTTTTTTCTCCTATGACTGTATCTTTTCAAATGCCTTGTCTTCAATGTCAGTCTTTCTTCTCCTTGATGAATTCTGTTGTTGCTGTTCTCTATTGTATTTTTAATTTCATTCATTATTTTTCAGCTTCAGAATTTCTGTTTAATTTTTAAAAATAATTTTATTCACTCTGTTAAATTTCTCATTTTGGTCATTTATTGTTTTCCTGATTTTAGAAAATTATCTGCATTTTCTTGAAGTTCCTTGAGCGTTTCAATAACAATTATTTTGAATTATTGATGATGAAGTTTATATATTTCCATTTCTTCGGGGTCAGCTACTGGGAGCATATTGTGTTCTTTTGGTGGTATGTCTTCTTGTTTTCTCATCTTTTTTTGCCTTATATTGATATCTGTCCATTTGAAGTAGGAGCCTTATTCCAGTTTTTTCATACTGGCTTTGTCTGGAAAAGACTTTCACCAGTGAGCTCATTCAAAGATTCTGGGCAGGACATCTGGTATGGCTGGCTTGTTGCTAGAGTCCTTAGGCAAGATGGCCTGATACCAGGTTAGCAGGTAGGTAGGCCTGAATCCTGGTTCTGTGGAGTTGTGCCTGTAGCCTTGATCTACCATGGTTGACTTGTTGATTGGCGTATGGGGATGGGCTGGGAGCCTGTATCCGTGGGGGCCAGCCTGAAGCCTGAGTCTACAAGAGCTGAGCTGATACTGGTGTGAACCTTGAGCCTGACTCTTTAGGGGTCACTCAGATGTTGTGATGGTCCTGGCACCTGGGACCACTGATATGGGTCTGCATTTTGAGTCCATGGGGCTGGCCTGGTACTGGGGCAAGTCTAAACCAAGTCTGTAGGGATGAGTCTGGGTCCTGAGTCCATGGGCATTGGAATGGGTCTGCAAGGGTGGTCATGGTGCCTCATTCCATGTGGCTCATTTTGGCAATGGGGTGCACTGGGGTGGGCCTGGACCTTGGGTCTGCTGGAGCAGGCCTAGACCCTGGGTCCTCTGGAGACTTGGGCTACAGGGACTGGCCTGCAGGTTAGGGTTGGCCTGGTGCTAGGGCAGGTGTAGAGTCTGGGTCCGAAGGACCAGTCTGGAGTCTAGGATGGTTTGAGCTGAACTTGTGCCTGGCATCACTGGCGATGGCCTTATTTCTTGTTGTGTATATTTTCAGTCATGTTTTAAAGTGATTTCTATGGGAAATCCAAATAACGTATTAATTTTTTTAAATCTATAATTTCTATTTATTGATATTCTGTATTTGGTGACATATCACTTTCATGCTTTCTTTTAATTCTTTTAACAATTTTTTTTGCTTCTCTGACCATACTTAAAAGATCTAATTTGAAGTCTTTGAGTAGTAAGTACCAAATTTTGGCCCCCATAGGAATATTTTTCTGTTGGTTGCTTTTTTCTCCTGTGTATGTAAAATATGTTTCAGTTTCCTTGCATGTTTTATGTTTTTTAGAAAAATTGACATTTTACATAATACATTGTAGCATATTTGGTATTTAATTGCTTCCCCACCCCCAGGGTTTGCTATTTTTGCTTTTGTTGTTGTTGTTTTTCTTATTCCTTCTTCTTTGTTAAGTTTCCTGGATTAATTCTGTAAATATTTTATTCCCTCAATGTCAAGCCCATGGGTTATCTGCTTCCTAGAAGCCATCCCTGGCTCAGTGTAATTTAATGTCAGTCAATAATCCTTTGCCAAGGAGAGTGTGTATGAGAATATATGCTTAAAACTTCAGTTAGTTTATAAGACAGCTTCAGCTTTCACTTCTTCCTTGCCTAGGGCCTCATAGTCAGCCAGAGGTAAATGAGTGGTGGGCCTTTCTTCTTTCTTTGTTGCTTTCTGGGCATGCACATAGCTTTCCATATTTGTGAGGGACTTTAGATCTCCAAGAATATGTCAGAGCTTTTCAAAGCTCCTTATGATTATCTAGTTATTCAGGATCGTCTTTTAAATTTCTGACCAAGCCCTTATTTACCTGAATTCATAGCCTTATTAAGCTGTGCTATTGCTAGCAGATTGATGGTGTTTAAGCCATCTAGTGGTAGGACTTTGTTTTCACTGAGCTGAAATTTTTATCCAAAAAATAGCCAAAATATCCTGGGAACCGAGGTGCAATTTCAGACAAAATATTGACTGTGCTCAGATGATGGCACTTTCAATAGAGCATCACATGATGTCGGTCCTCTCAGCTGGTTGCTATACTGCTGGCTATTCATACATACTCTGCCAAGGAGCTTGAAGGGAGAGGGGACGGAAATTAGCCTCAAATTAAAGCATTATAGATCTCTCTGTTTTTCTGAGGTTTACTAGTATCTCTTAGATAATTTTCTGTTTTAGCTGTGGCTTTGATTAATTTCCAGTGCTCTGAAATCATTACTTTTGGTTGTTTTGCCAGTGGTTTCTCTGTTTTTGTTAAAGAACGATTTCATGGAGTTCTCAGTCTGCCATTCCAGAAGTCAATCTCCTAGCATTTACATACATAATTATTCTAATTTCTTGTTCTTTCACCTCACTTCCTATTAATACAAAATGCAATATTCACTAAAGGAAATCAACATGATCCAGATTCTTTAAAACACCACATACACAGTAGCCCCCATACAATTAAATTTCCTAGACATATGAAGAAAGAAGCAAGCGAAAAAGAAGATAATAACAGAAACTGGGTCATTTCAAGATAGCTGTATTTACATCTTCACTGAATTTTAATTTGCATTAAATGATTTATCATGTAGAAATTTAGTTTCTTGATTAACTTCATACATCCTGAGTTATTTTTATAACTAATGAAATGTAACAATGACTTCAGTAACTGGCATGTATTCTGTTTTTGTTTGAAAATGCAATGGAAACTTACATTTCTTACATTTTAAAAATCTATTCTTCAATTATATATAGGTTTCTAGTGACACATAGACAATGCTGCCTACGCACTGACTTTCCTTCTTTTGGCAAATAAAACTCTAGAGCTGCTATAAGCATTCTGACTTACCAAGAATGGTGAACGTCTCTTTTCTAAAAATACCGTAAAGGCTCCTGAGAAGATAAACTGGAAACAAAGATCACATTTATTAATACCCAGTCATTATGTTTATGTATAAACTTAAAACGTAAGAGAATTCCAGAATGTTTTAACATAAAGAATATGGGACCATTGAGAAAATCATTCAGGATATAATTCAAGGGTTTATTTGTGGAGATGGGAGAAAGCCATGAAATCCCTGGCTACTAATTTAATATATGTATTGGAAATAGAATCTAAGGGCATTCTGAAGTGACTTTATGGAAAAAGGAGTATCAATGTTTCCTTAGTTTTTGTCAATCATAATTTATTAAGCCAATATGTGAATTACAAGAAAATGCACCCAATTAATGAATTTACTACTGGGAAATGTTATATCTTGGTGACTTCATATGAAAATACCTTTAATATAATGCTTAAATATTTTATTAATAGAAAATATCATTCATAAAATAGATGCTTCAGTTTACATATTCAAATAGAAGAATTATACAATGTCTTCCATGAATAGCTTTTTCTGAGATCTTCCATCATTTCGTGACACTTGTTAGAAAGATGGCAATTATGGTGTATCAGAAATTATTTTCCTCACAGATGCAACATTTATGAACGCATAAAACTTTCCACAGCATTAAGAAATGAACAGGTCAGTTAGTAGTATGCGAGAGGGATGTTGTTTTCCCAGAAAAATCTGGAAACTCACATGTCAATACTAAATAGAATTTTGAAGTAAGAAGGATCTGCGGTTGAGTTCTTTGCTCTTTGCTTTCTCTGTGACTCAGGAAAATTACTTAACCTATAACTTAGTTTTGCTTTTTTCATTGGTAAAATGAGGATAGTCTGTTACATTGTGTTATTGTTGTAGTGTTGTAATAGTTACATATAATGTTTCGATTTTTTTTTCCAAGATGGCAGATTAGGGGCTTTTAGCATACTTTAGCAACTTGGAAATAAAAAAATAGTGCATAAAGATCAACTCTGTGAGCTTTAATTCAAAAAGGAAAACAGAAACTCACTGGTGTTGTTAAGGACACCCAGATCCTGGAGAAAAGAGCATGGGCAAACGGTCCCCGTGATGATGTCTGGCTGATAAAAGTGAGTGAAGTCCCACTGTGTGACAGAAGCAGAAAGCCTCCGTGACTCATCTTTCCACTGGAAATCCAAGCAACCTAGGCTGAGGGGGAGCATTTTATTTCTCCCAAGCCCTGGAGCTAACTTAGGGAGAAGCTTGGAGACACTGAGAGGGAAAGGCGCTAGGAAAACCTGCAGACATTTTCCCAAACCCAGGACCAATAGCAGGTCATCATTTTTAATCTCAGTGCATACAAAGTCAGTCATTCTATGGTGAGCCTGCAGCATGGCCACGTAAGGATTATAGTCTTGGGCCAGAGATGGGAGTTCTTGCCCTGGAGTGGGCTAGGAGTCTCCACAGCTAGAATTGTGGAAAGTGTCTCAGCAGTGAGCACTGGAATTGTGCTCTCCTGTGTTGCAGGCCTGAGGTGGGAGCAGAGCTGCTACAGTTGTGGATCTCATTCTTTTGTATGGTTGAATAGTACTCCACTGTGTATATGTACCACATTTTCTTTATTCATCTGTTTATGTGCACGTAGGTTGCTTCCAAATCTTAGCTATTGTAAACAGTGCTGCAATAAATATAGGAGTGCAGATATCTCTTCAATACACTGATTTCCCTTCCTTTGGGTATATATGTAGCAGTGGGATTGCTGGACCATATAGCAGCTGAATTTTTAGTTTTCCTAGGAACCTCCAAACTATTCTGCATAGTGGGTGTATTAATTTACATTCCCATGAACAGTGTACAAAGGTTCCCTTTCCTCCACATTGTCACCAGCATTTGTTAGTGCCTATCTTTTGGATATAAGCCATTTTAACTGGGGTGAGATGACATTTCATTGTTGTTTTGATCTGCATTTCTCTGATGATCAGTGATGTTGAGCACCTTTTCATATGCCTGTTTGTCATTTGTATGTCTTCTTTTGAGAAATGTCTACTGAAATCCTTTGCCCATTTTTTTAATCGGACTATTAGATTTTTTCCTTACGGAGTTGTTTGAGCTCCTTATATATTCTGGCCATGAATCCCTTGTCAGATGGGTAGTTTGCAAACATTTTCTCCCATTCTGTGGGTTGTATCTTCACTTTGTTGATTGTGTCCCTTGCTGTGCAGAAGCTTTTTAACTTGATGTGATCCCATTGCCTTGCTCTGATTGCCTGGGCTTGTGAGGTACTGCTCAAGAAATTTTTGCCCAAACCAATGTCCTGGAGATTTTCCTCATGTTTTCTTGTAGTCATTTCATAGTTTGAGGTCTTAGATTTGTCTTTAATCCATTTTGATTTGATTTTTGTGTATGGTGAGAGATATTCATTCTTCTGCATATGGATATCCAGTTTTCCCATCACCATTTATTGAAGAGACTGTCTTTTCCCCAGTATATGTTCTTGGCACCTTTGTTGAATACGTGTTCACTATAGGTGTGTGGATTTGTTTCCTGGTTCCCTAGTTAATTTCTAGGTATTTAATTTTATGTGTGGCTGTTGTAAATGAGATTTTTAAATTTCTTTTTCAGATTGTTCACTGTTGGCATATAGAAATGCTACTGATTTTTGTATGTTGATGTTGCATCCTGCAACTTTACTGAGTTTATCAGTTTTAATAGTTTTCTAGTGGAGTCTTTAGGTTTTTCCAAATATAAGACAATATGATGTGCAAACAAGAATAATTTGACTTTTTCCTTTTCAATTTGGATGGGCTTCATAGCTTTCTCCTGTCTGATTGCTCTAACTGGGACTTCCAGTACTATGTTAAATAACAGTGGTGGCAGCAGGCATCCTTGTTGTGTTCCAGATCTTAGAGGAAAGGCTTTCCGTTTTTCCCCATTCAGTATGATACTAGCTGTGGGTCTGTCATAAGTGACTTTTATTATATTGAGGTATGTCCCTTCTATCCTCAGTTCTTTGAGAGTTTTTATCATGAAGAGACGTTGGGTTGTATCAAATGACTTTTCAGCATCAGTTGAAGTGATCTTATAGTTTTTACTTTTCATTTTGTTGATATAATGTATTACATTGATTTATTTGGGTATGTTGATTCATCCTTGCATCCCAGGGGTAAATCCCACTTGGACATGATGAATGATCTTTCTGATGTATTGCTGAATTTGGTTTGCTATTATTTTGTTGAGGATTTTTGCATCAATATTCATCAGATTGGCCTGTAGTTTTTTCTTTTTTTTTTTTTTGATGTGTCCTTGTCTGGTTTTGGTATTAGGGTTTTACTAGCCTTATAGAATGACTTTGGAATTATTACCTTCTCCTCTATTTTTTTGAAACAGTTTGAGTAGAATTGCTACTAGTTCTTTAAATGTTTGATAGAATTCATCAGTTAAGCTATTGGTCCCAGGTTTTTCTTAACTGAGAGACTTTTTACTATGGCTTTGACCTCATTACTTGTTATTGGTCTGTTCAGGTTTTGGGTTTCTTTATGGTTCAATCTTGGTAGGTTGTATGTATCTTGGAATTTGTTCATTTCTTCTAGATTTTCCAATTTATTGGCATATAGTTGCTCATAGTAGCCACTAATGATCTTTTGAATTTCTGCAACATCAGTTGTAATGTCTCTTTTTTAATTTCAGATTTTATTTATTTGAATCTTCTCTCTTTTTTTCCTGGTTAGTCTGGCTAAATGTTTGTCAATTTTGTTTAACTTTGCAAAATACCAACTACCTGTTTCACTGATTTTTTTTTTTTTTCCTGAGATGGAGTCTCACTCTGTTGCCCAGGCTGGAGTGCAGTGGTGTGATCTCGGCTCAGCCTCCCGAGTAGCTGGGACTACAGGTGCCCGCCACAATGCCTGGTTAATTTTTTGTATTTTTAGTAGAGACAAGGTTTCACCGTGGTAGCCAGGATGGTCTCGATCTCCTGACCTCGTGATCTACCTGCCTCAGCTTCCCAAAGTGCTGGGATTACAGGCGTGAGCCACCGCACCTGGCCTGCCCTTAGACTTTCCATCATGAGCTGATGCAGCATGAAGGCCCTCACAAGATGCCAGCATCTTGATATTAGAGTCCCCAGCCCCAAGAACTGTGAGAAGTACATTTGTTTTCTTTTATAAATTACTTAGCCTGTGATTTTCTATTACAGCAACACAAAATGGACTAAGACAGAACCTATATTTTTGGCACCTCTAAATTGAATTAAGGCCCCATTTTTTCTTGTCTGAATCAATGCAGTAGCCTCTTCTAACTTCTCTAACATTCTCAAATCTAATCTCTTATTACTCACAGAGTGATAGTATTAAAACAAGCCTAATCATAGCACTGTCCTCAGTCAGAATATTGTCTAGGGCTGTCCAATAGAAATATAATGCAAGCAACATATGTAATTGTAAGTTTCCAAGTGCCATATTAAGAAAACTAAAAAGAAATATATACAACTTATTTTAATAATATATTTTCTATAAGTTCACATATCCAAAATTATTTCAAGATAGAATCAATATAAAATAATTATATATTTTACATTTTAAAATGTATACTAAGTTTTGAAATCTTATATGTATTTTATCTTTACAGCACTACTCAGGACAGTTGAGTTGCATTTTCCAGGTTCAGTAGGTACATGTGACTATTGTATTGGATAGTGCTGCTCTAGTCCTTAGTTATCTCTTCTTTTCTATGTTTATTTATTTCTTTGGTGATCTCATCTAGTCTCATTACTAGATGCCAATGACTATTCTATTTTTTTAAGATTTCTTACTTTTTAAAGCTTCTTTTCTTGTCATTACATTTATTTTTTTTTAATTTATATAGGTTTTGGGGAACAGGTGGTATTTGGTTACACGAGTAAATTCTTTAGTGGTGACTTGTGAGATTTTGGTGCACCCATCACCTGAGCAGTATACACTGAACCCAATTTGTAGTCTTTTATCCCTCACCCTCTCCCCTTTCCCCTGAGTCCCCAAAGTCCACTGTATCATTCTTATGCCTTTGCAGCCTCATAGCTTAGCTCCCACTTATGGGTGAGAACATACAATGTTTGGTTTTTCATTCCTGAGTTACTTCACTTAAAATAGCAGTCTCCAATTCCATCCAGGTTGTTGTGAATGCCATTAATTTGTTGCTTTTTACGGCTGAGTAGTATTCCATTGTAAATGTATACCACAGCTTCTTTATCTACTTGTAGATTGGTGGACATTTGGTTGGTTCCATATTTTTGCAATTGCAAATTGTGCTGCTATAAACATGTGGGTGCAAGTATCTTTTTTGTATGACCTTTTTTTTCCTCTGAGTAGATACCTAGCAGTGGGATTTTTGGATCAAATGGTAGTTCTACTTTTAGTTCTTTAAGAACTCTACACACTGTTTTCCATAATGGTTGTATTAGTTTACATTCCCCACCAGCATAGAAGTGTTCCCTTTTCACCGCATCCATGCCAACATCTATTTTTTTTTATTTTTTGATTATGGCCATTCTTGCAGGAGTAAGGTGGTATCACATTGTGGTTTTGATTTGCATTTCCCTGATCATTAGTGATGTTGAGCATTTTTTCATATGTTTATTGGCCATTGGTATATCTTCTTTTAAGAAGTGTGTATTCATGTCCTTAGCCCACTTTTTGATGGGACTGTTTGATTTTTTCTTGCTAATTTGTTTGAGTTCCTTGTAGATTCTGGATATTAGTCCTGTGTCAGATGTGTAGATTGTGAAGATTTTCTCCCATTCTGTGGGTTGTCTGTTTACTCTGCTGACTGTTCCTTTTGCTGTGCAGAAGCTCTTTAATTTAATTAAGTCCCACCTATTTATCTTTGTTTTTGTTGCATTTGCTTTTGGGTTCTTGGTCATGAAGTCTTTGCCCAAGCCAATGTCTAGAAGGGTTCTTCCGATGTTATCTTCTATATATATTTTTTTGATTTAAGTCCTTGATCCATGTTGAGTTGATTTTTGAATAAGGTGAGAGATGAGGGTCCAGTTTCATTCTCCTATATGTGGCTTGCCAATTATCCCAGCACCATTTGTTAAATAGGGTGTCCTTTCCCCACTTTATGTTTTTGTTTGCTTTGTCAAAGATACACCAACTGTAAGTATTTGGCTTTATTTCTGGGTTCTCTATTCTGTTCCACTGATCTATGTGCCTATTTTTATACCAGTGCCATGCTGTTTGGGTGCTTTATAGTATAGTTTGAAGTTGGGTAATATGATGCCTCTAGATTTGTTGTTTTTGCTTAATCTTGCTTTAGCTATGTGGGCTTTTTTTTTTTTTTTTTGGTTCCATATGAACTGTAGGATTGTTTTTTTCCAGTTCTGTGAGGAATGATGGTACTGTTTTGATGGGAATTGTGCTGAATTTGTAGATTGCTTTTGGCAGTATGGCCATTTTCACAATACTGATTCTACCTAGCAAATGAGCATGGGATGTGTTTCTATTTATTTCTGTCATCTATGATTTCTTTTAGTGGTGTTTTGTAGTTTTCCTTGTAGAGGTCTTTCAACTCCTTGGTTAGGTGTACTCCTAAATATTTTATTTGTTTGCAGCTATTGTAAAAGGGGTTGAGTTCTTCATTTGTTTCTTAGCTTGGTCGCTGTTGGTGTATAGCAGAGCTACTGATTTGTGTACATTAATTTTATATCCTGAAACTTTGCTGAATTCATTTACCAGTTTTAAGAGTTTTTTGGATGAGTCATTAGGGTTTTCTAGATATACAACTGTATCATTAGGAAACAGCAAGAGTCTGACTTCCTCTTTATTGATTTGGATGCCTTTTATTTCTTTCTCTTGTCTGATCACTCTGGCTAGGACTTCCAGCACTATGTTGAATAGAAGCGGTGAGAGTGAGCATCCTTGTCTTGTTCCAGTTCTCAGAGGGAATGCTTTCAACTTTTCCCCATTTGGCTGTAGATTTGTTATAGATGGCTTTTATTACATTGAGGTATGTCCCTTGTATGCCGATTTTGCTGAGGGTTTTAATCATAAAGTGATGCTGGATTTTGTCAAATGCTTTTTCTGCATCTATTGAGATGATCATGCGATTTTTGTTTTTAATTCTGTTTATGTGGTGTATCACATTTATTGACTTGAGTATGTTAAAACACCCCTGCATCCCTGGTGTGAAACCCACTTGATCATGGTGGATTACTTTTTTGATATGCTGTTGGATTTGGTTAGTTAGTATTTTGTTAAGGATTTTTGCATTTATGTTCATCAGGGATATTGGTCTGTAGTTTTCTTTTTTTGTTATGTCCTTTTCCTGGTTTTGGTATTGGGGTGATACTGGCCTCATAGAGTGATTTAGGGAGGATTCCCTCTTTCTCTGTCTTTTGGAGTTGTGTCAGTAGGATTGGTACCAATTCTTCTTTGAAGGTCTGATAGAATTCTGCTGTGAATCCATCTGGTCCTGGGCTTTTTTTTTTTGTTAGCAATTTTTTATTACCATTTTAGTCTTGCTGCTTGTTTTTGGTATGTTCAGAGCTTCTATATCTTCCTGGTTTAATCTAAGAGAGTAGTAAATTTCCAGAAATTTTTCCATCTCCTCTAGGTTTTCTAATTTATGTGCACAAGGTGTTCACAGTAGCCTTGAGTTATCTTTTGTATTTCTGTGGTTTCAGTTGTAATATCTCCCATTTCATTTCTAATTGAGCTTATTTGGATCATTTCTCTTTTCTTGGTTACTCTTGCTAATGGTCTATCAATTTTATTTACCTTTTCAAAGAGCCAGCTGTTTGTTTCATTTATCTTTTGTATTGCTTTTTTCCCCCAATTTCATTTTGTTCTGCTCTAATCTTGGTTATTTCTTTACTTCTGCTGGGTTTGTGTTTGGTTTGTTCTTGTTTCTCTAGTTCCTTGAGGTGTGACCTTAGATTGTCTATTTGTGCTCTTTCAGACTTTTTGATGTAGGCATGCAAGGGTATGAACTTTTTTCTTAGTACTGCCTTTGCTGTATCCCAGAGGTTTTGATAGGTTGTGTCACTATTATTCAGTTCAAAGAATTTTGTAATTTCCACTGTGATTTCATTGTTGACCCAATGATCATTCAGGAGCACGATATTTAATTTCCATGTATTTGCTGGTTTTGAAGGTCCCTTTTGGAGTTGATTTCCAATTTTATTCCACTGTGGTCTGAGTGAGTACTTGATATTATTTCAGTTTTCCTAAATTTATTGAGACTTGTTTTGTGGCCTATCATTTGGTCTATCTTGAAGAAAGTTCCATATGCTGGTGAATAGAATGTATATTTTGCAGTTGTTGGGTACAGTGGTTTTGTAAATATCTGTTAAGTCAATTTGTTCCAGGGTATAGTTTCAATCCATAGTTTCTTTGTTGATTTTCTGTCTTGATGACCTTTCTAGTGCTGCCAGTGGAGTATTGAAGTCCCCCCTATTATTGTGTTGCTATCTCATTTCTTAGGTCTAGTAGTAATTGTTTTATAAATTTGGGAGCTCCAGCATTAGGTGCGTATATATTTAGGACTGTGATATTTTCTTGTTGGACAAGGCCTTTTATTATTATATAAGGTCTCTCTTTGTCTTTTTAAACTGCTGTTCCTTTAAAGTTTGTTTTGTCTCATAGAGGAGTAGTTACTCCTGCTAGCTTTTGGAGTCCATCTGCATGGAACATCTTTTTCTACCCCTTTGTCTTAAGTTTATGTGATTCCTTATGTGTTAGGTGAGTCTCTTGAAGGCAGCAGATACTTGGTTGGTGAATTCTTGTCCTTTCTGCAAGTCTGTATCTTTTATTCTAATTCTGTCTTCTGAACTCTATATTCCATGTCCAACAGGCTACTTGACATGTCCAGTTGAATATTAAATAAACATTTCAAACTCAACATTTTCAAAGCAAACTCATCGTCTTCCTCTGAAAACCAGTTCTGTACACAGTCTTCCCTGTATCAGTTGATGTCAAGTCATTCCTTCTATTAGCTTGAACAAAAACCCTGGCATTATCTTTAACTTCTTTCACACTCCATACCCAATCCATCAAGATATTAAATTGGCTCTACCTCAACATATGTCTACATCATTACTTTCACCACCTTCACTACTAACAACTTTGTTTGAGTCTCACCTGGACTTTTGAAGTAGCTTTCTAAAAAGTCTCTTTGGACCCCTTCATTCTCTTTTCAACACAGAAGCCAAAGTGATTCTTTTAAAACCTAAGCCAGATTATTTAGCTCTGTTTATGAAACACTATAATAACTCCAATTTCACTTACAGTAAAAGCTAAAATCTTTACAATGGCTTGCATAGCCCTATATTAACAGGCACCCCATTTTTTTTTCTAACTTGTTTTCTACTACCATTGTGCTTGCTCACTCTGTTCCAGAAATACTGACTACATTTTTCTAGGAACCCTTCATTGAAGACTTCATTCTGAATGTTCTCCTGAGATGTTTTTTCCCAGCATATCCTTGTGGTCAAAACCATCACTTTTTCAAGTCTTTGCTCAAATGTCACTATGGTAGTTTGAACTGTTGGCCACAATTTTTTACTTTTAGGTAATAATAATATATTTTCATACTCTTGCCATGATCTCATGGTGCTTGGATTATGCTTCCCTGCTCTTTAATTTAGGACTTGATCATTTTATTTGTTTTAGCTGGGATTTTAACAAACATGACCCAAGCCAAAGCTTGCAATGGTCTTGTGTGATTAGGATTGTCCTCTTGTGTTCTTGTTTTTCATTGTGAGAAGAATATGCCTCTAGTAGCCACTAGTCTAAAGGCAATAATATACATATGGAGCAGATCTGGACCTGTCCTGTAGCTTGAAACCAGGCCAAGAGCAGCTGAATCTCTGCCAAGTCTGCATGAGTAAAAAATAAATGCTTGTAATTGTATGCCACTGGGTTTTTTGTGGTTTATTATATAACAATAGATCAGTAATAGAGTCATTTTTTCAATGAGCCCTACCTCAACCATCCAATTTTAGATGATAACCTATATCCCTTTGCCACTTTCCCCAAAATTCCAGGCCCCCTTAGCCTACTCTTTTTCTTTTTGCTTCTATAGCCTTATCATCTTCTAATATACTACACCATGCTAGAATAAAAGCTCCATAAGAAGTGGGATCTTTGTTTTGTTTGCTAATGTATCTCAGGCACCTCAAACAGTGCCTGACACATCATAGTACTCAATAAGTACTGGTTGAGTGATCAAACTCCAAATGTGATATTATAATAAGCTTCACTCAAGATTTTGTGGGAAACATGGCACATCAACCACCATAATATCCTTCTTCATGATATCCCCTTTAAAGACAATGGCACATCACTCATCATACTATCAGTCACAATAAAATTCAATTTCAAAATCTCTGTTCAATTTTACCAAATACTTCTCAAATACAACACAAAGATTTTATGTTTCTTTCCCTACACAAATTGTATATATCCCACTATTTCCTAAGCAGTTATGCCCTCTCATTTTTTATTTGCCCCACTGGCAAAATAAATACCATATGGGCAGTTGAATAGTCACCAACCATTTTCTGTTTTCCCAAAATGCCTCTTGGGCATCTTATCATTTTTCTCCATATCCTAGAAGAATGTAAAAGGTAGCCTTTTAACAAAATAGACTCTTATTATTAAAGAATATCACTGATAAGAATCTAAGTTTTTTCATATTGGTATATTATTTTCAACCAGGTAAAATGAGTTCCTTGAGAATAGAGATTGTGCATTTTTAGTGTTCAGTCTCTGGCACACTGTTTGACTGATAAACAGTCATTAAATGTAACAAATAAGTTAATGAATAACAATCAGAAATTTGATTATTTACTCACAAGCAAGGATGACCAAAATGGGTATGCCGTTAGTAGTGCAAGAGGAGTATATATGGCTTCAAATGCACTAGTTTGTGTGAATAACAAATATATCCAGAGCAGTCCCAGGCAGTGAAGAAGTATGCCAGTCATTATTTGTATGGCCTGGAAGAAAATAACACTAACACTAGTTATTATTTTAGTTCAACCTTTGAAAGGAATATACATCAAGAAAAAGCCAAGATGAAGACAGAAGGTGATGACCTAACAGAATTTTAAATTTCTCAACATTCAACTCAGATAAGGAGAGTTTATTATTTCAGAGCAGTTTGTAGATATGATGACTATGTACATATCCAATAAAATTATACTAGGAGTCTGTTTATCTGATTGGTTCAGGAGATTATATAGCATTAGTCCTGGAGTCCAGAAGAATTGACCTCCTTCGAGAGTCATCAGTCCCAGTGTGGTCAACAATCTTTGACCTGTATGGTCAAGAATTCTTGACCTAGGTCAACAATCTTATCCTGCATATACAGCTTTTATGTTCTATAGGCAACTAGACTTGGTATTTCTAACCTTCCCTAGATTTCTCTTATCTTACCAAAGCTGATTTTTGGACTTTGGTTCCTTTTGTTCTTCCCACCTCCATAACATCTATAACTAATAGTCCTGGGTCCTTTATAAGAGGGTCCTTTTAAAAGGATAGTGAGCCTTTCGGATCCTTGGTTTTCTGTCAATCTTCCAAGGGGCTATTTCGTGATGTGGAGGTCTCAGATAATTTGTACCCACTGAAGTTATAGGCCAGCTATGACAGTTTCTGAGCCACAGGAGGAGGACAATTCTAAGTTGTATGAAGAGCCTGCTAATGTATCACTGTAGGGCCTTTCAGTTGGTTTTCAGGTAGATATTTCTCAGGGGTGCTTTTGTTCTGCCACAGCTGAATGAACCAACATTCCGACTTTCCCTACCTACACCCCCAGGTAAGCCCAGGGGTTAAGTTTGAAAAAGCTGGAGGAGCAGGATTGGAGTTCATAACTTAGCATCTTTTGCCATACTGCAAATCACAATGTCTGGGGATTCCTGACATATTTTTCTCACAGATTTTCTTAAAACACTGGACACCTCTACTTGAAGTTTGCAATGAGCTTCTGTTCTGGTGTGTGATTCTGGGGAGAGCCAAGAATTGGCTAATTAATGAAAATACTATTTTCACTTACAGATTAACCCCTAGGCAACACAAAACTATGCATTTAGAGGTACTTCAGGCAGGCTGTGGCAGGAAGCAAGGGGAAACTGGAATGGATAGGACTTTTCCCACTGACTGACATGCTGTGCACATTTCATCTCCTTGCTTGGCGTGGAACACGATGACTTTCTCTGAAGTCTGAGTTTAGTGAAGGATGTAGAATATTAAAAAAAACTTTATTTTTAAGTAATTATAAATTCATAGGAATTTTCAAAACTAGTATGGACAGGTCCTTGTGTCCTAAATCCAGATTTTCAGAAGGGTTCCATCTTACATAACTATATGACAATATCAAAATTAGGAAATTAACCTTGATACAGTGTGTGTGTATAGTTATGTGTCATTTTAGCACATAAGCATATTTGCATAATCACAACCATAATCAGGATACAGAACTATTCTATCACCATGAAGATATCCCTCATGCTATATCTTTATTGTCCCAACAATGCTAAACTTCTGGTAGTCACTTTTTGTTTTTCATATCCTCACTATTATCATTTTGATAATGTCAAATAAATGGAATAATTCAGTATGTTCCTTTTGTGATTGGCTTTTTTGTTGTTGTCCAGCAAAATACCTTTGAAATCCATCAAGTTGTTATGTGTAACAATGTAGTTCACTCCTTTTTAATTTCTTTTTTTTCTTTTTTTTTTTTTTTGAGACAGAGTCTCGCTCTGTGGCCCAGGCTGGAGTGCAGTGGCACAATCTCGGCTCACTGCAAGCTCCGCCTCCCAGGTTCACGCCATTCTCCTGCCTCAGCCTCTCCGAGTAGCTGGGACTACAGGCGCCCACCACCACGCCTGGCTAATTTTTTGTATTTTTAGTAGAGACGGGGTTTCACAATGGTCTCTATCTCCTGACCTCGTGATCCGCCCGCCTCGGCCTCCCAAAGTGCTGGGCACTCCTTTTTAATTTCTGAGTAGTAGTCTACGGTATGAACAACTAGAGTTTATTCACCTCTTGAGGGGGTATTTTGATAGTTTCCAGTTTGGTAGCTATTACAAATAAAGATGCTATGAATAGTCATGTGTAAATTCTGCAGACATCAGTTTTCAGTTGTACAAGATAAATACCCTGGAGCTCACTTGCTAAATTTAATGGTAAGTGTATGTTTAGTATTTAAATAAGATGTCAAACTATTTTCGAGAGTGATTGTATCATTTTTATATTCTCATTGGCAATGTAAGAGAGATCCAGTTTCTCTGCATCATCTCCAGCATGTGGTATTGTCACAATTTCTTATTTTAGTTGTTCTAATAGGTTTGTAGTGATATCTCATTGTGGTCTTACTTTGCATTTCTCTGGTGCCTAATGATGTTGAGCATCTTTCTATAGGCTTATGCCATCTGTATATTTTCTTCAGTGAAATGTCTTTTCATGTCTTTTGCTGGTTTTAAAGTTGGATCATTTGTGTTTTTTCTGCTGTTGAGTTTTAAGGATTTTAAGAAGGATATTCTTAGATACAAATCCTTTGTCAGAGATGTGGTTGGCAAGTATTTTCTCCTACTCTGTAGCTTGTCATTTCATCTTCCTAACAAGGGTATTTCACAAAACAAAACTTAATTTTGGTGAAGTAAAATGTATTGATTTGTGTCTTTTATGGATGGATCATGTTTTTAAGGTCATGTTAAAGAGCTCTAGGGTCCTGGGTACTAAATATTTTCTTATATGCTTTCTTCTAAAAGTGTTATAGTTTTATATTTAAATATATTATTCATTTTGAGTTAATTTTTGTATAAGGTAGGAGACTTTAGTTTGAGGTTCTTTTGTTGTATTTATTTTTTGCCACTGGTTATCCAGTTAGTCCAACACCATTTTTAGAGATGACTATACTTCCTCTGTTGAATTAGTTTTATAAAAAAATCAGTCAACCATACTTGTATGAGTCTACCTATGGATTGTGTGTTCTGTTCCATTTATCCATGTATCTGTTGCTACACCAATACCACACAATCTTTTTTTTTTTTTTTTTTTTTTATTTATTATACTTTAGGTTTTAGGGTACATGTGCACAATGTGCAGGTTTGTTACATATGTATCCATGTGCCATGTTGATTTCCTGCACCCATTAACTCGTCATTTAGCATTAGGTATATCTCCTAATGCTGTCCCTCCCCCCTTCCCCCACCCCACAATAGTCCCCTGAATGTGATGTTCCCCTTCCTGTGTCCATGAGTTCTCATTGTTCAATTCCCACCTATGAGTGAGAACATGCGGTGTTTGGATTTTTGTCCTTGCGATAGTTTACTGAGAATGATGTTTTCCAGTTTCATCCATGTCCCTACAAAGGACACGAACTCATCATTTTTTATGGCTGCATAGTATTCCATGGTGTATATGTGCCACATTTTCTTAATCCAGTCTATCGTTGTTGGACATTTGGGTTGGTTCCAACTCTTTGCTATTGTGAATAGTGCCACAATAAACATACGTGTGCATGTGTCTTTACAGCAGCATGATTTATAGTCCTTTGGGTATATCCCCAGTAATGGGATGGCTGGGTCAAATGGTATTTCTAGTTCTAGATCCCTGAGGAATCGCCACACTGACTTCCACAATGGTTGAACTAGTTTACAGTCCCACCGACAGTGTAAAAGTGTTCCTATTTCTCCACATCGTCTCCAGCACCTGTTGTTTCCTGCTTTTTTAATGATGGCCATTCTAACTGGTGTGAGATGGTATCTCACTGTGGTTTTGATTTGCATTTCTCTGATGGCCAGTGATGATGAGAATTTCTTCATGAATACCACACAATCTTAATATCTGTAGTTATATGTCTTAAAAGCAGGTGGTATGATTCCTTTCACTTTATTCTTCTTTAAAAAAATTTTAGCTATTCTAGCTTCTCAACCTTTCCATAGAAATTTTAGATAATCTTATTTAAATCTCCAAAAAATGTTTCCAGGATTTTGATAGGAATTGTGCTAAATCTATATGTCAATTTTGGGACAATTAATATTTTTACTATGTTGAGATTTTCAGCCACAACAATAAATGGCTTTTCATTTATGTAACCTACTTGGAATTATTTTGTTTTATTTTATTTATATATTTTGGAGGTGAAGTTTCGCTCTTGTCAACCAGGCTGGAATTCAGTGGCATGATCTCGGCTCACTGCAACCTTTGTCTCCCAGATTCAAGCAATCCTCCTGCCTCAGCCTCCTGAGTAGCTGGGATTACAGGCACATGCCACCACACCAGGCTAATTTTTGTATTTTTAGTAGAGATGGGGTTTTACCATTTTGGTCAGGCTTGTCTTGAACTCCTGACCTCAGGTGATCCACCCGCCTCAGCCTCCTGAATTCTTTTATTAGTATTAGATAATTTTCAAAATATAAGTCCTGTATATATTTTGCTAAACTTATACCTAAGTATTTAATTGTTTGAGTGATTTTAAATAGTATTGTGTTTTAAATTTTGTTGTCCATATGTTCATTGCTATTATATAAAAATATAATTAATTTTGTATGTTGATCATTAATCTTGTATCCTGTGACCTTGCTGAACTCACTTATTAGTTCCAGGAGTCCTTTTTGTTTTTTTTTAATTGCATGGGATTTTCTACATAGATCATCATGTCATCTGCAAACAGGGATATTTTTATTTTTTCCTTTACAATCTGTATGCTGTAAAAAGCATACAGCTTGTAAAGCTTTCTTTTTTAATCTTATTGATCTGTGCTGAGACTTCAAGTACTGTGCTAGTAAGCATGGTGAGAGATGATATCTTTGCACTGTTACTAATCTTAGGGAAAAATAATTCAAGTTTTAAAGATGAAATATAATGTTAGCTGTAAGTTTTTTTGTAGGTGTTCTTTATCAGGTTGTGGAAGTTCTACATTTCTATTATTCTAAGAGCTTTCTAAAATATCATGAATGGGTGTTAGTTAAATTTTGTCAAATGTGGTTTATTTTGCAACTGACATGATCATGTGATTTTTCTTCTTTAGCCTATTAATATGATAGGTCACACTGATTGCTTCTCGAATACTAAACCAGCTTTGTATATCTGGAATAAGTCTCACTTAGTCATGGTGGAAATTTTTAAATATTGCTGAATTATATTTGCTAATACTTCATAAGTGATTTTTGTGTCTATATTCTGAAGGATATGGATCTACAGTTTTCTTCTTTTGTACTATCTTTGTTGTATTTGATTTTGGTATCAGAATAATATTGGCCTCTTCAAATAAGTTGGGAAATGTTTCATTCCTCTTGTTTTTTGAAAAATATTAAGAAAAACTGGTGTTGAATATTCTAAGAACATCTGGTAGATTCTTCAGTGAAATCAGGCCTGGAGATTTCTTTTTCAGGAGTTTTAAAATTACAAATTTAATTTTTCTAACAATTATAGGGCCATTAAAATCATCTATTTCATATTGAGTTGTAGTTTGTGCTTTTTGGGAAAATTTGTTCTTTTTATCAAAGTTGTCAAATTTGTGTCTATAGAGTTACTGATAGTAGTCTCTTAATATTATTTTGAGATATAAATTATCTGTAGTAATATACTCTTTTATTTCTGAGTTTGGTAATTTTTGTCTTTGCTTTCTTTTTCTTGATCAATCTTGCTAGATGTTTGTTGATTTTGATGATATTTTAAAAGAATCAACTATTTGTTGTACTGATTTTCTCTACTTTTTAAATTTTAATTTTATTGATTTATTTTCTTATCTTTATTATTTTCTTCTGATTTATTTGGGTTTATTTTGCTCTTCTTTTTCTAGTTTTTTTTAAGTAAGAGTTTAGAGTATTTATTCGGTAATTTTCTTGTTTTCTGTAAGCATTTAGTGTTATACATTTTGATATCATGTATTTTCACTATAATTCACTGAATTTAAAAAAATTTTTCATTGAAATGTCCTCTTTAAAGCATTAATTATTTAGAAGTGTCTTAGTTTTCAAGTTTGGAGCTTTTTTGTTATCTTTCTCTTAATTGGTTTCTAGTGTGATTCTATTTTGGTGAGAGAACACATTCCATATGATTTCAATTCTTTTAAATATTTCAAAGTGTATGGCCCAAAATATAGTTTATTTGGTTAATGTTTCATGGACACTTAAAAAGAATGGTATTCCTAAGAGCAAAGACATGGAATCAACCTAAATGCTCATCAATGGTAGACTAGATAAAGAAAATGTGGTACATATACACTATGGAATACTATGTAGCCATAAAAAAGAATGAAATCATGTCCTTCGCTGCAACATGAATAGAGCTGGAGGCCATTATCCTAAGCAAACTAACACATGAACAGAAAACTAAATACTGCATGTTCTGACTTATAAGTGGGAGCTAAATGTCCAGCACACATGAACACAAAGAAGGTAACAACAGACATCAGGACCTGCTTGAGGGTAGAAGTTTGGAGCAGGGTGAGGATTGAAAAACTACCCATGAGGTACTATGCTAATGACCTGGGTGATTAAATAATCTGTACAATAAACCTCCATAATAACAATTTACTATATAACAAAGCCACACATATACCCCTGAACCTAGAAGTAAAAAAAAAAAAAAAAAAAAAAAAAAGAGTATATATTCTGATGTTAGATATAGATATTCTATAAATATTAATTACATCTTACTGGTTGGTGGCGGTATTGAGTTCTTTTATATATTTGTTTTTCTTGTTTAGTTATATCAATCAAATTTTTATTTTTATAATTTATTTTTTAGTGATATAATATTTGTACATATTTGTGGGGTACGTGTAATATTTTGCTACATTTATTGAATGTGTAATGATCAAGTCAGGGTAGTTAGGACATTTCAATGTGTTGAAAATGTCTCAAGTCCTTCTCTTCTAAGTATTTTGGATTGCTTTGGTTATTTGAAAACTTTTTTTGATTCCATACAAATTTTAGGATTCTTTTTTCTAGTTCTATGAAAAGTGACATTGGTATTTGGATTTGGAATACATTGAAATTGTAGATTTCTCTGGTTAGTATCATCATTTTTCCAATCCATGAGCATGGGATGTCTTTCTGTTTGTTTGTGCCCTCTTCAATTTCTTTTATCAGTCTTCTGTAGTTTTACTTATAGTTTTCCTTTCACCTTCTTGGTTAAATTTATTCCTAGGTATTTTATATTTTGAAATTGCAGGCTTCAAAACATTAGTAGGTATATCTCAACTGGGAACCCAGTTTGAGATATATGCAATAAAAAGAAAACTCAGGAAATTCACTAACATATCATTCTTTGGGTTCAAAGGTCCCTAAATCTTATTCTTCCTTATCCATACTTTTCAGGATCTTCTTGTATTTATCCAAAGTTTTAGATATAGTTAGTGGTAAGAATAGGGAGAAATGGCCATTGGAATGTCTTAATGCATGAAATAAAACCAGAGCTCTGTGTCTTCTTAGATAATGGTAGATCTCATTAGAAAGACAGTAATATGGACAATAACAAATTTATTTATTCTCAAATACATTTCAACTAATTTTTTCCCAATATCAAGACCAGATAAATGGATAAGGGGGTTAGGAATCCAAATCTTTAATATCACAACCTTGAAAATGAAGAGAGAAAATATTGGGTTCATTGCTTGTTTTATGTAAGGCTGTTAGTATAATTCTGGCAAAGGATCAGGCAGATCTTAAATAAGTGGAAGTAATAATAGACTTGTGATGTTGGGAATTTTCCTGAACCAAACTTTAATCCTGCTGGTTTAATCCTAATTTGGTTCCATCATCCAACAATGAGTGGATAATGCAAAATCATATAGCAATATGGGTGAATACTTGCCATATTTGATGAAGTTGACTGGGAAAAGAGTCATGTGTTTTGGGGGTAATCTTGAAAGCACAGTGTTATTTTGATCACTGTCCATAAAGCTCTGTGGCCTGCAGCTTCTCCTGAATGTAGTTTCCACAATCTGGTCATCTCATTTAGAACCGTGTCATCAGCTTAGCTTGAAATAATTTATAGATGCCAAAAAGAGATTTCTTTACCCATTTCCAGAGTCAGGGTTTTCTGAGAGAATGAGTGGGTTTAGACATTGTTGGGTCATTTACATGTAGCTGATAAATTCATAATTTCTGCTTTATTTAATGTGAGCCTGATAAATAGCTTATGTGTTGAGGCTGAATGTGGAAAATGCAGATGCTACATAACAATTTCAGGACACTTCTGTTAACATTCCTCCATTTGAGGAGTTCATAATAGAGGTGGTTACAGTCTCTTCCCTTTTATATTTAGAAATCACAGCACTATAATCATTTATTCACTCAATTGGTATTTAGTTCTTACCCCCAACATTCTTGTTTCCTCTCTTATCCACAGACGATTTCGTGGCATTTTTCACTAAGATACAATAGAGATATGAAAGAATAAATGTGTTCCTTTTCTGTAGGAAAATATGAAAACAAATTAATGTTAATTTTGGGGGGGGGTAAGAAACTTAAACTTTAGAGGGAAATCCAACCAACAGCTGCCTATTTTTCACTACTTTGTTGTTCCCTGAGAGGTTTTTGCATGAAACCACCAATATTACCATGTTGAGAAATCCATTAGTTACCTCTCAAATTGTTTGTTCACTTACAAATCTTAAATTAGGCTTTAGTAAATAGAATATGGTGACTGTCCCAATAACATCAATCCCTCTAGAAATTACCCATATCCCCACATTACCCATAATCCCCATTATCCCCAGAAAAATTGGGCTTTTGGTTGCCATGGTTTATTCTCTTACTCGTTGTTTCCCTCTAAATTAAAGTCTGGTTCAGGGGCACCTGACTGGAAGAACCCATGTCATACACCTACACCAGCTGCAGGGGAGGCTGGAAAATAGAGTGATATGTTATATTTTGGAAAGGTGGGCTTCATAAGTTAGGAACCAATAAAAATATAGAGAGGGTGTTCAACAGATAAGAAAATGACAACTCACAGATAGCTATAATTAGATTGTATATAACCTGTGTTATTCTCCCTAGCATCCATATTTAATACCCATAATTATTTTATCCTAGCTGATTGGGTCAAAGGTAAACATCTAAAGCAAGGCGAGTTCATGATATACTCTTTCCAAGATTGTTCAGGTTGAGAAGATGTAAAAATTTAGGAGAAGTGGCATTGCCATGCTCTTCTCTAATGGACAAAATTGTGGAGAAAGTAAGTTTTGAGAGTGAGAGGATAGAGAAGACACCCAGAGAAAAGCAGAGACGGAAGAACAGAACTTCCCAAGATTATGATGGCTTTCCATTTTCTAGTTCCAATTCCTTTCGGAAACCTGGCTGATTTCTGGTCCTTATATTATGTAAAATACCTGCTCATATATTATAACAAATATATCTTAATTTTGCTAAAACTAGTAAGAGCTTTTGTTTCTTGCAACCAATTTTTTTTTTAAAGCGATTTGTCTTGTAACTTTTCTCATGTGGTTTTGACAATCTCCCCAATCTCCAAGAGGAGATTGTCAAAGTCTAAGATCTTGTCTTTACATTTTTCATTTATAAATGTTTCCTTTCACTTATATAAACCATGAACTCTTAAGGCTTAAATTGCCTTTGAGATGGCCCATTAAGCTTGAAATTGAAAGGTATAGTGGAAAGAGTCAAACTTGAGTTCATATCTTACCAGTTGTGAGTTCAAATCTTACCTTATGTGACCTTGTTCATGTCATTTACTCTTTCAAAGTCTGTTTCCTCAGCGCCAAAAACAAAAAACAAACAAACAAAAAAACAACCCTCCTATAGCACTGTGTTGGGGAACAAACAAGAGAAACGTACAAAATTGAAACTCGAACAAGAAGAACTTATGGTCCAAACCGGACCATGCCCTACACTGACTTGATCACAAGGCCAGAGGGGCGTGATCCTGCAGTTGGTGCCCTTAGTTCCGGATCTTCCGGCTTCAGAGTTTCGGAGGCAGCACCTGCCTGGTGGGCGATGATTCCTCCGTGGTGACCCTCATCTCCTCTCGCGAGGTTCCAACGTAGCGGTTATGGTCTAGAGCGGCCGCCAGGGGACTCCACGTGGAGACCCGCGCCGACACAGGCGCCCTGGGGGCCTCGAAACTGTTCTGAGCATGCTGGCTCTCAGGACAGCAGTGAGAGATGAGGCGTGGGGTGGGGTCTGACACAGAAGAACCTTTTCCGGCCCCTGTTAGCGTCATACTCGCTGCGCCTGACTCCAGCCGCAGGCCGATTCTCTGGCTGCCTCTGCAGAGACTTCGTTATCAAGCAAATGCCCTCTTCATCACTTTTGTAATAGGTTAGTATTAACAAGTCTTTTTACTTTTAATCCCCACAAGGTCGAAAGGGAAGGGAAGGGTACTAATCAGTAAACCTGACTCTGGTCCTTAACTCTCCTTTTTATTTGGTAGTTGCCTGTTTGAGCAAAATATTGATCTTCCCCGTTCTTTACGTTGTTTTTCTGTACAGTTAAGGTGTGCATTTTGGGGTAAAGTAAATTATAAAATAGAGAGACCACAGATTTCAATGTGCCCTTAATCCTTTTCTTTTTCTTTCTTTTTTTTTTTCTTTTTCTTTTTTTTGAGACGGAGTCTCGCTCTGTTGCCCAGGCTGGAGTGCAGTGGCGCGATCTCGGCTCACTGCAAGCTCCGCCTCCCGAGTTCACGCCATTCTCCTGCCTCAGCCTCCGGAGTAGCTCGGACTACAGGCACCTGCCACCACGCCCGAATAATTTTTTTGTATTTTTAGTAGAGACGGGGTTTCACCGTGTTAGCCAGGAGGGTCTCGATCTCCTGACCTCGTGATCCCCACGCCTCGGCCTCCCAATCAATGTGCACTTAATCCTGTGCCTGGTGATGACCTGCCAAATGTCAGGCAAAGAGTCAAAAGACAAGCAAACAAACAAACAACAACAACAACAAACCCAAAAACCAAAACCAAAGTGCACAGTCACTGCAGACTTTTTCAGCTTCCTACGAAAACTCTTTAGAGATAATATTTTATGCCCAGTGAGACTCTGTGCTTAATTCAAGTTGCTAAATATAGATAAAATACCTTTCCATAGCCTGAAAATAAAATGTATAATATGTGATATGATCTATAATTATTTTGTACATGGATTTTATATGTCAGGAAGTTTATAAAAGAGAAAAAACACCCATCATTGCATGATGATTTTATGAATTATTAATATCCTCGTCAGTTGATATTATTTATAGACCCTCTATATTATATGCAATTTAAACTTAAAAAATATGTCACAAAGTGCTTGGTGTATCAGAACTGAAAATCCTTTTTTTTTTTTTTTTTTTTGAGATGAAGTCTCACTCTGTCATCCAGGCTGGAGTACAGTGGCGCAATCTCGGCTCACTACAACCTCTGCCTCCCAGGTTCAAGCGATTCTCCTGCTTCAGCCTCCTGAGTAGCTGGGATTACAGGCGCATGCCACCCCACCTGGCTAATTTTTGTATTTTTAGTAGAGACAGGGTTTCACCATGTTGATCAAGCTGGTCTCGAACTCCTGACCTTGTGATCCACCTGCCTTGGCCTCCCAAAGTGCTGGGATTCCAGACATGAGCCACCGCGCCTGGCCCTGAAAATACTTTTCGGCAGAGTGAGCTGTTTGCCATTTCTCTGTGTAAGTGAATATTGAATGTTATTTTGGAGTGCACCTTTTTGAATTCTTTCCTGACCACATGTGCAGCTATACAAATTTAAGGAGATTAGCACCTAAAGTAAAAAAGGGAAAAATGTTTGTGGAGGAATTGGAGGCTTGACAAAAGATGCTTTTCCTAGTTCTTGTTGGTATATAGAGGTGATTTTTGAAGTTAAAGGTGAGATGATTTGTATAGAGGGCAAGAGGCATCTGAGGAGAAAGAAACTGATGAGATCATGACACAGTTTCTTTGAGTTAGTTATTAGAACTTCCCTGATGAACTGACATGGTTTCAAATTAGGTATGCTGTAAAGAAAAGGTACTATAGGCGTGAGATGGTATCTCATTGTGGTTTTGATTTGCATGTCTCTGATGGCCAGTGATGATGAGCATTTTTTCATGTGTCTTTTGGCTGCATAAATGTCTTCTTTTGAGAAGTGTCTGTCCATATCCTTCACCCACTTTTTGATGGGGTTGTTTGTTTTTTTCTTGTAAATTTGTTTGAGTTCATTGTAGATTCTGGATATTAGCCCTTTGTCAGATGAGTAGATTGCAAAAATTTCTCCCATTGTGTAGGTTGCCTGTTCACTCTGATGGTAGTTTCTTTTGCTGTGCAGAAGCTCTTTAGTTTAATTAGATCCCATTTGTCAATTTTGGCTTTTGTTGCCATTGCTTTTGGTGTTTTAGACATGAAGTCCTTGCCCACGCCTATGTCCTGGATGGTATTGCCTAGGTTTTCTTCTAGAGTTTTTATGGTTTCAGGTCTAACATTTAAGTCTTTAATCCATCTTGAATTAATTTTTGTATAAGGTGTAAGGAAGGGATCCAGTTTCAGCTTTCTGCATATGGCTAGCCAGTTTTCCCAGCACCATTTGTTAAATAGGGAATCCTTTCCCCATTTCTTGTTTTTGTCAGGTTTGTCAAAGATCAGATGGTTGTAGATATGCGGCATTATTTCTGAGGGCTCTGTCCTGTTCCGTTGGTCTATATTTCTGTTTTGGTACCAGTACCCTGCTGTTTTGGTTACTGTAGCTTTGTATAGTTTGAAGTCAGGTAGCGTGATGCCTCCAGCTTTGTTCTTTTGGCTTAGGATTGACTTGGCAATGCGGGCTCTTTTTTTACAGGGTATATACCCAAAGGATTATAAATCATGCTGCTATAAAGACACATGCACACGTATGTTTATTGTGGCACTATTCACAATAGCAAAGACTTGGAACCAAGCCAAATGTCCAACAATGATAGACTGGATTAAGAATATGTGGCACATATACACCATGGAATACCATGCAGCCATAAACAATGATGAGTTCATGTCCTTTGTAGGGACATGGATGAAGCTGGAAACCATCATTCTCAGCAAACTATCGCAAGGACAAAAAACCAAACACCACATGTTCTCACTCATAGGTGGGAATTGAACAATGAGAACACATGGACACAGGAAGGGGAACATCACACACTGGGGCCTGTTGTGGGGTGTGGGGAGGGGGGAGGGGGGAGGGATAGCATTAGGAGATATATCTAATGTTAAATGATGAGTTAATGGGTACAGCACACCAACATGGCACATGTATACATATGTAACTAACCTGCACGTTGTGCACATGTACCCTAAAACTTAAAGTATAATAATAATAATAAAAAAGAAAGGGTACTATAGGAAAACTCATCAAGAAGGATGAAGAGATCTGGATGGGGCTTTGGGGCTCAATAGAAAGACATAGGGGTTCTTGGAGACCTCCCTGTGCTATGTGGCACTGGTTTTTTCATGTTCACCAAATTGACTCTATAGAACAAAATTTCCATCTTCAGAGTGACTGAAATGAAAAATGGACATTAAATTGTATTATTAAAACTCATAAAACTAAATACATGTAAAATAAATTTAAGTAATTAAATGATAAAATGATTTGTTTGAGTTTGTACTTTTGAAGTTACCAAAACTTGAAAGTAAACCTTTTAGGATACTGTATACTTTGAAATACCTTCGCCTAGTCTGTGGCTTGCCTTTTCACTTTCTAAATAGTGTCCTTTAATAGATGTTCCTGATTTTAATGTATACCATTTTATCAATATTTTCCCCCATGATCAGTGCTCTCTGTATCTATTTTAGGAAATCTTTAGCTGCTCCAAGATGATGATGATAATCACCTATGCTAAAATCTAGAAGCCTATTGTATTATCCTTTTTAATTGTGGTAAGATATATTTAGCATATTATTTATCATTTAAACCATTCGTATGTATACAATTCAATGGTATTAAATACATTCACAATGCTGTGTACCAATCATCACTATCTATAACCAAAACTTTTTCATCATCCCAACAAGAACTCTCCCCCCATTAAGCAGTATCTTCCCTTCTCCTCTTCTTCTGTCTCCTTGTAACCTCTATTTTGCTTTCTGGCTGTATGAATTTGCCTATTCTAGATACTTCATGTAAGTGGAATTATACAATATTTGTCTTTCTGTGCCTGGCTTATTTAACTAAGCATAACATTTTCAAGGTTTGCTTTCAAGGTGTTGAATGCATTAGAATTTCATTCATTTGTAAGACAATAATATTTTATTGCATACATACATAACACATTTTGTTTATTCGTTCATCTGATGATGGCCATTTGGATTGTTTCCATTTTTTGGCTATCATGAATAATGTTGACATTGACTTAGTGTACCAATATCTGTTTGAGTCCCTGCTTTTGGTTCTTTGGAGGTATATACCTAGAAGTCGAATTGCTGGAAGATATGGTATTATTATGTATAACTTTTTTAGGAACCACCATACTGTTTTCCACAGAGGCTATAACATTTTACATTCCCACCGGCAGACGCAAGGTTCCAATTTCTCCACATCCTCACCAACACTTGTTTCCTTCCCTCCCTCCCTCCCTCCCTCCCTTCCTTCCTTCCTTCCTTCCTTCCTTCCTTCCTTCCTTCCTTCCTTCCTTCCTTCCTTCCTTCCTTCCTTCCTTTTCTGTTTCTTTCCTTCCTCCCTCCCTCCTTTCCTTTTTAAGTGATGGCTGTCCCAATGGGTATGAAGTGGTATCTCATTGTGGTTTTGATTTTTCAGTTCCCTAATGGTTAGTGATGCTGAACATCTTTTCATGTGGTTATTAGCCATTGTCTATGTTCTTTAGAGAAATGTCTGTTCAAGTTCTTTGCCCACTTTGAAAATGTTTTATTATTATTAAGTTATAGGAGTTCTTTATATATTCTGGATATTAATTCCTTGTCAGATAGATGATTTGCAACTATTTTCCCACTCTGTAGATTGTCTTTTCACTCTTTTGAGTGTTTTTTGATGCACAGAAGTTCTTAATTTTGATTAAGTCGAATTTATCTCTTTTTGCTTTTGCTGCTTTGTGCCTTTGGTGTCATACCTATGAAATTGTTGCCAAATCCAGTCTTATAAATATTTTCTGCACTCTTTTCTTCTAAACATTTTATAGTTTTGTCTTTTGTTCAAGTTTAGATGTTGAGTTTCTCTTCAGTTAATTTTTGTATATGGTATAAAGTAAGGGTCCAACTTGATTCTTTTGCATATAGATATCCAATTTTCCCACAGCATTTGTTGAGAAGACTGTCCCTTCCCCATTCAGTGGTCCTGACATTCTTGACAAAAATCTATTGACCATATATTCAAGACTTTATTTCTGGGCTCTCAATTTTTTTCAATATGTCTGTATGTCTGCCTTCATGCCAGTACCATACTTTTAATAACTGTAGCTTTGCTACAGTTTTTGGAGTCAGGAAGTATGAGTCCTCCAACATTATTGTTCTTTCCCAAGATCGTTTTGGCCTGTAATTCCAAATGAATTTGAAGAACTTATTTTCCATTCTTGCAAAAAGGCTGTTGGGATTTTGACAGAGATTGCATCAAATCTATATATTGCTTTGGGTAATAGTACTAATATCTTAGCAATGTTAAGGCTTTCTATCCATGAACACATATGTCTTTACATTTATTTAGATCTCCTTTCAGCAATATTTTCTAGTTTTTAGCATACAAGTCTTTCACGTCCTTGGTTAGGTTTATTCCTAAGTATTTAGTTTTTTAGATGCTATTGTAAATGGTATTGCTTTCTTGATTTCCTTTTTGGATTGTTCATTACTGGTATATAAAAACATAACTAATTTTTGCATGTTGATCTTATACCTTGCTACTTTGATAAATGCTTTTACTAGCTGTTATATGGATTTTTTTTATTTTTTATTTTTTATTATTATACTTTAGGTTTTAGGGTACATGTGCACAATGTGCAGGTTTGTTACATATGTATCCATGTGCCATGTTGATTTCCTGCACCCATTAACTCGTCATTTAGCATTAGGTATATCTCCTAATGCTGTCCCTCCCCCCACCCTCCACCCCACAACAGTCCCCCGAGTGTGATGTTCCCCTTCCTGTGTCCATGAGTTCTCATTGTTCAATTCCCACCTATGAGTGAGAACATGCGGTGTTTGGTTTTTTGTCCTTGCGATAGTTTACTGAGAATGATGTTTTCCAGTTTCATCCATGTCCCTACAAAGGACATGAACTCATCATTTTTTATGGCTGCATAATATTCCATGGTGTATATGTGCCACATTTTCTTAATCCAATCTATCGTTGTTGGACATTTGGGTTGGTTCCAACTCTTTGCTATTGTGAATAGTGCCACAATAAACATACGTGTGCATGTGTCTTTATAGCAGCGTGATTTATAGTCCTTTGGGTATATCCCCAGTAATGGGATGGCTGGGTCAAATGGGATTTCTAGTTCTAGATCCCTGAGGAATCGCCACACTGACTTCCACAATGGTTGAACTAGTTTACAGTCCCACCAACAGTGTGAAAGTGTTCCTATTTCTCCACATCCTCTCCAGCACCTGTTGTTTCCTGATTTTTTAATGATGGCCATTCTAACTGGTGTGAGATGGTATCTCACTGTGGTTTTGATTTGCATTTCTCTGACGGCCAGTGATGATGAGCATTTTTTCATGTGTTTTTTGGCTGCATAAATGTCTTCTTTTGAGAAGTGTCTGTTCATGTCCTTCGCCCACTTTTTGATGGGGTTGTTTGTTTTTTTCTTGTAAATTTGTTTGAGTTCATTGTAGATTCTGGATATTAGCCCTTTGTCAGATGAGTAGGTTGCAAAAATTTTCTCCCATTCTGTAGGTTGCCTTTTCACTCTGATGGTAGTTTCTTTTGCTGTGCAGAAGCTCTTTAGTTTAATGGGATCCCATTTGTCAATTTTGGCTTTTGTTGCCATTGCTTTTGGTGTTTTAGACATGAAGTCCTTGCCCACGCCTATGTCCTGAGTGGTATTGCCTAGGTTTTCTTGTAGGATTTTAATGGTTTTAGGTCTAACATTTAAGTCTTTAATCCATCTTGAATTAATTTTTGTATAAAGTATAAGGAAGGGATCCAGTTTCAGCTTTCTACAAATGGGTAGCCAGTTTTCCCAGCACCATTTATTAAATAGGGAATACTTTCCGCATTTCTTGTTTTTGTCAGGTTTGTCAAAGATCAGATAGTTGTAGATATGTGGCATCATTTCTGAGGGCTCTGTTCTGTTCCGTTGATCTATGTCTCTGTTGTGGTACCAGTACCATGCTGTTTTGGTTACTGTAGCCGTGTAGTATAGTTTGAAGTCAGGTAGCATGATGCCTCCAGCTTTGTTCTTTTGGCTTAGGATTGACTTGGCGATGCGGGTTCTTTTGTGGTTTCATATGAACTTTAAAGTAGTTTTTGGTAGCTTGATGGGGATGGCATTGAATCTATAAATTACCTTGGGCAGTATGGCCATTTTCACGATATTGATTCTTCCAACCCATGAGCATGGAATGTTCTTCCATTTGTTTGTATCCTCTTTTATTTCATTGAGCAGTGGTTTGTAGTTGTCCTTGAAGAGGTCCTTCACATCCCTTGTAAGTTGGAGTCCTAGGTATTTTATTCTCTTTGAAGCAATTGTGAATGGGAGTTCATTCATGATTTGGCTCTCTGTTTGTCTGTGATTGGTGTACAGGAATGCTTGTGATTTTTGTACATTGATTTTGTATCCTGAGACTTTGCTGAAGTTGCTAATCAGCTTAAGGAGATTTTGGGCTGAGACAATGGGGTTTTCTAGATATACAATCATGTCATCTGCAAACAGGGACAATTTAACTTCCTCTTTTCCTAATTGAATACCCTTTATTTCCTTCTCCTGCCTGATTGCTCTGGCCAGAACTTCCAGCACTATGTTGAATAGGAGTGGTGAGAGAGGGCATCCCTGTCTTGTGCCAGTTTTCAGAGGGAATGCTTCCAGTTTTTGCCCGTTCAGTATGATATTGGCTGTGGGTTTGTCATAGATAGCTCTTATTATTTTGAGATACGTCCCATCAGTACCTAATTTATTGAGAGTTTTTATTTTTCTTTTTTTTCTTTTTTTTTTGAAGCTTCTTTTTTTTTTCTTATTTTTATTATTATTATACTTTAGGTTTTAGGGTACATGTGCACAATGTGCAGGTTTGTTACATATGTATCCATGTGCCATGTTGATTTCCTGCACCCATTAACTCGTCATTTAGCATTAGGTATATCTCCTAATGCTGTCCCTCCCCCCTCCCCCAACCCCACAACAGTCCCTGGAGTGTGATGTTCCCCTTCCTGTGTCCGTGAGTTCTCATTGTTCAATTCCTACCTATGAGTGAGAACATGTGGTGTTTGGTTTTCTGTCCTTGCGATAGTTTACTGAGAATGATGTTTTCCAGTTTCATCCATGTCCCTACAAAGGACATGAACTCATCATTTTTTATGGCTGCATAGTATTCCATGGTGTATATGTGCCACATTTTCTTAATCCAGTCTATCGTTGTTGGACATTTGGGTTGGTTCCAACTCTTTGCTATTGTGAATAGTGCCACAATAAACATACGTGTGCATGTGTCTTTATAGCAGCATGATTTATAGTCCTTTGGGTATATACCCAGTAATGGGATGGCTGGGTCAAATGGGATTTCTAGTTCTAGATCCCTGAGGAATCGCTACACTGACTTCCACAATGGTTGAACTAGTTTACAGTCTCACCAACAGTGTAAAAGTGTTCCTATTTCTCCACATCGTCTCCAGCACCTGTTGTTTCCTGCTTTTTTAATGATGGCCATTCTAACTGGTGTGAGATGGTATCTCACTGTGGTTTTGATTTGCATTTCTCTGACGGCCAGTGATGATGAGCATTTTTTCATGTGTTTTTTGGCTGCATAAATGTCTTCTTTTGAGAAGTGTCTGTTCATGTCCTTCGCCCACTTTTTGATGGGGTTGTTTGTTTTTTTCTTGTAAATTTGTTTGAGTTCATTGTAGATTCTGGATATTAGCCCTTTGTCAGATGAGTAGGTTGCAAAAATTTTCTCCCATTCTGTAGGTTGCCTTTTCACTCTGATGGTAGTTTCTTTTGCTGTGCAGAAGCTCTTTAGTTTAATGAGATCCCATTTGTCAATTTTGGCTTTTGTTGCCATTGCTTTTGGTGTTTTAGACATGAAGTCCTTGCCCACGCCTATGTCCTGAGTGGTATTGCCTAGGTTTTCTTGTAGGATTTTAATGGTTTTAGGTCTAACATTTAAGTCTTTAATCCATCTTGAATTAATTTTTGTATAAAGTATAAGGAAGGGATCCAGTTTCAGCTTTCTACAAATGGCTAGCCAGTTTTCCCAGCACCATTTATTAAATAGGGAATACTTTCCGCATTTCTTGTTTTTGTCAGGTTTGTCAAAGATCAGATAGTTGTAGATATGTGGCATCATTTCTGAGGGCTCTGTTCTGTTCCATTGATCTGTGTCTCTGTTGTGGTACGAGTACCATGCTGTTTTGGTTACTGTAGCCGTGTAGTATAGTTTGAAGTCAGGTAGCATGATGCCTCCAGCTTTGTTCTTTTGGCTTAGGATTGACTTGGCGATGCGGGTTCTTTTTTGGTTTCATATGAACTTTAAAGTAGTTTTTGGTAGCTTGATGGGGATGGCATTGAATCTATAAATTACCTTGGGCAGTATGGCCATTTTCACGATATTGATTCTTCCAACCCATGAGCATGGAATGTTCTTCCATTTGTTTGTATCCTCTTTTATTTCATTGAGCAGTGGTTTGTAGTTGTCCTTGAAGAGGTCCTTCACATCCCTTGTAAGTTGGAGTCCTAGGTATTTTATTCTCTTTGAAGCAATTGTGAATGGGAGTTCACTCATGATTTGGCTCTCTGTTTGTCTGTGATTGGTGTACAAGAATGCTTGTGATTTTTGTACATTGATTTTGTATCCTGAGACTTTGCTGAAGTTGCTAATCAGCTTAAGGAGATTTTGTTGAATTTCGTCAAAGGCCTTTTCTGCATCTATTGAGATAATCATGTGGTTTTTTTCTTTGGTTCTGTTTATATGCTGGATTACATTTATTGATTTGCGTATGTTGAACCAGCCTTGCATCCCAGGAATGAAGCCCACTTGATCATGGTGTATAAGCTTTTTGATGTGCTGCTGGATTCGGTTTGCCAGTATTTTATTGAGGATTTTTGCATCAATGTTCATCAAGGATATTGGTCTGAAATTCTCTTTTTTGGTTATGTCTCTGCCAGGCTTTGGTATCAGGACGATGCTGGCTTCATAAAATGAGTTAGGGAGGATTCCCTCTTTTTCTATCGATTGGAATAGTTTCAGAAGGAATGGTACCAGTTCTTCCTTGTACCTCTGGTAGAATTCGGCTGTGAATATATGGATTCTTTTTTATTTGCTATGTAGAAGATAATGTTATCTGCTGACAGAGAGAGCTTTGCCACTTTCTTTTCAATTTAGTTGCCTTTTGCTTCCTTCTTCTTCTTTTTTTTTTTTTTTTTTTTTGTTTAACTGCTGTAGCTAGAACTTCCAGTACAATGTCAAATAGCAGAGGTGGAAGAAGGCATCCTTGTCTTGTTCTCGATCTTAGAGAGAAGGCTTTCAGTCTTTTACCATAGATAATCATGTTATCTGTATTCATTCATAAATATCCTTTATAAGTTCAGAAGTTTTTCCTCTATTCCTAGTTTTCTGAGTTTTTATCATGCAAGGTGTTGAATTTTGTTATATGCTTTTCCTGCAACAATTGAGATAATCATATCATTTTATTCCCCTTTGTTTTATTAATTTGGTATATTACACTGATTGATTTTCTTATGTTGAACCACCCTTGCATTTCTGGATAACTCTAACTTGGTCTTTTTAAATAATTCTGTTTCTTTGTAAATAATATGCTGTTGGGTTTGACTTGCTAATATTTTGTTGATTGTATTATCTTTAACAATTAGATCTATAATCTGCCTCGAACTGATTCATAAATTTTTATGAATTTATTGAAAGTTATAAGTAAATTTTACCCCATTGTAAGACAATTTATTGAAAAGTATATACAGCTCTGAACTGTTCTTGTTATAAATTGCTTAAAAATGTGTGCATCTATTTTTGAACTCTATTCTGTTTTGTTGGCATATTTTACACATGCACTGTCTTACCTGGGACAGTTATTAAAAGTAAATCTCTCAATTGCTAGGACTCTGACAACAGGCTCTATAGGTGGCTTCTCCAGTTCTGCAGTCTCAGTGTAGTTATACTTCTAATATAGCCCCTCAGGGCTCCCCCAGAAAGAGAGTGTCTCAAGAAACTAGTAGCTTTAGAATAAGTCTTGATATTTGGTAGCATGAGTTCTCCAACTTTATTCTTCTTCAACATAAACTGGGACATTCTTGTCACATTTAATTTCCATGTAAATTTAGAATCAGCTTTGTGTCTAAACTCTTATTTTAAGTTCAGAGTACCTGTGCAGGTCTGTTATATAGGTAAACTTGTGTCATGGGGGTTTGTTGAACAGATTATTTCATCATGCAGGTATTAAACCTGATACTCATTAGTTATTTTTCCTGATCCTCTCTCTACTCCCACCCTTCACCCTTGGATAGGCCCCAGTGTCTGTCATTCCCCTCTATGTGTCCATGTATTCTCTCAGCTTGTTAATTTTAGTGATATTCAGTTGATGGATAGGTTGGTCTAAAGGGTCTGAGAGGACCTCACTCATGCCTGGTATACTGGCAAGTAAGGCTGGCTGAACTGAGACTCTGATGAAAGCCACTGCAGGTGGCTTCTACAGCAGGGCAGTGTCAACGTAGCTGGACTTTCTGTATAGCAGCTCAGGGGTCCCAGAGAGAGTGCTCTAAGGTATAGAGAATGGAAGCTGTTGTCCTTTTAAAGCCTGGGCCCAGAAAGTCACAGTATCATTTCTCCTATATTCTATGAGTCAAAATGTTCAAAGTCCACTTAGATTCAAGAGAAAGGGACCTAGACTTGACTTTTTCTGTGGTCAAGGAGTGTCAAAGTTTATGATCACCTCTAGTTTACCACAGGAAGGATTGATATCTTTAAAATTTGAGCCGTCTAATTTGTAATATGACTTGCCCCTATATTAGATCTTTGAATTATTTTAATATTATATATACATAAATACAGACACACCTTGGAGATATTGTGGGTTTAGTTCTAGGTCACCACAATAAAGCAAATATTGCAATAAAGTGAATCACAGTAATTTTTTGGTTTTTCCATGCATATGAAAGTTATTAGGGCTGGGTGCAATGGCTCATGCCTGTAACCCCAGCACTTTGGGAGGCTGAGGTGGGCAGATCACCTGAGGTCAAGAGTTTGAGACCAGCCTGGCCAACATGGTGAAACCTGTCTCTACTAAAAATAGAAAAAAATTAGCTGGGTGTGGAAGTGTGAACCTGTAGTCCCAGCTACTAGGGAGGCTGAGGCAGGAGAATTGCTTAAAGCCAAGAGGCAGAGGTTGCAGTGAGCCAAGATTGTGCCACTGCACTCCAGCCTGGGTGACAGAGTGAGACTCCATCTGAAAAAAAGTTATTAGACTATTAGACTGTACTCTATTAAAATGTGTACAACAGTATTGTATTTAAAACTGGACATATCTTAATTAAAATACTTTATTGTTAAAAATGTCAATGATCATCTGAGACTTCAGTGAGTCATAATCTTTTGTTGGTAGAGGGTCTTGCCTTGATGTTAATGGCTGCTGACTTCTCAGGGTGGTGGTTGCTAAAGGTTGGGATGGCTGTAGTGATTTCCTAAAATAAGACAAGGAAGTTTGTCATGATAATTGACTCTTCCTTTCTTGAAAGACTTCTCTGTAGCATGTGATGCTGTTTGGTAGCGTTTTACTCACAGAACTTGTTTCAAAATTGAAGTCAGTCCTCTTCAGTTCTGCCACCACTTTATCAACTAAGTATGTGTAGTATTCTAAATCCTTTGTTGTCATTTCAACAGTGCTCATAGCATCTGCAGCAGGAGTAGATTTCATCTCAGGAAACCACTTTCTTTGCTCATTCATGAGAACCAACTCCTCCTGTAATCCCAGCACTTTGGGAAGCCGAGGTGGGTGGATCAGGAGGTCAGGAGATCAAGACCAGCCTGACTAACACGGTGAAACCCCATCTCTACTAAAAATGCAAAAAATTAGCCTGGTATGGTGGTGGGCGCCTGTAGTCCCAGCTACTCGGGAGGCTGAGGCAGGAGAATCGCTTGAACCTGGGAGGCGGAGGTTGCAGTGAACCGAGATTGTGCCACTGCACTCCAGCCTGGGTGACAGAACAAGACTCTACCTCAAAAAAAAAAAAAAAAAAAGCAACTCCTTATGCAATCAAGTTTTATGAGATTGCAGCAATTCTGTCACATTCAGGCTCCACTTCTAATTCTAGTTTGCTTGCTATCTCCACTGCATCTACAATTACTTCCTATACTGAAGTCTTAAACCTCTCAAACTCATCCATGAGGCTTGGTCTCCATTTCTTCTAAATTCTTCTTAATGTTGATATTTTGACCTCTTTCCATGAATCAAAAATGTTCTTAATGGCATCTAGAATGGTGAATTCTTTCCAGAAGGTTTTCCCGGATCCACTTTGCCCAGGCCCATTAGAAGAATCAACATCTACGGCAATTATAGTCCTAAAAAAGTGTTTCTTAAAAAATAAGACTTGAAAGTCAGAATTACTCCTTGCTCCATTGGCTGCAGAATAGATATTGTGTTAAAAGTCATGAAATGGTTAATATCCTATAGAGCAATAAAATCATAACCTCAGGAGGAGAAAAAAATTCATGAAAAAACTTTATCTCCTTGTATATCTCCATCAGAACTCTTGGCTGCGTAGGTGCATTGTCAATGAGCAGTAATATTTTTAAAGTGTTTTTTTTTTGGTACAGTAGATTTCAACACTGGCTCAAAATATTTAGTAAACATGCTGTAAACAGATGTGCTGTTATCCAGGTGTTATTCATATGCTGTTGCATTTATAGGGTGCAGGCAGAGTAGACTTAGCATTATTCTTAAAGGCTTAGGATTTTTGCGTGGTAAATGAGCATTAAAGAGCACTCAACTTAATTAAAAGTGGATATCCAAGTTATAGGTATATTTAAAAAGGCCTTTATGTTTTTCTTTTCTTGGATCTTGTTTTGCTGGAAAAAGGTTTTGTTCTCAGTTGTCCAAATTCTTTTTCTCCATTTTGTCTTTCCATTCGATACACACATGAGAGGCCTTAAGACAACTCCTGGGGTCATTGGACTCCTTGGGAAAAACAGCGAAGGCACCACTCACTCTATTTTGGGAAGAAATCAGTTTTCGACATGGAACCCCAGGAATTAAAAGTTGACGGATCTCTCTCAAAATCTATTTTGCCTCCCAGTCGTGCCTGTTTATTAGACCCTAGAAGCTGCATGTTTTCCTAGCCCTGTCTCTTAAAGGGCTCCACCCAGAGACCAATAATCCAATTAGGAGATTAGCAAATGAAAAATCTTATGGCTGCTGGATTTCTTCTGCCTGTCTGTGTAGTTATATATGTATTGTATGTGTGATGTCTATTAAAAAAAGTGCTAAAGGAAGATAAGCACTTGGATCAAATATTTTTTAAAAGGGAAGATAAAAGCTGTGGTACTTTTTAGTTCACATGACTTTCATCTTTGAGAAATAAAAGCAGCCTTAAAGATTTTTGGTGAAATGCAGATGTAGTCAAAATATAAATAGGCAAACTAAATTATTCAGGTCAGATATGAGGTTTGCTTCCCATTTCGTGGATAAGGTCATGCTAGTATCCATGGTGTAAATGAGGACTAGGGAATTCAAAGGCTACTGACAGCAGAGGAGATAGGGTAAGAGCAAATATTCCCTTCCCCATCCCCTCCCCATTAACATGGGCAAAAGCTGCCTTGACACCCATGGATGGCACCCTATCACGGTTGCAAGGACTTGGGGATACAAGGACAGAGGAAAGAAAGAGGAATGTCTCACTTTCCCTCCCTGATACACCCTGGGTATTGACTAGGAAGAAAAAGTAACCAGGGACACCTGCTCCCCTCTTTCTAGATGAGTAGTCATTCATCTTCAGTCTGTACCCTTTTTGAATGCATCCTGAACCTGTGGGACTCCTCTGAAAAAAATGCCTTATTTTTTCCTTTTTCCTTCCCTTCCTCTCTTCACTGATACATAATTATGTCTCCATGTGTCTGGAATTTATTCCTTCTGGTGGGTTCTTGGTCTCACTGACTTCAAGAATGAAGCCACGGACCCTCGCAGTGAGTGTTACAGCTCTTAAAGATTACATGTCCAGAGTTTGTTCCTTCAGATGTTCAGAGGTGTCCATAGTTTCTTCCTTCCAGTGGATTTGTGGTCTCAGTAACTTCAGGAGTGAAGCTGCAGACCTTCACAGTGAGTGTTACAGCTCTTAAAGGTGGCATGTCCAGAGTTGTTCGTTCCTCCTGATGGGTTCGTGGTCTCGCTGACTTCAGGAATGAAGCCACAGACCCTCGCGGTGAGCGTTACAGCTCATAAAGGTAGTGCGGACCCAAAGAGTGAGCAGCAGCAAGATTTATTGTGAAGAGCAAAAAAACAAAGCTTCCACAGCATGGAAGGGGACCCAAGCGGGTTGCCGCTGCTGGCTGGAGTGGCCAGCTTTTAGTCCCTTATTTTTCCCTCCCACGTCCTGCTGATTGGTCCATCTTACAGAGTGCTGATTGGTGCGTTTACAGTCCTTTAGCTAGACACAGAGTGCTGATTGGTGCATTTACAATCCTTTAGCTAGACACAGATTGCTGATTGGTGCGTTTTTACAGAGTTCTGATTGGTGCGTTAACAATCCTTTAGACACAGAGCGCTGATTGGTGCGTTTACAATCCTCTAGCTAGACAGAAAAGTTCTCCAAGTCCCCATGTGACCCAGGAAGTCCAGCTGGCTTCACCTCTCATCCATACTATGGAACACTCCCCTCAGATGCATTCTCCAAACTGGGAAGAATTAATTTCTCAAACCTTAAACCGGTTGGCTTAGGATTGGGCTCTGGGGAAGGGACCCAGAAGCCTCACATGCTAGCAAAAGGGCAAAAGTTTCTTTTTTTTCTTTTTTCTTTTTTTGCCAGTCAGGTTTTTGGCCTCTCTCTCCCTGTGCAAACTAATGAAAGGCTTTAGGATCTCTGAGCTGTCCTTACCCACCCCTTGTTTCATTTTGATACATGTTTTCTAATAATCCTGTTTGTCTCTTCTTGCCTTCAGGCCATCAATCTCCAAATGGTCATGCAACCAGAACCTCCAACAATGGCCCCTTTACCAATGACCCTTAGATAGGCCTCTGAGGGAGATCTGACTGCCATTTTCCCAAACAGCGCCCACTGTTAGGAGAAGCAGTTAAGATCGGTCTTCATCCTTACCCGTATCCTTATTCTAATGGCAGTTAGATGTACTTCATTAAAGGGGATAATGAGACAGCCAAATGCTTAGGCAGATTAAAAAAAAAAAGGTCCCTGGAGAATCTCCCACCTGCCCCACAAGTGTTTACATCAGATGCTTTTGTGCAGATGGGGAAACCTGCCCAGGGCTTCTCTGGGCAGCAGACTGGAGGCCGACATGCACACTGGGGGAAGTAGGTGGAGCCACGGGGAATTTAGGCCTTATGCAGGAGAGGAGCCTGCTCTCTTCAGTTCCTGTGTGGTGGCCCGGGATCCAATCTGCGAGGTCAGGGGCCTGTTAGCAGTACTCCATCTCACTTTGCTGTGTTTTTTTTTCTTTTTTTTCTCTTTTCACCCAATAAAATCTGGTTCTACTCACCCTTCAATGTGTTTGCATGCCTAAATTTTCCTGGTTTTGTGACAAGAACCCAGTTTTTTTTTTTTTTTTTGAGTCGGAGTCTCACTCTGTCGCCCAGGCTGGAGTGCAGTGGCGCGATCTCGGCTCACTGCAAGCTCCGCCTCCCAGGTTCACGCCATTCTCCTGCCTCAGCCTCGCCGAGTAGCTGGGACTACAGGCGCCTGCCACCACGCCTGGCTAATTTTTTTGTATTTTTAGTAGAGACGGGGTTTCACCGTGGTCTCGATCTCCTGACCTCGTGATCCGCCTGCCTCGGCCTCCCAAAGTGCTGGGATTACAAGCGTGAGCCACCGCGCCCGGCCAAGAACCCAGTTTTAGCTGAACTAAGGAGCAAGATATCTGCAACACTTTTTACAGTTGATGGATGATTCAATTTTTTCCAGTTTTCTATTTTTGAATAAAGTTATTAGAAACATTCTAAACATTTTTTTGTTCAAATATGGACTAATTTCTGTTATACCTAGGAATATATACCTAGGAATGTGATTGCTGAGTCATAGGGCATAGTTTTAATTGGCTATAGTTGATTCTGCTAAACAGCTTCCTAAAAATACCAATTTATGCTTTCCTCATACACAATATGAGACTTGCACATATCACTAATACTTGATGTTTTTATTTTTTGTAATTTTATATTTTAGCATATTTGTAGTAGAGTTGTATTTGAGGTTTTTCATTTCCTTTAACGCTAATGATGTTGAGCACATTCTTATATGCCTATTGGATACTTGGTGATCCTCATTTGAGAAGTACCTATTCACATTTTATACCCAATTTTATATTAGTCTATTTCTTAGTACTTAGTAGGATTTCTTTATATATTCTTTTTTTTTTTGAGAGAGGATCTCACTCTGTTTTCCAGGCTAGAGTGTAGTGGTGCAATCTTGGATCACTTTAGACTCAACCTCGTGGGCTCAAGAGATCCTCTCACTTCAGCCTCCAGAGTAGCTGGGATTACAGGCATGAGCCACCACGCCCAGCTAATTTTAAATTTTTTTGTAGAGGTATGGTTTGGCCATGTTGCCCAGGCTTGTCTCCAACTCCTGGACTCAAGTGATATGCCCACCTTGGCCTCCCAAAGTGCTGGGATTACAGGTGTGAGCCACTGCACCCAGCCTGTATATTCTTGATATGAGTCTTTTGCCAGGAATATGTATTCAAATTATCTTCTGTCATTCATTTGAAGATGTCTATTGATGATGTTTCAAATTTTAATGTATTCTAATTTATTAATGTTATCTTTCTGGGTACTCTTTAGTGTGTCCTGTTAAAAATTTTTTTTCCTATCCAAAGTTAATAAAGATATACTACTATGTTATATTCTAAATGTTTTATTGTTCTGTTTACATTTTGAGCCATCTGAAATTGATTTTGTATGGTAAAAGGTAGAGGTCAAAATCTTTGTGGTTCTCTTTCTGGTTTCTATATTCTATTTCAGTTTCTGTCTATCTTTACGCCAACACCAAACAATTTCAATTCCAGTAGCTTTATAGTAAATCTTAGTACCTCAAATTTAAAATTTTTCAACTTCTTCCATCAGGAACCACTCCCAGGCAGTAATAGAGTACAATGGACTGGAAGCCTCATGTCCCCACAGGATCCCTTTCTGAAAAGCATTATCTATTGCAATTTTCCTGTTCTTGCCTGACCATTATAAGTTGGGTATGTAGGGTGAAGATGATCTGCATTTTAGTTAATATTTATTCATACTTGGCTACTTTCTCACCTAATTTAGATACAAGATCCTGAAATCTTAGCCATAATTAAATTGAGCACCTTTTGGTGCTCTAGAAAGGGGGTAGGTGTACTTTGCTTGTGGAATAGATACGAACATTTGTAACCATATGGCAGACTGCAATGGATTTGCAAACATAACCACAATTCCCCTGTCCATATGCATTCCTAAACCCCACCCAACTTGCCCTGTAATAATTTTCTCTTCCCCTCAGCTTTATTGAGATATAATTGATAGCTTTATCCCCATCTTGCCAACACTTGTAATCTTTTGACTTTTTCATAATAGCCATACTAACAGGTGTGAGATCATATCTCCTTGTGGTTTGATTTAAATTAAATGATGATTAGTGGTGTTAACCACCTTTTTATGTACCTTTTGGTCACTTGCATATCTTCTTTAGAAACATGTCTATTCAGTCAGTTGTACATTTTAAAATTGGGTTCTTTGGGTTTTTTTTTTTCTGCCAATAGCTGTAGGCATTTCTTTATATTAGATACTAACCCTTTATCAGATATATGGTCTGTAGATATTTTTCTCCGTTCTGTATGCTGCCTCTTCACTCTGTTTTTTCCTTTGCTGAGCAAAAACTTTTTAGTTTGGTGTAAACCCATTTGTCTATTTTTGCTTTTGCTGCCTGTACTTCAGTGCACTAAAAAAAAAAAAATCATTGCCAAGACCAATGTCATGAGCTTTTCCCCTATATATTTTCTGCTAGTGGTTTTATAATTTCAGGTCTTACATTCAGGTCTTTAATCCATTTTGAACTGATTTTTCTGTATGGTGTAAGATAAGAATTCGATTTTATTCTTCTGTATGAGGATATTCAGATTTCCCATTTGTTATGCAGTTACATCATTTATTGAAGAGACTATCCTTCCCTCATTGCATATTCTTGCACATTTGTAGAAGATTAGTTGACTGTATATGTGTGAATTTATTTCTGGGCTTTCTATTATATAACATGTAAATGTTATGTATGTTTCATAAATCCTATAAGCTTTATTTCTCTTTATTCTTTTTTTCTCCTCTGAATATATATGTATTAGTTTGTTTTCACATTGCCATAAAGATACTTTCCAAGACTGGATAATTTATAAACAAAGCAGGTTTAATTGACTCACAGTTCTGCATGGCCTGGGAGACCTCAGGAAACTTATAATCATGGTGGAAGGGGAAAGGGAAGCAAGGCACCTTCTTCACAAGGCAGCAGGAGGGAAGCGCAAGCAGGGGAAATGCCAGATGCTTATAAAACCATCAGATCTCATGAGAACTCACTATCATGAGGATAGCACGGGGGAGACTGCCTCCATAATCCAGCCAACTCCCTCCCTTGACACATGGGGATTACAATTCAAGATGAGATTTGGGTGGGGACACAGAGCCAAGCCATATCAGTATATTTTAAAATACTCTTTTACTTCTCAGATGGGTTTGATCAGTTTTGCTGTTGATGCTCTCTATTGAATTTTTGGGTTTGTTTTTTTGGCTTTTAAATTCTGGGTTACATGTGCAGGTTTGTAGGTTTTTTGTTTTGTTTTGTTTTGTGATGGAGTCTCGCTCTCTAGCCAGGCTGGAGTGCAGTGGTATGATCTTGGCTCACTGCAACTCTTCCTCCCGGGTTCAAACGATTCTCCTGTGTCAGCCCCCTGAGTAGCTGGGACCACAGGCATGTGCCACCATGCCTGGCTAATGTTTTATGTTTTAGTAGAGACAGGGTTTCACCATGTTGGCCAAGATGGTCTTGATCTCCTGACCTCGTGATCCGCCCACCTTGGCCTCCCAAAGTGCTGGGATTTCAGGTGTGAGCCACCACAATGTAGGTTTGTTATAGAGGTAAACATGTGCCATGGTGGTTTGCTGCACAGATCAACCCATCCACTAGATATTAAGTCCAAGATCCCTTAACTATTCTTACCTGATGCTCTCCCACCCCACTCAGCTTTTAGGTTTGTTATAGAGGTAAACATGTGCCATGGTGGTTTGCTGCACAGATCAACCCATCCCCTAGGTATTAAGTCCAAGATCCATTAACTATTCTTCCTGATGCTCTCCCACCCCACTCAGCTTTTAGACTTGTTATAGAGGTAAACATGTGCCATGGTGGTTTGCTGCACAGATCAACTCATCCCCTAGGTATTAAGTCCAAGATCCATTAACTATTCTTCCTGATGCTCTCCCACCCCACCCCTGACAGGCTGCAGTGCGTGTTGTTCCCCCCAGTGTGTCCATATGTTCTCTTTGTTCAGCTCCCACTTATAAGTGAGAACATGTGGTGTTTGGTTGTCTGTTTCTGTATTAGTTCACTGAGGTTAATTACTTCCAGCACCATCCATGTCCCTGCAAAGGACATGATCTCCTTCCTTTTTATGATTGCATAGTATTCCATGGTGTATATGTACCATATTTTCATTACCGAGTATATCATTGATGGGCATTTGGGTTGATTCCATGTTTTTGCTATTGCAAATAGTGCTGCAGTGAACATAAGTGTGCGTGTATCTTTATAATAGGATGATTTATATTCCTTTGGGTATATATCCAGTAATGGGATCCAGCAGCAGCACATCAAAAAGATTATCCACCATGATCAAGTTGGCTTCATCCCTGGATGCAAAGTTGGTTCAACATATGCAAATCAATAAATGTAATTCATTACATAAATAGAACTAAAGACAAGAACCACATGATTATCTCAATAGATGCAGAAGAGGCCTTTGATAAAATTCAACATCCCTTCATGTTAAAAACTCTCAATAAACTAGGTATTGAAGGGACATACCTCAAAATAATCGACAGACTCAGCCAACATCATACTGAATGGGCAAAAGCTGGAAGCATTCCCTTTGAAAACCAACAAAAGACAAGGATGACCTCTCTGACCACTCCTATTCAACATCGTATTGGAAGTTCTGGCCAGGGCAGTCAGGCAAGAGAAAGAAAGAAAGTATTCAAATAGGGCGAGAGGAAGTCAAATTATCTTTATTTGCAGATGACGTGATCCTATATCTAGAAAACTCCATCCTTTCAGCCCAAAAGCTTCTTCAGCTGATAAGCAATTTCAGCAAAGTCTCAGGATATAAAATCAGCCTGAAAAAATTGCTAGCATTCCTATACACCAACATGGACAAGCAGAGAGTCAAATCATGAATGAACTTCCATTAGCAATTGCTACAAAGAGAATAAAATACCTAGGAATACAGCTAACAAGGGAAGTGAAGAATGTCTTTAAGGGGAGCTACAAATTACTGCTCAAGGAAGTTAGAGAGGACACAAACAAATGAGAAAACATTCCATGCTCATGGATAGGAAGAATCAGTGTCGTGAAAATGATCATACTGCTCAAAGTAATTTATAGATTCAATGCTATTTCAGTTAAACTACCATTGACATTCTTCACAGGATTAGACAAAAACTATTTTAAAACTTTTGCTAAGCAAAAAGAACACAACTGGAGACATCGTGGTACCTGACTTCAAGCTATACTACAAGGCTACAGTAGCCAAAACAGTATGGTACTGGTACAAAAACAGACATGTAGAGGAATGGAACAAAATAGAGAACTCAGAAATAAGACCGCACGCCTAGAACCACCTGATCTTCAACAAACCTGACAAAAACAAGCAATGGGGAAAACATTCCCTCTTTAATAAATGGTGCTAGGAGAACTGCCTAGCCATATGCAGAAAATGGAAACAGGACCACTTCCTTAGACATTATAGAAAAATTAACTCAAGATGGATTAAAGACTTAAATGTAAAATCCAAAGCTGTAAAGGTCCTAGAAGACTCTAAGCAATACCATTCAGGACATAGGCAAGTGGAAAAATTTTATGAAGAAAATGCCAAAAGCAATTGCAACAAAAGCAAAAATTGACAAAACAGACCTAGTTAAACTAAAGAACTTCTGCACAGCAAAAGAAACTATCATCAGGCCAGGTGTGGTGGCTTATGCCTGTAATCCCAGCTCTTGGGAGGCTGAGGCAGGTGGATCATGAGGTTGGGAGTTCAAGACCAACCTGGCCAAGATGGTGAAACCCTGTCTTTACTAAAAATACAAAAATTAGCCGGGCATGGTGGCGGGCACCTGTAATCCCAGCTACTTGGGTAGCTGAGGCAGAGAATTACTTGAACCCAGGAGGTAGAGGTTGCAGTTAGCTGAGATCACACCACTGCACTGCACTACAGCCTGGGTGACGACACTCTGTCTCCCAAAAAAAAAAAAAAAAAAAAAAAAAAAAAAACCAAAAAGAAAGAAAGAAACTATGATCAGAGTGAACAGACAACCTACAGAATGGGAGAAGATTTTTGCGATCTACCCATCTGACAGAGATCTAATATTCAGAGTCTACCATGAACTTAAACAAATTTACAAGAAAAAAAAACCAGGCAATCCCATTAAAAACTGGTCAAAAGACATGAACAGACAGTTCTCAAAAGAAGACATTCATGTGGCCCACAAGCATAGGAAAAAAGCTCAACTTCGTTGATTATTAGAGAAATGCAAGCCAAACCACAGGAAGGTACCATCTCATGCCAGTCAGAATGGCAATTATTAAAAAAATCAAGAAATAACAGATGCTGGAGAGGATGCAGAGAAAAGAAATGCTTTTACAATTTTGGTGGGAGTATAAATTAGTTCAACCATTGTGGAAGATAGTGTGGCAAGTCCTCAAAGATATAGAAGCAGAAATACCATTTGACTCAGCAATTGCATTACTGGGTCTATTGCATTTTTCACTTCATTTATTTTATTTTTCAGCTCCAAAATTTCTTGTTTTAAAATAATTTTAATCTCTGTTAAGCGTGTTCATTTGATCATTTATTATTTTCCTTATTTCATTGAATTGTTTATCTGTTTTTTCTTGAAGTTTGCTGAGCTTTCTTAAAGCAATTATTTTAAATGGTCTGTGAGGCAGTTTATACATCTTTATTTCTTTGGGGTCAGCTACTGGGAGACTATGTTATTTTGGTAGTATGTCTCCTTAGTTGTTCATGTTCCTTACTGCCTTATGTTGATTTCTGTGCATTTGTAGAGCAGTCACCTATACTAGAATTTACAGACTAGTTTTTGTGTATAAACACCTTTTGCTGTGGGTAAAAATGAGGTGCAAGAGTGTTTGCTAGGTGGGATGCAGCAGCAGTTCTGGCATCACTGAGTGCACAGCTGTGCAGTCTCTTTGTGTAGGGACCAGCCCCACAGGGTTGGTGGGTCTTTCCCTGTGTGCGGCAATGAGAGAGTGTAGAAATAAAGACACAAGACAAAGAGATAAAAGAAAAGGCAGCTGGGCCCGGGGGACCACTACCACCAATGCACGGAGACCGGTAGTGGCCTCGAATGTCTGGCTGTGCTGTTATTTATTGTATACAAAGCAAAAGGGGCAGGGTAAAGAATGTGAGTCTTCTCCAATGATAGGTAAGGTCACGTGGGTCACGTGTCCACTGGACAGGGGGCCCTTCCCTGCCTGGCAGCCGAGGCAGAGAGAGAGAGAGAAGACAGAGAAAGACAGCTTACGCCATTGTTTCTACATATCAGAGACTGTTAGTACTTTCACTAATTTACTACTGCTATCTAGAAGGCAGAGCCAGGTGTACAGGTGGAACATGAAGGTGGACTAGGAGCGTGACCACTGAAGCACAGCATCACAGGGAGACGGTTAGGCCTCCGGATAACTGTGGGAAAGCCTGACTGGTGTCAGTCCCTCCACAAGAGGTGGAGGAGCAGAGTCTTCTCTAAACTCCCCCGGGGAAAAGGAGACTCCCTTTCCTGGCCTGCTAAGTAGCGGGTGTTGTTCCTTGACACTTTTTGCTACTGCTAGACCATGGTCCGCCTGGCAATGGGCATCTTTCCAGATGCTGGCGTCACCGCTAGACCAAGGAGCCCTCTGGTGGCCCTGTCCAGGCATAACAGAAGGCTCGCACTCCTGTCTTCTGGTCACACCTCACTATGTCCCCTCAGCTCCTGTCTCTGTATGGCCTGGTTTTTCCTAGGTTATGATTATAGAGCAGGGATTATTATAATATTGGGATAAAGAGTAATTACTACCAACTAATGATTAATGATATTCATATGTAATCATATCTAAGATCTATATCTGGTATGACTATTCTTGTTTTATATTTTATTATACTGGAACAGCTCGTGTCCTGGGTCTCTTGCCTCGGCGCCTGGGTGGCTTGCCGCCCACACTTTGCAGCTCTGTCAGCTTGGTTTGGTATTGACAAAGATTACATGGATCCTCAGCATGTGACAGTGTGGATGTTTGTTGCAGTAGTGTGAGTTGTTGGGGTTTATGGTGGTAGTAGCTGCTAAGATCTTCTTGATCCTGATGTTGTAGTGATGGAAGTTCTCTTGACACTGGATCCTACTTGCAAGCCCAAATGGCATTGGCACTGATGTATGCTGAGTGGTACCTATGGAGTGGCCATAGAGATGAAGCCTGAAATGTTGGGATTCACTCAGGATGGTGACAGAAATATCAAAGGGAAATATTGGGAAAAGTTATAAGAAATAGTCACAAACCTTTTGGAAGGCCGAAAGGTTACATAGCTTGTAATAATTGAACAGGCTGAAGGCAGCCCGTTCTTACCTTAGAGCATTAGGTCATAGGGTAAATACTAGGGACAATAGAGGCTTCCGCAGTTAAGTCTGTTTACCCTACCTCCATTAACTAACCTTTGAGCCAGATGGCCCTCTCTGGGGGAGGTCGACCAGGGATATTGCCCCCTAATGGTGTTTACTTTAGATCGCAGCGTCTGAGCTTTAATAATTCCTAGAACTACTCTCTTAACCATTTTAATTATCCACAAGTGTGTTGACTCAGAGCTTTTGTTGTTTATTGTATACTAAATAAATGCCTGGAGTGTGAACTGCTCAGGGCTGGCCGCAGTGACAAACCCCTCTTGGTGTGCAGGCGGTCGTACACTCAGCAGGACTGGCAAAAGAGAATATCTGTGTATCAGTGTCGGTTTTATTCATCTGTCGTTTGGGTCAGGGTCTGCGGGTGGACCCCCACAGCTGATGCCCTCCAGTGAGGAGCAATATCTCACTGAAGCACTGGTACTTGTGGAGGGTCTATGAATCCTGAATCTGAGGTCGTACTGGGATTGGTGGCTTGGGCACTGGCACCCTTGCTGTCTTGTTGGTAACAGTATGCAATGCATAGGTGCTTGTGAAGCAACTGTGGAGCTGAGCAGAGACATATGCAGAGATACAGGGCTCAGGTGCCCAGTTCTCTATGGTGGCTGTTGCCTGGAATATGGTCACATTCAAAGAGACCCTGGCTTCAGGGTCTAGAATATGAACTAGATTGCTATGGCAATGACTTTGGTGTCTGATATGTGGGTATGTGCAGTGCAGCCCTAGATCCCAAGTCTGGAGTGTGGGCACTTGCAGGGCGGCTGCTACTCAAGGGTTGAGGGTTGGGAAGGATAGTGGTTCTATTCCTTTAGGGGCTCAACAGAGGCTGCCCTTGGAGGGGAAAGCGGTGTACAGCTGCATCTTTCTCTCTGAGGTTCCCCTGCAGGAATGACTGTTGGTTGTCTCTTGGATGTAAAAAGTAAAAAAGTAAAAGATGCCAGTGTTGTCTGTGGAGCAGGCCACTGGGGATGATGGTGGTTCCTGTACATGGCTGATACTAATAGTCTCTGCGTTTCAGTTTTGTTCCTAGCCATCTCTAGTTATCACAAACATGCTGATCTCACCAGCAATCCTTTCTGTATGAATATTCTCCATTTTTTGTGCTCTATTGCGTTGCTGCGGATTTTTTCTTGGACCTTGAGTCTTCTCAGGGTGGTTTTGGTTTGTGGATAGCCATCTATATATGTTTTTTGTGTATGTATGTGTGTTTGCAGTGGGGCAGGTTAGCGCAGATGAAGGCTGGTATCTCCTACTCTGTCATCTTGATGACATTACTCAGTCATTTCTTGTTTTACTTTGACAGAATTTCAGACATTGTGTATGAAAATTTGTAGTGATAACTTGATGCTCTGGGTGATATTATATTCCTCCTGAAATGATTTATTTTTGTTTTTGGCAGAATGTTAGTTTTGGTGAAGCTCACTTTAATATCATGTGATTGACCTGATTTGAGTCTGAGTATCCTTATATTAGAGGTATAGCCTATTTTCGTTCAACTTTACTGTTAAGATATAGCCCTTTTAAGGATCACAACACTAAGTCTTGGGTGTTTATGGTTACTCTTTACAATCTTTGGAGAGTAATGAAAGCTCTTCTCCACTTCTTAACCTCTAATTTGATGTTTGTGATTTAGAAAATGCCTCTGGGCAAAATGTTGTGCCAAAAGCCTGGGTTATCTCTTGGTTCCACTCTGGAAGCATGTCTCCTTAAATCCCAGATCTCCAGCCTTCAAACAAAGGATATTTTTAAAAATTGGCTTCCTTTTATTGTTCTTTGTAGGAGGCTTTGATTGCAGGAAGCTAGTCCTTAAGTGCTGGAAATTGACACCCTTTTATTTCCATATTTTAAAATTAAAACATTTAAAAACATTTTTAATGTTATATCATAGTTGTACATATTTTTGAAGTACATGTGATATTTTGATTCATGTATACAGTATGTAATAAAATCAGGGTAATTAGGATGTTCATACATCAATAATTTATCTTTTCTTTATGTTAGGAACATTACATTTCTTCTAGCTATTTGAAATATATAGTAAACTATTGTTCACTATAATTTCCCTACTGTACTATCAAATACCAGAACTTATTCCTTCTATCTAATTGTATTTTTTACCTATTAATGAAACTCTCTTCATCACCCCCTCCTCCCTTCTTTTTCCAGCCTCTGCTACCTCAATGAGATAAACTTTTTTAGCTCCCACATATGAGTGAGAACATTCAGTATTTGTTTTTTTGTGCCTGGCTTATTTCCCTTAATGTAATGACCTCCAGTTCTTCCACGTTGTTGCAAGTGACAAAACTTCACTCTTTTTTATGGCTGAATAATATTCCATTTTGTATACATACCACATTTTAAAATTCATTTATCCATTAATGGACACTTTGGTTGATTCCGTATCTTTGCTATTATGAAAAGTGCTGCAATAAAGATGAGAGAATAGATATTTATTTCATACACTGATTTCCTTTCTTTTGGATATATACCCACCAGTGGGATTGCTGGATCATATGGTAGTTCTATTTTTAGTTTTTTGAGGAACCTCCATAATGTTTTCCATAATGGCTGTATTATTTCACATTCTTTCCAATGATGTACAGGCATTCCCCTTTCTCTGCATTCCCACCAACTTTGTTATTTTTTGTCTTTTTGATAATAGCCATTCTAACTAGGGTGAGATGATAGCTCATTGTGATTTTGACTTTTATTTCCCTGATTATTAGTAATGTTGAGCATTTAAAAAATATGCCTGTTGAGTATTTGTATGTCTTCTCTTGAGGAATGTTTTTTAACATTCTTTTAATCATTTTTAAATTAGATTAGTTGGGCTTTGTGCTATTGAGTTGCTCAAGTTCCTTATATATTATGGTTATTAATCCCCTGTGTGGATGAAGAGATCGTGAATATTTCCTCCTAGTGTGCAGGTTGTTGATTGTTTCCTGTGTTGTGCAGAAGCTTTTTAGTTTGATGTAATCTTATTTGTCTATTTTTGCTTTGGTTGTCTGTGCTTTTGAAGTCTTACCCAAAAAACTTTGCCCAGACCAAGGTCCTGTAGTGTTTTCCCAATGTTTTGTTCTACTAGTTTCGGAGTTTGAGGACTTACATTTAAATATTTCATCTATTTTGAGTTGCTTTTTTGTACATAGTGAGAGGCGGATCTAGTTTCATTCCTCTGCATATGGATATTGATTTTTCTGAGCATCATTTATTAAAGAGAATGTCCTCTTCCCATTGTGTATTCTTGGCATCCTGGTTGAAAATGAGTTGGCTGTAAGTATGTGGATTTATTTCTGGATTCACAGTTTTGTTCCATTGGTCTCTGTATCTATTTTCATGCCAGTATGATGCCGTTTTGGTTACTATACTTTTGTAGTAGAATTTAAAATCATGTAGTGTGATGCCTCCAGCTCTGTTCTTTTCGCTCAGGATTACTTTAGCTATTCAGGGTATTTTGTAGTTTCATATGAATTTTTGGATTTTTTTCTATATATGTGAAAAATGTCATTGGTATTTTGTTAGGGATTGCATTGAGTCTGTAGATTTCTTTGGGTAGTATAGACATCTTAACAATATTAACCATTTTAATCCATGATTATGAGATATCTTATTATCTTTTGTGTTCTCTTACGTTTCTTTCATTAGAGTTTTATAGTTTTCCTTGTACAGATCTTTCACTTCTTTGGTTAAATTTATTCCTAGGTATTTTTTTAAAAAATTGTAGCTATTGTAAATTGGATTGCTTTTTTTTATTATACTTTAATTTCTAGGGTACATTTCTGCTAATGCTATCCCTTCCCGAGCCCCCCACCCCATGACAGGCCCCGGTGTGTGATGTTCCCCACCCTGTGTCCAAGTGTTCGCATTGTTCAATTCCCACCTATGAGTGAGATCATGCAGTGTTTGGCTTTCTGTCCTTGTGATAGTTTGCTCAGAATGATGGTTTCCAGCTTCATCCATGTCCCTACGAAGGACCTGAACTCATCCTTTTTTATGGCTGCATAGTATTCCATGGTATGTATGTGCCACATTTTCTTAATCGTCTATCGTTGCTGGATATTTGGGTTGGTTCCAAGTCTTTGCTATTGTGAATAGTGCTGCAGTAAACATATGTGTGCATGTGTCTTTATAGTAGCATCATTTATAATCCTTTGGGTATATACCCAGTAATGGGATGGCTGGGTCAAATGGTATTTCCAGTTCTAGATCCTTGAGGAATCGCCACATTGTCTTCCGCAATGGTTGAACTAGTTTACACTCCCACCAACAGTGTAAAAGTGTTCCTATTTCTCCACATGCTCTCCAGCACCTGTTGTTTCCTGACTTTTTAATGATCACCATTCTAACGGGTGTGAGATGGTATCTCATTGTGGTTTTGATTTGCATTTCTCTGATGGCCAGTGATGATGAGCATTTTTTCATGTGTCTTTTGGCTGCATAAATGTCTTCTTTTGAGAAGTGTCTGTTCATATACTTCACCCACTTTTTGATGGGATTGTTTGATTTTTTCTTGTAAATTTGTTTAAGTTCTTTGTAGATTCTGGATATTAGCCCTTTGTCAGATGGGTAGATTGCAAAAATTTTCTCCCATTCTGTAGGTTGCCTGTTCACTCTGATGGTAGTTTCTTTTGCTGTGCAGAAGCTCTTTAGTTTAATTAGATGCCATTTGTCTATTTTGGCTTTTGCTGCCATTGCTTTTGGTGTTTTAGTCATGAAGTCCTTGCCCATGCCTGTGTCCTGAATGGTACTGCCTAGGTTTTCTTCTAGGGTTTTTATGGCTTTAGGTCTAACATTTAAGTCTTTAATCCATCTTGAATTAATTTTTGTATAAGGTGTAAGGAAGGGATCCAGTTTCAGCTTTCTACATATGGCTAGCCAGTTTTCCCAGCCCCATTTATTAAATAGGGAATCCTTTCCCCATTTCTTGTTTTTGTCAGGTTTGTCAAAGATCAGATGGTTGTAGATGTGTTGTATTATTTCTGAGGGCTCTGTTCTGTTCCATTGATCTATATCTCTGTTTTGGTACCAGTACCATGCTGTTTTGGTTACTGTAGCGTTGTAGTATTGTTTGAAGTCAGGTAGCGTGATGCCTCCAGCTTTGTTCTTTGGCTTAGGATGGTCTTGGCGATGCGGGCTCTTTTTTGGCTCCACATGAACTTTAAAGTAGTTTTTTCCAGTTCTGTGAAGAAAGTCATCGGTAGCTTGATGGGGATGGCGTTGAATCTATAAATTACCTTGGGCAGTATGGCCATTTTCACAATATTGATTCTTCCTATCCATCATCATGGAATGTTCTTCCATTTGTCTGTGTCCTCTTTTATTTTTTTGAGCAGTGGTTTGTAGTTCTCCTTGAAGAGGTCCTTTACATCCGTTGTAAGTTGGATTCCTAGGTATTTTGTTGTCTTTGAAGCAGTTGTGAATGGGAGTTCACTCATGATTTGGCTGTTTGTCTGTTATTGGTGTATAGGAATGCTTGTGATTTTTGCAGATTGATTTTGTGTCCTGAGACTTTACTGAAGTTGCTTATCAGCTTAAGGAGATTTTGGGCTGAGATGATGGGGTTTTCTAAATATACAATCATGTCATCTGCAAACAGGAACAATTTGACTTCCTCTTTTCCTAATCGAATACCCTTTATTTCTTTCTCCTGCCTGATTGCCCTGGCCAGAATTTCTAACACTATGTTGAGTAGGAGTGGTGAGAGAGGGCATCCCTGTGTTGTACCAGTTTTCAAAGGGAATGCTTCCAGTTTTTGCCCATTCAGTATGATACTGGCTGTGGGTTTGTCATAGATAGCTCTTATTATTTTGAGATACGTCCCATCAATGTCTAGTTTATTGAGAGTTTTTAGCATGAAGGGCTGTTGAATTTTGTCGAAGGCCTTTTCTGCATCTATTGAGATAATCATGTGGTTTTTTGTCTTTGGTTCCGTTTATATGATGGATTACTTTTATTGATTTGCATATGTTGAACCAGCCTTGCATCCCAGGGATGAAGCCAACCTGATCGTTGTGGATAAGCTTTTTGATGGGCTCCTGGATTTGGTTTGCCAGTATTTTATTGATTTCTCCATTGATGTTCATCAGGGATATTGGTCTAAAATTCTCTTTTTTTGTCGTGTCTCTGCCAGGCTTTGGTATCATGATGTTGCTGGCCTCATAAAATGAGTTAGGGAGGATTCTCTCTTTTTCTATTGATTGGAATGGTTTCAGAAGGAATGGTACCAGCTCCTCTTTGTACCTCTGGTAGAATTTGGCTGTGAATCTGTCTGGTCCTGGACTTCTTTTGGTTGGTAGGCTATTAATTATTGCCTCAATTTCAGAGCCTGTTATTTGTCTATTCAGGGATTTAACTTCTTCCTGGTTTAGTCTTGGGAGGGTCTATGTGTCCAGGAATTTATCCATTTCTTCTAGATTTTCTAGTTTGTTTGTGTAGAGGTGTTTATAGTATTCTCTGATGGTAGTTTGTATTTCTGTGGGATCGGTGGTGATATCCCATTTATCATTTTTTATTGCATTTATTTGATTCTTCTCTCTTTTCTTCTTTATTAGTCTTGCTAGTGGTCTATCAATTTTGTTGATCTTTTCAAAAAACCAGCTCCTGGATTCATTGATTTTTTGAAGGGTTTTCTGTGTCTCTATCTCCTTCCATTCTGTTCTTGTCTCAGTTATTTCTTGCCTTCTGCTAGCTTTTGAATGTGTTTGCTCTTGCTTCTCTAGTTCTTTTAATTGTGATGTTAGGGTGTTGATTTTAGATCTTTCCTGCTTTTTCTTGTGGACACTTAGTACTATAAATTTCCCTCTACATGCTGCTTTAAATGTGTCCCAGAGATTCTGGTATGTTGTGTCTTTGCTCTCCTTGATTTCAAAGAACATCTTTATTTCTGCCTTGTTGTGTACCCAGTAGTCATTCAGGAGCAGGTTGTTCAGTTTCCATGTAGTTGTGCAGTTTTGAGTGAGTTTCTTAATCCTGAGTTCTAATTTGATTGCACTGTGGTCTGAGAGACAGTTTGTTATAATTTCTGTTCTTCTACATTTGCTGAGGAGCACTTTACTTCCAACTATGTGGTCAACTTTGGAATAAGTTCAATGTGGTGCTGAGAAAAATGTATATTCTGTTGATTTAGGGTGGAGAGTTTGGTAGATGTCTATTAGGTCCACTTGGTGCAGAGCTGTATTCAATTCCTGGATATCCTTGTTAACTTTCTGTCTCATGGATCTGTCTAATGTTGACAGTAGGGTGTTAAAGTCTCCCATTATTATTGTGTGGGAGTCTAAGTCTCTTTGTAGGTCTCTAAGGACTTGCTTTATGAATCTGGGTGCTCCTGTATTGGGTGCATATATATTTAGGATAGTTAGCTCTTCTTGTTGAATTGATCCCTTTACCATTATGTAATGGCTTTCTTTATCTCTTTTGATCTTTGTTGGTTTAAAGTGTGTTTTATCAGAGACTGGGATTCCAATCCCTGCTTTTTTTGTTTTCCATTTGCTTGGTAGATCTTCCTCCATCCCTTTATTTTGAGCCTCTATATGTCTCTGCACGTGAGTTGGGTTTCTTGAATACAGCACATTGATGGGTCTTGACTCTATCCAATTTGCCAGTCTGCATCTTTTAATTGGGGCATTTATCCCATTTACATTTAAGGTTAATATTGTTATATGTGAATTTGACCCTGTCATTATGATGTTAGCTGGTTATTATGCTCGTTAGTTGATGCAGTTTCTTCCTAGCATCCATGGTCTTTAGAATTTGGCATGTTTTCACAGTGGCTGGTACCGCTTGTTCTTTTCCATGTTTAGTGCTTCCTTCAGGACCTCCTGTAAGGCAGGCCTGGTGGTGACAAAATCTCTCAGTATTTGCTTGTCTGTAAAGGCTTTTATTTCTCCTTCACTTATGAAGCTTAGTTTGGCTGGATATGAAATTCTGGGTTGAAAATTCTTTTCTTTAAGAATGTTGAATATTGGCCCCCACTCTCTTCTGGCTTGTAGAGTTTCTGCCGAGAGATCCGCTCTTAGTCTGATGGGCTTCCCTTTGTGGGTAACCCGACCTTTCTCTCTGGCTGCCCTTAACATTTTTTCCTTCATTTCAGCCTTGGTGAATCTGACAATTATGTGTCTTGGGGTTGCTCTTCTTGAGGAATATCTTTGTGGCGTTCTTTGTATTTCCTGAATTTGGATGTGGGCCTGCCTTGCTAGGTTGGGGAAGTTCTCCTGGATAATATCCTGAAGAGTGTTTTCCAATTTGGTTCCATTCTCCCCATCACTTTCAGGTACACCAGTCAAACGTAGATTTGGTCTTTTCACATAGTCCCATATTTCTTGGAGGCTTTGTTTGTTTCTTTTTACTCTTTTTTCTCTCAACTTCTCGCTTAATTTCATTAATTTGATCTTCAATCACTGATACCTTTCTTCCACTTGATCGAATTGGCTACGTAATTCTCGTGCCATGGTTTTCATCTCCATCAGGTCATTTAAGGTCTTCTCTACACTGTTTATTCTAGTTAGCCATTCGTCTAATCTTTTTTCAAGGTTTTTAGCTTCCTTGAGATGGGTTTGAACACCCTCCTTTAGTTCAGAGATGTTTATTTTTACTGATCTTCTGAAGCCTACTTCTGTCAACTTGTCAAAGTCATTCTCCATCCAGCTTTGTTCCATTGCTGGCAAGGAGCTGCGATCCTTTGGAAGAGAAGAGGTGCTCTGATTTTTAGAATTTTCATCTTTTCTGCTCTGGTTTCTCCCTATCTTTTTGGTTTTATCTACCTTTGGTCTTTGATGGTGCTGACCTACAGATGGGGTTTTGGTGTGGATGTCCTTTTTGTTGATGTTATTCCTTTCTGTTTGTTAGTTTTCCTTCTAACAGCCAGGACCCTCAGCTGCAGGTCTGTTGGAGTTTGCTGGAGGTCCACTCCAGATCCTGTTTGCCTGGGTATCACCAGCAGAAACTGCAGAACAGCAAATGTTGCAGAACAGCAAATGTTGCTGCCTGATCTTTCCTCTGGAAGCTTCATCTCAGAGGGCACCTCACTGTATGAGGTGCCAGTCGGCCCCTACTGGGAGGTGTCTCCCAATTAGGCTACTCAGGGGTCAGGGACCCACTTGAGGAGGCAGTCTGTCTGTTCTCAGATGTCAGGCTCCATGCTGGGAGAACCACTGTTCTCTTCAAAGCTGTCAGACAGGGACATTTAAGTCTGCAGAAGTTTCTGCTGCCTTTTGTTCAGCTATGCCCTGCCCCCAGAAATGGAGTCTACAGAGGCAGGCAGACCTCATTGAGCTGCAGTGGGCTCCACCCAGTTCAAGCTTCCCGGTTGCTTTGTTTACCTAGTCAAGCCTCAGCAATGGCAGATGCCCCTCCCCCAGCCTCGCTGCCATCTCTCAGTTCAATCTCGGACTGCTGTGCTAGCAGTGAGCAAGGTTTCATGGGCATGGGACCCGCCAAGCCAGGAGCAGGATATAATCTCCTGGTGTGCTGTTTGTTATGACTGTTGGAAAAGCACAGTATTAGGGCAGGAGTGTCCCAATTTTCCAGGTACCATCTGTCACAGCTTCCCTTGGCTAGGAAAGGGAATTCCCTGACCCCTTGCACTTCCCAGGTGAGGTGATGCCCTGCCCTGCTTCGGCTCACACTCCATGGGCTGCACCCACTGTCCAACAAGTCCCAGTGAGATGAACCCAGTACCTCAGTTGTAAATGCAGAAATCACCCGTCTTCTACATCGCTCATGCTGGGAGCTGTAGACTGGAGCTGTTCCTATTCAGCCATCTTGGAAAGATCTCAGGATTGCTTTCTTGATTTATTTTTTGGATTGATTGCTGTTTGCATGTAGAAACACTATTGATTTTTTGTGTGTGTTGATTTTATATCCTGCAAATTTACTGAATTCGTTTATCAGTCCTGTGAGTTTTTTCATGGAGTATTTATATTTTTCTAAATATAGGATCATGTCATCTGGAAAAAAGATAATTTGACTTCTTCCTTTCCAATCTGGGTGCCCTTTATTTCTTTCTCTTGCCTAATTGCTCTGGCTAGAAATTCCAGTACTATTTTGAATACAAGTGGTGAAAATGGGCATCCTTGCCTTGTTACAGATCTCAGTGGGAAGGCTTTCAGTTTTTCTTTGTTCAGTATGATATTAGCTGTGGGCTTGTCATGTGTCCTTTATCATGTGCAGGTATGTTCCTTATATACCAGTTTGTTGAGGGTTTTTATCATGAAGGGATGTTGAATTTTATTGAATATTTTTTAAGCCTGTATTGAAATGATCATATAGTTTTTGTCCTTTATTCTGTTGATATGATTTATCACATTTACTGACTTGTACATGTTGAACCATTTTTTGCATCTCTAGGTTTAATTCCAATAGATCATGATAAATAATCTCTTTTAGTATGTTGTTAGATTGCTAGTATTTTGTTGAGGATTTTTGCATCTATGTTCATTAGGGATATTGGCCTGTAGTTTTTGTTGTGTTCTTGTTCAGTTTTGGTATCAGAGTAATTCTAGCCTTATACATGAGTTGAGTACTATTCTCTCCTCTTCAGTTTTTTGAAATAGTTTGAGTAGAGTTGATATTAGTTCTTCTTCCAATGTTTGGTAGACTTTAACAGTGAATCTGTCAGATCCTGGGCTTTTCTTTGATGGGAGACTGCTTATAACTGCTTTGATCTTGTTATTCATTATTGGTATGTTCAGATTTTCTATTTCTTCATAGTTCAATCTTGGTAGGTTGTATGTGTCCAGAAATTTATCCATTTCTTCTAGATTATCCAAGTTATTGGCACATAGTTGCTCATAATAGTCTCTATTGATCCCTTGTATTTCTTTGGTTTCAGTTGTAATGTTTCCTTTTTCTTCTCCAATTTTATTCATTTGGGGCTTCTCTTTTTTATTCTCCTTTTTATTCTAACTAAAGGTTTGCCAATTTTGTTTTATCTTTTCAAAATTCAACTTTTCATTTTGCTGATCTTTTGTATTTTTTTTTTGGTCTCAATTTCACTTATTTCTTCTCTGATCTTTTAAAAATGTCTTTCTTTCTACTAATTTCAGGGTGGTTTATTCTTGCTTTTATAGTTCCTTCAGGTGCACTGTTAGGTTGCTTATTTGAAATTTATTTAATGTAGCTATTTATTAGTATAAACTTCCCTCTTAGTACACTTTTTCCATATCCCATAGATGCTAGTGTGTTTTGTTTCCATTTTCATTTGTTTCAAAAATATTTAAAATTCCTTCTTAATTTCTTCCTTGACCCATTGGTTGTTTGAGGATATATTGTTTAATTTTCATGTATTTGTACAGTTTCCCAAGTTCCACTTGTTCTTGATTTCTAGTTTTATTCCACTGTGGTCAGAAAAGACACCTGATACAATTTTTACTTTTTTGAATTTGTTGAGACTTATTTTGTGGCTAAAATATGGTCTATCCTGGAGGTTATTCCATTTGCTGATGAGAAGAATGTGTATTCTGCAGTAGTTGGGTAAAGTGTTCCCTAAATGTCTGTTAGGTCCAATTCATGTGTAGTTTAACTACAATATTTCTTTGTTGATATTCTGCGTGGATGATCTGTCCACCGCCAAAAGTGTGTTGTTGAAGTCCCTTACTATTATTGTATTATAGTATATCTCTCATTTCAAATCTATTAATATTTGCTGATATATTTGGGTGCTCTGGTGTTGGGTGCTTACATATTTGCTATTGTTATCTCCTATTGTTGAAGTGACCCCTTTATCAATTATACAATGGCCTTTTTGCCTTTTTGTATAATTTTTGACTTAAAGTCTATTTTATATTATCTAAGCATAGCTACTCCTGTTCATGTTTGGTTTGCCTTTGCATGGGATATCTTTTTCCATCCCTCCACTTTCAATCTGTGTGCATCTTTATAAGTGAAGTGAATTTCTTATATGCAGCATATAGTTGGGTTCTGTTTTTAATTCATGCAGCCACTCTATATCTTTTAATTGGATAATTTTAATTTACTTAATAACAGTGTTATTATTGATAGGTATGTCCTTACTACTGCCATTTTGCTACTTGTTTTATAGTTGTTGTGTAACTTTTCTCTTCCTTTCTTACTGTTTTCCTTTGTATGTAAGTGGTTTTCTCTGGTAGCATGTTTTAATTCATTGCTTTTAATTTTTAGGATATCAATGATAGGTTTTTACTCTGTGGTTTCCATGACGCTTGTGTAAAGCATCTTATAGCCATAGCAAGTTGTTTAAAACTGACATCAACTGAACTGATTGCACACAACACCAAGAAAAAAACAACCCTGTACACATTAACTTGCTTCTCTCCCCACATTTTGCATTTTTGAAGTCACAATTTACTTTATAAAAAATAATTCTGGTTTAAAATAGTTATGTTTTATACCTTCAGGATTTCTGTTTGATTTTAATTACCTTAATCGCTCTTAAAATTTCTATGATAAATATTGCCTATTTAAAATAGGCAATATTTTTATTTTTAATAGTTTAAAATATTCTTATTTTTAATAGTTTTGTCTGTTAGTCTTCTTACTAAAGATATAAATGGTTTAAACACCACAATCACAATAACGTGTAACAATCACCTTAGCATTCTATTCTTTGGGTTTGAAGAACTTCCATTAGCACTTCTTGTTGGACAGGTCTAGTAACAATATATTTCCTCAGCTTTTGTTTGTCTGCTAAAGCTTTTTCTTTCTCCTTCATTTCTGAAGGATAGCTTTGTTGGGTACAATGTTCTTTGTTTGGCATTTTCTTTAGCACTCTGGATATATTGTTTCACTCCCTCCTGGCCTGTAAAATTTCTGCTAAGAAGTCTGCTGCTGCCATGTGTATTGGATCTCCCTTATATTTTCTTTCTTTTCTCTTGCTGCTTTTTGAATCCTCTCTTTGTCTTTTACCTTTTAGTGTTTTTTTATGTCTTGGGGTGTTCTTATTTGTGTTGAATCTGATTGACGACCTTTAACCTTTCTGTACCTGGATATTTATATCTTTCTTCAGGTTTAGAAAGTTTATGTTATTGTTTATTTGGATAAACTTTCTACCCCTTTGTCTTTTTAAATTCCCTCTTTAAGTCCAATAACCTGAATATGTTCTCCTTTAATGTTGTCTCGTAGGTCCTGTGAGCTTTCTTTATTCTTTTTCATTCTTTTTTTCTCCTCTGATTGTATATTTTCAGATAATCTGTCTTTGAGCTCACTGATCATACTGTTTGATCACTTCTGCTGTTTATGCTCACTATTGCATTTTTCATTTCATTCATCGTATTTTATACCTTCAGGATTTCTGTTTGATTTTAATTATTTCAATCTCTCTTAAAATTTCTATGATAAATTTCTAAATGGATTCTCTATGTTCCTTAAAGTTAATTGAGCTTCCCTACAGCAGCTTTTTTGAATTCTTTGTATGAGAGATCACACATCTCCATCATTTTAAGTTTGGTCTCTGGTGCCTTATTTTGTCCATTTGTTGAGGTCATATTTCCCTAAATGTTCTTGATGCTTGTGGAAGTGTGACAATATCCATGCATTGAGGGATTAGGTATTTATTTCATTCTTTACAGACTGGCTTTGTTTATGCCTTTCCTTTAGAGGGATTTCCAGGGATTCTAAGCTGACTTACTGTTGTTTTCCCAGAGCCTGTGACCACTGCAGCTGTCTCAGCATTATAAGACACCCTAAGCCCAGGCTTACTGTGAACCTCTTGAAGGCTTCAAGGTTGACACAGCTTTCTGACCCAGATGGACCTGGGAAAGACTCAAGAAGGGTACTGGGGTTGTGTGAAAATGCTGAATGACTGTCCCAGTGGCCCAGATATGTGCATACCTCCTAGCAAGTCTCTGTACAGGTGGGCTGTGTCCCCAAGTGCAGCAAGAGTAGCAAAAGGCCTGGGCCCTTTTGGGAGCTGCTATGAGAAGGAGGCTAGTAGGCCCATGTCAATTCAGATAAGCATGCATCATCCAGCAGATTCCTGCACAAGTGGGCTAGTTTCTTGACTGCTGCAGGAAGGGCCAGAGCTGAGTTTGGTTCCCTGCAAGATCTGCTGTGAAACAGAGGCTGGCATGCTGGTATAGCTACCTTACTGAAGCAGGAGGGTTTTGAGCTGAAATTGGGCCCACTTGTGAAAGAGTAAAGGCAGACCCAGAGCACGCCAAACGCAGTCAAGACATCTTTTTTAGCAGAGTCAGGTCAGGTTGCGCAGAGAGAGAGAGTGCTGTTGGGATGGGATATTTATATCCCTTAGGGCTACGTGGGTATCGATGATTGGGTCTGGGGGGCGGGTCTGGGGATGAGCGGCGGGGGGGGAGCGGGAGGTGTTATTTTCTTATTGGTTCTTTCTTGGCGGGTTTAACATTGCGTCAGGTGTGGAGAGGGAGGAAGAACCTGGAACTGTCGCCATCTTGTGGTACCTTACGTGTCTGTGCCACCCAACAACTTGGGATTTTCAGAGGTCAATCTCAGTGTAGAGGGGTACATGCCACCCAGCAAGTTCCTGCACAGATAGGATAGTTCCTCAACTGCAGTGAGAGGGACCAGAGCTGAGATTGGGCCCCCTCAGGATCTGCTGTGGGATAAAGGTTATAGAGCCCAGTCTTGTTGGCTCAGAGGGCACATGTCTCACAGGAGGACCCTGCAAAAATGGGATAGTTCCTTGACTGCAGCAGAAGGGACTGGGCTCCTTTGGGATCTCCTGTGTGATGCAGCATGGAAAGTCCATCTTGTTGGCCCAGACAGGTACTCATTTCCCAGCAGATCTCAGCACAGATGGGATAGTTTCTCAACTGCAGTGAGAGGCACTGGAGCTGAGAGTGGACCCCCTTGGGATCTCCTGTGAGACAGAGGTTGGCAAGCCCATCACGGAGGCTCAGATTTCCGGGTTACAAGAGATGAGTGAGTCTCCCTTTGGGATTCTTGTGTGAGTAGCTCTGAGCTGGGATCTCAGCTAAGAAAGGTGTAAGCAGAGCCACAGCGCACTTTTCAGGGTCACTGCCAAGATCAATGTCAGCAGGCAGACAAGCCTTTCCACCAAGGCACTGGTGTGCATGATTCCTTCTGGAACCCTTGGCAGATGGTTTTGGTTGTAAGCTCAAAGCCGAATGAGACTTTAAACAGGCCCCTTCAAGGCCTAGGATGTTACTGGGCTTGAATCTGCAAGAAATCTTGGCAAATCAGCCACTTGGGTGTTGGTCTGCAATCTAAAAATGATTCTCCTGGGTCTTGGGCTCCACTGGGTATTTGAGGAACTCCTACCTGAATCCTGAGGCTCCTGCAGAGAGACTTTTGACTTGGAATGGGTGCAGAATTGTTGTTGTTCTGGGAGATATGATTAGGTAATTTTCTAGTCTGCCATCGTGGTGACATCACCCCTCAATATTTTTAATTACCACCAAAATCAATCAGTTTATAGCTGATCTTTCCTCTGTCTCCAGATTTGTATTTTCAACTGCTTAATTGACATCTCTACTTTGATGTTCTCTAGTTATCTCAAACTCAACTTATCCTAATAGAATTTATCATTTTATCCAATTCTGTTATGTCTTATATGCTTTATATCACTATAGGTTTTATCTAATCCAGAAACTAGGGGATTATTTTAGATTCCTTCACACTTCATGTTTAATCAGCCAGTAAGGCTAAAACTTACCACTTTTCATTGCTTCCCTGAATCATTACAATAATTATCCATTTTTCCCTCTCACAATCCAGTTGCTTTAATCAAATTTATACTTTCTATCGCATTTTCCCATATTTCATACTTTTTTCAATGTCAATCCAAGCCTATGATTTTCCTGTTGAAATACTTTCCAGTGGCCCCCTACTGTCTGCAAGATTTAGTTCAATACTTTAGTATTAACTCTTTGATGATTTGACTTCTTTATTATCTTGCCTCCCCCGTCTTTCCAGCTTTCACTCTTGACTTCCTCCTCCCTGTCATTAAATTTTAATATATTTATTTTAGCTGTGATCTCTCCCACTTTTCTAATAAGCTAAAGTCTTCTGTTCAAAATGTCTTCCTACCTTTCTGCTTGGTAAACTAGTAATCCCCTGCTCAGGGGTCTTTCATAAAGCTTTATTCCTCTTGTTTCACATCTGAAGGATTATTTCTTCTGTCTTATTTCTACTTTTTTATACTCTGTTTATATGTCATAGATAGTCTTAATTTGGTAGCTATTTGTTTCATCCCCTAAAATAAAGTCTCCTTGTCATCAGGTACCTTATTAATTGTTGATACTCCAGAGCTTAATATATTATTCATTGGCATACAGTAGACAATCTGAAAAAAATGAGCTAAGTGCTGAAATTCTTAGAATCAAGCAACCTTAGTTTACAGTGTTAGATAACAATTAGTGAAACATCTTTCTGAAGTAATGTTCCATATTAGAAGAGAGGGTGAATTGAATTCAGGACAGATTTCTAGGAAATTCTCCTTATTGTGGAAAAACAGTCTGTCTGCTTTGAAAAGCAGTTGAACAGATGATCCAAACAATGACAAGAAGAAAGAAGCAAGGGGAAAGAAAGATAAGAAAGATAGCAGATATGTTCAGGGCAGAAAGGAACTTTAAATAAGGAGAACAGAAGTCAAAAAACAATGAAGGAAATATGAATTAGAGGACTTTTGATTCATACTTTGGTAGAAACTAGTTAAAGTAGAAGAACTCAGACTGTAAAATGTGCTTTCTACTTGTACGGACATAAGTATTTAAAGTTTTCCTGTGAATTATACGGCATCCTGGCCCAAGTCTTTATAGCCTTCACTCTAGAGATAATAATGAATCTTTTTTACAGTCTCTTACAAAAGCTCTATTATGGAGAGTTGACAGCTATTCAGAGTACCTAGATAACAAATTCATCCGGCAATAATCTCATATTTAAATAGGGAAAAGCTTTCCCCTTGCAGCCTAGAAAAACATGAGCAGAGACATTTTTGAATACCGAGGAGAAAAATTCACCTTGTTTGTATTTTATTTTGCACAGTCTGTAGGCTTTGTAACTGCTTTGTTATACAGAGATATCATTAGGACCCACACCAGGCATCAGCAACAGCAAAATTCTCACATTTCTAGGGTTTTTAAAGAGTGCTCTCAGCTTCCTCAGCAACAGATGTAAGATCATTTTGTCTTCGAAACTGGAAAAAAGTAACCTCTTACAAATCGTATCATGTTTCTTAAAATTGTACAACTAATAAATAGATCTTTTTCTTAAAAAATACAGGTAATACTGATATTTATAGAGTAAAATCTTAAAGTATCCTACTTCTGTCCCATTCCTATTTCAACCTTCTTTCTTTCTTTCTTCCTTTCTTTCTTTCTCTCTTTCTCTTTCTTCCCTTCCTCCCTTCCTCCCTTTCTTCTTTCTTTCTTTCTTTCTTTCTTTCTTTCTTTCTTTCTTTCTCTCTCTTTCTTTCCTTCATTTCCTTCCTTCCTTCCTTCCTTCCTTCCTTCCTTCCTTCCTTCCTTCCTTCCTTCCTTCCTTCCTTCCTTCTTCCCTTCCTCCCTTTCTTCTTTCTTTCTGTCTCTTTCTTTTTCTTTCTCCTTCCTTCCTTCCTTCCTTGGGTTTTTTTTTTTTTTTTCAAGGTCTTGTTCTGTCACCCAGGCTGGAGTGCAGTGGTGCAGTCTCGGCTCACTGCAACCCCCTCTCTCTCAGGTTCAGACTCAAGCCATTCTCATGCCCCAGCCACCGGAGTAGTTAGGATTACAGGCCTGTGCCACCATGCCTGGCTAATTTTTTTGTATTTTTAGTAGAGACGGGGTTTCACCATGTTGACCAAGCTGATCTTGAACTCCTGGCCTCAAGTGATCCTCCTGCCTCAGACTCCCAAAGTGTTAGGATTACAGGTGTGAGCCACCATGACCAGCCTTCAACCTACTTTCTTAATTTCTGTTGGATCACTTGTATCTTTTGGTATACTTTCAAACTTTTATAATAAAAATAACCATAGTCTTCTTGAACATAAATCTTAATAGATGCCAGCACCCTAGCCTCTCAAGACATTTCTCACCTATTACCTATTCCTTCCCTTCAAGGTAATGGTCATTTTGACTTTTAGATAAGGTCATCGGTCCTGTCAATTTTTTTTCTAGTTTCATCAACTAAGCTTCACCCCTAAACACTATAGGTTAGCTTTAGTTTTACCTGGTTTCAAACTTCATATGAATGGAATGTTTTAAAAGTATGCATTCTTTTGAGTTTTTATACTCAACATTTTATTTGTAAGATCCATCCATGTTGTTAAGTGCAGGTATATTTCCTTTTAATCACCATGTCAAATTTCAATAAAGTAATACACCTCAACTTATTCACCACTCACCCATCTGTGTTGTTTCCACTTTGGGGCTACTATGAATAATACTGCTGTCTATATATTCCTGGAAGTTTATCTTAATGCATAAGTGCAAATGTTTCTGTTAGTTATATACCAAGGACTTAAATTACTGATCATAGGGTTTGCACATTTTAATTTTTAGTAGGTAATGCCCAAAAGGTTTTAAAAATTGTTGCAATAACTTATATTTCAACTAGGAGTGTGAGAGATATTTCTTTTATCCATAATCTTTGCTATCAGTTGGCATTGTCAATATTTTGAAATTCAGTCATTCCAGTAGGTACTTTAAAATATCTCACTGTCATTTTAATGTTATTATTACAATGAATAGATTTATATCTGACATTTTGTTATTTGTTTTATACGTGTCTCATGTGTTTTCTCTTCCTTTCCTTTTTCTTTTTTTTTGTGAGATAGAGTTTTGCTCTGTCACCCATGCTGGGGTACAGTGGCCTGACTATGGCTCATTGCAGCCTTGACCTCCTGGGTTCCAAGTGATCCTCCCACTTCAGCTGCCCAAGTAGCTGGGACCACAGGCATGTGGCACTATGCCTAGCTAGTGTTTTTATTTTTACTTTTTTGTAGAGATGAGGTCTCGTCATGTTGCCCAGGCTGGTCTTGAACTCCTGGGCTCAAATGGTCCTCCCAAGTTGGCCTCCCAAAATGCTGGGAATATGGGTATTAACCAACCAAGCCTGGGCATTGTGTTCTTTCTTTATTCTTTAAAAATTAAACATACTTTGTGTATGTTAATTCCCTTATTTTTAAGCTATTATAGTTTTAGCTTGCTTAATCACTAAATAAGCACCCTAATTTATCACAGTCTACTTCAGATGAATGCTAATTCAATTCCAGTAAAATACAGCAACTTTATTCCCATATAACTAATTCCCTTTCCTTTTCTTTGTGCTATTATTGTCATCTATTCTATCTATATATATTATGTAACTACCAATATGGTGTTATAATTACTGCTTTTATAATCTTATCTTTTAAAATTTAAGAGAAAAATTGAGAAACTATCTATTGAAGAAGGGTTGGCAAGCTATGATACATGGACCAAATCTAGCCCACTCCCGTTTTTGTAAATAAAGTTTTGCTGGAACAAGCCATATCCATTCCTTTATGTATTGTCTATGAATACTTTCATGCTAAAAGTTGGAGCTGAGTAGTTATGACAGATGGAATTAATGTTACTAATAACATGACCTTAAATTAAGGTAATCATCCTGGATTACCTGGGTGAGCCCAATGCAATTAATGCAACTGTCTTTTAAATCAGTTAACAGAAAAAAACACAAAAGAAGTATTTATACTTATTTTCATAACCACCTACATAATTACTTTTACTGGTACTTTTTTTATTTATTCATGTGCATTTGAGTTTCATCTGATGTCACTTCTTTTCAGTCTAAAGAACTTCCTTTAGTGTTTCTCATGAGGAATTTCTGCTAGCAACACATTATTCATCTGTGTGTGTCTCTATTTCACCTTCATTTTTGAGGGGTAGTTTTAAAGGATAAAGAATTCCTGCCTGACTGTTTTTCCCCCTGCACTTTAACATCCCATTCCACTACCTTCGGGCCTCCATTGTTTTGGATGAAAACCCAGCTGTTAATATTACCGTGGTTCCTTTATATATGAAGAGTCTTGTTTTTATTTTTTTTTTGCTGCTTTCAAGATTTTCTTTTTTATCAATTTGACATGGAGGTGTCTAGGAGGATCTCTTTGTGTTTATTTTACTTGAAGATCCTTGAGCTTTTTGGATGTATTGAATATTTTCCATGAAATTAGGGGAATTTGGGGGCCATTATTTGTTTAATTTTTTTCTGGTACTGCCCATTTTTATGGGACTCCCATTATACATGTGATGGTATCTCAAAGGATTTTGAGGTTCTGTACAGTTTTCTTCATTTTCTTTTTTTCCTGTTTTTTGGACTGGGCAATATCTTTTTTGCTATCTTTATATCTGTTTATTTTGTCTTTCGTCAGCTCACCTCTGCTCTTGAGTTCCTCTAGTGGCTTTTCGTTTCAGTTCTTGTATTTTTAAACTCTAGAACCTCCATTGGGTTTTTTATAATTTCTGTTTCTTTTATTGACTTTTATTTGATGAACCATTGTTGCCATCTTATAATTCTTCAAACATATTTACTTTACTAATTTTTGAAGCCTTTCTTTGTTAAGTCCAACATTTATTCTTCCCTTGCTCAAAGACACTGCGTCTATTAAGTGTTGTTTTAAACTCTATGGGTAACTATTTCCTATTGTTTGCATACTTTTTGTTGTTGAAAACTGGACATTTTAGATAATATATGGTAGCAATTTTAGATTCTGATTGCCTTATTTCCCAGGAGTGGTGGTTATTGCTAACCACCAGTATCTTGGAATACTGGAAGTCCTAACTCCCAGTACCTTGGAATGTGACTATATTTGGAAATAGGGTCTTTGAAGTGGCAATGAAGTTATAATAAGGTAATTAGAATGAGCCCTAATCCAATATGACTGGTGAGCTTAGAAGAGACTAGGACACAGACAAATAAAGAGAGAAGACCATGTGAAGACGCAGAAGACAGCCAAGTGAAAGCCAAGGAGAGAGGCCTCAGAAGAAACTAACCCTGCCAACACCTTGATCTTGAACTTCTAGCCTCTAGAATTGTAAGGAAATAAGTTTGTTGTTTAAGCTACAGTCTGTGGTGCTTTGTTATAGAAGCTCTAGGAAAGTATTAGACACCTTGAGCCAGTAAGACTTCTACCCTTTCCCAATGAATCAGTGTAGCTTGAGCAATATATTCAAATTTGAGGCTGCCCCAGCTTTTACTTTATTTTTGCAACGCCTCTTGTTCAACCAAGGGCTCGCTAGGACCTTCTCCTGTCTCCTTAGTATGTATATAGCTTTGCATATATTTATATTCTTCCAGACTACAGGGGAAAAGTAGGAAGTTATCAAGGTCCACAGTGGCTGTCCTGTTCTTCACATTTCTCTGTTGAGTTTCTGGTTGGTTGCTAGTAAATTTTTTGCCCCAACAAGTATTGTGATCTTAGTCAGGCTAGGAGTGACCTTGGCCTTATCTGCTTGTTTGCCACTGGGATTACTGTTGTTTTAATAACGCTCTTGGTCATGGAACTTTCTGAGTTCTGTTCCAAATAAAACTAGTCATCTCAAGCAATGAGGCTGCTGGGCCTCACAGTCTGACCCACCAAGGGAAACTTCTGTGTAATGGAATCTGGGGGTGGGGTGGTATATTAGTCTGTTTTCACATTGCTATAACAAACTTGCCAAGACTGGGTAATTTATAAAGGAAAGAGGTTTAATTGACTTACAGTTCCACATGGCTGGGGAGACCTCAGGAAACTTATAATAATGGCATAAGGCAAAGGGGAGGCAAGGACCTTTTTCACATGGCAGCAGGAGAAAGAAGACTGAGTGAACGAGGAACTTGCTAAACACTTATAAAACTATCAGATCTCATGAGAACTCACTATCATGAGAATAGCATGGGGAAAACTGCCCCCATGATCCAATTTCCTCCCATCAGGTTCCTCCTTCAACAGCTGGGGATTACAATTCAAGATGAGATTTGGGTGGGGACACAAAGCCTAACCATATCAGGTGGGAAGAGTGAGAACAGTCCCAAGCTAACATGCCACAGACATCCACTGTTCTTACTGAGGTCCAGTAGATTTTCTTAAATAAACACTTCTCAAGTTCTTGTATGCTTGGTCAACTTCCTGAATCTTTAGAAGGTTGTTTATTGACAATTTTGTTCAGTTTTATAATTTCATTTTTAGGGAGAGTTACCATGTCCTCAATCAGCCATTCTGGAAATGCAACTCATTCCCTCTCTTCAGAAATCCTTTTACCATATAGTCTTATAGTTGTTTCCGTATTTCAATCAGTTGTTGATCATAGTAGTCTTCCTTGACCATCCTACATAAAATAATCTTGCCTTATCTCCTTACTTTGCTTTATTTTACTTCATAACATTTTTCAGTTATTGACATTTTATATTTTTATGTGTTTGTTTATTGCCTTTCTCTCCCAATGGAATGCAAACTCCCTAATGGAAAAGCCATTGTTTTGTTGATCATTGCATCCTTAGTGCCTATGACAATGCCTAGCAAATAGCATGCTCTCCATAAATATTTGAGAAAGAATGAATGAATTTTAGATATGTAGTCTTTTAAGCTTGTGAGAAAATAGTCATTCTCATAAACTTTTGTGAGTTGTTATAGCATTTTGGGATGTTGTTACACTTGATCCTGCAATTACATTTCTAGGAATCAAACACCTAAAGAATTAGTGGTCCTGTATGCAAAAATATTTATACTCAAATGTTCACTGCATCATTGTTTATAATTTAGAAAAAACTGGAAACCAAGCTACATATGCAGTAATTAGGGAATGTTAAATACTAAGAAAAACAATGAGGGCAATAAAAGGCAGTATTTAGATATGTTTTGTAATGGAAAGATATTTCTAATCATTGCAAAAAATGCATGTGACAAAACAATGTGAATATAATACATACAATTAGTAAAAAAGAGAATGTGTGTGTATTGGTCTTTTTTTGTATAGAATTGGATGTGTGGATATGATGAGAACCATATTAAGGAAAAATCACTTTTTACTCTATATGCTTTTTACTTTTAAATGTAGTTTCATGTATTACTTTTATAATTTTATGCTTTCTATTCGTAAAATAACAAACATAAAAAATAAAGGCAATATCACACCTTCCATTTATATTAGTTCTAAATATTTTGTATCAGTGCACTTCATCTCCCCATAGAGTGTAGTTACTAGAAATCAACATCTTTTGATTTGCCAGAGAGTGGGTAAACACTTACCAAATTGGAACAGCTGCATATTGAGTGTGTAAGTGCAATAGAAAATTCCAAAGTGTAGAAGAACAGTAAAATACGTGATACTTCCCTCCCAAGTTTCTATAACCAAAAAACAGGGAGAAATCTTATGTTATTATCTTTAGTGAGTGCAAACATGATCATGGAAGGAACTACTGGTATGAGAGTAAAAAAAAAAAAAAAAAAAAAAGGAAGGAAAATAAGAACAGATAAACCTTTCACCATTTGATTTCCTTAGACCTTTCTACTCCTTTGCCCTCTGCTATACTTTCCCTAGCTTTTGGTTCCTCAATTCAGCATCTGTGGCTTCTGTATTTGATCTCCATTGCTTAGCATTCTTGTCTCACTTCTGAGAGCTTTTACAGAGTCACTGGCACAGCTCACTATCTAAGCTCTTCAGTTACTAAGATTTGACTCTCCTGTCTCTAATGATAAGATGGCCACCAACAGATTTATCAAGCAATCCTTTTCTATTAAAACAGCTATTTTTGATGACAACCCTTCTTAAATTTACATACGTGGTGATAAAACTCTCACATACATATTGCTCTAATATCATTTAAAATGATTAATAAATTCAAAAAGAGTTCAAAGAACATTTAATTTGGAAGCATAAGGTGATTGTGACTGCTGGGATAAATAAAACAGATTCCCTTCTGTTGCTATCAGAAAGATATTTTCAACTATAAATCTGATTGGTTAGTTATGTGAATAATATTGGTACTCATCCTGAAAATGTGGGTTTTGTGCTAGCTGTGGAAAGACAAGAATGATACTCAGATCTAGAAATAATGACATCATAATTCTCTCCCCTTCAATTCCTTCTCTAACTCTTCCTCCTCCTTCTTTGTTTGGTTTATTTAATATCTTTTATATTCAAGAAACTATCTGGTAGTAGGAATTAGATGATAGGAATGCAATGATACATAAAAACTTCCTGATTTCTTAGAGTTTATAATGAAGTAGAAGAGACAGAAAGATAATATAAGGTACCATATAAAATGGATAAAAACTTGCTCAATCATTACAGGGGACAGGAGGGACAGGAGGTTCACTCCAAGCTATTACTCTCTGGGAAGGCTTCATAAAGTGGTAGGACCTTTGAAATAAGGGTAGGACTGAGAAAAACGAAGGCAGGAAGCAGCATTCTAGGCAACTTTAAATTTTTATTTGCTTGTTTCCTTGTAACCTATCTTGTTTCAGAAAGAGTTTAATAGCATAAATTAAAAGTGTGACAAAACAATTTAAAAATTGAGACATAAAATAGAGCCAATAGTAAAATATGTATCAGAACATCCTATGGTTTTTAATGTGAGAACAAAACAATGTAAGCAATATAACGTTTTGAGAAAATAATAAAACATGTTTTAACTGAATTAGAGTGTTCATTCATATATGATATAAACAGGAAGATAAGGAAAAGATGTAGAAGGTTTGAAATACCAAGGTAAATAATTTTGATTTAATTTTGTTGGCAGAAATGCACAGTCATAACAATCATAACATTTTAGCTAGAAAGTACTTGGGACCTCTTAGCTGACAAGACTGTGAAAAGTCAGTTTGCCCATATTCCTTATTATTTTTTTAATTTAATTTTTTTCAAGACTGAGTCTCGCTCTGTCACCCACGCTGGAGTGCAGTGGCACAATCTCGGCTCACTGCAACCTCTGCCTCCCGGGTTCAAGCGATTCTCATGCCTCAGCCTCCGGAGTAGCTGGGATTACAGGTGCCCACCGCCATGCCCAGCTAACTTTTGTATTTTTAGTGGAGACAGGGTTTCACCTTGTTGGCCAGGCTGGTCTCGAACATCTGATCTCAAGTGATCCACCTGCCTTGGCCTTCCAAAGTGCTGGGATTACAGGCGTGAGCCACCGTGCCTGGCCCCATATTCTTTAATTTATATGAGAGTGCTATTCTAAAACTCCCTCCCTGACTGAAAGCGGCAAAAGGTCGGCCAGAGCAGCTCAAATATGAAAACAACTGAGGAAATGGAAACACACACACACACACACACACACACACACACACACACACACAGAGAGAGAGAGAGAGAGAGAGAGAGAGAGAGAATGAATGAGTCCCTGGCAGATGATGTAAACTGTAAGCTTCTGGACCCAGCTTAAGTAAGTAAGTGACCCTTTTTGCCTCAAGTCAACTTGGGTTGTATTTCCTGTTACTTAAAACCAAGATAACCCTAATTAATAAATACTTAAATGAAGAATAAGCAATATTTGGTAATTATAAAGACAGTAGAAAGAGAGATGAGGTATTTTGTCAAGGTTTTGTGTGTGGGAGATTGAAACGAGGGAGTCTTGCAGTATAGTATTTTTGAGGAGGTAATTTCCATTTTATATCTGTTGAGTTTGATATGATAGTGATAGAAGCATAGCCAAGTAGAAAAGTCAAACTAGCTTTTAAAACAACAGGCTAGGAGTTTGGAAGAAAGAACAGAGCAGTTAACTAGCAGGCATTTTCTTCATTTTACACAAAAGAAAACTTGGAAACAGTTAAGAAACTTTTCTAGGGGTTTACACACAGTGAGTACTGAGGGTATTTAAATAAGTGCACTCTGACTCTGGAATCTATGCTATTAACCATTCGGCCATATGAGGAGTATATTTCAGATGCATGCACTTTTCTAACTGCTGGGGAACACTGATAACTTGATGAGTTTGTAGATTTAGCCAAGCCCCTTGCTTATGTTAGAAAAGTTGGCATGTAAAAGTCCTGTAAAGTGTTGGCTGCCTTAGCAAGTTTAAGTATATAATTCTATAATGGCACTAGAAAAAGATGGTGGCTTTGAGATATAAGTCTAATATACAAGTTCATTTTGTGTAACTTATCACAGCGAACTTGTGCTGAAACTTGTGATTTTGAGAGACTGTAAAACTGGTCGTTATTACTGAATTCAGATCAGATAAATACAGACTACAATGGTTTGTCACACTGACTGCAAAAGGCAATCCTTGGCAATTATGCCATATTAAACTGATAATTAAAAGTTTATGAATAAGAATGGTGACATATAACTTGAAACAATTATGCACTTAATAACTTAAGTCCTCCTTTCCTATTCTATGCCCTCAAAATTAGAACTAAAGATTTCTAGATTGAATGTTCAGGGCAACTGGACAATTTTCTTACAATTTACAGGGAAGATCTGGTCCATGTTTGTTTACATAATCACTCGTTACAGATAATATATTTTGGGGTATTACTGCATTTTTCTATTATTGTATCACTGTCCTCCAGGGTTTTGTTCTCCAGGTTTGGGTTCTTTCCCCTGACGTCCCCCTTAATAACATGTCACAGGTATGGAGAGAAAGTGTGTAGGGGAGGAGGAGGAAGTTTATCCTTCACCTGCAATGATGCTTCTACTCATTACTGAAATTGTTATTTGTTTTATTCTGTTGGTCAAACAAGGTGTTTCACTCTAATTTGTCCTCATTTTAAATGTGAGATTTTGTATTAACTTTGCTAAGGTCTTTTGCCCCACTAATATTCTATGATTCTGAATTTAAAGCCAATATAATTAAAATAAAACTATTGTGTTATCAGTAAAGATCATCACCTTTACTGAAGAACTAAATGGAAATAAGTTAGGTTTATTTATATTTAGCATTTTTGGCCTTAAAGCAAAATTCATGTAAGATGCAAAGATAGGCTATGTAAGAAAAGCTCTATGTTAAGCCAGAAATTACTAGGTGTCTACAATTTGAACCATATGTGTCAGTAGCAAATTCTTTTGTTTATTTGCAAAATGGTTTTATGGTCCAGGATTATGCTTTTCTTGTATTAAGAGAATCATTAAGTGACTCTGTGCCTACTACATAGAAACTTGCCACTGAAGCTTTCAAATTTTTACTCACTTTAATTCAGCAAGTCAAGAATTCAAACATTCTCTTAATATTTACTAAAACTCACAGCCTAGAATTATTTTTGATTTAAAATTTTCAATCAAGAGCTCACTACTAAATCAAAGAATTTCATGAGGACCAATAAAAGCCTCATCTTACCTCCTAAGATTTCAAAATTATTAAAAAGAATAATTTTAAAATTAATATGTTCCCATAGAATTGGTCACTTACCGCTTGTCCATAATTCCTGTATGACACAGAATTAAAATGAGACAACTCTATTATTGTTAGAGTTACTGCAGTAATTGTAGTAATTATGCAGATGATGTTTATGATTAAAGTACATATAATCTGAAAAGGAGACAGAGGGCAAATTTTTATATTCAGAATAAACATTTTGGTGTAATAGTTTGCATTGCTGAAAAAAGTCATCTAGTTAAAACTTTGATCTAGTTTCTGCAGTCTTAGAAGTATTAAGTATTAAGAAAATATTTTTCTGATTTATATGAAGCCCATTTAATCTGGAGGAAACATTAACACCATCAGTCCATTAATCATTAATCTTCCATTTAGGCTAAAAGGTATTGTATTTTTCGGTGCCGGGCGTGGTGGCTCATGCCTGTAATCCCAGCACTTTGAGAGGCCGAGACAGGTGGATCACGAGGTCAGGAGATCGAGACCATCCTGGCTAACACGGTGAGACTCCGTCTCTACTAAAAATACAAAAAAATTAGCCGGGTGTGGTGGCAGGCGCCTGTAGTCCCAGCTACTCCGGAGGCTGAGGCAGGAGAATGGCGTGAACCCGGGAGGCGGAGCTTGCAGTGAGCCGAGATTGTGCCACTGAACTCCAGCCTGAGCGACAGAGCTAGACTCTATCTCAAAAAAAAAAAAAGTATTGTGTTTTTCAATGTTATTGGTCATTTGGATGAAAGCACATAAGGTATGATTTGGACAAAAGTGGTTCCATTGTAAGAAAAAAAGAAAATGGAAAATGATTGCTTGTAGAAATAGGAGTTAGTTGATAAAATTTTAACTCTGGGTTTTCATTATCTAAGAAAATCTATCAATATCTTCAGACATCTTTTTTTATCTGTAAAATTATGAGGACAGACTAATTTCTAAGGTATGTTTTAGCTCTAAGATTCTAAAGTGTTCTTCTTCCCAATTCTATCCACCTATACCATGCATGGATCTTTAATCTGGACCAACTCCCTACTTTGTTACAAGATATAATCTTGTTCCCAAACTGGATAGTTCAGAACATGAAGTTTTACAGTAGTATAATGTCTATATCTAAAAGCATTAGGTCCTATTAAAATTTTTTAATTATAAAGTTTATACAATGTTAAAAGGTAGAACATCAAACAAAACAAAAACTATATATTTAGAAACCTATACATAAAGTAATCATGATTTTAACCAATACAGTATATTTGTCTACATTAAATTATGTTCTTCTAGATTCATTCTTAATTCCTTCATTTATTTTACAGGCAGGGTAGATTCCTTCATTGTTTAGATGTTATATTTTCATTAAAACTTAACATTTAGCTTTGTGATAAGTGATTTCTAGAGATACCTCAAACATTTCAACTTACTCCAGATCGAGTCGGATACTTTGTTACTCTTATTAGGAAGACTCCTGCAATGATAAACTGGATATAAAAACATATTTATAAATACTCATTGATAATGCTTGCCAATTTAGAATGTACTTTTAATAACTCTTCTAAGTTAATTATTTTAAGAATGCTAATAGTAACAAAATATACAGAAGTTTTAGTAGATGGGTCGGGACAAATTTACGTCATGTAGTAATACATTGAAAGGTAATAGTAGAGTCAATCATAACAGAAACATATAGGGGACAGTGGGCAGATTCACATTGTGATAATATGCCAGATAGCCTAAGCAGTCCTGAACTGGGAACCAAGTTTGCTTTTATGTGTACGAGATACATCATATATAACTCATTTGATTATTGCTTTTAATGTTATCCTTCCTAATGAGATGATGACACTAATTATGATTACTATGTACATATCCAAATATGGAAAAAGTGGTTCAAGAATCTATTCCATATTGTGATGGTACAAAATATGCAGTCTCTTTTATGAGATTGTAGTCATTATTAAGGTAATGGCAGAAATTCGTGCCTTTGCCTTTGTTTTTTAAAACAGAGTTTCCATTATTTCATGTCAGGAAGTCTGTCTACTTCCAAGAAGTATAAAACTCTGCCATATTGTTTGAAGATGGGTTGCAGAATTTCCTCAAAGTATTCCTTGTCTTATTTGTTTTAGTGATAAGACACTAAAGATCCAAGTCAAAGGCTATTTTTGTCATGTCACTATATATAGGAAGCCCAAACCTGAAGCTTACAAACTTCCAATGGATAATTTTAAATCTATTTGTTCAGCACTTCATTCCACAACAAAAGCTGAGATTTCTAAGGAGGTACACAGTGAAGGTAAGAACTAGCTCAGAATTTAAAGTGAAAATATCTTGTGAATTTTGAATTAGAGTGCTCTCTAATGAGATTATCTTCAGATTACTATGTGTTTTACAAAATGCCTTTCAAAGTTTAGGCTTAAGTGAGAAGTTTAGTATTAAATTACACGTAGTTGAAATTTTAGATAAGTTATCTTAGGAGTTTAATATACTATTTTTATAATGTGAATGGTCAAACACTAAGGAAAATGCATCATTTATTTGGATTTTGTTGGAAAATCCACAGTTTTTCTCCTATTTTTTAAGGTAGTGCTTTGACACTTGTGACCTAGTACATCATTTGTCATTTATCACCTATGAACCAGTGCATTATTTATGAGCCATGCATCTTTTATGAACCATGTATCATTTATCTGGATTTTTTGTGAAAATTCAATATTTTTCTCCTTTTTTTTAAGGCAATCCATTGACACTTATGAGCTAGTATATGTATAAAAATGGGAGACCTCCTAGAAATCATTGTTTCTTCTAGTGATTAATTGCTGTCTCAATGGGCAGCCATATTGTATCCTACAGCCCTCATTCCATCTGTCTGAAGTGTGGGATAAGCAGTTTCCTTGCTCATTATTGCTATCCAACCATTCTTTCTTCCTCCACCTTTGAGTCACATGTCAGTTTCTATAACTCACCATCTTTCATGGTTTAAGTAATCTATTGACCCCTTGGCCATTCCTCTTTTGGAATGAATTGAAATTTTGACTCTCTGATTCTCTCTCCAACATAACTTAATATTTGGTGATTTTTACACACACACACACACACAAACACATACATACATATATATGTGTATATGTGTATATATACATGCATATATATATATGCATCTATCTATCTATCTATCTATCTATCTATCTATCTATCTAATCTTTTGATATGGTTTGGCTCTGTGTCCCCACTCAAATCTCATTTTGTAGCTTCCATAATTCCCACGTGTTGTGGGTGGGACCCAGTGGGAGATAATTGAATCATGGGAGCAGGTCCTTCCCATGCTGTTCTTGTGATAGTGAGTAAGTCCTGTGAGGTCTGATGGTTTTAAAAATGGGAGTTTCCCTGCACAAGCCCTCTCTCTTCGCCTGCTGCCATCCACGTAAGATGTGACTTGTTCCTCCTTGCCTTCTGCCACAATTGTGAGGCCTTCCCAGCCATGAGAAACTGTAAGTCCAACAAACCTCTGTCTTTTGTAAATTGCCCAGTCTCAGGTATGTCTTTATCAGCAGCATGAAAATGGACTAATACAGTAAATTGGTACCAGGAGTGGGGTGCTGCTGTAAAGATACCCAAAAGTGTGGAAGAGACTTTGGAACTGGGTAACAGGCAGATGTTGGAACACTTTGGAGGACTTAGAGGAAGACAGAAAAATGTGGGAAAGTTTGGAACTCCCTAGAGACTTGTCAAATGGCTTCGACCAAAATGCCGATAATGATATGAAAAATGAAATCAAGACTGAGGTGGTCTCAGATGGAAGATGAGGAATTTGTTGGGAATTAGAGCAAAGGTGACTCTTGTTATATTTTAGCAAAGAGACTGGTGGCATTTTTCCCTAGAGATTTGTGGAATTTTGAACTTGAGAGAGATGATTTAAGGTATCTGGCAGAAGAAATTTCTAAGCAGCAAACCTTTCAAGAGGTGACTTGGATGCTGTTAAAGGCATTCAGTTTTATAAAGGAAGCAGATCATAAAAGTTCAAAAAATTTGCAGCCTGACAATGTGATAGAAAAGAAAAACCCATTTTCTGAAGAGAAATTTAAGCCAGCTGCAGAAATTTGTATAAGTAACGAGGACCTGAATGTTAATTCTCAAGACAATGGGGAAAATATCTCCAGGGCATGTCCAAGATCTTCATGGCAGCCCCTCCCATCACAGACCCTGAAGCCTAGGAAGAAAAAGTGGTTTAATGGGCCAGGCCCAGGGCCCCCATGCTATGTGCAGCCTAGGGACTTGGTGCCCTGCATCCCAGCTGCTTCATCTGTGGCTGAAAGGGGCCAATGTAGAGCTTGGGCCGTGGCTTCAGAGGGTGCAAGCCCCAAGCCTTGGCAGTTTCCATGTGGTGTTGAGCCTGCGGGTACACAGAAGTCAAGAATTGAGGTTTTGGAACCTCTGCCTAGATTTCAGAGGATACATGGAACTGCCTGGATGCCCAGCAGAAGTTTGCCGCAGGGGTGGGGCCCTCATGGAGAACCTCTCCTAGGGCAGTGCAGAAGGGAAATGTGGGGTTGGAGCTGCCACACAGAGTCCCTACTGAGGCACTGCCTAGTGGAGCTGTGAGAAGAAGGCCACCATCCTGCAGACCCCAGAATGGTAGATCTCTGACAACTTGCATCCTGTGCCTGGAAAAGCCACAGACAATGCCAGCCTGTGAAAACAGCCAGATCAGGGCTACACCATGTGAAGCCATGAGAGTAGAGCAGCCCAAGGCCATGGAGCCCACCTCTTGCATCAGCATAACCTGGATGTGAGACATGGAGTCAAAGGAAATCATTTTTGAGCTTTGATAAGATTTGACTGCCCCACTGGATTTTGGACTTGCATGGGGCCTATAGCCTTTGTTTCAACCAATTTCTCCCATTTGGAACAGCTGTATTTACTCAAGACTGTACCACCATTGTATCTAGGAAGTAACTAACTTGCTATTGATTTTATAGGCTCATAGGTGGAGAGGACCTTGCCTTGTCTCAGATGAGACTTTGGACTGTGCACTTTTGGGTTAATGCTGAAATGAGTTAAGACTTTGGGGGACAGTTGGGAAGGCATGATTGGTTTTGAAATGTGAAGACATGAAATTTAGGAGGGGCCAGGGGCACAAAACCTCTCATTTTTATAAACCATTAGATCTTGTGAGAACAGCATGGGAATGACTCTCCCCCTGTGATTCAGTTATCTTCCACCAGATCCCTCCCACAACACTTGGGAATTATGGGAGCTATAAGATGAGATTTGGGTGGGGATGCACAGCCAAACCATATCATCTTTCTAGTACCTTGGGCTTGTGGTTCTTGTTCTCTCCTCCCATCCCTGACTCCAAACTATCTTAGTCACTCACTCCCATAATCATTCTCTTGTCCTTGTTGTACCTTTCAAATCTTAGTTTCAAGTATTCCACCTGGTCACCACCTGCTATCTTTCTAGCTCATGCCTTCTAGTATTAAAATTCTAATAACCCTTTGACCCCACCTGAGTCTGTAATCTGAGAACTTCAACTCTCTGTTAAATTTTTCTTTCCATCACTAACTTAAATTTCATGGCCAACCATTACAAACACTGCCCTATATCCACTTGCAACTGCTTTGCACCTTTCTTGTTTTATTATAGTTGCATGGCTAAACAAAGATCCTGATTGTTTTTATCCTACTGCATGGTTGCACTCATGCAGCTGAACATGGCCTGAGAAAGGCATACAACCCATATTCATATCCTGCTCAAGTGTGTCCTTAATGCTGTATGAAAATAAAACCACCTCTCCATAATCTGTGCACTCTCACTTTTCCTCGATGATTATTTCATATTCTCTTGCCTTTCCTCAAACAACCAAACCACTTCCCCATCCTCAGTCTCAGCTCATCATCTTGCTTCCTAATTCATTGAGCTATTTGAAGCTACTGGAAAAAAAAAACTTCCACAGGCTTCCAACATCCTATCAAAGAAAACTCTCCATTCTCTGCCTTTCCCTTCTGTTTTTGTACTTTGAAACCATTTATAATTAGACTGGATAATTCTTTGTTGTGAGGAGCTGTCCTGTGGATCACAGGCTATTTAGCAGCATCTTTTGCCCCTGCCCACCTGATGTACACCTCCAGCTGTGAAAATCCAAAATATATCCAGATATTATAAAATGTTCTCAGGGGCAAAATCGCCTCTAGCTGAGAACCACTACCCTAGATAAACTTTCTATGCTCCTAGCTATTTGTGCATCAAAATCCATCACCTCTTGCCTACACAAATACTTGATTCCAATACCCACCCCCATTTACTCATATCATCAATTTTCTTTCTTTTGGTTCAGGCCTCTCAACAAAGGATATGATGCTTTTTCTTTCAACCCACAGAAACTAATAAGCAAACCCTCTCTTGAGCCAAATTTCCCCAGCTGTCACCCCATTACTTTATACCACATTACAGTAAAGTCCTTAAAGAAGCTGTCTGTTTACTGTCTGTAATTCCTCTCTTCCTATTTTTTTCTTAAATCAACTCCTACCAGGTTTTTGCTTCACAATTCCACTGAAACTACTTGTAAAATTTACTACTGACTTCCATATTGCTAAATCCAATGGTCAATTCATAGCCCTCATTTTATTTGACAAAACAACAAAATATAATACAATTGATCCTTCCTCATCTCTTCTAACAATTTCTTCACTTGGCTTCCAGGATGCCATGCACTCCAAGTTTTCCTCTACCTAGTGGCTATCTAGAAACCACAGGAGAGTGTCAGTAATGAAAAATTTAAAAAATGAGTACTGACTCATTGGGTGAGGAGACTGAAGTGAAGATAATAAACATGCAAGTTAATCATGCTAATGGATATTATAGTTAAGATTTTCTGTCTTTCACATATCTAGGGACAAACTGCCCTATGGTTGTCATTGTGTACTCCTGTACTCATATCTCTTGAAACAGCACTTGTAAATTAAAGGTGCTCAATATATATTTGTTGAAAAAAGGAATCTGACTTTGAATAAATTATCAACATGGGATTTAGTTACATAATTCTCCTGAAAACCTTGTTCAGAAACCGTTCCCTACCTTCTACTATTGGCATGAATATTATTTATTGTATGATTAAAGCAATATATATGTATTCTACTCACAAAAATTCCCCATAAAGTACATCCTGTTTTGTAAGTTACAGGTTCATACGTTCCAAAGACTCCTTTAATTTGTCCCATATACAAAACCAGTAGAAAGTACCACATGAAAACATGAAAGATGCCAATCATAATCTGGATAGCCTGTGAGAAGAGAATGCTGTTAGTACTGAAATAATGTAATTTAAAACACAATTCCAATAAGTGTTAACTATAAGAAGCATTTAACACCTTTACAAATACAAAAGTAAAACAGCAATGCACTTAATGATGTATTTCCTGCATTGGTTATCCCATAAAAAAGGACCAATCAGGAAGGACTGAGATTTACCCAATAGGAATCAGTCATACTGAAAGCAACAGGCTGTTCAATAATAGTAGCTCTGGCCAATTCTCCTGTAAGTTAACAGTTTGATTCTATCACTGGTAGTCTCCATACCTATCAAGTAATGGTATGAGAGGAGAATATTGGGGTTACTTTAGAGAAGATGTGGTTACTAATCTACTATAATGCAGGAAGCCATAAATCCAACATTTTCTTGTACATTAGTAATTTATTAAAGATGAATCACTTTTTGAATTTTATAAAGGTTTGATTCATCTTTTCCTTCAAGGAGTATTTGGTATGATTTTTTTCACAAGTATGCTGGAGTGAGGCATAATCCAACACAGCTATGCAGAAAATATCCAAAATGGACTCGCTTGAACTCGGTTTTCCCATTGGAGAGGGGAAGGATTTTGAATAGGGGAGAATTATTACTCAACTCTTAATTTGTAAGAAGATAATTATAATCCCAGCAAATTTATTTCTGAATTTATATGTGAACTAATATTTCATATATTTAATCACAGTTTTGGTTATTCTTTAAAAATGACAGAGGACACATAAATTTTATTTTCATATAAACTTTAACAGAAAGCTATTTAATGTTTTAAGAGTTCCAGCTCTTTGCAAAGCAGGCAGTCTATGAAATATGTAAGTGCAATTGGCTAACTTTAAAAAATACATTTCGGAGAAGTTTTTTTTTTTTTAAGGAAAAGTCTTTTTTGGTAATGATCGTGCATTTTTATAGATTTAGAATTTAAGGTTTCCCCTTGCATCAAATTTGCAAGAATGGTAATATTTCCAGAAATTCTTTGGATTTGCCTGGAGAAATATCCCCCACTAGACTGCAAAATCCCATAAGGCCTGGGATGTTTTATCACCAGCCTCTAATATGGTGCCTAGAATAGAGGAGACATCCAGCAAATACCTCTTATATAAGCATACTGGTGTCAAGAATAGTGATTCCTCCAGCCTGGGGGACAGAGCCAGACTCTGTCTCAAAAAAAAAAAAAAAAAAAAAAAAAGAATAGTGATTCCATGTGACTTTCCCAACTGCTAAAAAAGTAAGTGGGCTTGAAAAATACTATCTCTTTTTAAATGATTGACTATTGTTTTATATAAAACTATGAAATATCTAATTAGCCAAAGCTTATTAAGAATGCCAGTGTGTGGAGAAGGACAAGATAGGTTTTCTTATTTAAAAATGATTCTTAATCTAGAGCCAATATGAGTTCCAGGAGGTCAGACCCGCCTACCCCCTGCCCCCAGGAAAAAAAATGCGAAGGATTGCGACACGTACATAATTCTGGGAAGAAGATTCAGAGCTTTCATTCTATGCCAAAATGGTCTGTGACCCCAAAGAGTTTAAGAACCTCTGCTGAACAGTCGTATAGGCGACTTAGATAATTGATCTATGCAACATTCAAATTCAGAAGAAAAGTTCACGAGTGGAAAAGTTTTCTCCCCTTTGGATGTGAAAAAGCATGATACTCATAATTCCTTGGTGTTTATTAAGAAAGCTAAACTGTAACTTCACATGTTTATAACTTAATAGAAGAGACAAATTTATAATCATCCTACTGCATAGATATAAGTACAGTACTCTCTTTTTTCCTTTTAAACCTTACTTGGATTTCTCTATTATCCTGTGTGTGTTGGTTTAGTCTGTATACTATATCTCAGCACATTAAGGAACATGAGATCAGTCAAAATTTGTAGAAGACAATCAACATTTGAAAAAAAATAAACTTTTACCCTTTTGATTTAACCAAGTCTCTCCCCCTTTAGATCCAATATATCCTTTTAAAAAATGAAATAGTTCATGATCTTAAATTCAGTTAGTCAAAGTGAAATCTTACCCCTAAAACGAGAGAATCTGCTGTAGAGATTTGTGAAAGAACACATGCCATACTGCCAGCATTTCCTGTAGATGATTTTCTCTCTAACCTTTGGTGATGTCTTTATTGGCAAACTTGTACAAAACAATACAAAGCACATATACATTATTTTCTTAGAAGAAAATACGTAAGTTTGATCCTTTCCTTATTGTTCAGTCACCACCTCCCCAAATTCAGAAGCAATAGCCTTCTTCTTTCTAGGCCTTAATATTAGAGGCATCAACTTTCATCCACCTGTTCTGAATAACAGCCTTCATAACTGAAAAGTCTCTCTCTATGACTAAAACATATCGGCATTTTACAGCTATCATCCCTGAGTAGTAAATAGTGCCTACTGTTTACAGAGTATGATAAGGTATAAAGAAATGATAAGGTATAAAGAATATCTAGGGAATAGTATTAGAGAATTTTCAGTAAAACTTTCAACAATTTATTTGCAATTCATAATCAATTCAATGCAATTCATAGTGCCATGTTTGAATTTTCAAAACCAAGTTCTTGTACTTAAATTCATCAAAAATGTAGGCTTGTGATTTTTTTCCTGACACATACCTAATACCCAGTTATTTCTATATGAAAAGAATCTTTTATTCTATCAGACAGCTTACTAAAGTTGCTCCCACAATGTTAATGCATTTCCTGGTCTTTTTTTTCCCTGTTATTCCTGCATTTCTCTCTGTTGTTCAGATCATCTCCACATTTATATTAAGATAAAACCTGGCTATTAATTATATACCCTTGTGGATTATATTTATTTTTAGATCTGGAATTCTACATCTGCTAGTATGTCATGTTTACATAGGTCAATAACTTGAGTCATGCCACCTCACTAACACGATCTTAAAATCTGAGGCTTGATCTTTTCAGAAAGGAGGGAATTTGACCAACTGACCTCTCATTCTCTGTACTTGTGAAATCTCATGACTTAATTATTTTAATAAGTCTTTGTTTTCTAAAATTGTTTTCTCAATGTCTCTTAATGCTATAAAGTATAGAGACAGAAAAAGCTAGTTAAGAATACAAGTTAGTAACAGCAACAGAGAGAAAACAATATGTTATTAACTGAAGTAAGCTTTATACATTCAAACACATCTTTGAGAAATAACAAAGTGTTTAGAAGTATAGACAATCAAAATCACTCTGCTATGATTAAATACAAAACCATAAAATCATAGAATCCACATAGAATAATAAGGAACAGCATATCTACATTGCTATTATTTGTCACTTTACAGAAAACAAGAAAATAAAAATAGGCCCTTTTATGTATACAGTTGACCCTCTGTTTCATCTGATTCAACCAATTGTGGATCAAAAATATTCCAAAAAATGCCAGTAAAAATACAAATGCAACTGTCAATGTGGTGTAACAACTATTTACATAGCATTTGCATTGTATTAGATATTATAAGTAATCCAGAGATGATTTAAAATATAGGTGATTTGTGTGTTACATGCAAATCCTACACCACTTTATACTAGGGACTCGAGCACCCTTTGATGTTGGTGTCTGCCCAGCAGATACGGAGGGATGACTGTATAGAAAATTCTTTTCACTTTAGTAGTTAACAGTGGAAGCACCATGAAGTGACTCAGGGAGCAGAATATCTGGCATCACTGTAATCTCCATTAGGCCCCTACCCAAACCACCCTAGGTTTGGTATTCCTAAAAAATGCCAATCAAAAAAAGAAAGTGGGGGTGTTCAAAATTCTCAGGTTAATTGATGGAAGGAAGAAACTAAGAAATACTACAACATATTCCTGCAATAACTGATGGTTGGAATTCTTTTCTTTTTTTAAAATCAGTCTGTGTTTGAGTACTTTAAACCCAGTTAAGCATCCCATTATTTGTAAAAATAAATAAATATAAGGAATCATTTATTTATTTTTATTTTTTGGTGATCCTGTCACTAATCCAAAAACAGCTGGGGGATGAGTCCCCTAACCCTTACTCCCAACCCCATTCTTATCCCCTAAACTTGCTTTATATAGAAATTCTGAAATAGTCACAGAAAGCTCTTATCTAGAAACCACTTCTCTATCTTTAGCGTCTTTAGCAGGGATGCAACCCCTCAGCGCCTTCAGAATTAAGTCCAAATTCTTTAGCAGGGCACGTAAAGCCCTTCATGAACAGCTCCCTGCCCAGCTTCTTAACTCTGACCACTCTTCGGTTTCCACACTAACAGCTCCCGCAGTAACCTTGTTTGGGAAGCCTACTCTGTCTCACAAGCCTGTTAGATGCCCCACTCCTTGTTCCCCCATCATTCTGAGCATAATTCCTACCACAGTGTATTCTTTCGATTTTCAGGACTGGCTCCCAAGTCAATGGGAGCTCCCAGAAGTCAAGGAATTCATTTCTGTATGACCAAGGACAGTCCTGGGCTAGAACCCAGAGACTCAATACTGGATCAAATCAAGAATGGGGCGCGGCGGGGGGCGGGCGGGTGGGGGCGGGGTGCGTTAAGATCCAGACTCTGATGAGGGAGGGAGGAGATGATAAGAGAACAGGGAGGCTGTGGGGAGAGGAACACCGTAATCAGCCTCCGTGTCCCTTTATGGCTTTTGACACGAAATCACTCCAGCAAAGCGACATCACTACCCTGCATTTTACTTGTTCAAGGTTCCAAGGCGTTTCGGGGGGGCCAGTCCGAGTTCTCACGCCAGCGCCCGGGCCTAGATGAAGAGGAAGATCCCGGCTGGCAACGCGCTCAGCGCCAAGTCCCCAGATCTCGCTGAGCTACCATCACAGGGATAGCCCGGAGCCCAGCACCCAGCCGGCCCTCAGGCTCCTCAGGGAGTGACGGTCTCCAGTGGCAACGGTGTGCTCCTCCTGCGCCTGCGCAGCCACTCAGGAACGCAGGGGAGGAGGGAGTGCGTGTGCGCAGACTCACTAGGCCCCTGGCAGCCAGGTGGTCAGACAACGGGTTAACTACGTTTTGGTGTTTCTAGGAACGGTTTCTGCAAACCTCTATTCTGAGATTGCCCGTATTGGTGCGTTTCTTATACACACACCTGCTGCACAGTGACCAGGATCACTGAGGAAAAGTCCGTCCTTCACCTTTTCTGTCTTCAAAGAAGAATTTTGACCACAAGAGCACTTTGGAAGGTGCACTTTCGAGTGAAGTGGCTGAATCAATGGCTCACTTTTTTTTTTCTTTAAACATAAGTAACCGAAGAAGGAAATTGGTGATGAGAGTAATACTTAAGGCACCAGAATGACTTTTTGATCCACTTGCTGTGGTGGATTTACCTTTTAGGTGATACATGGTGTCAATTTTCTATTTGAGGTGTAGACAGTAGTTAAAACAGTGTCTATGAAGAGGTGCTTTAGATGAGGAGTACAGACCATCCTCTTAGGCAGCTATCATGACTTACTGAGGCATTTAAAGTACCTGGAGAACAGCTACTCAATGGCATTTCTCATTTATTCATGGAAAATTTGAATTGACATTGTGGAAAAGTTAAAATTCCAGCTTGTAATGTAAATTTTTAGCCAATGATAGCCAGTGAGTAAAACACGCAGAAAACAAGACAGATTTTTCTTTCATAAGGAAATTTTCTGTGCTTCCAACACCCTTATTTGCAAAAAGCTAAATCATGAGTATGTCTAAAAGCCATCAAGATCTTTTGTAGCCTGAAAAATCAACTGTAAACTGAGAATCTTTATTTTTAGTCTCACAGCTAGCTTCCTTACATTGAGACTCCAAAGTCCCCTCAAATCAAAGAAAAAAAAAAAGTCCAGGCTCTTTTAAAGTCTTTACATTCTGTATTAGTCAGTATGTCATTGAAGGTAATAGTTTTATTCTTAAGTAATATACCATTTCAGTTTCTAGCATTATTATTATTTTGTGAGTTTCTTGTCTATGAGCAGAGAGGGCTCTGATAATATTAAGCATTCTCTTTGCTGTAGAAAGAGGAACTGTGTCTTCAACGTCAGAGTTATGGATTTTTTAGAAACCATAGTAGAAAGAGCCAGTTCTGATGAGATGGACCCCCATTGTAACTTGCTGCCAAGACTGATTAATTATTTGTGAGAGAAGTGACATATTTCTTCATTTAAGCTTTGGCCAACAGTCTCTGGAAATTATCATGGATTTGATCATTTTTTTGGACTGGTGCCAAAATGTGTATTCAGTATAAACATAGGCAAAAATAGAAGAGTGAGCCAAACTATGAGACAGGCATGGTTCCTTGGCACATCTTATTTCTTCTGCTAATATCACAGATGAGTAAAAGCAGCATTGATTTTCTCAGTACCTATAAACTGGATTTGGAAATTCAGAATTCACTTTAATTTTTTGTCATTTGGTTGTTAAAAACTGTATTCTTCAGCAATGAAGAGGCAATCAATCAGTCATGGTTTGACATCCAATATGACTTTTATTTCTCCATGTGGATCATATTGTTAATTTCTCTTGAATTGGTTCCCAGTATACAAAAGACATTAGTGAAAATGTGCTGGAACCACAATGCCTATATAATGTTGTTAAAACCATTGTTGGGGATTATTACAAGGACCCTGTTGGCTGTGAGCCCTGATAAAATAACTTGTCCAGATTTTTTTGAGGAATTTTATTTATTTATACAGTAGAGAAAACAGATGTTTCCTCGGTGTAAACACTAGGGTGTTCTAGTAAAGTAAAATGGAAATCTGTACAAACTGGGGAAACTATTCATTGTAGAAATGCAATGTTCATACATATGTATATTTATATAAAGTATAATCTATATGTATAAAGGTGTACATATATATGCAGGTACACATACATATATGTAGTAGATTTCAGTTTTCATATGTTTACTATATCACTTATATACTGTTCTTTAGTAAAACGCTACTTAATAGCTTAAACTTATCTTGCTTTTTTTCCCTTGCATTTACTATGTTGAGGCAATATGTTAAGTGCCTTATATTGCTTATTTAAACTTCACCACATGCCAATGATGTACATACCATTGTTATTTTCATTTTAACAGATGAGTATGCTAAGGTTTGGCGAAATTAAGAGTCACACAGCTTATACATGTTAAGAGTTGAGATTCTAACTCCAGCAGTGTAAGTCTAGCTCCAGAATTTGTAGCCCATCCTCCTACCCAATTTTCTTCCTCTAAGCCTCCTTCAGAAAGAGCTCTGTGTTGTGACTGTCATGGAATTGCATAAAGAATATTGTTGAAGAAATCGCAAGGTCTAGGGATGGTTTCCAGCTCCAGTTCTGGCTGTGTGTACTCCATTCCTCTACTCTTTGAATTCATTTCTCATCTGTAAAATTAGGGTCTTGAAGTACACATTGTAGCATTGTATGAATATATGAAATGACATTTGGCCTAAAAGTCCTTACCATATCCTTAAGCGTTGCCAAATACTTGGGAGAGTAGAAAGAGTTGTGAAATATAAAGTGAAATTGTGCATGGTCTAGACCTAAACAAAATAGAGACCCCCGTGGTGTGTGTGTGGAGAAAGAGATTGAATAAAGCCTGTTGAGCACTGCTAGGCTGCTGGAATTTAGTAACAGCGATTTGTTTTTAAGAGTGAAACCAGAGAACTGAGGGAGAGGAAGAGAGCTAGGAGAAAAGAGAGAACAGTTATAAATTATAAATTTCCTTGGTTTGTTTTAAATGCAAAATGAAGAGAAAAGGGCAGAAATCAGCAAGTTTTAGGAAAACACTGATATCCAAGGCCTCTCCAGCCTGTGGGAATTAGCAAGACATATTAGCCTTATGGCCCAGTTGGCCTGGTTTCCACCCCCATCTGTTGAAGAATGACCCCAGTTATCTGCAAATCCCAATTTCCAGAGCATTTCTGGGAGTCCCCAGAATTTTCACATCTGTTCTCCCGCAGGCCTCAGCTGAGCTGTTGCTGAGTGTATGGGGCAGCCACTTTCCAGGTACGCTGTAGTCTTCTCAGGCCTTGCTGCAGCTTCTCTGGGAGAAGGCTGCCTTACCCCAGGTGCTGTCTCCCAGGGCTCCCCAAGCACCAGAGCCCTGGAGGTGTTCAAACAGCCTTGCCTCTTCTTCAGTCTTCCTTACAGAGAAGGAGCCTGGTTATAGTCCATGCACAAGTGAGGAGCACAGCCCTTTCTCCACAGGGATTAGACCTGGTCACCTAGGTGAGGCTGGCAACCGGACTCTGATCTTTCAGCTTGAGTATCAGATACCTGAACTCAAAATTTCTGTGGCATATTTTCCTTGATGCAAATCACCCCTGCAAATAGATGCCTAGGGACTCTGCACCCCACCCCCAGTTGTCCAAACTCAGGGTAGGTTTGGCCAGCATCTGCTCTGTGGGAAAAGGGGACAATTGTGATTGATTATTAGAGGGTTGTGACAAATGCAAACATGTTCTGGGAAAGAGAGCTTTCAGAAATTTTGTTTTGGCCAGGTGTGAAATCAATGACACATGTTTATCTAAGACATATTTATAGATTCTTGAAAATCATTCTTGAGCCCATGTGTTTCATGATGAATGATTGACCTTCTGTAAAGCCTTAGAATCTAGAATTAGAAGACACCCTAGAGCCCTAGAGATCTAATAACGATCTGTGCTCTTCTGAGGATGGAAGAGACTAAATATAGGAGGTACTTGAGTTGTGTGTGTAATGTGTATGTGTGTGTGTAGCTTAAGTTATATTTCGTAGGCAAAGTCTTTGTACACAAATCCAGCGTTAATTGTGCATGAGAAAAGCGTGCGTTCACTGATATCTAGATAAATCCTACTCTATTTCATTTTATATTACCTTACATGAAAAAAATATGTAAAGCCTAAATTTTATGGAATAGCAGAGTTTTCATCACAAAGTAGTAGTGTAATACTTCTTTTTAAGCAAATGAATGAAAAAAAATGAACATTTAAAAAAGATTTTCCAGAATGAAAATATCATAAGGGCTTTAAATAATACCACAGCAGGCATGTGACCTTTATGTTGCAATATCATATTTCTATTCCAGTCACCTTCTAGGGTCTCAGATCACAGGCCCAGCTGGAGAAATTTGTTCATAGTATAAATTTGCTAAAACCCCCTCAAATGTACCCTCAGTATAGCTTGGTAATCCTCTGTTTCTCTGATCAGTTTATTCTCCACTTCCATGACTTTTCCCACATTGAAAAAATATGCACACAAGTGGAGCCACACAGTTCAAACTCATGTTGTTTAAGTGTCAACTGTATTATTATACTACCAAATCTCCTCTCTCCTTTCAGAGAATAAGGCAATGTCTTCCAAATTTATTACAAGCTTACTATAGAGAAACATTTCTGTTTGTTTTGGTGTTACAAATGTCTGATTCTATCCAAGACCATAAGAATAGTGGGAATAATGGTTAGGGCAACTGCCTGGACCTGGGAAACATACTGCCTGGGTTCAAATCCATGCTTCACCATTTGCTAGCTACATATCTTAGGACAAGATTTTTAACTTTTCTGCCAAAGTTTTTTCATCTGAAAATGATCCACCTGCCTCACAGGTGGTTATTGTGAGCATTGAAACAGTGCTTGGAACGTGAGTGGTACAAAGAATGGGCTAAATATATGCCGTTATTATTACTATTATTAAAGCAAATTGAAAAATAGAATATATTTGATAGAAATTTACTTAAAAAATGAACTTTGCTGGAAATGCTTCTGTTCCCTAAGGTAAGTTACTTTTATATTTGTTTATTTTACATGTATAGATATACAATATACCATCCCCTCCCCCACATTTTGAGGCACCATTTATTTTCCAGACCCTTAGACCGTGAAATCTATGCCTTCACTTTTGCTGAGCTGTTGAGCTTTACGGTGAAGGACACAGCATTTCTGATCACCCAGTTGCTGAATAGTTGGGACCTAGGCAGGTTAATGACGCTGAAATTATGTGACTCTCACCTGACATAATACATCTGCTTTCCCAGATGCAAAAATTCTGTTCTTCTAATCTGCCTCTTCCGTGATTTTGATTTCTCTGCCTACTCTTTTTGTTATATTTTTCCCCTCTGGCTTCTTTAATAATACTAAAATTTCAAAAAGGGACAATACTTTGCTATTTTCAAACCATATTCATATAACATTATCTTATTTGATTGTCACAACAGCTCCTGGAGAAAAGGCAGATTTCTCCATTTATGATCAATCTGTCTTTTTTCTTTATTATTGCTTTTATTATTATTATTATTCCTTCCTTATCCAGTTTAGATTCCACAGTCCATCATTTAAATAATATTTTTTACAATGTTCTAAGCTTTCTTGCCCTTCTGCTATTTTGTTATCTCCTCTAGCAAAATCTGGATAAAATCAAATAGATAGTTTCCTGGATCCATAGTTTGCCTGGATCTAGCAGCAAGGCCTTGCAGGAGCAGTTTGTTCATACTCTGAATTTGTTACCACATCCTCAAATGTGCCCTCTGTACAGCTTGGCAATCCTGTTTCTCTGACCACTTTATTCTCCAGTTCCATGACTTTTCCCATGTTACCATTCTGTTCAACATTCTGACTCTACCTATGCCCCTACCTTAGGCATGACGTCACTACTGCTTTGACAGGGATGACATGAGCCATCACATCAGATCCTCACTGCCACTATTGCAAAGCTGTGGATATCTGTGATAATTATACCTTTCTATTTTGTAGAGAAACTGCCCTTTTTCATGACTTAGGTGATGTTTTCCATCTGTGCTTTTGATTTCTTGAAACTTACACTGTCATTCATCCCTTCTGTCTTACCTTGATTGTTCTAATTGGCTTATAAATGTGCCAACAATTCAAAAAACAAAAAGCTAAAACTCAAATGAAAACCCCTCAATGCAGCATCCCTGTCTTACTGTTGTCCCATTGCAGGTGAGTTTAATGTACATGAAAATACTCTGTAAATAGCAAAATTTTGTAGATAGTTAAGAGGCAAGATGTTTGATGACATTAATGTATAGAATAATGTGACCTCCAACAAGGGCAATTGGACACTTGCTTTCCGAACAGAAAGATGAGGAGGAGATGAGTTAGGGAACTCCAGTGACTGGACACCTAGAAAAATCATCATCAAAGAAGGTTTATCAGTCTTCTTGGAGTATAGGTCAGATCTACTGCTCTACAACCAATATCAAATCAAAATCAATTTTTTAAACACACTGAAAAAGGCTTTTGTTTCTAATGACATTTTATTAAGGAAAAAGTAATATGAACAGAAAAATTTCTAACTTTAAGAGAGTTGCAGAATCATTTTTCAGTCCTCTGATCCTTCACCTTTGCCAGCATGTAGTAGTGGTAATGTAGGAAGAGACAGTGAAGGGACATACAGCCATCATTAGCGACCAACCTAAAAACAACTCTCAAACAGTTTTTAAAGACTAGAAATCCTTGTGGACAATAAAAGACCTCTTCTTAAGAAATTTCTGCAAGTAGCTTTTCCCCATGAGATTAGACTGATACCCCTTTTTCTTTTACTCTTTAGGGACATTAGCTGAGTAGTTGTTGCATCTGGGAGGAGCTGAAGAAGATGCTGGTGTCACAGGGTTGTTTTCATACATATTTGGAATAACCAGGACAGACTGGAAAGAATGAATAAAAACAAGCAATATGGTTACTACAATCCTATGCAATTTCCTCTGGTACCATCAGAGTGAAGGACAAAGAGCATTCTGGTAAGCCGATAGTAGGATTTAGCAGACACAAGTCTGTATTTCTCCAGGGCATTTTCAGATTATTTTATAAAGAAGAGACCCAACTCACCATATTGGTCGTGGTGTTTGCTTGGTTGGCAAAATGGGCTGTGGCACAAGCTATGAAGAACTCCAAGAGGGAGAAGATCATCAGCATGGCTGAAATGCCTTTTCCAGAAAGCTGAAATCATAAATAAATAGTGAAATTTTGGCTAATCAGGAGGGCCTCACGTGGGCTTCAAAAAGTTATTGACTCATCAAATGTGCTATTGCTTATATTCAACTCGCTCTATGTTTATTCTTCCAGTATCATCAAATGCTTGTTCCTGAGGAGTGTGAATTTATTTTGGATTTTCTTTAAAATGCCAGAAGTCTTTCCTTTTGGTAAGTAGGCTATTTTGTTTAGAAATATTAGAAAGAAGGTATTTTTTTTCCTTTGTGATGGCCTCATTTTTTTTTTAATAAAAATGTTACTACTCATTAAAAAAGTCAAGCAATATAGAAACCAGCGGATCATTCCAAATGCCACTGCTTAGAAATAACCAAAATTAATGTTTGATGACTATTATCCTAGCTCTCTGTGTACAGGGAAAAGGCAGAAGAATGGATGTGTGCAAAGATGCCATGAGAGAGAGGGAAAAAAGAGAATAACCAAGAGAGAGGAGCATCATTCCATAAGAATGAAATCATGTTATTTCTATTTTAAATAAAAGTATTAAGCTCACTTGAACTCTATACAGGCCTTCTATTTGATCAGATACAGTGTAAGTGAATTTTCCTTCATTCACACTTCTGTTTATTTGGGTCCCATTTGTCTTCCTTGCTTCCATTACAACTTGAGCCCTAGCTGTTGTTTTATATCCATGTTTGTGAATGTGAACATATAGCTGTTGCAGGGAGAGATAGCTTAGCTGGCTTCGAGCAAAGTTCTTGCTGGTGAACATGGACTTCGCTTTTTCTGTCTTCTGAGAGCCTGCTAAATGCTTAGTATGGAGGCCTGCTCCTTGGCTGGAGGTTTATTCCTGTGTATTCCTGTGCATTTCTGCTCATTCCCTGCTGGTAGCAGGGTACCATGCAGGGTATGGGAAGGTGTTGCCCTTTCTTCTGTCTCCTGAGGTCCTGGGTACTACCCATGGTCTTGTGCCATACAGGATTTGCTTTATCGTTTCGCAGAATTGACTGCTCTCCACCCCAGGCTTCTCAGCTACAGACTGGAGAGTGTTAGTGAGACTTCTCAGTATTTTTTTTTGCCTTCCCTTCTTTCCTCAGTTTTGTTTTTAGGGAAACAAGAGCCAGGTCTAAAAGCTGTGCTTCTTTTCAGCTTTGAGTAGCATCAGAATGATTTGTTTCTCTACTTGGATGCCAGTTTGAAAGCAGTTTTTTTGAATAATTTTTGTTCTTTCGTTTGGTATTTTGGAGGAGGAATTTTGTTCTTGCTTCACTCTGCCTTATTTACCAAGAAGCTTTCTCATCTATTTTTGCCTCCTGATGTGGTTTGGCTCTGTGTCCCCACCCAAATCTCATCTTGTAGCTCCCATAATTCCCACTTGTTGTGGGAGGAACCTGGTGGGAGATGATTGAATTATGGGGGCAGGTCTTTCCTATGCTGTTCTTGTGATAGTGAATGGGTCTCATGAGATCTGATGGTTTTAAAAAACAGGAGTTGCCCTGCACAAGTTCTATTTTTTTTGCCTGCCCCCATCCATATAAGACGTGGCTTGCTCCTCCTTGCCTTCTGCCATGATTGTGAGGCCTCCTCAGCCATGTGGAACTGTAAGCTCATTAAACCCCTTGTTCTTCTCAGTCTTTGGTATTCCTTTATCAGCAGTGTGAAAACAAACTAATACACCTTCTTATATAAGCTTTTCTTTACTCTGCAAACAGTGTTGTCCTTTCTAAGCACAAAAGTGATCATTCAAATTCCCGGCCTAAAACTCTCCTACATTTTTAACAAAGAAGGATTGTCTCAGAGCTTGGTGGAAAAGGATTGTGCCAGCAATTCAAACTATTGACACTTCAAAGCACATACTCTAGGGGACAGGCATCTGATGGGAGTGCTCAGACAATTTTCAGATTATACCAATGGTTGGAGTCAGGATTTCAGAACCTTTTAGTTGAGAAGCAGATGGCTTCATAAGCCTGCCACTCCAAGATCCAGTGAAACAGAATTACTTACACAGTATTGAGTGAACTGATAAGGGAAATGTTATTGTGGTTATTTGTTCAAAATATTGTGATATTGTCTTAATGTTAATATGTCCTATCATTATGTGTCTTTCTTAAGATATATGTAGCCCACAGTAATTTAATAAACTCTGCTTTTTGTAAACTGAAAAGCAAAAGCAAAACCAACCCCAACATAAAATAAAACAAAACCAATAAAACCACTCCTCTGTGGTTTTCCATTGCTCACAGAATGAAGACCAACATTGTTAACGTGGCCATTGAGGTAGGATGACAGCTTCCAGCCCAACCTCATTTTATACCATGTTGCTCCATTCCTTATAGATGGTAAGCATTCCTGCCCTCAGGCCACCCATTTCCTCCTAAGGTCAGAGTCCATGCTTGACTATATAAGGCTAATGAATGTGTGATTCTGTTTTGAGCACATTCAGAGATATGTGCTTCATTTTGCAATTGCTTCATTCCTTGGGTTTCTCTGTAAAAATCAGATGTTCTTATCCCTGTCATTTCCCTCTCACTTCATACTTTACTGTGAAGTTTAACAAAAAACACTCAATAGCTTGACTACCTTATTTATACAGAATTTCAAATGTTGGGAAAATAATTTTTGGACAATTTTAGAAGCCATGGAGGCTTATCCAAACCCTTCCCCATTGTTCATGTGATTAACAGTGAGATGGGCCAATAAAGGATGTCCTTTAAGCCTCAGTCTATCTGTAGAGGTAACCCTCTCACTTTATTCTATAGTCCTAGAGATCATATGACTAGGGGTGGGGCTAGAATAGAAAAACGATTTTCCACTAGAGCTGGTGTATGGTATTAGGAGATAAAACATAGACCCACTTTACGGGACTGAAAAGAGAGCAGGCACATGGTGGATTATGGGATACTTACCACGGCCCAGTAGTCTTGGAAATCTACCCCATTGATGCACATATCCACCAGCAGCAGAATCACTCCAATGAAGGCAAAGATAGAACTAACAATGTTCATTCCCAGGCTGCCTTTCACCTAATGGAGATGGCAGGAAAAAATCAATTATATACAGGATCATTGAAGTTAAGTGAAATAAGAATCAATCAAATTTCATGGTTCTTAATTTTTGAACTTTCAAAACAATTTTTAAGTTGAAATTATTGTGTTTTCTGCCCTTCTGGGTAATTACCATAAACATTATTCTGTATGCAGCCTAGATGTAGGGTACTTCTAAAAAGCTGTAGAAAAATGTAAATCATATAAAGCAGGCACTCATCTATTGGATTTTACTAAAAGCCTCATGCACAATAACAACTATATTTTCTTTATAAAAAAATGAAAAAACAAACTTCTAATGAGCATTTTTCTGTGGCAGACACTGTGTTAAATTATTTAAATTATCTCACTTGACTCTTACAGCCTTTGAATGAGGTAGTACGATAGCATCTGATTTTATAGATGGGAAAGTATTTAGACACATTTGCTGAAAAATTTAGGAATTAATGAAAACCCGAAGTCTCTCTAGGGACTAAATATGAACCTCCGAATTTAGAAGGAGAAACTCTTTAGGCTTTTGTGGGCAGAGGTGTATGGACGACTCCAAAACTTTCCCCAGTTTCTACAATAGGATTTTAACATGCAGAAGAATAATTGTGAAACCAAGTCCGCAGGTGACCTGCTAGGGGTGGCACAGTTGAGTTCTTTAGAATGTGCTTGTGCTGCAGCGTGCCTTAGAGCCTCCTGAAGGTCTCTAAAAGGTCTTAGAAAAATTGTCTTAGGTAAGTGTCAGTGGCTGTCTCCTCTAAGAGGATGGAATCTATGCTTGGACAATCTCAATTAGAGGGAAGGATCCTTAAAAGATGCAGAGAAAGGGTGCTTTATTTTGTTTTTGGACTACAACAGGAGTGGTTAGTCAGAATTAGGCTTATTTTATTTTATTTTAATTTGATTTAATTATTTTATTCTTCTTTTGTCTGGAAGAGCATGAGCTACATGATTCTGTGTGCCTCTTTCCCCGTTCTTTCCTCTTGTGCTGGATTACATATAATCTTGACACCACCTCTGCTCTAGTTGACCCTAGTTCTTGGTAAATCACTTTCTTTTTCCTGATTCAATAGTAGACCAGGAAATTGGAATAGGTGGGGTGCTGTGACCGACAGAACTCAAAGTCCGGTCTTACTGATCATTTTTATAAACTCTTCTTACAGAATAAGCTAGACTCATTTAATGGCAATTTAAAGAATTGTAAAACACACAATCTGTGTAAGAGTAGGAAATAGCACAAATAAAAAAATAAAAATGCAAGACAGAGCTGAGAAGTGGCAAATGAACGGTAGAGATTTGGTAACTGATGTGTCTAGTAGCTATTTCCTGGCTCCTGGATTCTCCTTTGGACTTCCCATAATAGAGTGTGACCGGACTGAACCAGGGAGCTTTTAGGTTAAAGCTTAAACAACCCTGATCTTTACTACTTCTCACCCTTGTGAGTTCAAGAGTCAGGATGTGGAGCTCTGCCATTTCTTAGTGGCAAACTGTGTGGACCATTCCCCCACCCCAGCGCTCAGACCATGAGGCAACCAATAGATTTTTGTAGGAAAGGTGCTCCCTTTTGCATTTCCCAAATCCAGCTTTTCAATTTTCCTCCCCGATATGTTAAGCTAATCTCTAAAGGGGTTCAAAAAGTAGAAACAGTCTAACTTACCATACAACGGGAAAGCTCCTTGGATGCTGACACAGAGAGAGAGCCAGAGATAATGAACTGTGGAAATGGACAAATTTATTTGTGAAATGGGTTAACTGGTTGTGCTTGGGAATTTCTCTTTATATGAAAGGTTGGTCTTTTATGTTCATCTAGTTTCCTTCTCAAAATTTTCTCTCGCACTTCTGAATTTTCTGGAGTAACTCTCAGTCATATGTCCTTGACTTTTTTATTTTCTTTTCCTTAATTTCTGGCCTATGAAGAACTCATAATGTTTAAGCATTCCTTGTTCTAAGGCTTACTGCTCCATCCCTTCTCATAATCAATTGCATTTTTTTAATTAAAAAAATTTTTTTAGAGACTGAGTCTCACTATATTGCCCAGGCTGGCCTCAATCTCTTGAACTCAAGCAATTCCCCAGCCTCAGCCTCCCAAGTAGCTGGGACTACAATCACACACCACTATGCCTGGCTTACTTGCATATTTTTAATCATGTTTCCAATCACCTTTTCTTTTCTCTCTCTCTCCACCCAACACATATATTTCCATCTCAAATGTAGTAGGAAACCAAAACTTTGGCTTGCTGATTACATGATTAAATTTCAAAGAATGGAATAAGCTCCTAGGTAAAATGGCGAACAAGTTCCCGATTTTTTCATGCTCATTCAGAGCTGTTAATTTTTCTAAATTCTCCAGCCCTCAGATGTAGGGCTTTATCAAGAAATGAGTTGTGAATTGGCTGGAGATAGCAATACTTTATAAACCAAGAAGGAATACTTTATAAACCAAGAAGGAGTGGTGTTCTAGCAATCTACTCACAGAAAGGCCACCCCAGAATGGGTATCCACCAATAAAAGCAGTAGAGGCAAAACCTAATACTCCTTTAAAAGAGAAGGATATTAAACACAAAACAATTCCAAAACCAATGTGCATCAATCCAACCATGATCTGGATCACCTGAAAAAAAAGAAAACAGCCATTTAAAATTACTTCTTCACTTTCAGACATGTGAAACATTACTGTCATTGCTGCCCCTGCTTATTTATTGTCAATTTTGCTGAGATCCATCATTGTCATTCAGGCGTGCATCTGAAGCAGGAGGTGGGCCATGAAGATTCTGACATACACTAGAATAACTGGAGTGCAAGGCCCTTAGTGAAACGCCCTGTTTTGAGGTATTTGGGGAGACTTACTGGGATGGCCCAAGAAGAATTCTTCAGAAAGTAAAGCTGCTTAATCATGCATTAGCATCTCTGAGGGCCTCTAAAGGACTATTGGAAAAAAAATACTTTAACTGTGATGTCAGTAGCTGCTTTTTCAGATGGATCAGTTCTCTGCTTGGGTCATCCCAGTTACGGGTAAAGGAACTGGTGAAGATAAAACCATTTATTAGGCATGAATTATGTGCTTGGTCATGTTCTGAACACTTTACATTTATTGTTTCATGTAATCCTCCCACAACTGGATTGAGTCAAAGAGACATAAAGGCATCAGGTATCCAAGGTCACACAATTCCTAAGAGGCAGATCTGGGAATTTACTGCAGCACATTGACTGCTGAGCCTGTCTGAATTATTCAGTACTGTCTTCCCCCATGCTCAGCTCTGCTCTACCTTTTCCATGAAGTCTTCTTGATTACACCAAATTAATCTTTTTTCTTTCTTTCTAAATTTCTGTTGCCTGTCATGACATAAAACACACCTTATTACTTGATTTTGGATTCATTTATATTGTTCTTTTTTTTTTTTTTTTTTTTTTTTGAGACAGAGTCTTGCTCTATCTCCCAGGCTGGAGTGCAGTGGCACGATCTCGGCTCACTGCAAGCTCTGTCTGCCGGGTTCACGCCATTCTCCTGCCTCAGCCTCCCGAGTAGCTGGGACTACAGGCACCCACCACCACACCCAGCTAATTTCCTTTTGTATTTTTAGTAGAGACGGGGTTTCACAGTGTTAGCCAGGAAGGTCTCAATCTCCTGACCTCTTGATCTGCCCACCTTGGCCTCCCAAAGTGTATATTGTTCTTTTTTAAAAAGTTGCAGGTATGCAATCATTTTCTTACCAATCATTCTTCTTATCAATCATATATTACTAAAAGTAAGGTATACATCTTTTAGCTCCTTGTACCTCTTATTTAACCTTCCTTCATTGTAAATAAAGATAGATTTCTGAGGAATAACCACTTCTAGATTGGTCCAAAAGTTGATTGTAGATTTGTAATTTATTTTTCCTCATGTTTACATCTTATCTATCCAGGAAGACTGCAAATGCAAAGACTGCTGTATTTATTTCTTCAATAAATAGCTACTGAACACAAGTAAATTGAATTAAAATTAGAAAAAAAACCCATTTTCATAAACAATGCTAAAAGTTTCTTGAGACTTTGATAAAAACCATGAACCTTTCTCCCTGAAAAATTATTCTTGCACATTCATACACACACATACCATACTTTTGCATATAGCTTCAGAGAAATGATGGGCCTCCTTTAGCCTATCTCACTTAAAGAACTCCTGTATTAGACTTTATATTTGGTTTTTACAACTCTTATTTAGAGCAGCAATTCAGCCATCTGGCCACAAACTTCCCATTCTCATCCTTCCTGTCACCTTGATGAGGGGCAGTTAGATCTGGATTTGTACTGGCCTTCATTTCTCCTCCTACAGCCCTAGCTGTACCATTTACTGATGAAAATTGCCTATAGGACAGACTTAAAAATTTGGACATACAATTTGTCTGCATTTTTGGCCACAGAAGCACTTAAAGGTCTGAGTTGACTGGTAAAGGTGTGCCACCTCCTGCCACCTGTGGCCCCTGCACTGTCGTGATGCCCGGGGCCTGCTGATGGCATAGAAATAACAGTCTTCAGAGAGAGGAAGTAGCTTCTGCCAACTGGAGATTTTGAAAACAAAACTTCACATTCTTTTGAAGTATTTTTATCACACGCCTCTTTGGCACCGGGCAGCATGCTTCAGTGGTTCCTCATCCACTCAATCAAAGCCAAAGCCTTCTGCTCTGCAGGCCTCACCAGCTGTGGCCTCTGCCACTCATCTGCCCTCTTGAAAACTGCTCCCTCCCTCACTCATTCTGTTCTATTTTATTGGCCTCCTCCTTGTTCTTTAAATACCTTACACACATTTTCATCTAAAGACTTTTACGCTGGTTGTTGTCTCTTTCCCTGATATCTGCAGGGCCCACTCCTAACTTCAGGTTTTTGCTCAAATGTCATGTCCTAAGGAAAGCCCATTCTGACCACCTTGAAATTGCTGCCTCCTCACTGCCTAGTACTTTTTAGCCCTTTTACACTTCTTTGTTTTGTCTGTATCATTCAACACCTTCTAACACACTAAGTACTTTACTTCCTTATTGTGTGTACAGTCTGATTTCCCCCCACCCAGGGCGTAAGTTTTGTAAGGGCAGAGATTGCACTTGCTTTGTGCTCAATGATATTCCAAGTACCTGTGTGGAGTTGGCCGTATTGGGTGTTAGTTTGTCCCACTGGCTTATTAGGAGCGGGGAATTTCCTGTATCTGGGAGGTGGAGGATCAGAAGGGCCACCTCTACAGCTTAGTAAATAGGCTGCTGCAAGAGAACTCATGCTCATTTTTACTTCCCTAAAACATCACAACTTGAAATAGGTAGTAAGATGGCTAGAAGAGTTTCTGGCACATAATGAGCATTCATTTACGGAATGCTCCAGCAGAGCATTTTGAGCTATTCACAGGGAGAGACTTAAGATAATTTGGTGGAATTGTGCTAGTGGGATGAATGACATATTTGGAAAGCACAGCGAAGGGACTAACAATTCTACCTAGGCAGGTGGAATTTTCTTACAAATAGGGCATTTTTGTTTTTACAATGCCTACAGAAACAAGGTAGTCAGTTCAGAGTCTCCTTTGTAGAAGTAAGGTGACAGTTAAGCCGTAGCATCTCTAAGGGTATTGGCGAGAGGGGCACAGCAGATGGAATGTCCCCTAATTCTTTCACACTCAGCCTTTCCCAGACTGCCCATTTGTAGTTTCCTTTTCTGGGGGCAGCCATCAATGTTCATTTTTATGTAAATTCACCTTTATGCAAATACCAGACTTGTAACTAATCCAGAGATGAGATTGTCCAAAAGATTGTCCTTTGAAGAAATGAGATCAAGCTAGACGTAATAGTGCTTCCATCATGTCAATATTACCAATTCCTCCAGCTAGGGAGGCTCCTTTGTCTTCTGTTATATTTTTGCCTGATCTAAAATGAAATGAACTCAAGGGAAAGTCTATAGGCAGACTATTTCTGTCTAAAAGAGATAATTTCAGAATAACGTTCAGAACTTTTTAGCAATTGGATGGTATTCTCTTCTCCTATAACTTATAAGAAGACCTTGCAAAAGTGAAATTAAAATTCTGGTAGTAAATAGACTTACCCCTAGTGCCTTTGCTTCTTCTTTGAATTTCATTACTGCTGTTCCCACACTTGGATTTATCATTTGTATATTTCCTTGACCCGGTTGACTGCTAGCAAAGGTTCCTGGAGATGTGATGAAGTAGGGCTGAGCACGCTGAGCACCCTGAGCTTGGTTTTCTAAGTTGATTGAACCCGGAGGCTGTTGAAATCCAGGAGCCATGAAGCTGCTTGGTGGGTAAGGGTTGGGTATGGTTTCATGTACTTCAGCATGGCTTGTTGGCTTGGATGACATCATTGTGTCCTAAGTGTCACAAAACATACCAAAGTGATACATTTATCCAGAAAAGAAACTAAAGAAAATCTTACCAAATGTCAAATGTCAATTATCTATGCAAATGGAGGGAACAAGTGAGCAGATAACGGGCCATAACAACTGATAGAAACGTGATTCTCATAAATCCCCAACCCCCACGCCAAGGAACTGGTACCTGTCCGTGGTCTGTTGGAAACCTGGCGGCACTACATGAGGTAAGCAGCAGGCAAGCATTACTGCCTGAGCTCTGCCTCCTATCAGATCAGCATGGCATTGGATTCTCATAGCAGCGTGAACCCTACTGAGAACTGCACATGCTGGGGATCTAGGTTGCATGCTCCTTATGAGACTCTAATGCCTGATGATCTGAGGTGGAACAGTTTCATCCCGAAACCATCCCTCATTAGAGAGATGCTATGCTGCCGACTGTGAAGATGGAGGAAGGCGTCCATGAACCAAGGTGTATGGGTGGCCTCTAGAAGCTGGATGAAACAAGGAAACAGATTCTTCCCTAGAGTCTCCAGGAAGGAACATGACTCTGCTGACACCTTGAGCTTAGTCTAGTGAGCTGGTATTGGAATTCTGACCTACAGAACTGTCAGATAAAAAAATTATATTGTTTTAAGCCACTACATTTGTGGTAGTTTGTTATATCAACAAATAGAAAACTAATACGGGGCCAAGTAATACAATACTTGTATGGCAAGGAGGGCAGTCCAAGATTAAAATTATTTGCCAGGAATTGGGAAACTAGATAGTTCACATATGCCCACTTAAGATGATTCTTCTGTTCTTTAGGAAAAATGCTTTTATTCATTTCTGTCCTTCTGAAAGCTTAGAGCATCTCAGGCCCCATGTAGGCAAGGGAAATTTTGTTGGAAATAAGCCAGTACAACTGGATATGGACAACAATGACTATTAATTCTTGAAAAAAATGATGACACTTAAAAAATTTGTCTTTAGCCTTAGATTCCTTTTTTGAGGTCTTCTCAAGCAATTTTCTTGTACTTATGAATATCAAGAAAGAGTGATGAATGTTTCATTCTTGGTATGAAGTGTGAATACTACGAATAACCTATTGGTACAGTGTATCACTGGTATCTAACAGGGACACATATTCAGACCTTGTGCTCATAGAATCCAGAAATTTTAGGGTAGGAAAGACCCTTTCCATTTATCCTGTCTCATTACCCTTGATTTACAGATGAGAAATTGAAGCTGAGTCAAGTTAAGTGACATGCTCAAGGTTACATGGAAAACGTGTGGCAGAGTTAGGACTCGAAAATGGGATTCTTGGCTGTTGGTTCAGAATCACTCTGGAAATTTGCAGCTTGTTTTCCAGGTCAGCCTTGGTGACAGGGTATTGACTCTGCTCCTGCAACTACCCAACAACAAAACTTCTGTCTTCTGATGCCATGGAGAGGAGTTTATAAACCAGATTAACTTCTTCGTGATTGAGTAATTAAGTTAATAAGGATTCTCTTTAGCAAGCTTTAGATGAGGTGTGTAGAGAGCTAACATTTATTAAAAACTTATTGTAGGCACAGTAGGGTCTGTATAGTGTCATGTTTAGGAACATGAACTTCGGATCTAACCCCAATTTTGTGTCTTTGGCAAGTTTGTTAACCTCTCTTTGCCTTTGTTTTCTGTCTGCAAAATAGAGCTAATAAGACTACCTTCCTTAGAGAGTCAGTTTGAATGTTAAAGAGTTATTCTCTGCAAAGTATATAGAATTGTGCCAATTACAGGGTTGGCTCTATTATTATTGCTATGTTAAGTGCATGAGATACATTATCTCTGTACCCTTTACAGAACCCCATGAGGTACGTACTCTGCTAATATCCCCATTTCATAATGAGAGAATTTAATCCAGAACCTGCACACATAACCCTTACTCTCCGATGCTAGATGCAACTGAAAATGGTTGAAAAGTCAATGAAAAGGGAGAAAACATCTTTCTGAAATATCTCATTACAAAGGCCTTTTTTTTTTTTTTTTTTTTCAAAATGGAAACACATCCAGCACTTTAGGAGGCCAAGCCGGGCGGATCCCGAGGTCAGGAGATCGAGACCATCCTGGCTAACATGGTGAAACCCCATCTCTACTAAAAATACAAAAAAAAAAAAAAAAAAAAAAAATTAGCCGGGCGTGGTGGTGGTTGCCTATAGTCCCAGCTACACAGGAGGCTGAGGCAGGAGAATGGTGTGAACCCGGGAGGTGGAGCTTGCAGTGAGCCGAGATCGTGCCACTGCACTCCAACCTGGGTGACAGAGCGAGACTCTGTCTCAAAAAAAAAAAAAAAGTAAACACATTTGAGCCCACAAAAGTTTATTTTAAACAAGGAAAAAGAAACAAGTCCATAGCTGTGACTCTTAGAGTAACACCACGTAACTGTCAATAGCATTTGAGAATGTGAGGTTATACATCCTATGGATCTGGTTTCTGTGGCCAAATATTGCTCAAGCCCTCTTTTCTAATCTTCAAAATCTGCTACTTCACTAAGTCTGGGACTTTAAGCAAGTTTCTTAATGAAATCCCTGTTAGTTCCTATGTCTCAAATGTAAAATGACAGAAGGTACCTAAAGAGGCTAGTCTAAAGATCAAATTATCCAAATTTATGCAAAACTGTTGGAACAGTGCCTGGCACATGGCAAGAGCTTAAAAAGGAACTATTATTTTATTATTAGATCCCAAGGTATTCTATCTTGTTTTAGGCAGTGGATGTGGCCATAGGAAAAGTTTATAAAAGGAATTGAACAGGGTCAATGTCAAGAGCAAGGAAATAGGAGATGGGTACTCAGAGTACAGTAATTAACCAGAACGAGAATTTTTTTGAGCTTTTAAAAGCATATAATTAAAGAATTGTCCACGTTTCTGCATGTATATGACTTCATTACATTCTCCTTTGCTGTTGATCATTGCTTTTTTTTTTATCTTGAGAAATTTTATGAGGAAAACTCAATACTTTTAATTTATCAACTGTTTCTCCTTTCATATCTGCTGTTTAGTTTCTGGACTAAGATCTGTAAGTTTCACATAGAAACCAGATTATTAATGGCTAGGTCTATAGTTATTAGGACTCAGAATACATTTTTACTGGGTCAAGTTCTGGTTTTATAAAAAGAATTAAAGACAGAGCCAGCCAGTTCTGATTCTTTAATTATTAAATTGAAATGAAGACAATTCTGCAAATGATACATGAGAAGGGAAACTAATAAATAGACTCCTTTTATAGATTCCACCTATTGACTTAGTAGGATTGTTCTCTTGACAGTTGACAAAATATTTACCCCTAGTTGTCCTTTTTTTAAAAATAAAAATTAGAACAACTGCAATTATTTTTAAGAACAAGGAACACATAAAAATATTGGAGCTCTGATGAGATCAAAAGTATAAGACTAAAGCAATTAGAGAAAACCTCAGCAATTTGCTCTGTGATTACGTTATTTCAAATAAAAATGGGAAAAAATTTACTTTTTTATAGTTTCTTTCTACCTCATTTTCATGCTAACTTCACTTTTGACAGAGTGAAGATGATGATTATTTTCAAGATTACTTTATAGCATAAAGCAAAACATGAAACCGAATCATTTCCACAAAATCACCCAGTACATCCAGAGGCGTACACTTATATCACCTTTCACAAAATGCTGATCTGGTGAAAATGAATGTTCTATCCCCACCTATTTTAATTTTAATTGTTTTCTTGTCAGAAAGAAGTACCTTAATTAAAATGTGTTACAAAGCCAAGGGCTCCAGTATTACTTCTGTGTTCTATGTTGTCCCTGTGGTAGCCACATAATCATCAAGCGCCCAGTGGGGCATGGCCTCATCCTTTTGGGTCCATGTTCATGGAATGGCATACAGTTGAACCTACTATTCACCTTTCTTAGCATTAGCTTTTTTTTTTTTTTTTTTTAAGACAGAGTTTCACTCTTGTCACCCAGGCTGGAGTGCAATGGAGCGATCTCGGCTCACTGCAACCTCCACCTCCCAGGTTCACGTGATTCTCCTGCCTCAGCCCCCCGAGTAGCTGGGATTACAGGCGCCTGCCACTATGCCCAGCTAATTTTTGTATTTTTAGTGGAGATGGGGTTTCACCATGTTGGGCAGGCTGGTCTCGGACTCCTGACCTCAGGTGATCCCCCTGCCTCGGCCTCCCAAAGTGCTGGGATTACAGGTGTGAGCCATCGTGCCCGGCAAGCATTAGCTTTTTTTTTTTTTTTTTTTTTTTTTTTTTTGCAGTCCGTTTTATCTCTTGTATAGCAATCAACTTACTTTTTCATTCCTCTTCTGTTTTGTTTCTTTCTTGTTTCATTCATGGTTTTATTCTCCCTCATTTTTCACCTGGCCTCAACATAGAGTCAAGAACTTGTCTTCATCCCTCCAATCTAGAGAATAGAACCCACACAGGTAGACCAGCCCCACTTTGTGCCCATTGATTTGGAGGAGAGATAGGCAAGGATGTATCAATGGACTTACTTTGTTCCTTTGGTACCTCTATGTTTCCTCTTTTTCTGCTTCAACCTGTGTGCCAGTATCAGATATTTACCTGGATTTTATAGGTAGCTTTTACTTCCGTGCTCCAAACCAATTTGTCTTGTATCTTTATGTAGTTCCGAAGTCCTTTTATGGTTATTTCTCTTTCACCTCAAGTGATGTAAATGCAACTGTAAAGTTTGGAATATGCTGTGCTTTCACGTCCTCCTCTAATTTTTACTGGGAAGCCTACTGTGACCCTCCCAAACACTTTAAGTATTTATTTTCTCCAGCTTTCTGATGCTTAATCATTGCAATATCATAATGCATTTTAATGCCTTTTAAATTAGATGGACAAAATTGTAAAATGCAGATAATAAAAAAAGGAGAGAAAAAGCACTCAATCTCACCACGCAGACGTAATTAATGATAGCATTTGCATTTTGATTTGTAAACTTTTGTGTGCACATATATGTATTTTACATAGTAAAATCAAGTTAAGATCATAATGTATATATACTTCATAACCTGCTTTTAAGCTTAATGTCCTATAAATAGCTTTTCATGTCAATAAACATATTTATTGTAATTCTTTTTTTTTGAGATGGAGTCTTGCTCTGTCACCCAGGCTGGAGTGCAGTGGCGCGATCTTGGCTCACTGCAAGCTCCGCCTCCTGGATTCACGCCATTCTCCTGCCTCAGCCTCCCAAGTAGCTGGGGCTACAGGTACCCGCCACCACGCCTGGCTAATATTTTGTATTTTTAGAGTTGGGGTTTCACCATGTTAGCCAGGATGGTCTTGATCTCCTGAACTCGTGATACGCCCGCCTTGGCCTCCCAAAGTGCTGGGATTACAGACGTGAGCCACCGCGCCCAGCATATTTATTGTAATTCTTAATAGTGGCATGCTATTTTATTTTTTGGAAGTGTCCTATCACATTCCAGTTATTTATTTTAGGTTGTATCTCAGGTACAAATGAGTACCTTGAGACCAGAGATCCTTGGGGCAGGGGCTGATATCTATCCCCACCTCCAACTCCATGTATGGCACAGTGTCTCACACATGTTAAGGCTCGTTAAATATACGTTAAAAGAGTTAGTGGCATGAGTGCAGATTCTTTTTTCTTTTTTTGTGTGTGTTATTGAGGGTTTTCTTTCTCTTGTGGGTTTATATTTTCATATATTTTTCTAAAATAGAAAAAGATGCTGAAGATTTATTAATGTTATGAGCTTAAGAAAATGACAATTTCAGGCAATAATATTGCTGAAAGGCTTGAAGGTATTTAAAGGAAAAAGAAGTCAGCATTGTTTTTGAAAGCCCACAGAATCATGATTGCTGTCTGGAAAGGTATAACATGATCAACCTTATTCCAGGCAGCAGGAAGAGAAAGTTGAAAATAAATAATGTCAGGCTGGGCACAGTGGCTCACGCCTGTAATCCCAGCACTTTGGGAGGCTGAGGTGGGTGGATCACTTGAGGTCAGGAGTTTGAGACCAGCCTGGCCAACATGGTGAAACCCTGTCTCTACTAACATACAAAAATTAGCTGAGCGTGGTGGCACACGCCTGTAATCCCAGCTACTTGGGAGGCTGAAGCAGGAGAATCACTTGAACCTGGGAGGCAGAGGTTAGAGTGAGCCAAGATTGCGCCACTGCACTCCAGCGTGGGTGACACAGCGAGACTCCCTCTCAAAAAAATAAAATAAAATAAAATAAAAAATTAAAAAAAGAAAAAAGAAATAGTGTCTTTTAAACCTAGAATCCCCTTCCTTCTCCTGTTGGCCTTTCAGACCCACCTCCATGCAGCAAATCTTGGTAAGACTTCTGCACTGTTCTCTCCTATAATCATGTGGTTAGTGCCATTAACAGTGTGATTCTTCTATGTTGTGTTCTGATTTGTGATTTCTTCAGACATGCTCTAACTTCTAAGGGCAGGAGTTATAGTACCATTTCATAATCTCTTTTGTATCCCTAGCTTAGGAACATGCTCGTAAAGCTGAATGCTTTACAAACAGTCTGTGGAGAAAGGCCATTTTTTCCATTAAAAATTTCAATTTATTGTGGAACAACACATTTGTAAAATATAATAAAAATAAACAACTAGGAAAATAAGATAGACAATAATTCAAGCCCAGCATTTTCATTAGAATCTGTAGGCATAAAATGGTTTTAATAAATGTCACCTCAACATGGGAAAACAGAAAAGAATTACAAATCTGACAATGATCCACAACTATTATAATCACTATTACACATAGCTTTTGGCTCTTCCAAAACTGTAGCTAAACAAAAATTACAAAGGAAATACTGATTTCCTGCATTAAAAGTCTATAATACACACTTGGAATAAACATTGTGTACATCACTCTTTAAATTTCCACTATTTAAATAAACTTGCTTCTTGCTTATTAATTTGTTTAACTCGGATTGATGGCAGTGCTACTTGCAGAGGATAATGCATTTTTAAACTGTTTCTATGTTTTGTTTTAACAATACCCCTAGTAGAGAAATCAGTCTCACAGAGGTATGTTGATAGGAACAGAATAAATTTTGGAATAATTTCAGAAACACATAATTTTTGTTTGTTTTGTGTTTTTGCGACAGAGTCTCACTTTGTCACCCAAGCTGGAGTGCAGTGGCATGATCTCAGCTCACTGCAACCTCTGCCTCCTGGGTTCAAGGGATTCTCATACCTCAGCCTCCTGAGTAGCTGGAATCACAGGCGTGTGCCACCACGCCCAGCTAATTTTTGTATTTTTAGTAGAGGCGGGGTTTCACCTTGTTGGCCAGGCTGGTCTCGAACTTCTGACCTCAAGTGATCCACCCACCTTGGCCTCCCAAAGTGCTGGGATTACAGGTGTGAGCCACAGCCCCCGGCTGGAAACACAGAATATTTATTTAAAATTCTTATATATAACAAAACAAGTGATATCATATTTTCAAAATACATATTCAATCCATTGGTAGTCACTGCCAACAATTTATCCTGTCTATAATTTTTTTCCTTTTGATCAAAAAATGGATTTTGAGATAATGCAATATATTTTTTTCTGTGTCTGGCTGATTTCACCTATTGATCCATTTGTCTGTTCTTTCACCAATACCACACTGTCTTCATTACTGTAGCTCTACTATAAGTCTTGAAGTTGGATAGTGTCACTCCTCCAACTTGGTTCTTCTCTTTTGATATCATTTTTGCTAAAAAATTGCAAATATACAGATATAGAGAACAAAACGTTGGTTAGCAGGAGTGGCTGGGGGGAGGAAATGGGAGATGTAGATGAGAGGATACAAAGTAGCAGATACATAGGATGAACAAGTCTAGAGATCTAAGGTGCACTATGAGGATGGTAAGTAATAAAATTGTAATGTATATGGAATTCGTGCGAAATGAATAGATTTTGCTTCTCTTGCCACAAAAACAAAAACAAAAAAACGGGTAACTGAGATGATGGGTTTGTTAATTTGCTTCACTACAGAGGCTTTTTTCTGTCTATATGTATCTCATAACATCATATTGTATATTTAAATATATACAATAAAATTTATTTATGAAAAAGAAAAAATGCATTCTAGAAAGATTAATTTTCAATTTTTGGACCTCTTCTGAATTTTATATTCCATCAAAAGAAATATACAATTCATACAGGGATTGGTAATAACTTATTGCAGATGTGGAATATCAAAATCATCAATCACTTTCTTGCTAGTTGTTAAATGCTCTTTTTCTAAGCTTTTAATGTTTATTTTTGCCCTTTAATCTTACCTGCAGTTTTTCTTTGCATAGAGTTATTATAATCATTAAATTATTAAAGATGTCACACAAATAAGTGATTCTGGTCATAGGTACATCTTTGAAAAGTTGAGATCAAACAGGCTTCTTGTCTTTTTTTTTTTAATTATACTTTAGGTTTTAGGGTACATGTGCACAATGTGCAGGTTTGTTACATATGTATCCATGTGCCATGTTGATTTCCTGCACCCATTAACTCGTCATTTAGCATTAGGTATATCTCCTAATGCTGTCCCTCCCCGCTCCTCCAACCCCACATCAGTCCCCGGAGTGTGATGTTCCCCTTCCTGTGTCCATGAGTTCTCATTGTTCAATTCCCACCTATGAGTGAGAACATGCGGTGTTTGGTTTTTTGTCCTTGCGATAGTTTACTGAGAATGATGTTTTCCAGTTTCATCTATGTCCCTACAAAGGACATGAAATCATCATTTTTTATGGCTGCATAGTATTCCATGGTGTATATGTGCCACATTTTCTTAATCCAGTCTATCGTTGTTGGACATTTGGGTTGGTTCCAACTCTTTGCTATTGTGAATAGTGCTGCAATAAACATACGTGTGCATGTGTCTTTATAGCAGCATGATTTATAGTCCTTTGGGTATACACCCAGTAATGGGATGGCTGGGTCAAATGATATTTCTAGTTCTAGATCCCTGAGGAATCGCCACACTGACTTCCACAATGGTTGAACTAGTTTACAGTCCCACCAACAGTGTAAAAGTGTTCCTATTTCTCCACATCGTCTCCAGCACCTGTTGTTTCCAGATTTTTTAATGATGGCCATTCTAACTGGTGTGAGATGGTATCTCACTGTGGTTTTGATTTGCATTTCTCTGATGGCCAGTGATGATGAGCATTTCTTCATGTGTTTTTTGGCTGCATATGGTACTGGTACCACAACAGAGACATAGATCAATGGAACAGAACAGAGCCCTCAGAAATGATGCCACATATCTACAACTATCTGATCTTTGACAAACCTGACAAAAACAAGAAATGGGGAAAGGATTCCCTATTTAATAAATGGTGCTGGGAAAACTGGCTAGCCATATGTAGAAAGCTGAAACTGGATCCCTTCCTTACACCTTATACAAAAATTAATTCAAGATGGATTAAAGACTTAAATGTTAGACCTAAAACCATTAAAATCCTACAAGAAAACCTAGGCAATACCATTCAGGACATAGGCGTGGGCAAGGACTTCATGTCTAAAACACCAAAAGCAATGGCAACAAAAGCCAAAATTGACAAATGGGATCTCATTAAACTAAAGAGCTGCTGCACAGCAAAAGAAACTACCATCAGAGTGAACAGGCAACCTACAGAATGGGAGAAAATTTTTGCAACCTACTCATCTGACAAAGGGCTAATATCCAGAATCTACAATGAACTCAAACAAATTTACAAGAAAAAAACAAACAACCCCATCAAAAAGTGGGCAAAGGACATGAACAGACACTTCTCAAAAGAAGACATTTATGCAGCTTCTTGTCTTGATGAAATGCAAACAGTTCACTACCTATTTCAAATGTTTTCAGCAGAGCTTTTCCAGTGGAATAATTGGATATAAAGAATGTTTAAATTTTCTCAATTTTTAAATATATTTTATTGAGTTAGAGTTGACAAACCAACCTTAGCATATTACGTGTTGTAATGTGGTCCTATAGAGCATGACCAATATGAAGCTCATACCACATACAACTTGTTATATAAGCTGCATGCATGATGGTCTATACCCTGTACAATGAGATGGAAGTCACTACATGCTACTACATACTCCTCTCCATACTTGGTCTCAGCCAAAATGCTGAGAAGCGATGCAAGCTTTATTCTCATTTTCTGTATTTATATTTTCATGAAATGGCAAGGAAGGAAGGAAGGAAAGAAGGAAGGAAGGAAGGAAGGAAGGAAGAAAGCATCTAGCATTGGTCTGTGATCAACGGTTTGGGTAACACCGACCTGTCAACCATTGTGACTCCATGTTTGCCAGACAGGCTCTATCTGGCAGCTAGAGGTACAGGGAGTCAGGTCTAGTCTTCTGGGAAGGGGAATGGTGAGAGCTAGGTCACTCACGCTGAAAGGGTCAGTAAAGGAACCGAGGCCTAGTGATATAAACAGGGTCAGAATAAAGATAAGAAGAGGAGAGTTAGTATGCTTAGGGCTCCTGGAAAATGTATAGAAATAAATTCTAAACCTCAGTCACTGGTGGGTAGAGAATGGTAGTACATTCAATATCAGGATTGATTTAGACATAATATCATGTGCCGTTTAATGGATACTGTTTGGCTTTGCATAAACCTTTATTTAATTCTTCCAACAATGCCATAATAGATTTAACTGCCATTTTACACACAGGAAACTAAGTCATAGCATGGTGAGCAATATGATTAAGGTCATGTAGTTAGAAAGTGGTAGAGAGTCTGTCCAGGTGTGTCTGAGTGCAAACTCTTTACTTTTTCTACTAAAGCAGGGCACCTTCAGCGACTGGGAGCCTGACTGAGTCTCTAGGTAAACTTGAGCCAATCAGGGAGAGTGGAGTGAGACAGAGGCAGAGTGCACTCATGTATTAATGACTGGGGCTTCCACAGCATGGCTTTTCAAAAGGCTTGAAACTCACATGTGTGCAGTATCTGAGCCTCAGTAGTGACCTCAAGTGGCGAGTGTGGTACTGTACAGAGGAGCAATTGTGACATGATGGTGACAGATTTCACCACCAGGTGTCCTTCATGGTTAATCTTTGCTTAAAAAAAAAATTCTTTCTTGTTTTGAACAGTTATTCTTTTATTCTCCTTTTTCTGATACAACAAGATGTTGACTCAGAACCTTGGAAAGGCAAGGAGACATATCTCTCTGCTTCTTTCCTAACACTGTGCAACCTCAGAAAATGACAAGTGGTTGGAAATCTTACAACAATACTTGTATGGTATGCCCATTTGGGTCAAGTATTTTGAATCTAGAGAAAGTATTTATCTACTAAAGACCTTGAATTTCACTAGTTAGGGATTAATTGGTTCTGTGACTCTAGTTTAAATTAGAAATCTATAAAAGAATAGAGCACATTTTGAAATTCACCAAATACTTACTGTAGGCACTATTCTAGGCTCTAATAAGTGAATATGGTAGAAAATGCTTATCACATTCCTAGCTTCTGTATCCTTTAGGTACTCTGCTTAGTACTATTCTATCTGCAAGTTTCAATTGGGTGTACAAGCCAGGTTTGTCTGATGATAGACTCCTATCATCAGAGTCTTCCAAGTTCATGGATGGTCCAAAGATCTGGCATAAATTTAGGGTGGAAGGGTAAAGGCTACAGACATTGTTAGATTCTTATATCTTGTTCATGCTAGGGTTTAGGGTGTGTCTAAAATATTAATGCCTTTAATTTCACAGATAAGAATCCATTTCTAATAATGCTATGTCATAAGCCACTCATATTTTAAAAAATTGGACATGTATTATTCTAATCAGAAAAGGGTCTGATATCAATACCACTGATTGCCTCTGAAGAATGGAATTTGTGATTAGAGTGCCAGTTGATCATCACCATTCCTAATTAAAGTGGAAGCAACATAGGTTTCTATTATAGCTTAATGCAACTAAAAAGCAATCAATACTACACCATCTACATTGAAGTATGTGAACTGCAGATATTGTAACACTAGTCCTTACCCTCAGATGTTCAGATTCAATGGACCTCAAACAGGATCCAGAATTCTGCTTTTTAACATTCATGACCAATTGAAGGAAGGCCTCCCTCTGTGTTTTGAGAATCACTGGATTATTCTGGTAGAAGAACTATAGGAGGCTAGAAGAAAATGAAAGGTTGTAGCTAAGCCAACTATATACCCATTCAACGGACTACTCCAAAACAAAAAGTAATAAACTATTGATACAGGAACTGAAGGATCTCAAGGGCATTGTGTTAAGTGAAAAAAGGCCGACCTGAAAAGATTGCATTCTCTATGATTTCATCTATAGAATATTCTTAAGATGTCAGAGTATATGATGATGAACAGACCAGTGGTTGCCAGGGATTAGGGATGGGGTTGGACTGTAAGGGGGTGACACAAGGGAGTTTCTTTTTAGTGATGGAAACGATCTATACTCACAAGTGCTTGGCGGATAGTGGAATTGTTCTAAAATCCAATTATGGTAGTGGTTACAAAAATCTCTACATTTGATGAATAAACTGTATATACACACACAAAGCATAGTGAGTGCATTTAAAAACTAGTGACATTCAAATAAGTTCTGAGGTTCAGTCAGTGGTGTTATACAAATGTCAGTTTCCTGGTTTAGGCAGTTATACTATGGTTATATACATTGTGCACACGAGGGAAGCTGGCAGAAATGTACCTAGGAGCTCCTTGTAGTATTTTAGCAGCTTGCATGTGAATGTAACATTACTTCAAAATAAAAAGTAAAAAATAATCAACAATAACAAGCCTATGTCGAAGTTGCCAAGGTAGTAAGGATTAAAGATAGGTCTAAAAAGACAAACAGGGAAGATAAAACCCATGGAGGTTAAGAATATGATAGGATCTAATACAGAACAGATGCCTGTTCTCTCTCTTCCTATTTGTGATCTCGGGCAAATTAGTTAACGTCTCTGTGCTTTAGGCAACTTGTCTTTGAATTCGAGAAATAACAGTATCTATGCCAAAGGGTTATTATGAAGCTGAAGTGAGATATGTGTACAGAACACTTTTATTTATGTTTAATACATAGGGAGGACTCCAAAACATGTCGTTGTTTTGTTAGCAATATGGAGAAAGAATCATCAAGACTTAGGTTAAAGTAAATGTGGGCAACAGAGGCAAGTGAAGGATTCTGGAGGAGAGGACAGAATCGTCACGGGGACACTTGGTGCAGGTAGCTGTTTGGAGAAGGAGAGTTGCCTTTTGTGTGGAATACACAAATGGGGCTCACCTGTTGGCTTTTGGGGACAAGGTATTAGCAAAATATAGAAAAGAGAATTAACTAAAAATAGTGAATTGCACTAGCTCCTCCTTCTGAAAACATCCGAGCCAACAGAATAAAAGCTGAGTGCTTAGAGCTGATTTCTGGAATATTGACAACTGAAAAATTGTATATATTTATGGTGTATAACATGCTGTTTTGATATATGTACACCTTGTGGAATGATTAAATCCAGCTAATTAACACATCCATCACCACACATACTTATCATTTGAAGGAAAGTAAAGTTGTGTAGAAGATAAGGCACATATTTACTTTTGTTCTAATTTGAGTGCTTTACAGAAGTAGTGCTGCTAATGGAAATTGTGTTGATGATTTCACTAAGTTCTTAAAGAACAAAGTCTAACAGTTATTTAAAGAGAATTGAATGAGCAGGGACTGGGGATGCTGAGGTGAGTAAAAATGGTTATTACCTTCAAGAAGCTTATATCCTAATGATAGAGTCAGACCCAGTGAAATACACAGTTATTATGAAATCCAATCAGGCCATGAGAGGAGAATTTACAGTGGTTGGTGAGGAAAGGCTTTGCAGAAGAGGTCATCCTTGAACCTGCCTTTGAGCAAGTCTTTCTCTGAGTTGGGAGGGTCTATGGGGTCTCTGGGGCTAAGAAGCAATCTTTGGTTTAAAAGTAGCAGCATGATAATTTAATTTTGGCCACTACGGGGGCTAACTGTGGTCTCGTCATACTCACTCATAGACTCTTCCTCAGATCTGGAAATTCCCATGCATTGGAAAGGGTGAGAGTCCTGGTCCCATATTTAATGGTCACCTTTCATAGTATCCCCTGGAGTTGAGAGGATAGGGTGAAGAAATGGAGTTTCTCCATCCTCATATTAGGGAACAGAGGAGAGGGTGTTTGGGGAACGCAGGACTGGCCAGCCCTGATCTCCATCATCAGATGCACACCCTGTTCACTTCCTCTTCCCGTCATGAGTTTCTGCTTTCTGGAGTAAAAGGTGAAGGAGGTGCAGTCTGGGCCTAGCCTCTTGAGGGCCAAGTTTGCTCCTCCTTGATCCTTCTCTGATTTTACTGGATACCTCCAAACACACCTTAGCTTTTGCATTATTAATGGAAGGTCCTGTTGGTGGGTACTGTCATAAAATGTTTTTGTTTTTCAGAAAAGCAAAGTGAAAGATCTGTAAACAATGATGTTTGCCAAGTGTTGGAAGGTAGAATATTTCAGAATGAAGTGCCATCATCTAAGTGTGAAGAACATAGAGCTAAACAAAGAAGCTACCTCTTAGAGGTGTTCTATTCCAGGCCTCTGCTTTCCATCTGAGAGTGAATATTCAAATCTAAACTATTTTATTAATATTATTCTTTAAATATCTCTGCCAGAATTTCCATCAAAAGTCAGTCATGTATCTGAGTAGTTCATTGAATCTATCACATAATTGTTGTTAAGATGTGCCATTATTTTATACAACACCAAGAAAGAAAATTCAGCCACTTAACCTATGATACTGTAAGATCTCAAAGATGTTAAACAGTGGAAAAAAGTAAAGAATTAATGTAATATGTCTTTAGATGGAAGATAGAGAGATTTTCTCTTTTAGTCCTAAGACAGTAGGAGAAATAATGAATATTTTATAATTAGGCTGAAGTTTGAATTCCAGTTCCTTTATTGTGTGCCCTTGGGAAGTGATGTTTCTTTAAACTCTATTTCTTCCTCTGTAAAATGGGATTATACCCATCTTCGCTGGGTTGAGGTGAGGCAGAAATGATTTACTGGATGTAATGCTTCTACCCTAATCCCTGTCCCATGGTATACATTTAAAAGAAAATTAGTTTTCCTTCTCCTTATTTTAAACCAATATAGTTCTCATATTAATTTAAGTCAAGTTCCTCCTGTTTCAGTCCTCTAAAGCATAGGCATAGTTCTAAATTGAGATGCCTCATAAGGAGGAGTCTTAGTCATAGTAGAGCATTGCCCTTTCTCACCGTCTCTGTCTCCTTACTTTGTCCTCCTTTCTTTCTTGCTGGTTAAAAGGTAGACTTCAATGATTAATTCCCTGTATTGCTTTGCACATAGACACAAACATTCCTTGCTTATTGAATAGTCATACATGAACACCAAAAGGAGCAACTCTCATTTTCACCTATTATGGAAAGTGCTTTCTTCCTAGATAATGCTGTAGAATGTTGTTAAATATTGCCTCTCTAATTTCTCTAAGATTTTAATCATACCCTCTTTAACTCATTGGATCTCTTCTGTCACCAACTGCCTTGTTTATTAAGTTATCTCCTCAGAAGACTTCTTTTAATTCATTTCTTCAGTTTAAAACTTTTGTGCATCAAAGGATACTATAAATAAAATGCAAATACAATCCACAGAAGGGGAGAAATATTTGCAAATCATATATCTGATAAGGGTTTAGGATTTAGAATACAGAAAGCAAGCTTACACCTCAACAATAAAAAGATAATCCAATTAAAATTTGGCAAAGGATTTGCATATATATTTCTCCAAAGAAAATACACATATGGCCAATCAGTATGTGCATGACAGGCATCTGAAAAGATATTCAATGTTATTAGACACTAGCGAAATGCAAATCACCCCAAGGGGATAGTACTTCACATTCACAAAGATGGCTATCATCAAAAAGAAAGTAACAAGTGTTGGTGAGGGTTTAGAGAATTAGAGCCCTCATAATTTGCTGGTGGGGACGTAAAATGGTGTGGTTGCTTTGAAAAGTTGCTTTGCAATTCCTCAAAAAGCTAAATATAAAGTTACCATATGACCTAGCAAGTCGACTACTAGGTATATACCCAAGAGAACTGAAAATATATGCTCACACAGAAACTTATATACAAATGTTCATAGCCATAATAACCAAACAGTGGGAACAACTCAAATGTCTATTAACTGATGAATGGATAAAGAAAATGTGGTATATGCATACACTGAAACATTATTCATTCATCAGAAAGAATGAAGTACATGCCACAACATGGATGAACCTTGAAAACATCATGTTAAGTGCAAAAATCCAGATAGAAAAGGCCATATATGTGTGTTACTCCATTCATATGAAATGTCCAGAATAGACAAATTCATAGAAATGGAAAGTAGATTAGTGGTTGCCAGAGACTGGGGGAAGGAGAAAATGGGGAGTGACTGCTAATGAGTCTAGGTTTCATTTCAGGGTGGTGAAAATATTCTAGAATTATATAGTGGTGATGGTTGTACAACTTCCTAATGTATTTAAAAACAACTTAAAGGGGTAATTTTTCAAATTTTATGAATACCTAATAGTTGTACATGTTTATGGCATATATGTGATATTTTAGTACAAGCATACAATGTGTAATGATTAAATCTGGGTAATTAGGATATCCATCATCTTAAATATTTATAATTTCTTTATTTTGGGAATGTTCCAAATCTACTCTTCCAGCTATTTTGTATATACAATAAATTATTAGCTCTAGTCACCCTATTGAACACTAGCACTTATTTCTTCTACATAACTATATTTTTGTACCCACTGACCAGCTCCTCTTTATCCCTCCCTCCTCACTACCCTTCCCAGCCTCTGTTAACCACCATTCTATTTACTATCTCCATGAGATCATTTTTTTAGCACCCCCATATTTGTGAGAACATGTGACATTTGTCTTTCTGTGTATGGCTTATACCGTTTAACATAATGTCCTCCAGTTCCATCCATATTGTAGCAAATAGCATGATTTCATTAATTTTTATGGTGGAATAATGTTCCTGTGTATATTACGTATATCCCATTTTCTTTATCCATCCATTCATGGACACTTGAGTTGATAATATACCTTGGTTATTGTGGATAGTGCTGCAATAAACATGACAGTGCAGGTCTCTTTTCAATATTCTGATTTCCTTTCTTTTGGATATATACCTAGCAGTCAGATTGCTGGATTAAAGCTTTCGACAACAAAGAAAATAATCAATAAAATAAAATAGAATAAAATAAAGAGACCTACAGCATGGGAGAAAGTATTTGCAAACCATTCAACTTAACAGAAATGTATAAGGAACTCAAACAACTCAATACAAAAAAAATCTGATTTAAAATGGGCAAAATAGACATTTCTCAAAAGAAGGCATACAAATGGCAACAGGCATATGAAAAAATTTTCAACATCACTAGTCATCTGAGAAATGCAAATCAAAACTGCAATGAGATATCATCTCATCCCAGTTAAAATAGCTGTTATCAAAGAAAGAAACTAAATGCTGGAGAGGATGTGGAGAGCAGGAAACACTTGCTCACTGTTGGTGGGAATGAAAATGGGTACAGCCACCATGGAAAACAGTATGGGAGCTTCTTCAAGAACCTCCTTAAAAAATTAAAAGAGTAAATTTTATGGTGTGTGAAACAAATCTCAATACAAATAATTTTACAAGATAACCAGTGATATAAGTCAGCCCAGAAGAGCTAAATAATGGTATAATGTCCTGGTGCATAGGACAATATAATTGCTCAATAATATAGCACAGGTGGGAGCTCAATAAAATTGGAGTATTAAAAGAAAACCTCATGGAGTAGGAAGGATTTGAGATGAATCTTAGAGAATAGGTAGAACTTAGTAAGAGAGAAAAAAGAGAGGAATATTCCATGTAGGGGAACACTATCGAAACAGGATGAAAACAGAAACATTCTATTTGTGTTCAGGAGCAATAATTGAATAACCAGGCTGGACTGTGGCTAAATTAGGGTGTAATGAGAAGGCAGTAGAGAAAAGTTAAAACAATACTATGCAGGATCTTAAATGTCCATGGCATCTGGACTTTACTTGGTAAGCACTGGAGAATCATTCAAGATGTCTAAGTAGGGATGTAACAATTCCAATTAATCATTTATAAAATAAGTGAAACAGCAGGAGCAAATGAGAAACTAGACCTAAACTGAAGACTAGAAAGGAGAGTTGGATTTTAGGGACATTTTAGAGTAGACAAAACTTAAAGTACCTGAGGAACTTCATTAGATACAAAGAGTGAAAAAGGAAGAAATCAAATACATCTCTCAGCTGTGAGTATGGATGATGGGGGAGGATGCGAATGGAGAGAGACAGGAAGCTGAAAAGGAGGTGCATGGGAATTGGACTGTGGGCTCAGACTGGACCAGCTCTATAGTTTTACACTGCAGATAGGAGATCATTATGAAATAATTTGCAAATACCCGGACGTGCAGGCTTGGAAATCAGATGAGTAAACAGGATTGAAAATGCAATTACATGAATTAGTTACCTAAAATTGATAGACTGAGTTATGGGAATGGATGAGAGTTTTGGGGGGAAGGTGACACTTTGTGAGGAATGTGCACATTTGGTTGTCAGAAAAAATGAAACTAGTGAAGATGGAATTGTGTATGTCTAAGAAAGTAGGAGAGAGAGTTAAGAGTGTCCCATCTTGGAAGCTAACGAAGGGCATGTGTCTCAAAAGGCAAGGAAGCAAAAGGGCGGTGTTGTTAAATCTCACAGAATGAGAATTGAGTAGAATCCACTAGATTCAACAATTAAGAAGTCATTGGCAGCATTTGGGGAAACAATTTTAGAAAAGTATTAGAAAAGACAGACTGTAATTCACTGAAAAATGAATGTGATATGAAAACATTCAAACTTGAAAGCAGACTCTGCTTTCGAGTTGTTTGGTTGTGAAGGAGAGGAGAGAGAGAATTCAATGTTTGCACGAGCATCTAGGCAAGCAATTACCTCAGAATGGTGGGAGGTCTAGAGCCTACAGGCACAGCTAGATAAAAGGGCTACATTCATTCAGCAAATTCAACAAATTCAACTTTCCATGTGCTTGGTACTAAGTGCTGTGTATATAGGAGTAAACAACATAGACAAGAATTCCTGCCTTTGTGAAGTCTACAGAATTTAGATGCATTAGTCTCCATCTCACTAGTGAGTAGTCAAGAGGATGGTGCAGGTGCAATTTAGACACTTCTATTCACTTAGAGCTAAAGTTCAGTCATATCACTTATAATAACTCATTGACAATTGTGTGTTGTAAAATGTTCTTCAAAGCAATTCTTGCTCATCTTTGATGGAAACAATCACAGCAGCCAATACAGTAGCAACAAATCTGTGAGGTGCAGCATCAGTGACAAGAACGATATTGCTCCATGAACCAGGTGAGATCAAGGAAAAGAGAAGTCCCCAGCCCTAAAGCATCAGAAAGCTCTCATAGCTCTGGCACCATTTTTCATCAGCTTCTGCAGTAACAGAGTTGCCCAGAGGTTTATCCACAACTTTCTGTACTTTTATCTTTATAGGAAATGAAACTTGTTGAAGTTATGCTTTTGCATTTTGCAGGAAACAGCTGCAGTGAATCAGAGTTGATGACAGGAATAATGCATCACGAGATGACAGAAAACTTTTATTAAGACATTAAATGAGACACACAATTTTTCTTCTTTTAAATAAACTTGAATTAGGTGCTTGTCAAAAAAAAAATAAGCTAAGATCCATCTAGGATATACTATTTTGCAGGCCTTTTGTTTGTCAATGCGGAACTGCAAGAGATTCTCTTAAAGACTTTTTCTTTCCTGAGTTCACTTGAAAATGTTTAATTAGGAAAGCTCTGAGAAAGACAAATTCAAAAAAAGGCTCTCATTGAACGGGACAAAACGGAGTAGAGTTCAGCAGAATTGAGTTTTCCGCGGGTGTTTAGCATTCTAACATAGGATGCATGCTATTTTTTAAATCACTAGTTTTCACGGCAGCTGTACTGATAAAAGAACAACTTCAGCCAAATTAAATTTAAAGGAGTTTAATTGAGCAATGAATGATGCGCGAATTGGGCAGCCTCTCAAGCCAGAGGTTCAGAGACTTCAGCACAGTCACGTGGTGGAAGAAGATTTATGAACAGAAAAAGAAAAGTGACGTGCAGAAAATGGAAATAAGGTAGAGAAACAGTTGGATTGGTTACAGGTTGGCATTTACCTTATTTGATCACGGTTCGGACAGTTGACGACATTTGATTGATCAAAACTTCATGACTGGCACAAGTGTAGGCTACGGTCTGTTTACACCTCCACTTGTTACAGTTCACGATGTAAAGAAAAACCTTTAGGCCAACCTTAAAATACGTAGGGAGGCGGGCCGGGTGCGGTGGCTCACGCCTGTAATCCCAGCAGTTTGGGAGGCCGAGGCAGGCAGATCACGAGGTCAGGAGATTGAGACCATCCTGGCTAACACGGTGAAACCCCATTTCTACTAAAAATACAAAAAATTAGCCAGGTGTGGTGGCGGGCGCCTATAGTCCCAGGTACTCGGGAGGCTGAGGCAGGAGAATGGTGTGAACCCGGGAGGTGGAGCTTGCAGTGAGCCAAGATGGTGCCACTGCACTCCAGCCTGGGCGACAGAGCGAGACTCCGTCTCAAAACAAACAAACAAACAAAAAAATGTAAGGAGGCAGCTTTAGGCTAGACTTGATTTAATTTGAATTATCTGGGGACCTTTTAAAAATCCCAATGCCTAATGCTAGCCCAGAGATTCTAATGATTACATCTGGGCTCAGCTTAGGCAGTAGGGCTTTGGAAAACTCTCACTTCATGCTAATGTGCATCCATTTGGTAACCCCTATTCTAAATTCCTTCTGGGGAGTCTAAAGTATACCAAAACTCAAAACGCAAACAGTATGGAGTAAAGTTGTGTCCTTCTTTATTTCCTTTCCTTTCTTTCTTTCTCTTTCTCTTCCTTCCTTCCTTCCTATTTTTCCTTGTTTCTTTGTTTGTTTAAGAACAAAGTTATCTATTTTTTCTTTGGTTGCTTGTGCCTCTGGTGTCATATTTAAGAACTCATTGCCTTTCCAAGGTAACAAAATGTATACCTATGTTTTCTCCTAAGAGGTTTTATAGTTTTAGCTCCTACATTTAGGCCTCCATTTTAATTTTTGTGTATGGTGTGAGGTAGGTATCCAATTTTATTCTTTTGCATATGGCTATCCAGTTGTCCCACCACAGTTTGTTGAAAAGATTGTTCTTTTCCCATTGAGTTTTCTTGGACCTTTATCGGTCATCTTTTAATACATATGCTTATATCATTCTCAATTAGGCACTAAGATTTTTGAGATCAGGGAGCTTCTCCCATCTTTATCTGTACCCTTCCATACTTAACAAAATGCTTTACCCGTAACAGGTATCTGATGAACTAATTTCTCTTTCTCCACCCAGATAGGAAGTTCTAAGGGGAGACAACTTATTTATTCTTGCTCAGCATTTTGCACTGCTGAGTAGGCTGGGGTCAATAGAGGATAATTGTAACTTTGCTTTGATTTTGCCACCACAAGATTCTATCATATTCATTTATTACTTGGTAGTTTTTAGCTCAGAACACACAACCCAAGTTTTCCATAAAAGGAAACTCACTGAAGGATTGAAGACTTAACGTAGGAAAATTTCAGATTTGAACCCCTCCATCAGTGTTTTATGTTATACACCAAGAATTTAAAACAAATCAAATTTCTTAAATGAACTCATGCTAAATGAATCTGAAATAACTATTTCTGTGTATTGGATCTTTGACTATTCCCTTGTCGATGTGAAATTAAAAATAAATTTTCTGGCTTTTAACAGGTGCTAGTACTTCCTACTGGTCAATGTTGACAAGACTTTAAATGTAAAGCTGCATTTTGAATAATAAGAGGAAACATGTATCTTGCTCATGATTTCTGTGCTCCAAAAGTGATTTGTAAAAAGAAAGAAAAAGAAATACCCTACATATCCAATAATAGAGGAATGGTAAATTTATATTGATTCATAAAATCCTAAGTTGAAATTAAGTGATGCTTATGAAATTATATATCAATAAGGAAAAATCTATGATATACTGTTACATGTAAAAAGCAAATATTATGCAGTGATTGTAACTGAGTAAAGTTATCTATTACTATGAAGTAGGATAATCAACCATCCTGTTTGCCTGGGACTATCTTGGTTTTAACATTGAAAATCCTGTATCCCAGGAAATCCCTCAGACCCAGACAAACTGGGATGGTTTATCACCTTATTTTAAACAAAGATTATAAGAAAACCAGAAGAAAATGAAAAGAAGTTATGTCAGCCTCCTAGTCAATGAGTGCAATTGGGTTTTTAAAGTTTATTTCCTTTGTGATATAACATTATTTTTACAAAAATACAAATAGAGAGGAAACACTAAGGCTAGAGAATACATCTTCCACTTCTTGGCAAAGCATGTTTACTATTGGCCAATGTTATTATTCGACTCTATATTGCCAAAGGGATAATTGGGGAGAAGGTCATAGGAATTCTCATTTTTCTTTAATAGTAGACATTAAAGATGTCTCCTGTTACAAGGAGTTATCTGAGGTCAGCAAAAACTAATTATTTGAGGTCATACAAATGACTCAAAATTCTTAGAGAAACCATGGGTTTGGAGAGGAATCCTGATATATATTTCAGAAGTGGAGAAAAAATAAGATAGAAATAAGATCTTGTATTTTTTTTAAAGATTTCTGACTTTCATTTGTTTCTCAGGCCTGCCCCTACCATGCCCTTTTCCTTCTTCTCTAGTTCCAGTTAGGATCACCTGCCATATATTTCAGTTGTCTGCAGTTCTGGGAATAAGGAATCCGTTATCAATGACCTATCCCATGAACATTTTCTTTGGGAATGTGTGTAAGAATATATAGACATGAATATTTGATGACCTGACAACTTACAGCTCAAACCTAGATTGGGGTTATGTAAATAGGAACTCAAGGCTGTAAGAGCCTCCCATGGTCTAACGTTTCAAGAGTAGAGAAGAATAGACAAACACCCATGTTAGAATCATCTGTTGCAGAAAAGAACACAAAGGTAGTTTTATTAATTTAGAATGAAATTTGAGAACTTTACTTACACAGAAATATTCAGTCTCTGTTTTTTTCTAATTATAGGGAATGTCTTCCACTAGTGGTCTCTAAAAATGTAGAACTATCATAGGGAGTGCAAATTACATTGTCTCTTTACCTGCCACAATCTGGCAGCACTCATCATGTAGCAAATGCCCAAATAATAGACTACAGATTATAGTGACTTCACCTTAGGTTAACATTATTTCTAGGTAAGGTACTAGTATATCTGAATTGAAAAGTAGGGCAGCTGTTGACTCAGATTTGGCATTTTAATTACATTGTTTCCGAGTATGATACTCTGAGAATGTCTATAGCACTTAGTGGCTGCTTTATATAAACTACCAGTTAATTATATAGTTATGATGCAAGTAGTTTTCCAAATGTGGTGAAAGTCTGACTCTTTTTATCCCCATGGGTAAAATCTGATTCTGACTCTCTGTGTCTCTCAGTGCTTGTTTAGTGCTGGTCAGAGAGTAAATTCTTGACAAAAGCTGTTGACTTGGCTCTCACAGTTTATGCAGACATTGGAGAGACAATTTTGTTATTTCAAACATCACAGGATTTGAGTAAGAAGACCTGGTTATGAAACAAGGCCCTCATAATTACTAGTTATGAATGTTGACAAGTTACCTTTTCTTGTTTACAAGTTATTTGATCTCTTTGAATTACTTGTAAAATAGAGATAGGGATTCTTTCTTGATCATGGAACATCAAAGAAGTTATTTGATGAAATACTTTGTCATCTGGAAATTATAAATACAACTAAATGTTGATTATTATTTGAAATTTGGGCACCTCACTGTGGCATTTTCTGTGGTCATTTTTTTCTTTTCTTGCATAAAGGCTAAAAGTAGGTAGACATGCAAGCAATAGCCTAGAGTGGGAGTTAGGAAAAGTTAAGGCAGAGACATGTCCATGTATAAGCTATGCTGTTTTTACAAAAAACAGATGGGTGTTGGCCATTTAGAGCTTCCCTCATAGGATGTGATAACTCTAAGAATGTGCCACAATGCCAGCCCTGTAGAAAGATAAATGGAATGGGTTCTATATTGTCCCTAGTTGTTATTTTTTTATCGTCCTTAAAACAGTGATGCAAAAGGGACTCCACCAAAAACGTAGATGTGGAAAAAAAAAAGATAGTTTAGGAATGTCATGAAGCAGTCATATATCTTTTCCATCAGGTGCAGTCTCCCTGGTTGCTGATGGAGAAAATGAAAAAAAAAATACTATACTAAAAAGCCTATCCAAGGGAACAGGTTAGTAGGAAATCACATTCTGAAGCACTCATTCTGCCTTTCTTCAATGTAAGAAAGTTGCTCAAAAGAAGAATCATGACAACACAAGCTGCTACAACGGCTACATTCTCTACATTCAATGTAAGAGAGAAGGAGCTATGGTCACTCTATGCAAAGGCCAGATAGAGATGTGGGTATGTGCAGAGTACCTCAAGAAATGAAAGTCAGCGTGTCTCTTGGAAGCAGTGAACACTAATGTTTAAAAAAGGAAACAGAAAATAGAAGAAATCACTTAAGGAGAGCTGTCATTTTCTATTGGTGAGGATTCCTGATCTTGGGGGGGTTCTGGAAAATTTGTCTCTGTTTCTTCTTCTTCCTCTTCTTGGATTGGAATAATTTCAATGTCTTCTTCATTCTTTGGTTGGGAAGATGTTTCAGTTAGCCCAACCACTTCTTCTTTTATTTCAATGGTCTGTTCTTTTTTTTCTTCAGCTGACAGGAGAACTATGTTCTAAAACACAAAATTAAACAAACTATTCTTTACTTTTACCACTGACACCTTTGTCAACAATCTCCACAAACATTTATCAAATACCTCCTGGTTTTTATGCTACTCATGTCATTTATTATATGCCTTTAAATGCCACGATTTATTTTGCAGATGCTTAAATCCTTATCAAGTCACTTATTAAAACTCGAGTCTGAATAAATCTTCAAGGGCAGCAGACATTGACCACAGTGCCTGGAATGACCACGTGGTATTGGGAAAAGAACATTGCAGTAATAGAAGAGTTTAGATTTTTGTTCTGATTTGCCTTTAGTGAATATAACTCTGGGAGAATAATTTTCTCTCTTTGATACTATTTTTCTTTAAATGCAAAATGAAGTAATTAGCGATGATGTCTAAATTCTATTCTTAATCTAACAGACTAGTTCTGAAGCAGTTAGTAATGTATCTATTATTGGTCTCTTTTTATTTCCCATTTGTGGAACCCTTTAACCTGTTGTTTTGGAAGAGGAATTAGGTGAAAAGGAGGGAAGAGGGGAATACTGAAAAATGAAACTAAAGAACTAGTGACTTTAGTCAGCCTTCAACCTTCAACCATCTTGCTTTTACACACTGAATATGGAATCATGAAATCAGGATGGAAACCTAAAGTCAAGCAACAGGGAAGGTTAATAAGAAGATGCACAGAGGCAGGGCATGGTGGCTAATGCCTGCAATCCCAGCACTTTGGGAGGCTGAGGGGGGAGGATCACCTGAGGTCAGGAGTTCAAGACTGGCCTGGCCAACATGGTGAACACCTGTCCCTACAAAAATATAAAAATTAGCCAGGCATGATGGCGGGTGCCTGTAACCCTAGCTACTCGGGAGGGTGAGGCAGGAGAATCACCTGAACCTGGGAGGCGGAGGTTGCAGTGAGCCAAGATCACACCATTGCACTCTAGCCTGGGTGACAAAGTGAGACTCTGTCTCAAAAAAAAAAAAAAAAAAAAAAAGAAGACGCACAGAATGTAGAACTGTAGGCTCTAACTACAGACTTATTTCAAATTTCAAGACATCTTTTCTTATTATTGATATTATTTGCTTTCTAGAAATATGCCAAGACCAATTTTTTTTTTAAATCAAGCTCCTAGTTTCAATGACTCATCAGATTACATTCTCCATAAATGATCCTTTGTGTATGTGGATTTTCTAGAGGGAGATTTTGGCCAGAGGGGCTACTACTTACAGATTTGGATCTGGAGCATGTTCTTTTCCATTCATTCTCAACAATGCCAGCTATTACAAGTTCCTGGAAGAAGGCAAAGATCAGCATCACTGACAAAATGCCCTGAAAAACAACAGAAGAATGAAGGTGAAAATGTAATAATGGCACAAGAACACTGTTGGTGTTCAGGAAGTTATTGTTGACTATAATTGAATGATGAAGAGATCAATTCTTTAGACAAGTAATGACCAGCTGTGAGAACTGCTAGTACAGGAGACAACGTCTTTATAACCCTAACTCTTAACACAACTTTTGGCACACAACAGATGGTTAGTGTGTATTGCTGATAGAAAGTAAGGTATGAATAATCAGTTGAAGAATCAATTCTATATAGGAAAGAAGAAGTTATGAGTCTCAAATTAAATTGTATTCAGCCTTAGTTGATGTGGCATCATGCCAAGGAGACCTCTTCATCCTTGGGAGATGCATTTTTTTTTTTTTTTATCTCTTTAAAACTCTACGTTTAAAAGTCCTTGGGCAAAAGATATTCATAACATCTTAGGTATTTTTTCTATGCTCATCTTAATCAATATAATGATAAATATTGATGCCATTAATGATGTTGACAATAATTAATGTTAAAGCCAATGCTTATATAGCACTTCTATGTACCAAACACTGTCCCAAATGCTTTGTATATATTAACTTATTTATTCCTCAGAACAACCCTATTAGATAAATAGTGTTACCATCCCCATTTTACAGTTGAAGAAATTGAGGCACAGTGTGGTTAAAATTCTTTCCCAAAGCTACATAGACAATAACTAGCAAACTCAGGTGGTCTGGATCCAGAGTTCATGCTCATAATAAACAAGTCATCCTTCCTCCCTGGAGAGAAATCCAATCTCACACTTACCAAGAACACTTACCAAGAACAGAGATTGTATGCTGTAACAGTATTGGGTAGATGGAGAGTTTTTCTCAGAGGGATTAGCTGGTTCACAGTTGTATATGTTAATATATGGTGTATGAGCTCTAATAAAATTCAGACTCTCCATTTTTAAAAAATGGGAAATTTTAATATTAAGTATGTCCATGATTGAAAGAATCATTCCAGAAATGGCAGCAAAGAGGCTCAATGAATTCATTATCATTTTTCCTTTGACCTGAAATGGAGACACAGATTTATTAATTGGGTTTGATTTCCCTTTGGAAAACATAATCTGGGAGGGAGTTCCAAATGCAACTGCCCTGACTGACAAAGCAACTACAACTAAATATACTGAAGTTCTCTCAGTTGTTTTTAGCCTCTTTGTCACTATAAAATAAAATCATGTCTCTATCCTGTTCTTTTCTCAGTCTTCCCTATCTCATTCACCATCCATCTGTTTTATAAAGCAAAAATTCTAAGAGTAACCCTTGATTCTATATCTTGTATCCTTGCATTTCATTCACTGCCACTGCCACCATCCTAGTAGGCATTCAATAAATATTTATTGAATAAGTGAAGGTAAATATTATCCAGTTTATTATCTGCCTTCATAAATAGGTAGAGGGAAGAGAGTGAAGAAGGTTCTTGTATCACACTTTAGTGGGATGGTATTATGAAGTATAGGTTGGGAAGGTTCAGATAGAACCCTCTAGATCTGTACTATCAAATAAATGGAAATAAAAAAAGCAGAAGCAACAACAGTAACAACACCTATTCCTGCTGACATAGGCTGCAATCAGCCCCAGTCAGCCATCTTCCAAAATACAATTAGGGCTGATGTCTTTGGGTAGTATAGGTAAGAGACTATCAGTGTGAATGTTCTACCTTGCAGGGATGATAAAAGGTTGAAACAGGAAAATATAAATAACAAGTACCATAATGATATGGGATTACTGATTATTATTTTATGCTGCACATATTTCATTCCTGGCTCTATGACCTACACATGGCAAGTCAGTAAGTCTGGCTGTATCTAGAGAATAATTTGATGTTCATAAAAGGTTTTCCCCCAAAACTGAGTTTGTCAGGCCACTTTAAGACAGGAACGATCTCAATCCACCCATTCCCTCATTGATTATGAAAGTGACTCAGTTTAGTAAGAGGCAGTGTTGAGGGAGGAATTTTTTGGGAGCTGGTAAACAGTTTTCATCCATACAGCATCTGCAGGCCAGTTTCCTCTGGATCTACATGAGTCCCTAGGGGTTTTATGGGCAAGACCGCAGTGTAGCACCTTATAGCCTCTGAAGCACCATCACACAGTCTACTGCCTTTCATCTCCATTGGACATCACATGGTAGCAAGGACTGTTACCCTTTCTTTCTAGGTGAAAACTCAGAAACATAGAGGTAAACTGACTTGTTCAATGTTACGGCCAAAAAGTAGCTTAGCTAGAATTTGAATCAATCATGACATTGATCAGATAATTTTCCTAAATAGTGATCTGGGAGAAAAGATAGGGCTTTCAGAAAGATCTATTATTTTCACACAGCATTTAACATTCATAAGACTGTAGATATGGTTTTCATGGATCTGCTTTTAGTTCTGTTCCCATGAACATACTTCAGATAGACCTCGCTTCTAAGTTTTTCATAAATAAAATCACAATAACATTGTGGAGGGTCTTTGCTTTTTAGGGCTGAGAGGCTGTGATACCTTGGCTTTTTAAGGGTCTCAGTTTTTAACCGAAAAAATAGGTACTTCTCTGACACGTGGGAAAGAAGGACATATGGTTACTTGCCAAACACTTCCTGGAGTTTTTCTCCGTTGCTGCCAGGAGTGATCCGGAAATAATATACTGTAAAAAAGAGAGGTGGGGGAGATGGAGAGGGGGTGGGCAAGGCAGGAGATAGAGGAGAGAGGGAGATCACTTTTTAACATTGATAACTGGTCAGAAAGAAGCCTACACTTTCAGCAACTTTCACACAACCATCCACCCATTTTTATCAGTTGTATTCATTTTTCAGCTGTCATATTTCTCCTTTATTCAGGCTCAGTGACACTAAATTCATGCTTTTTACTCAATCATCTGGGGATCTGTGACTAGGAATATAGTAAGACTAAAGAAACAGAACTCATATTTCCTCATCAATTAATACTCATACCATGAATTTAAAAGTTTTATTTCTAGTTTTTCTTTGTTTTTAACTTGTGGAACTGCCCTTTGGGGTTCACAGTGACATAAATGACTCTGATGCCCTCTGAAGAGTGAACGGATGCAGAAGGAAATACTTGACCTGAATGGCACAGGCACTCCATTAAAACATTGGCTGTTACAGGAAGTGATGATGACTATTGCTCATCTTCCTTTTCTCACGTTCAGGCTGTGGAATGGAAGAAACTCTTGTTCTAACCCATCTCTACTTGTTTGGAAAATTTTAATCCTGGACTTATCTTTTATAGTGGCAACTATGAAAAGTGTCACGGGGAAATAAACATCACTGTCCTATGTGCCACACCCAGACAGGGTTACAGATTTGGAAAACATGTACATAAAACAGCCAAAAGAGTGCTGCTCTGTTGATAAGCAAAATGAGACTGATTTGTGATGGGACAGATTTCACCAGGTACCATAGTAACCAAACAGAATTGTAAGCAAGAAGGAGTAGATGGGAGGAAGTGGATGCTCCTGCTCCCTCTTGCTTTCCAAAACATCTTGCTATCTAGTTTAAATGTCTAGGGCCACCCTCCCCACCAGAACTGACTTTGGAGAGTTCTTGCTTTGGACAGTCCCTGTGAGATCCATGCAGGGCCCCTTTCTCTGAATTCACATGAAACAGGACCACTGACTCTCAACCATGGGATTTATACTCAATTTGGTGAACCTGTCTTCTTAATTACTTTAATCCAATAATATTTCCTACTCATATATTTCCCTCAACACAGAAATAATCTGGCATATCCCTGTGGAGCCTTTTAACATTTTTGTCTGCACCATTTCCCAAATGGCTGCTATTCTTTTACTCACCATAATGCCTCCCCAGAGAGGGTACCACACAGTCACACAGATGGGTGCATAGATCCCTGCTGGGATCATCAGAAGACCCCCCAGGGCAATGTGGAAGAGCCCATTCATAATCTGGACAGCCTGGGGGGAGAACAGAGGCAGCAATGGATGAGCTGAAATCATCACTGCTAGCAGGCAAAGACAAGGTTGGAAGCCCTGGCTCCTGACTTGGAGCTGTGAGGAATGCCTAAAGGAAGCAGTGGAGGTGCGCCAAGAATTTTGTCTTTTCTTGTTCAAATCTGTTTCCTCAACCACATGGGGCATTTCCAAGGGAGCAGGTATGCCTGGGATTCTGGCAATGCACTGGGATGGGGGACCCCTGAATATACAAGCCCCAAAACCAAAAGGTGACATAAGATCACCCAGAGGTGATCTAGGTGATAACTTCTCTGATGCACCCCTGATTTGGCCCACTGTGTTAGACATAAAGAACACATCATGTTGGATCCCAATTCTTCAAGTTGGATTGAATTCTGTATGTGGCCTATACAGCATCAGCTTCTGTTGGCCAGAGAATCCCTACGACGTGGGACGGAGGGCAACTGACTTACCCCCAAAGCCTTAGATTCCCTCATGAAGAAGCTTTGCGTGGGGCCCACCAGCGAAGACATCCTCCTGAAGAGTGGTTTTGGACCGGGTTGCATAGCAATAGGGCCTTTCATTGGCTCTGCCGGGAAAGTCCCATTTACTGAATTTCTGGGTGTTGTCATTTTGCTCTCAAAACTCCTAAAAATAAAACAAGTAACAAAGTGAGGAGAGCAAGAACAAGATTTTTGGCAATCTTACCTTGTGTCGTGCATCTGAATGCTTCTCTCAGCATTTCCTCCATGAGTGTCATTGAGGGTAGACATGGCCTCTTCCGAGTGACCTTGGATCTGAGGCAAGGCCTACTGCTGAGTTCTGAGAAAGGAGATGGAGGGGTTGTTTAGGAAGAACATGTGGGCCCAGGAGTCCCTGCTAGTGATCTTGGCAACTGGGTTTGGGGCATACTTTATCTTTGTAGAGAACACCTTGCATGTATGACTGCATGTCCTCTTTGTTTCTTATTCCTGGATGCTTTTCTTGTGCTTTAATATTGAAAAATGTATTTTCAATGGACTTGTCCTTGTCCTTTTGCTTGTCTGCCTTTGTGCATTATGATGGGCCAGAGGCAACATTGCAGAGTATGGTAAGGACTATCTGTAGAAGCAGGAGGGGTCAATTCCAGGCCTCCCTCTGTCTCTAACTCTGCCACCTTGTGCAAGTCACATCAAGAAGGCTCTCTAGGTCGGGCATGGTGGCTCATGCCTGTAATCGAAGCACTTTGGGAGGCCAAGATGGGCAGATAACCTGAGGTCAAGAGTTTGAGACCAGCCTGGCTAACATGGCAAAACCCCATCTCTACTACAAATACAAAAATTAGCCAGGTGTGTTGGTGTGCACCTGTAATCCCAGCTACTCGGGAAGCTAAGGCAGGAGAATTGCTTGAACTCAGGAGGCAGAGGTTGCAGTGAGCTGAGATCACGCCACTGCATTCTAGCCTGGGCAACAGAGTAAGACTCGGTCTCAAAGGGAAAAAAAAGGCTCTCTGCGGCTGTCTAATGCGGTATGTAGGACTGTGGCCTCCTGAGTCAGATTGCCTAGGTTTCAATAGTGATTCCTCTATTTGTTCTGAGATGTTGGGCAAGTTCTTTAAATTCTCTGGGCCTCAGGTTCAACTGTAAAATTGAAATAATAAAAATTCTTATCTCGTGGGCTGCTATAACACTTAACTGGGCTCATGGTCTGTGCATGGCTAATGTCTTTGTTCAGGTGTAGCTCAAATGTCAGCTCCTATAGGAGGCTACCTTGAACCCTCAATCTATAACACGTACTCCTATTTGCTGTCTTTTACAAAATCCTATCTTATTTGCTTTACGGCATTGATCACTGTAGGAAATTACCTTATTTATTTAATTGCTTATTGTCAATCTCTTCCCCACAGAATGGAAGTTCCATCAAAATAGAGATTTTGTTCTCTCTTTTTCAGTATCTAAAATAATTCTTGGATTTAGTTACTTCTTAATAAATATTATTGAATAAATAAATGTATGCAAAGAACCCATGTTGGAATAAATAGTTATTTTTGTTGCTATTCTTGTTCTTTGTACTTTACTGAGCATTGGTTTCAATTTTATCCTTCTGTAAAGTTAGAACAGTACCCCTCTCTGAGATGTAAGACATAAATAAGTTAACATATGTAATTGTGCCTAGGACAAAGGGAGAGTGTAGTAAATGCTATTTATCAGTTTTCATGATTTATTCATTTCTGAAATGAGAAGGCAATTAATAAGGCCCTTTCCAGCTCAGACATTTTAAGATTCTGTTCAATCTTCATCTTGGATTTCCTTAGTATTCACTTCTTTATGTTAACCACTTATATGGACTCCATTGGGTCTTTCCTGGAATCTGAAAATCCCTCTTTTGGGGACACATCTTTGCTCTTGTCTTTATTGATTGTAAGTCATGTAAGATGTCTTGGAAATCAAGACTGTCTATCCAGGTCACATATCTTACTGAAGCCAGTGCCACATCCCAGCCATTAGACCACAGGCTGAAGTATATCTTACTGAAGTCAGTCAGAGCTGAGTAGCTGCAGGTGTGCTGTAAAACAGGCAGCTGACTACTGTCACTCACACTTATACCTACTTTATGGCTAGAAGTAAATTTGACACATGGCATCTCATCTGAGCCTTATAGAATAGGCAAGGGGTGAATCATCACCTGTGTTTTATAGAAGAGGAAACAAGGGCACGGAGAAGTTAGGTTACTCTGCCAAGTTACATAATTAGTAAATCTTTATTTGTTTGTTTTCATGACAGGGCCTTGCTCTGTCGCCCAGGCTGCAGTGCAGTGGCATGATCACAGCTCACTGCAGCCTCTGCCTACTGGGCTCAGGTGATCCTTCTGCCTCAGCCTCTGGAGTAGCTGGGACCATGGGCAACCGCCACCATACTTAGCTAATTTTTATATTTTTTTTAGAGATGGGGTCTTGCCATGTTGCCCAGGCTGGTCTTGAACTCCTGGACTCAAGCAATCTGCCCCCTCCACCTCCCAAAGTGCTAGGATTACAGTTGTGAGCCACCACGCCCAGCCAGTAAAGATTTAAAATGAAGACTTGGATCTCTCAAATGAGGCGTCCAGGGTACCAGGCTGCTTTGTCTCCTGTGAGAAACAGGAATTCAGCCTTTCCCTATGACCCCTCTTTTCTCCTTCCAATATATGCACTATGTGAATGACTATAAATCAATTGAAAATTATTATCCGTCTGGCGCATGGGCTAGAGGAAAGAGAGAAGAAACTTTGATTGTTTCTCACTTGATTTTGCCCCTGCCCTAGGTAGCCAGATGCCACATGGTCCTGGGGATCTGCTTTGTACAACAAGCCACTCTACAAGACATCTAACAAAAAGGAATATTTTAATATAGCCCACTAAAGAGTTTGCAGACTGATTCTGGTCACCAGGTAGGATTCCTAGAGCTAGTCCAAACCTCAGAAACCATTCTGTTCATTTCACAAATGAGGAAACTGCAGTCTGGGTATAGAATGTGCCTTGGTAAAGACCTCACGGTTAGCAGCAGAGCCAAGCTAGAAGGCAGTCACCATGGCTCTGATGTTGATGCTTTTTCTGCTGTACTATAGGTGAGTCCAGATAATTATAGTTGTTTACTGAGCACCTACTATATACTAGGGATATTGTATATGGTATTACCAACTCAACACCTTCCTAAGTAGGCATTTTGACTACTTTCTGCAGATGAGGAAATGGAGGTTCAGAGAGGTTATTTTTCCCAAGGTCCTATGGCAAGTATGGAATGAGCTGGGAGTCACTACACTCCGCCCCAGAGGGGTAACTCTAGTGAAGATAACTTAAAGTGCAAAGATCATCAATTGTTTGAACTGAAGGAGATGATTGGACTACCATTGTTTTAATTTCATTTTATTCATCAACTTCTTGATTAAAGCTGTGTCTGTATTATTGGTGAGATAAACCTTTTTTGTAAGCCAATTCTACTTGGGCTATGCCTGTTGTGACTAATGGCAATAATGACCACGAGGGCTGTGTGTGTGTGTGTGTGTGTGTGTGTGTGTGTGTGTGTGTATTTTATTTCTTTGTTAACATGGTATCTCATGATGGCAACTATACTTCTACAGACCTTAAACAAATATTTGTATAAAATAGTAGTTTATAAACAAACACGAGTGCTTTCTCTGTTTTTTATTTTTTATGGAAACTATCTCTCTGTCATATATATATCTGATATATATCTCATATATATATCTATATATCTATATATCATATATATCTATATATCATATCTATATCTATCTATATCTATATATATGATATATATCTGATATATATATCATATATATATAGATCTCTGTAATGAAAAGCTTTCATTCCATGAGAATTCATAAGTATGTAAAACTAGCCCACATACTCCTATGGAAATTGGAGATTCTTGCAATTTTGCCTTATCATTAAAATAAATTTTTCACAATGACTTAGTGCTCAATGCACAGTTGTGCTCAAAGACTAGTTGGTAGATTAGTAGGGGTTATGGACCACATTAGCCAAAATATGATAACAGTAAGTTTTACATTTGCTGGTGTCAAAATCAGCATGAATGTTAAAATCAAGACTCAGGTGATCACTCAGTACCGCATTTAATTACTCACACTAACGCCTGCAATTTTTTTTTTTATTTTTAAAGGCACCCCTGTTTTCACATCCATCCACTGAAGACGATCTCACAGCCTTTATGGGTTTTGGTTTGAATAGACTTTTAAGTCCACTCATACCATCATATACTGAGAAGTTTAAAACTGCCTCACTTTTGTTACCTCACCTTCATTCTTTTCCACTCAAAATAGCTTTGCATTTTTATCTTTTCTGGCCTCCTGTGCACTTATCTCCGAGGAAGAATGCTCTTACTTCCCTTCCCTCTGTGCTTTTCAGCCCATCTCAGTCCAACCAAGCTGTTAGCCCTTCCAAGAAATTATTTCTTGTTTGCACCTTCAGTCTCCCAATTTCTGGCAATATGTAGCAGACAGAGTTAGTCCCAGCTCTCTTGCTTGCTCCTCTTGTGGTCTCTGTAAGTTTAGGGTAATAGTTGCCTTCCCCATTTCAAAGTATCATTTTGAGAATATGAGATAAGTTGCATTTGTTAAGGTGCTAAATACTCCTTTTATGACTAAAATGTACTTCTGTGTCCCTGAATCCCAAAGTCCTCTTCTTTTAATCTAGCAATGTCCTTGGCCACTGCCCAGGCTCACTTTTTCTTCACCGCAGCTGCTTCAAAGCTTTGCTACCCACTCTCTTCCCCCACCTCCTCTCCACCCACTCACTTCTCAATGCTTGGCAACTAGTTTCCGCCAGTCACTGGACTGAAACTGCTCTTTGAGGACTGTGCTGCGAAGTCAGTGGTCTTTTCTCAGGCCTCATGTCTCGGATTGTTTTATTTGTTTCTTCTGCCACCCAGGCTTAGAGAGTTGGGACCACATTTCACTTTAGCTCCATCATCTCTCGGTCCATCTTCATCTTGGCTATTGGTCAGTCAGTGGCCAAGTCATGCCATTTCTACCTCTGCAACGCATTTTGCATGTGGCTCTTTTTTCTATATCCAGAGTCACCTGTAAGTTTCTCATTTCCATTCATGCTTTTCTGCCTTCAGTCTTTCTCTTTTCTAATCCATTGTCCACAAGGCTGCTACATCAAGCTCCCAATCACTGCTTTGAGTGATGCTCTTCCTGAGCCTGAACTCCTTTGCTGGCCTGTCATTACCTGCTGGAGAAACCCTTCATCTAACCCCTCAAGGCCTTTGGAATTCAGCCCCGTATGACTTCCCAAGCTCATATCCCACTACCACCACCAGAGCCACTGGTCTATACGTGTCCTCTACCTTCTTTCCTGAATCTTCTCAACTTTGAAGGGTTCCTTCTCCCTCCCTCTTTACTTTCAATCAAACTCTGCATTAGACATGCACATCACCTGAGGGCATTCCTGCTCTCCTTGCCTGATTGCAAGGAATCCTTCAGAGCTCCTAGCTCTTTGCTTTCCTTACTAGACATCAACTACTTTCTTCCGAGAATCCTGTATCCTACTAGACTTGCATAGGGAACCTGTTTTCTATGTACTATGAGCTCAGTAACGTTAAGCTGAACATCAAACTCAGCTACTTCCTCAGGGAAGCTTTACATATGCTCACAATGGCCGGGCGCGGTGGCTCACACCTGTAATCCCAGCACTTTGGGAAGCTGAGGCAGGCGGATCCCCTGAGGTCGGGAGCTCGAGACCAGCCTGGCAAACATGGAGAAACCTTGTCTCCACTAAAAAATGAACAAACAAACAAAACACACACACACAAATGCTCACAATGCTGGATTAAACATTTCTTTCCACCGGATTCTCAGTGAGATTAAGCCATTTTATGGGAAACAGGGAAAGGGAATCACTTATATACTGGATTCAGAAAACAGTAATGACATGATTAAAATTAATCCTTGTTTTCCTTCATTAGAGCTCCCTCCCATCTGCAGTGCCCCCTCTTACTCTTGGTTTCCCAGTGATAGATTTGAGGCAGGATCTCGTGCTCAACTTGGTGTCCACAAATCCCCTCCAGAAAATGTTAGCCTGTAAAGCCACCTATACTTCTAGGTATATTTACATTTAATGTAGACAAAAGCATTCATAGGAAGAGGAATGGAGTTTTTTTCATTATGGCTATGACTGATTATTTTCTCATTTGGTATTGGGAAGTCCTAAGGGATTCAGGATTTTAGTTCTAATTTTCATAATGCAATGGGTACCACTGCCCCCATTATATAGATGAGGAAGCTGAGGCTTTAGAGGTTTAGTAATTTGCCCGAGGTTATATGGCTTGTAAGTGATAGAGCTCCAGTTTGAACCCAATGGTTTAGAAACCATGATTTAATCTATATGCTGCAATCTACTACTTTTGTGGAATGATTCAGTTGACTGCGTAGGGTAATTGTTGAGAGGGAGACTGATTAGAGGAGTGAGTGGGAAGCAAGCCTTCATATCGTCACCCCTCCTTAAGTTATAGAACTTTTAGGAAGTCTGACTAGGGAAACTCTAGAATTAAGACCAAGAACCTCCAGTCTTCAAAACCATTCTATACCTTATCCATCACCTCCTTTAAGTCATTTAAAGAAAGCAAATTGATTCCTTACCTGAGTCTCCAAGGCCTCAAATCTCAAGGGCTGATTTGGATGCTAGCTGCGGAGTTCAGTGGGTGCAGTTCGTTTCTCAAGCACAAGTGGGAGGGTGAGTGAGGTAGTCCAGGCCTGAAGATGAAATCGCTGATAGACATCAGGTGACAGGAAATCAGTAGCTTCCGCTACCTTGGGCTTCACTTCAATTACTTTGGTTTAACACTTACCATAGCTGAAGGAGGTGCAATAAAAGTTTCTGCCTTACCAGGTTTCACTTCTTGAAAAAGACCCCAGGGGACTGCCTGGCATGCTCATGCTACCTTAATTAGAAGAACTTCTGCAGCCCGCACCCTATAAGCAGGTGTGGATGGTAGGTCCCTAAGGACAAGAAAGAGTCTAGAAGTTGGCCAAAGATGGGCTGTTAGCAATGACTTTTACCTTCTGGCTTCACTTTTAGGGCTGAGTAGGTGGAAAGGAGGCATCCATGCAGAGATTCAAGAATCACTGAGGCTGTACACTTGGCAGCACTATACTTAGGGATCCCCAAATATTGTCCTCATTGGCTCACGCTTAGGTTTCTAATGAACCATGTATATATCTTGTGTCAGATTTAGCAGAAATGGCCTAAAATTATACTTTAGTGCCATAGTACATGTACCCAGCCACTCAAAGCAAGAATTAGCCTCCATATTTGGAAATATAAATTGAAATAGCACTTTTACCTCTGAACCCACCTTTTTCTTCCATCTGTCAAGTTCCCTTGTGTCCCCTCTCTTTTTAATCTAGTCTGGAGCTGCAGGGTCATCAAGCCCAGTGCTAGATCAAGTAGGGAAATGGAAAAAGTTGGTGGTGTCAGGAGAGTCTAAATATTTGGGATGTGAATCAAAGTTTTGCCCAAAGATATTGTCATCTCTCTCTCCCTACAATATTCAACTTTTATGTTCATATGTGGGATTTTTAATTACATTTTTATTTCCTTGTTCATTGCTTCATTTTATTAGAGACACAGAGCTATAGTTAGGTAATTATTTGTTCATTTAATCTAAAAGGATGAAATATGGCAGGTAGCTCTGTTGCCTAATTCGAGGTTCATTCCTGCCTCTCTCTTTCATCTCTTCTCTCTTTCTCTTTCTGCCTCTCTTTTTAAATTTAAGATAGTTTGGAACCATAGGGTTAGACCCACTGGGTAGAAGTAGTTCTGGGGAGGCTGATTGTGGTGTGATATTTAAAAAGATGCCACTTAAAAAAAAAAATCACTGGAGCGGTTCATTGGGGGAACTGGCTACCATTTGAATAGAGAATTTACTTCTTCAAGAATACTCAAGTAAAGCCATGCAGTCACCTCTCAGAGATGCTGTAGAGTGAAGGAGAGTGGGAACAGAAGATCCATCATCCATTTAACATTCTAATTGAGGGTCTCTGCATATCTGCTGAAATGCTTGAGTGATTGGTGATGGGAGGACGATTACCTAGGGTCTGAGTTGTGGATGGTTGTGAAACCTGAGGTTTGAGTCCTGGATGGTGGGGTGGTTAGAGGCATGTGCCTTCATTTTAGTTGGCATGGGAACAGGGTCAGGACCTGGCAAATGTATGGCAGCAAAGGGGCTTGAGTTGTGGCTGCACAACCTGGTCTTTTGCGTCCTTTTCTCTGTTTGAGCCCTGTATTTCCCCAGTCAGTCTCAGGTTGTTTGTTACTTTGTGGCCAACGAGATAACTTAGGTGGTTCTATGTATGATTCTTCCCAAATAAACTTGAATTTGAATTTGTATGAATGCATAAACATTTACCTTGTCTTTGCTGATTCGAATGATCAACATTTTAGTGCTTGAGTGTGTTGAAATTCTTACTACAATTTGGATTTGTCAATAGCACTTTATTTGATATATCGCCATTACTCTTCCCCCAAGGTTTGAGAATATTTTATTAGGTTGATAACATATTTAAAATATTTCTCTTTGAATTAAGCCTATTTTCATTTTCTAGTGACCTTGCTTCCAAAAGACAATCTTAAAGTCTACATAAAAGTATGCCAACTTTTATTTAGTTAGTATTTTCCTGATGTGAATTTCCTTTTTATTCTCTACACGTCCTAGCACTCCAATTTTTTTAATCATTGCCTTCTGTATGAAAACTGTATGCTACATCATAATTATTTGTGTCCTTGCCTTAATCAGCCATTGTCTCCTTGTCCCTTGAAGGCAGGGTCCGTTTTTGTGATTGCTGTGTCCCTGGCAGTGCTGAGAAGGAATGGTTCTGTTTGGCTCTTTCTTTCACCCAGGTGATTGTCCCCAAGGTCTCCATTAGGAAGTAACATTATGCCATGTTCCCAACTGCTCAGCAAGGCCCTGGCACCCAGAATTATCTGCTGTTGGAGGTTTCTGGTGTCAAAGAATTGGTAAGGGAGACACAGGGCTCGTCAGAGGTGAGGCTAAAGATCTAATTGCAAATAGAACTTGGTTACGAGTCAGAAAATCCCGTTGTTGCACTTATAAATAATTTATACTAAGGAAAATGTAAATTGAAGTACTTAAGAACTTTATAGAGTCTTCTTTCTGTTCTAAGGGACTATTTTACATTTGGAACAGCTAGGAAGGTAATATTAGTTAAATAATTACTTTTTAAATTTTTTTATTATTATTATACTTTAAGTTTGAGGGTACATGTGCACAAAGTGCAGGTTTGTTACATATGTATACATGTGCCATGTTGGTGTGCTGCACCCATTACTTTTATGTCGAGAATTGTCCACGTATAAGCCTTACCCCACATATAATATTGATTCTGTTTTATAATTGTGGAAACAAAAGTTCACGAAATGGAGGAAGCCATTTCCAAGTTGCAAAGCTGGTAAATGGTAAAATAAGTGATGTCTAGAGCAAGAAAATCTCAATTATAAATTTTAAAAACTACCATTTACTAAGTGATTTTTAAGTTCCAGGCACTGATAAACTCACTTTCCACGTTTCACTTAAGGTTCACAGTAAACCCATTAGGTAGGTATTATTATTATTGCATTCTAGTCCAAAAATTTTAAGCCCACAAAGATTAATTTGTTCAAGTGACACAGCTTTAAATGGCAAAACACTTATTATTATTCATTTTAAGATATAAAAATGTCTGATGTACTCCTGTGTGCAGATACTGGATCACTCTCTTTGCTTTTGTGATGTAGGAATATAGCTGAAAAAAAATGCAATTATATGACCTCATAGTTATTGAAAAGAGTTTTTTCTCTTATGTACCAATAAATATGCTATCATTGGAGACTGATATGTAACAGTAACATTTTTCTGCAGGTGTTGACTATAAAAATATTATTATGTGATAAAAATTTAATGAAAATAAGATGTTTTGCTTCCTCAATTATATTTCTCAAAAAATTAAATAATATGTATGAAAAAAGTACGTATAACAGTGAGACAAAAAACTGTGTACCCACAGCTATGATTAGAGATACAAGAGTGTCACTGATACCTTTGAAGGCTGTCATGTTATCCGTCCCCAAGCCACCCTCTTTATCAGAGCTCATAATTATGGTGAATTTGGTGTTTATCACTCTCTTCCTTTTCGTTGTATTTTGTCTTTCCACATATGTTTATATTTCACACGACATATTGCTTAGTTTTTGTGTTTTCTAATCATTATTTAGGTAGAATTAATAAGATGTTCTTTTTTTTTGTAAGTAACTTGTAACCCTTAATAATAATACTAAGATATAGGAACAAACAGATTTTTCATAAACATGGACCAGAATCAGGACTGTCCCTGTGCTGGGTGCGGTGGCTCATGCCTGTAATCCCAGCACTTTAGGAGGCCGAGGCGGGCAGATCACCTGAGGTCAGGAGTTTGAGACAAGCCTGACCAACATGGAGAAACCCCATCGCTACTAAAAATACAAAATTAGCTGGGCATGGTGGCACATGCCTGTAATCCTAGCTACTCGGGAGGTTGAGGCAGGAGCATCACTGGAACCTGGGAGGCAGAGGTTGCAGTGAGCCGAGATTGAGCCATTGCACTCCAGCCTGGGCAACAAGAGCAAAACTCCACCTCAAAAAAAAAAAAAATGTCCCTGTAATAACATGAATTTCACTCATGTTCTCTTGAGTGATAAAGAAAAAGTGGATTTATTTTCTTTTCTTTTTTTCTTTTTTTATATATTTTATTTTATTATTATTATACTTTAAGTTTTAGGGTACATGTGCACATTGTGCAGGTTTGTTACATATGTATCCATGTGCCATGTTGGTGTGCTGCACCCATTAACTCCTCATTTAGCATTAGGTATATCTCCTAAGGCTATCCCTCCCTCCTCCCCCCACCCCACAACAGTCCCCAGAGTGTGATGTTCCCCTTCCTGTGTCCATGTGTTCTCATTGTTCAATTCCCACCTATGAGTGAGAACATGCGGTGTTTGGTTTTTTGACCTTGTGATCGTTTACTGAGAATGATGATTTTCAGTTTCATCCATGTCCCTACAAAGGACATGAACTCATCCTTTTTTATGGCTGCATAGTATTCCATGATGTATATGTGCCACATTTTCTTAATCCAGTCTATCCTTGTTGGACATTTGGGTTGGTTCCAAGTCTTTGCTATTGTGAATAGTGCCACAATAAACATATGTGTGCATGTGTCTTTATAGCAGCATGATTTATAGTCCTTTGGGTATATACCCAGTAATGGGATGACTGGGTCAAATGGTATTTCTAGTTCTAGATCCCTGAGGAATCGCCACACTGACTTCCACAGTGGTTGAACTAGTTTACAGTCCCACCAACAGTATAAAAGTGTTCCTATTTCTCCACATCCTCCCCAGCACCTGTTGTTTCCTGACTTTTTAATGATGGCCATTCTAACTGGTGTGAGATGGTATCTCATTGTGGTTTCGATTTGCATTTCTCTGATGGCCAGTGATGATGAGCATTCTTTCATGTGTTTTTTGGCTGCATAAATGTCTTCTTTTGAGAAGTGTGTTCATGTCCTTTGCCCACTTTTTGATGGGGTTGTTTTTTTCTTGTAAATTTGTTTGAGTTCATTGTAGATTCTGGATATTAGCCCTTTGTCAGATGAGTAGGTTGCAAAAATTTTCTCCCATTTTGTAGGTTGCCTATTCACTCTGATGGTAGTTTCTTTTGCTGTGCAGAAGCTCTTTAGTTTAATTAGATCCCATTTGTCAATTTTGGCATTCGTTGCCATTGCTTTTGGTGTTTTAGACATGAAGTCCTTGCCCATGCCTATGTCCTGAATGGTAATGCCTAGGTTTTCTTCTAGGGTTTTTATGGTTTTAGGTCTAACATGTAAGTCTTTAATCCAATTATGATGTTCTTTTGTGACTTGCTTTGTTTGCTCAACATTAAATGTGTAAAATTCATCTTTGTTGATTTGCTTCAAGTAATTTATTTTTGCCAGTATGTGGTCCTCCAGTAGGGAATGTGATGCAATTGATCTGTTCTCTGTCCATGGACATTTGAGGTATTGCAGGCAATCCTGCTCTGGAAACATTTGTACATGTCATATGTTGCACATGTACAAGAATTTGTCTTGCGTATATTAACTAGCAGTGGAATTGCTGGGTGATAAAGGATGTGTATCTTTACCTTTACTAGGGAATAGTTTTTAAAGTGGTTGTCTTCATTTACACTCATACCATTGTGGTAGGAGCGTTCCTTTCATTCCACAACTGCTTAAGAAATTGAATGCTTTTCATATATTAACCTTTGTTTTCTTCTCCTGTGAAATGGCTGTGCATGGCTTTGGACTAAGTTTTCATCAAGTTGTATTTTTCTGTTAATGTATAGGAGGATTTTATATATTCCATATCCCATTATTTTTGTTGGTTATTTGTGTTGCTAAAAGGCTTTGATTTGTAGCTGCTCTTGTCACACTTATGTAACATTCTTAATAACGACTAAGTGGGTCGTATCATTTCTTACTGGTACTATTCATGTTCTGGGATCTGTTTAAGAAATTCTTTACTACCTTGACCTTGTAAAGAAGTCTTCTATCTTTATTTCTAATAATTTTAACATTTCTTCTTTCTTTTGTTTTTTAAATTTTATTTTACGTTCAGGGGTACATGTGCAGATGTGTTATATAGGTAAGTGGCATGTCACGGGGATTTGATATACAGGTTACTTTGTCACCCAGGTAATAAGCATAGTACCCAATAGTAGTTTTTTTAACCTCACCCTCCTCCCATCCTCCACCCTCAAGGAGGCCCCAGTGCCTGTTGTTCCCTTCTTTGTGTCCATATGTACTCAATGTTTAGCTCCCACTTATAAGTGAGAACACATGCAGTATTTTCTTTTCAGTTCCTGTGTTAGTTTGCTTAGAATACTGGCCTCCAGCTTCATCTGTGTTGCTACAAAGGACGTTATCTCATTCTTTTCTATGGCTATGTAGTATTCCATGGTGTATATGTACCACATTTTCTTTATCCAGTCTACTGTTGATGGGCATTTAGGTTGATTCCACGTTTTTGCTATTGCAAATAGTGCTGCAATGAACACATATGTGCATATGTATTTATGGTAGAACCATTTATATTCCTTTGGGTATGTACCCAATAATGGGATTGCTGGGTTGAATAGTAATTTTGCTTTGAGTTCTTTGAGAAATTGCCAAACTGCTTTTTTTACAGTGGCAGAACTAATTTACATTCCCCCCAGAAGTGTATAAGCATTCCCTTTTCTCCACAACTTACATCTACTATTTTTTGACTTCAAGACAACATTTAAACCTAGTTCTGACTTAAAAGCCCAAGACTTTGCACCCTTAAATATATCTCAAGCCTCATACATCTGTACATCATTCAGTTGCCAAGTATTTTTCATCATAACCTAACTTCACTGAAGTAAAAAACTTACTTATTTTTCCTGCCATGTTGTATCCCTCACCTTCACAAATGCACCTATAACCTAAGCTGCTGCCAGCAAATAGTAGAAATGAAAGCCTGTTACTTAGTTTTTTGAGTATGCTGAGTTTTTTTTTCTATACCGTAAACAACATAGGATAATGGGATTTGAAGTTAGGGACCTTGACTCAAATCCTCTTTCTAAATCATACTCCTTTTGTGTTCTCAGAAAAGCTAACCACTTTGAGCTTCAATTTTTATACTATAACAAAAGACATATCTACCCTGAGGGCTGTCAGGACAAGTGAGATGATACAGGTAAGACCTCTAATACTTAGGAGGTATTCAGCCAGTGAGAGGCAATACTGTATAAGGTAGTGTTTCTCAAAGCGTGGTCTGGGATTTCCTGGGGTCCTTGAGACCTTTGTAGGTGCTCTATAAGTTCAAAACTATTTTTATAATAATACTAAGACCTTATTTCTCTTTTCACAAGTTTATAGTGGTATACTCCATAGGCTACAAAGCACGAGATATCATAACAGATTGAATGCAAAAGCTGTTAAGATAATCCAGAGGAAAATAGTCCCTTCCAAACTTTGCTTGGCATTGGAATTAAGACCTTGGATTCTGGAACAAACTGCTTGTTGATACTATGGCTCTGCAATTGCAAACTTTATGACCTTGAGCAAATTACTTACCCTCTCTGTGCTTCAGTTTCCTTTTCTGTAAAATGGATATAATAATACAATTCACCTCCTAGGACTTTTGTGAGATTAAATGAGTAACACCTATATAATACTTAGAATGATGCCTGGAATATAGTAGTGGTTCCACCAATATTTGCCCTCATTATTTTTACTATTGTTACTATTCTAGTTGATCAGCTCTTTAACATCAATGATCTTGCAGCATTAATGTAGAATTTGTGGGCCAAACCATTCCACCAACCAACTCATCTTTCCACACACCATTGGAGTAGGAGCCACTGGGTGGAGTCTCTTAGTGAAATCAGCAGGAGATGTCATCAACCAGAGAAGTTAGATGACTGGGTCACCCCAGGCCTTGGGCTTTGGTTCCTATCTTTGCAACACCACATTGCTGTCCTTTAGTTGAAATAATACATGACTAACAGAGGTGACAACACCAAGGTGACCATTTGATTTGGGGAGAGGGGCAGATGGCATTGCCAAGAGGCAGAATGTGCTTTATCAGTCAAAATGTCCCCAGAACCCCCTCACTTGAGCCACTCCCCTTTGCTTCAAAGAGTTCCCAGCCCTAAGATTCTATGTGTCCTTTGGCTTTCCCTTACAAGTGGAAGTCATTGCTAAATAATATTTTAACACTTCTTTATTCCCACAGTGCTAGTCAACAACATTGTTCACAATCACAGTCCTCTGAGTGGCACCCCAAAATTGAGAAGGGCAGAGAAATGAATAATTCAATAATGCTGAAAGTCATCAATGTAATCAAAATTCCCTGTAATAGAAGAAGAAGAAAAAAAATGAAGAGTCATGATGTTAGCACAGTAATGGTTTTTCTGATTATAGTAGTGATGCCCAGATAATAAAAGCTTTTCCACATATCTCAAGTGTATCTGATGCTTAGGAATCAAATTAGTGAAGGATTATGAGAGTATACATCTATTTTAGCATAGCATAGCATAGCATAGCATAGCATAGCATAGCATAGCATAGCATAGCATAGCATAGGATAGCATAGCATAGCATAGCATAGGATAGCTAGCATAGCATAGCATAGGATAGCTAGCATAGCATAGGATAGCTAGCACAGCATAGGATAGCATAGCATAGCATAGCATAGGATAGCATAGCATAGCATAGCATAGCATAGCATAGGATAGCTAGCATAGCATAGCATAGCATAGCATAGCATAGCATAGCATAGGATAGCATAGCATAGCATAGCATAGCATAGCATAGCATAGGATAGCTAGCATAGCATAGCATAGGATAGCTAGCATAGCATAGGATGGCTAGCACAGCATAGGATAGCATAGCATAGCATAGGATAGCATAGCATAGCATAGGATAGCATAGCATAACATAGCATAGCATAGTATAGCATAGGATAGCATAGCATAGCATAGCATAGGATAGCATAGCATAGCATAGCATAGCATATTATCTTTTTAGAGAAAGGCATATAAAATAATACATTTTTGATTTATATATGTAGGAAATAGTCCATTTTATAAATGCATAAAATGCAAAGAAATGCATATATAAAAGGTGGTCTAATGAAGGGGAAAGAAAGAAGGTGAAGAAACAGGAAAAGGAATTAAAAATAGAAAAGAAAAAGAGGGAGAAAAGAAAACTCTCTCAGTAAAAGAGAAAGCAAAAGAGACATAAGAAGCATGAGCTAGTAGTTCCACCGTTTTTTTTTTTTTTTTTTTTGTCTTTTTTTTTTTTTTTGAGACGGAGTTTCACTCTTATCAGCCAGGCTGGAGTACAATGGCAGGATCTCGGCTCACTGCAACCTCCAACTCCCAGGTTCAAGCGATTCTTCTGCCTCAGCCTCCCGAGTAGCTGGGATTACAGGCGCCCACCACCACACCCGGCTAGTTTTTGTATTTTTAGTAGAGACGGGGTTTCACCATGTTGGCAGGGCTGAACTCATGACCTCAGGTGATCCGCCCGCTTCAGCCTCCCAAAGTGCTGGGATTACAGGCATGAGCCACCGTGGCCCGGCCCCACCTGTGTTTTTTTCAATCACGGCAAAAGACCTTCAAAATATTTTGTATTTTGGCAACTATGAGCACAAATAGAGATACACATCTTGTCAGTAGCCCAGAGGCTGCACACCTGCACTTACCAGTTAAAGTCTGCAGTCTTCTGAGAGCTTTACTTTATACTTAGGTTGCAACGGTTAATATGGTTAACATCCTCCTAAAGCCTTATTTGTCTACTATATTTTAACTATAGGTTGAATAGCTATTTTAGAGCCACATGGTTTTTAATGGCCACATAATATTTCATGGTGTAGTTTGTCATCATTCATTTATTCTTTTGTGACAGGAACTGATTGATTTCCTCCTTTTTTCTGTGTTTTTTTGTTTGCTTGTTTTACCCCTCTGAACAATGCTGCAATAGCATTGTTGTACATATACCCTTATATATAGGTGGTTTAATTGCTGTAGAGATAGACATCTGGGTTAAAAGGTCTGTTTATCATTCAGGTAGGTAAATGTTGTCTCCTTGCTTCCCAGAATGGCAGTGACGTTGCACACTTCTACTCCAGATATACAAGAACATTGTTTTCACCACTGGTAAGTACCAGCCATAAATTATAACTCATTAATTTTTGCCAGTCTTGTGATGTAAATATTAGTTCATTGTTCAATTAATTGACATTTCCCTGACTATTAGTGAATTGGAGCATTATTGTATGTTCGGCCAGTATAGTTTCCTTTTTGTAAATTCCTTCCTCATATTCTTTATCTTTTAAAAAGAAAATTTTTTCTTGACTTCTTGTCGTTATATGCACTCTGCATATAAACACATGAAAATGTTGCTGTTATCTGCTTTAAAACTATATTTTCCATTTTTAACTATATCAAAGTTTATATATAAAGAAGTGTATTTTGGCCGTTTGCGCCAGCTCATGCCTGTAATCCTGGCACTTTGGGAGGCCGAGGCTGGTGGATTGCCTGAGCTCGGGAGTTTGAGACCAGCCTGGGCAACATGGTGAAACCCCATCTTTACTAAAATACAAAAAATTAGCTGGGCATGGCAGCATGAGCCTGTAATCTCAGCTACTCAGGAAGCTGAGACAAGAGAATCACTTGAAACTGGGAGATAGAGGTTGCAGTAAGCCGAGATCACATCACTGCACTCCAGCCTGGGCAACAGAGTGAGACTTCATCTCAAAAAAAAAAAAAAAAAAAAGAAGAAATGTATTTTATCTCTTTTTCTTTCCACGTCAAGTTATATCACATTTTTATCACCCCAGTAGGTTCTCTTGTGTCCCTTCCCAATCAATCCTCCCACTCTATTGAGAGTCAACCACCCTTCTGATTTCTAGCATCGTGTGTTAAATTTGCCTGTTTATTTTTTATCTGAAATTATTTGCCTCAGTATAATAAATTGAAATTCATTCCTGCTCCTCTGTGTGTCAGTAGGTTGTTCTTTTATATTGCTGAGAAGTATTCTATTATTTGAATAATTACCTTTTTTTAGCCATTTTGTTGTTGATAGAAATTTGAATTCCTGATCAGTTTAACTATAATGAATAGGACTGCTATAAACATTTTTGTATATATCATGACACATAAAGTAGGTGTATGATTAACTTTTTTAAAAACCACCAAATGGTTTTCCGAGGCGGTTGAACCATTTTCCATTTCCCATTTCCACCAAAAGGGTATAAAAGTTCCAGGTGCTTCACATTCCTTCCAACACCTGGTACTGGCGGTCCTTTTAATTAAAATGATTCTGGTGTGTGTGGAGTAGTGTCTTATTGTGATTTTAATTTGCATCTATCTGATGATTAATACTGTTGAGCACGTTCTCACATGCTCACTAGCCATTTATCTATCTTTCTTTGTGAAGTACTTGCTCAAGTCTTACTCTTTTTTTGGCCTTTTTATTATTGATTTTCAGGAGTGCTTAATATATTCCGGATGTGGGTCTTTTGTGAGAGAGATATATATATAGAGAGAGAGGAAATTTTCTCCCTTTCTGTGTTTTGGTAGTCCATTTTATTTTATTTTTCCCCTATAGTTAGTCCCTTTTATGTTTTATCTAAGAAAGCTTTGTCTACTCCCACGGTCGTGAAGATATTCTCCTAAGTTCCCTGCAGCCCACCCCCTCAAGCTTTATAGTTTAGGATTTCACATTTAGATGTATTGCTGATTGATGTTTGAATGTGAAATCAATTGTGTACTTCTGGTATCCACTGACTTGGCCACGGTATATTATCATATATTATGCTGAATTTGATTTTTTTAATATTTTATTTCAGATTTCTTCACAAAATTTACAAGATAGAGTTACCTGTAATTTTTAAATATTTTATAATGTCCTTATCATGTTTTCATGTCAAACTTGTGACAGCCTCACATGAATACTCGTGAGTTGGGAAGTGAATTGAAAGTATTCAGTTTAGTGTTGTTTCTTTTCTAAATGTTTGGAAGAATTAGTCCGCTCCTGCAAGGCTTTGCTTTTTCTTTTCTGAGAGAAAGTTTTAAATTATGTATTTGATTTTTTATTAGATATAAGACCAATCAGATATATACATTTTTTCCTGTGTTAGTCATGGCAGGTGGTTTTGCATACTTTTGGTAGGTAGGTTTTATAAGGAATTTCTCAGTTTCATCTAACGCATCAAATAATCTTTATGTTAATAATTTCCTCATATATTCTTGGCTATTGTATTTATAGTGATACACCTTCATTTCTGATAATGATAGTTTGTGTTTTCTCTTTTTTCTTTTTAAATATCTAGGGGTTTACCAATTTTATTAGTTTTTCAAACATCTATTTTTAGCTTTATTTTATCTATTGTTTGTGTTGTATTTCATTAGTTTTTATCTCTATTCTTTGTTATGTCTATTACAGAATACCATATCTCAATTCTTTCATTTTCTTTAAATTTAATTTTTTAATCTAATTTCTTGGCATGAATATTTAGATAATTTATTTTTTAGTCTATTTTCTTTCCCGATACTTGCCTTTGAGTTCATAAAGTTTCCTCAAAGAACACTTTAGTTGTAATCAATTTATACAAATATTTCTATTATTTTGTTTTTAATTTTTTTATGTCTATTGTAAATTCTTTGAGCCTTGTATAACTTAGAATTTCAAAACAGTTTTGAGGATTTTTTTTTGCCTTTTTAAAATTGACATTTAATTCAATTCCATTGTTTTCAGAGAATATACTGTGTATGATTTTAATCCTTTGAATTTTGTTGAGGCTTGTAGGCTCAGCACATGGCTAATTGTTGAAAATGGTCTAAGTGAAATCTCTCAATTGTGTCAGTTGTTTTTATTTCACTTTCATTGTGTTTTTGTTGTTGTTGTTGTTGTTGTTTTTGAGATGGAGTCTTGCTCTGTTGCCCAGGCTGGAGTGCAGTGGCGCAGTCCCGGCTCACTTCAACCTCCGCCTCCCAGGTTCAAGTGATTCTCCTGCTTTAGCTTCCTGAGCAGCTGGGATTAAAGCTGCCCACCACCACGCCCTGCTAATTTTTTTATTTTTAGTAGAGATGGTGTTTCACCATGTTGGCCAGCCTGGTCTCAAACTCCTGACCTCAAGTGATCCGCCCCCCTTGGCCTCCCAAAGTCCTGGGATTACAGGCCTGAGCCACCGCGCCTGGCTATTTCACTTTCATTTTTGAAGAACATTTTCACCAGGCCTAGAATTCTGGGTTGGCATTATTTTGCTTGAGCACTTTAAAGATGTAATTCTATTGTCTTCTCACTTCCATCAGTTAGTTAGATAGGAGGAATAAGTTCAAGAGATCTGTTGTACAGCGGGGTACCCATAGTTAATGACAGTATATTGTATTCTTTTTTTATTATTATTTTACTTTAAGTTTTGGGATACATGTGCAGGACGTGCAGGTTACACAGGTATACATGTGCAATGGTGGTTTGCTGCACTTATCAACCTGTCATCTAGGTTTTAAGCCCCACATGCATTAGGTATTTTGTTCTAATGCTCTCCCTCCCCTTGTCCCACTAACCCCCAACAGGCCCTGGTGTGTGATATTCCCTTCCCTGTGTCCATGTCTTCTCATTGTTCAACTCTCACTTATGAGTGAGAACATGAGGTGTTTGGTTTTCTGTTCCTGTGTTAGTTTGCTGAGAATGATGGCTATTGTATTCTTAAAAGTGCAAAGATAGTGAATGTTAAGTGTTCTCACTGCAAAAGTGATAACTATGGGAGGTAATGCCTTTGTTAATTAGCTAGATTTAAACATTCCACAATGCATATATGTACTTCAAAATATGTTATACATGATAAATACATATGATTTTATCTGTCAATTAAAAATGTCAGTTGACAGTATTATAATTGTAGTTATTTGGTGTAGTGTTCGTCCTATATATGACATTTAGGTCAATTTTATCAATTATATTCAACATTCTATAATTTTATGGTCTGTCTACATATTCTTTCAGTTGCTGAGAAATGTGTGCTAAAATTTCTCATGATGATTTTAGCTTTCTGTACTCATTCAGCTGAGTTAGCTTTTCCTTTTGGCTTTGACTTATTAGGAGCATTCAAACCTAGAAATGTAATATTTCTCTTGTGGATCGACCCTTTTATTATAGAAAGTCCCCTATTATATGTTTAGCAATGCTTCTTGCCTTAAATCTATTTGTTTGTTACTAGTGTAGCTGTTTCTTGTAAACAGAATGCAGTTATGTTTTGTTTTTTTAAATTCTTATTTACCGGGATCATCTTTTTTTAAATTTTAATTTTTTAAATTTTCTATTTTTATGGGTACATAATAGTTTTACACAGAAAATCTTCTAGTTCACTTTCTTTTATTTTATATTCCCTGAGGTATTTTAAAGTTTATCATTTATTTCTTAAAACATGATAAATATTGTGGTTTTAAAATCTCTTCTAATATGCTTAGTATCAGAAATTTACGGGTGATACTGCTTTTGCTATATTCTGTTTCCATTAGTTGTTATTTGCATTGTCTTATTTCTTTTTATGCCTCTTTTGAGTGCTTACTGTTAATTTTCAATGGAAAATTTGATGGGAATTTATTAAGATTAATGAATGTTTTTCTCCTAGATAGACTTTGGTTTTGCTTCTGCCAGTTACCAGGGGCACCACATACCAAGACCAAATTCAGGTAAAGCATTCTTGCCTCATCCAGTTTATGCCTAGCAAAGGTCAGTGGGGATTGGGGCGTGCAAGGAGGTTGTCAACGGGTTTGGCCTGTGGCCACACTTCTCAAATACTTTTTCTTTTTAAACTTTGTTCAGCGACTCTTTTGCTATTTTGGGGCAGGGTACTTTGTATATCTTTTTGCCCTTACCTGAAGAGCGTAGTAGCCTATCAAAGACCTAGTTTAATATGGAGAAAATCTCTCTTTTCTTTTTTTTTTAAATTATTATTATACTTTAAGTTTTAGGGTACATGTGCACAATGTGCAGGTTTGTTACATATGTATCCATGTGCCATGTTGGTGTGCTGCACCCGTTAACTCGTCATTTAGCATTAGGTATATCTCCTAATGCTGTCCCTCCCCTCTCGCCCCACCCCACAACAGTCACTGGAGTGTGATGTTCCCCTTCCTGTGTCTGTGTGTTCTCATTGTTCAATTCCCACCTATGAGTGAGAACATGCGGTGTTTGGTTTTTTGTCCTTGGGATAGTTTACTGAGAATGATGTTTTCCAGTTTCATCCATGTCCCTTCAAAGGACATGAACTCATCATTTTTTATGGCTGCATAGTATTCCATGGTGTATATGTGCCACATTTTCTTAATCCAGTCTATCCTTGTTGGACATTTGGGTTGGTTCCAACTCTTTGCTATTGTGAATAGTGCCGCAATAAACATACGTGTGCATGTGTCTTTATAGCAGCATGACTTATAGTCCTTTGGGTATATCCCCAGTAATGGGATGGCTGGGTCAAATGGTATTTCTAGTTCTAGATCCCTGAGGAATCACCACACTGACTTCCACAATGGTTGAACTAGTTTACAGTCCCACCAACAGTGTAAAAGTGTTCCTATTTCTCCACATCCTCTCCAGCACCTGTTGTTTCCTGACTTTTTAATGATTGCCATTCTAACTGGTGTGAGATGGTATCTCATTGTGGTTTTGATTTGCATTTCTCTGATGGCCAGTGTTGATGAACATTTTTTCATGTGTTTTTTGGCTGCATAAATGTCTTCTTTTGAGAAGTGTCTGTTCATATCCTTCGCCCACTTTTTGATGGGGTTGTTTGTTTTTTTCTTGTAAATTTGTTTGAGTTCATTGTAGATTCTGGATATTAGCCCTTTGTCAGGTGAGTAGGTTGCAAAAATTTTCTCCCATTTTGTAGGTTGCCTGTTCACTCTGATGGTAGTTTCTTTTGCTGTGCAGAAGCTCTTTAGTTTAATTAGATCCCATTTGTCAATTTTAGCTTTTTTTGCCATTGCTTTTGGTGTTTTAGACATGAAGTCCTTACCCATGCCTATGTCCTGAATGGTATTGCCTAGGTTTTCTTCTAGGGTTTTTATTGTTTTAGGTCTAACATGTAAGTCTTTAATCCATCTTGAATTAATTTTTGTATAAGGTGTAAGGAAGGGATCCAGTTTCAGCTTTCTACATATGGCTAGCCAGTTTTCCCAGCACCATTTATTAAATAGGGAATCCTTTTCCCATTTCTTGTTTTTGTCAGGTTTGTCAAAGATCAGGTAGTTGTAGATATGCAGCATTATTTCTCAGGGCTCTGTTCTGTTCCATTGATCTATGTCTCTGTTGTGGTTCCAGTACCATGCTGTTTTGGTTACTGTAGCCTTGTAGTATAGTTTGAAGTCAGGTAGCGTGATGCCTCCAGCTTTGTTCTTTTGGCTTAGGATTGACTTGGCGATGTGGGCTCTTTTTTGATTCCATATGAACTTTAAAGTAGTTTTTTTTCCAACTCTGTGAAGAAAGTCATTGGTAGCTTGATGGGGATGGCATTGAATCTATAAATTACCTAGGGCAGTATGGCCATTTTCACAATATTGATTCTTCCAACCCATGAGCATGGAATGTTCTTCCATTTGTTTGTATCCTCTTATTTCATTGAGCAGTGGTTTGTAGTTCTCCTTGAAGAGGTCCTTCACATCCCTTGTAAGTTGGTTTCCTAGGTATTTTATTCTCTTTGAAGCAATTGTGAATGGGAGTTCACTCATGATTTGGCTCTCTGTTTGTCTGTGATTGGTGTACAAGAATGCTTGTGATTTTTGTACATTGATTTTGTATCCTGAGACTTTGCTGAAGTTGCTTATCAGCTTAAGGAGATTTTGGGCTGAGACAATGGGGTTTTCTAGATATACAATCATCATGTCATCTGCAAACAGGGACAATTTGACTTCCTCTTTTCCTAATTGAATACCTTTTATTTCCTTCTCCTGCCTGATTGCCCTGGCCAGAACTTCCAACACTATGTTGAACAGGAGGGGTGAGAGAGGGCATCCCTGTCTTGTGCCAGTTTTCAAAGGGAATGCTTCCAGTTTTTGCCCATTCAGTATGATATTGGCTATGGGTTTGTCATAGATAGCTCTTATTATTTTGAGATACGTCCCATCAATACCTAATTTATTGAGAGTTTTTAGCATGAAGGGTTATTGAATTTCGTCAAAGGCCTTTTCTGCATCTATTGAGATACTTATGTGGTTTTTGTCTTTGGTTCTGTTTATATGCTGGATTACATTTATTGATTTGCGTATGTTGAACCAGCCTTGCATCCCAGGGATGAAGCCCACTTGATCATGGTGTATAAGCTTTTTGATGTGCTGCTGGATTTGGTTTGCCAGTATTTTATTGAGGATTTTTGCATCAATGTTCATCAAGGATATTGGTCTGAAATCTCTCTTAAGTCTTTATACCTTAAGTGGACGTGAAACCTTGACTTCTTTCTCTTTCAGTTCACATGAGCCAGGTATTGGATTCCAAATAAGCATCACTGGCAAATGATGCTTATGGTCTGAAGGCATAAGTAGCTTTCATGCTCTTCAGAATTCCACTTGTAAATTTCAGGTTGCAGGCTTTCATCTAAAAATTGATCTAGTAGTTCCGGCTGACCTTTCAGCTTTTTAATGCCTTTAAGGTTGTTTTATTTTTTAATAAAAAAAACTTCTGTTTTCAGAGAAGAGTTGATCCACATAGCCATAGCCATACTTAACCATTACCAAAATCAGTTTCCCTATTTTCTGCTCTCGAGTCCTGCTTTCTGTGGACCTGGTGCATTCAAATGTTAAGTATTTCTTAGGCTCTGCCATAGGAAATATCTTCTAATATGACCCCCCCTTTGCCTTAGATGGTGGGTTTTCAATTTCCTCAGCAATTTTTGATGTGTTTGGTAACTCTTTTTCTCTCCATGTGGATCAAACCTTTTACATTCTTTTACACTAACCTTAGTGGTATTTTGGAAGCAGCTAAAATAAATGCCCCTTTTCAGTCTTATCATGCTTTATCAGAAGTTCAGCCTGTTAAAACCAAATCAAGAGCTGTAAAAACATGCCACTGTGATTCTAATGTACATGTAGGACTATAAACTACAGCCATACTGCTGTACCTTTATTTTTTTAGTATATCATTTTATATTTGTTTCATACTGATTTGTGTATATGTTTTATCTCTTGTGCTCCTGTGAATTCCTAAAGGTAGGAGTTATAATGTGTTTATTTTTCTCTTCCACAATGCCTGGTGTAATGTCTATCAAATATTATGGATTTCATAAATGTTTGTCAATAAAAGAAAATACATGTGTATCCACAACGTGATCTGAATGGTGCTGATTGAGTGCTAATAAATATTTTCTATTAAGCCGTTTACTCATCACTCTGTAAATGCAACATACTTACCAAGAACAGGACAGTAACAGCCTTACACTGACTATTTTGGTGAGAATAACCACAAATGTAGTTTTGGTCTAGGATGAAACCAAATGTGAGGAGAATGATTCCAGCTATTGCTCCCAGGGCACTAAGAAAATTCATTATTCAGCTTAATATTATCTGAAATAGAATAAGAACATAACAATGTGACTGGGGCCCAGCCTGTACTACAAACAAAGAAATGAGTGTGGAGAATGGAGAGCAGGATGTTAGTCACAGCATCTTAATGCCACGAGGCAGCTCTGTGATCCTATGCGAATTGCTTCACATCTTTGGGCTTCAGGCCTTCATCTACACAATGAGGGGATCTTGTGAACTTTTAGTAACCTTTCCATTCCCCATATTCTATGCCAAGTTAGCTCTTATTCAGTTGGGAGGAAGGGTATGCCTGTGACAACTGCATTTTGATTCTCTGGTAAAAGTCATGGTCTATTTACATTTTTGTTTTAAGACTCCTGTGTTTAACTAAATGCTGCACTTCTCTGCCATTTTTAATTTCTCCCTAAAGTGACAAACTAAGGATTTTCAGTCCTTTGCTAAAATCATGTGTTGGCATAGTAATATCTCATGTCTTCAATTCTTTGAGTAAAGTAAAAATATTCTACTTATAATTTATCTATAACTTTACATTCAGTGGCACTGTATTCTTTATTTTGAGATTCTGTTTATGGTTTAATTAGATTGTCTACAGTTTGCCTTTCATATGTGTCAAAGTAGTGCCTGTCAAAGTGCCTGGTATGCTGTAAATACCCAGAAAACAAAAAAGAATGAATAAGTAACTGGAATATTGAAATAATTCTGCCATTAATTGGCTGGGAATTTGGACAAGCCATTTAACGATTGTAAGCCTCAGTGTCTTCATACATAAAATAAGAGCTAAACTAGATGACCTGGAGAAACTTTCTCCTCTGGCATAGTGGGTTATAATTCTAGGAAAACAGGAAGCAAATGCTGTTTATTGGTATCAATACTTCATAGTTTGTGGAATTATGGTGACCTAATGATTTTACAAATTTTTTTCAAGGCCAGGATAAATTATTTGAAAGTTATACATTTTTAATAAAGTGGAAATAGTGAAAATGTAACTCATTACTCTTTTTTTTTTTTTTTTTTTTTTTGAGAGGGAGTCTTGTTCCGTTGCCCAGGCTGGGGCGCAGTGGCACGATCACGGCTCACTGCAACCTCTGCCTCCCGGGTATAAGCAATTCTCCTGCCTCAGCCTCCCGAGTAGCTGGACTACAGGTGTGTGCCACCACACCTGGCTAATTTTGTATTTTTAGTAGAGATGGGGTTTCACCATGTTGGCCAGGCTGGTCTCAAACTCCTGACCTCGTGATCCAGCCACCTCAGCCTCCCAAAGTGCTAGGATTACAGGCGTGAGCCACTGTGCCTGGCTACAAAATATATTTTTAATAAAGTAGGAATATAACTCACCAGAGTTTCTGTGGTTTTTCTTTTCAGTGCAATTAGGAAGGCTCCAGAATTAATGAACTGTTAAGAGGAATAAATATGTTAATGATGGCCATGTTTAGCTGATGTTGAGTTCTTACAGAATAAACTTCTATGCATTTCTTTTACATGCCCACCTTCTAAGTTCACACACTCCTCAGGTCAGTGAGAAAGGTGAGTTGCTTTATATGACTTTCCACAAATGGAATAGTGGACAAAACACTGGTCTGGAAATCTCCTTTAGCCCTAACTATTTATTTGAACTTGAACATTTTTTTTTTTTAACCACGGCTTTGGTTTACTCATCCATGTTCCTTTTATACCTATTGTGGACTTAGCTTTGATCTGATGACAAAGGGATGTCAAGTCAGTTTACAATCGTTAAGATTGGATTCCATCTTACTACAATCCAGTGTGTTCTCTTGGATGGGAACATAAGGTGGGGCTGCAGTGAATCTGCTGGTAGTTCTTAAATATCTCCAAGATTTTTCTTGGAAGTGGGTCACACGTGGTAGCATTGTTGTCTAGTGGAAATTTCAAGTCTGATTACAGCACATCCATGTTTAAATTTCCAGCCCTTTCATGGGTATTTTCCAGCCTCATCTCTCCACCCTCACTCCCTGTGCTGAACTCTTTTTTTTTTTTTTTTTTTTTTTTGAGACAGAGTCTTGCTCTTTTGCCCAGGCCATACTGCAGTGGTGCTATCTCGGCTCACTGCAAGCTCTGCCTCCCGGGTTCACGCCATTCTCCTGCCTCAGCCTCCCGAGTAGCTGGGACTATAGGCGCCCACCACCACGCCTGGCTAATTTTTTGTATTTTTAGTAGAGACGGGGTTTCACCGTGTTAGCCAGGATGATCTCGATCTCCTGACCTTGTGATCTGCCCGCCTCGGCCTCCCAAAGTGCTGGGATTACAGGCGTGAGCCACCGCGCCCAGCCTGTGCTGAACTCCTATAGTTCACATAATAGAAAATGCTCTCTAATACCTTCAGCCTTTGCTCATATTTCTCTCTTGGCATGCAACAAGACATCCCTAATCCTTACACTCGGGCATCCCAACTCCCATCTTCTGTGTGTGTCCTCACCTGATTAACCATTCACCCTTTAAAACTTGGTCAAGCTGGAAATGTCCCTGGGTGTTGTCCCCTCTGTTTTGTTGGTGCCTTTCCTATGGAGGCAGCCCCTGTGTTTATTCTCCCTCATCACACCCTATGTTAATTGTCTGACTCCTCACTCAACTGAGACCTTGAGCTCAGGCACTGCTTTCTTTTCCCTGAATCCATTGCCGTGCCCATTATCTGGCACTAAATTAGGTCCTAAGTTAATGTTTATTGATTGTGACTACATTGGGTTTAATAAATACCTCTTTGCAGCTCAAAAGGTATATCTGAGAAACCCTTCCCACTTCACTTCTGTAAAGAATAAATTGCTCCTTCATCTCTGCTTACATAAGCATTTCCTGCACCTCTGTGATAACATTTATCACACTGCCTTGAAGTGATCTGTTTACATGTTTTCTTGCTAGGCTGAGAGGTCTTTGGGGGAGAGGCTCATTGCCTTTCTCTGTGTATCTGGTTTATAATAAATAGTAACTAATTTCACATGAATGAATAGCCAAATAAACAACTGCAAGCCTCAAAAGAAATATTCCCAAATGAACTTCAAGACCTAATGATGGAATATCAGTGACTGTGATGAACTAATGGGGAAATAATTTCAACAAGGTTAGTTTTTTGCACTTTTGAAAGCATATCGTACAACTGGATCTAGCTTATTTCATTGCGAAGAATTCCCTAACATCCTGGTTGGCATGGCTTCAAATTGAACTTGATTGACTATACTCACCAAAACAGAGTCCCAGAATGGATATCCTGAAAGAAATATAAAGGGAAACCTTGGATATGGTTTTAACAAGGTGAAAAGGAAGATAACTCCAAAAGAAAAGGTCATAATTCCAAACAGGATCTGGATAGTCTGCAAATAGAGGAAAAAGTCATGGTGAGGAAAAGCAAAGTGATAGTTTCCCTTCTGTTTAGAAGATCTTCTTTTGGTCAAAAGGATTTGGCAATTACTGTCTTTGGTAATCAGGGGAAGAATAATAGAAGTCCCTTTATGATGCTCCTGGGTACTTCCTTAATTCCTCTATCTGGTATTTGGTGATAGGTAAAATGATCTAAATCAGTGCTCCTGAAAATGTGGTCCATGGATTGGCAACATCAGGATCACTTGGGAGCTAGAAATGCGAACTATCAGGCCCTATCCCATACTTACTGAACAGTCTCCAGGTGAGGCTGGGAAACCTGTGTCTTCGTAAGTTCTTCGGCTCTTTAGCCCATAAATGTGAATGTTTGAGAAACACTGAATTCTAAATGAGTATACCAGGCTGGCCTCAAGCGGAATTGGACTGTGAGGAGCCCCGCCTGGAGATGGCCAATTCTCTGAGCCTGTTGAGGTATTGTCACACTCTCAGGCCCAGAGGACTCCCCATCTCTTCGGGTTTTTTTTTTTTTCTGTCCCTCTCTGAGCCACTCATGTGATGCACTGTGACACCAAGCAATGGTTTGACAAGTGCTGGGGAAAACTAATGAGGACAATATACAAAAATGGAAGGTGTACAACGTGTGAGTCTATGTGCTCCCTTCTCTTCTTCTCAGTCCGCCTTCTCAGTCTGAGTAATCTCATTTACTGCCATAGCAACTATCACTTTTTAAGTAGGTGAGTCCTAAATGATAGCATTTTTTGTCAAGTCCAGACCCACATGATTCATTCTTGTCAAACATCCTCTCTCAAATGTCCCACCAACACTCTATATTCACATTGTCTTAAAGAAGAATTGGAATGGGCTCCTACCTTCAAACATGTGCCAACAGATAATGTCCCTAGCCTTTCCCCTGCCTCAGTAGAATATACACAGGGGCAAGTCTTACTCACCCCTAAGATTTTCATTTTTGTAGCAAATAATTTTTGCAAGGGGCTTTGAGTTGAAAAGGTCGTGGTTGAAAGTTCTGTGGACTCATATTCCGGAGCAGTGATTTCTGGAGGAAATACCAGAAACACCGGACCATGTGCGGTGCTTGAATCCATTATGGTGTCGGTGATAATTTGAAAGGAGATGATTTAGTTGGTACTTCAGTCTAGACCATGTTCTTTTCTTGTGCTGAGGCTGCCTGGAGCACTGGCATTGTTTGCTTTGTCTTGGAATTATAGAACCATAGAGTCACAGAGTCATAGAATCTCAGGACTGCTCAAGATCCAAGACGGCTATAAGTAAAATGCCTGGGACTGGGGATCAGAGAACCTGACAAGTAGTCCTGGTTTGGTTAGGAGTTTACTGTGACTTTTGGCAAGTCACGTCCCCCTCTCCTGGTTTCTGATTCCTCATATATACATTGACCAAATTGGACTAGATGATTGACATATAAAGACATTTTAGGGACCGCACGCGGTGGCTCACGCCTGTAATCCCAGCGCTTTGGGAGGCTGAGGCAGGCGGATCACCTGAGGTCAGGAGTTAAGAGACAAGCCTGGACAACATGGTGAAACCCCATCTCTACTAAAAATATGAAAAATTAGCTGGGTGTGGTGGCACTGCCTGTAGTCCCAGCTACTCGGGAGGGAGGCCGAGGCATGAGAATCGCTTGAACCCAGGAGGCGGAGGTTTCCTTGAGCTGAAATTGCACCACTGCACTCCAGCCTGGGCAACAGAGCAAGACTCTGTCTCAAAAAAAAAAAAGGACATTTTAGTTACCAAATGGCAACTAGATACACATTTATTCCAGTTCCCTATCTTCAGACACAGGTAGAACGCAAAATCTCTCAGGCCACGAAACAAATTAACCACTTCTGGAAGTATATATAACATCCATTTTTCCTGTCACTTTGTGGTTTTGCCACCTGATTTAAGTAGCATTAGCTGTGTAACAAATCCCTCAAAATGTATTTACTTCCAGAGCCACCATCGACTTTTGTTTACACATCTGTGGGTCCTGTGTGTGGTCTGTCTCATTTGAGGCTGCTCAGCACTTCTCTACCAGGCTCTCTCATGCAACTGAGGTCACCTGGTGGAGTGTCCAATTACATGAATTAGGATGGCCTCAGTCATGTCTCTGGCAGTTGGCAGACTCTTGGTTCTCTTCCAATTCACAAATACTTTTCAAACCTCTGCTGAGTCATGTGTGCTAATGTCATAATGGCCAATCAAGTTTCATAGACAACGCAGATTCAAGGGTTAAGAAAATAGGCCCCCTAATCTCTTCATGGGAGGATCTATACTTTCATCTTGAAAGGACAAGAATGAAGGGAAGGGAACAATTTGTGTCTATTTTATTATTATTATTATTATACTTTAAGTTTTAGTGTGCATGTGCACAATGTGCAGGTTTGTTACATATGTATACATGTGCCATGTTGGTGTGCTGCACCCATTAACTCGTCATTTAGCATTAGGTATATCTCCTAATGCTATTCCTCCCCGCTCCTCCCACCCCACAACAGTCCCTGGTGTGTGATGTTCCCCTTCCTGTGTCCATGTGTTCTCATTGTTCAATTCCCATCTATGAGTGAGAACATGTGGTGTTTAGTTTTTTGTCCTTCTGATAGTTTGCTGAGAATGATGGTTTCCAGCTTCATCCATGTCCCTACAAAGGACATGAACTCATCATTTTTTATGGCTGCATAATATTCCATGGTGTATATGTGCCACATTTTCTTAATGAAGTCTATCATTGTTGGACATTTGGCTTGGTTCCAAGTCGCTGCTATTGTGAATAGTGCCGCAATAAACATACGTGTGCATGTGTCTTTATAGCAGCATGATTTATAATCCTTTGGGTATATACCCAGTAATGGGATGGCTGGGTCAAATGGTATTTCTAGTTCCAGATCCCTGAGGAATCGTCACACCAACTTCCACAATGGTTGAACTAGTTTACAGTCCCACCAACAGTGTAAAAGTGTTCCTATTTCTCCACATCCTCTCCAGCACCTGTTGTTTCCTGACTTTTTAATGATCGCCATTCTAACTGGTGTAAGATGGTATCTCACTGTGGTTTTGATTTGCATTTCCCTGATGGCCAATGATGATCAGCATTTTTTCATGTGTTTTTTGGCTGCATAAATGTCTTCTTTTGAGAACTGTGTGTTCATATCCTTTGCCCACTTTTTGATGGGGTTGTTTGTTTTTTTCTTGTAAATTTGTTTGAGTTCATTGTAGATTCTGGATATTAGCCCTTTGTCAGGTGAGTAGGTTGCAAAAATTTTCTCCCATTCTGTAGGTTGCCTGTTCAAACTGGTGGTGGTTTCTTTTGCTATGCAGAAGCTCTTTAGTTTAATTACATCCCATTTGTCAATTTTGGCTTTTTTTGCCATTGCTTTTGGTGTTTTAGACATGAAGTCCTTGCCCATGCCTATGTCCTGAATGGTATTGCCTAGGTTTTCTTCTAGGGTTTTTATGGTTTTAGGTCTAACATGTAAGTCTTTAATCCATCTTAAATTAATTTTTGTATAAGGTGTAAGGAAGGGATCCAGTTTCAGCTTTCTACATATAGCAAGCCAGTTTTCCTAGCACCATTTATTAAATAGGGAAGCCTTTTCCCATTGCTTGTTTTTGTCAGGTTTGTCAAAGATCAGATAGTTGTAGATATGCGGCATTATTTCTGAGGGCTCTGTTCTGTTCCATTGGTCTATAGCTCTGTTTTGGTACCAGTACCATGCTGTTTTGGTTACTGTAGCCTTGTAGTATAGTTTGAAGTCAGGTAGCGTGATGCCTCCAGCTTTGTTCTTTTGGCTTAGGATTGACTTGGCAATGCGGGCTCTTTTTTGGTTCCATATGAACTTTAGTTTTTTCCAATTCTGTGAAGAAAGTCATTGGTAGCTTGATGGGGATGGCATTGAATCTATAAATTACCTTGGGCAGTATGGCCATTTTCACGATATTGATTCTTCCAACCCATGAGCATGGAATGTTCTTCCATTTGTTTGTATCCTCTTTTATTTCAATGAGCAGTGGTTTGTAGTTCTCCTTGAAAAGGTCCTTCACGTCCCTTGTAAGTTAGATTCCTAGGTATTTTATTCTCTTTGAAGCAATTGTGAATGAGAGTTCACTTATGATTTGGTTCTCTGTTTGTCTGTTATTGGTGTATAAGAATGCTTGTGATTTTTGCACATTGATTTTGTATCCTGAGACTTCACTGAAGTTGCTTATCAGCTTAAGGAGATTTTGGGCTGAGACGATGGGGTTTTCTAGATACACAATCATGTCATCTGCAAACAGACAATTTGACTTCCTCTTTTCCTAATTGAATCCCCTTTATTTACTTCTCATGCCTGATTGCCCTGGCCAGAACTTCCAACACTATGTTGAATAAGAGTGGTCATAGAGGGCATCCCTCTCGTATGCCAATTTTCAAAGGGAATGCTTCCAGTTTTTGTCCATTCAGTATGATATTGGCTGTGGGTTTGTCATAGATAGCTCTTATTATTTTGAGATACGTCCCATCAATACCTAATTTATTGAGAGTTTTTAGCATGAAGCATTTTTGAATTTTGTCAAAGGCCTTTTCTGCATCTATTGAGATAATTTTGTGGTTTTTGTCTTTGGTTCTGTTTATATGCTGGATTACATTTATTGATTTGTGTATGTTGAACCAGCCTTGCATCCCAGGGATGAAGCTCACTTGGTCATGGTGGATAAGCTTTTTGATGTGCTGCTGGATTTGGTTTGCCAGTATTTTATTGAGGATTTTTGCATCAATGTTCATCAAGGATATTGTTCTAAAATTCTTTTTTTGTTATGTCTCTGCCAGGCTTTGGTATCAGGATGATGCTGGCCTCATAAAATGAGTTAGGAAGGATTCCCTCTTTTTCTATCAATTGGAATAGTTTCAGAAGGAATGGTACCAGCTCCTCCTTGTACCTCTGGTAGAATTCGGCTGTGAATCCATCTGGTCCTGGACTTTTTTTTGGTTGGTAAGCTATTAATTATTGCCTGAATTTCAGAGCCTGTTATTGGTCTATTCAGAGATTCAACTTCTTCCTGGTTTAGTCTTGGGAGAGTGTATGTGTTGAGGAATTTATCCATTTCTTCTACATTTTCTAGTTTATTTGCGATGAGGTGTTTATAGTATTCTCTGATGGTAGTTTGTATTTCTGTGGGATCAGTGGTGATATCCCCTTTGTCATTTTTTATTGCATCTATTTGATTCTTCTCTCTTTTCTTCTTTATTAGTCTTGCTAGTGGTCTATCAATTTTGTTGATCTTTTAAAAAAAAAAACAGCTCCTGGATTCATTGATTTTTTGAAGGGTTTTTTGAGTCTCTATTTCCTTCAGTTCTGCTCTGATCTTAGTTATTTCTTGCCTTCTGCTAGCTTTTGAATGTGTTTGCTCTTGCTTCTCTAGTTCTTTTAATTGTGATGTTAGGGTGTCAATTTTAGATCTTTCCTGCTTTCTCTTGTGGGCATTTAGTGCTATAAATTTCCCTCTACACACTGCTTTCAATGTGTCCCAGAGATTCTGGTATGTTGTGTCCTTGTTCTCATTGGTTTCAAAGAACATCTTTATTTCTGCCTTCATTTCGTTATGTTCCCAGTAGTCATGCAGGAGCAGGTTGTTCAGTTTCCATGTAGTTGAGTGGTTTTGAGTGAGTTTCTTAATCCTGAGTTCTAGTTTGATTGCACTGTGGTCTGAGAGACAGTTTGTTATAATTTCTGTTCTTTTACATTTGCTGAGGAGTGCTTTACTTCCAACTATGTGGTCAATTTTGGAATAGGTGTGGTGTGGTGCTGAAAAGAATGTATATTCTGTTTATTTGGGGTGGAGAGTTCTGTAGATGTCTATTAGGTCTGCTTGGTGCACAGCTGAGTTCAATTCCTGGATATCCTTCTTAACTTTCTGTCTCGTGGATCTGTCTAATGTTGACAGTGGGGTGTTAAAGTCTCCCATTATTATTGTGTGGGAGTCTAAGTCTCTTTGTAGGTCTCTAAGGACTGGCTTTATGAATCCTGGTGCTCCTGTATTGGGTGCATATATATTCAGGATAGTTAGTTCTTCTTGTTGAATTGATCCCTTTACCATTATGTAGTGGCCTTCTTTGTCTCTTTTGATCTTTGTTGGTTTAAAGTCTGTTTTATCCGAGACAAGGATTGCAACCCCTGCCTTTTTTTGTTTTCCATTTGCTTGGTAGATCTTCCTCCATCTCTTTATTTTGAGCATATGTGTGTCTCTGCATGTGAGATGGGTTTCCTAAATACAGCACACTGATGGGTCTTGATTCTTTATCCAATTTGCCAGTGTGTGCCTTTTAATTGGAGCATTTAGCCCATTTACATTTAAGGTTAGTATTGTTATGTGTGAATTTGATCTTGTCATTATGATGTTAGCTGGTTATTTTGCTTGTTAGTTGATGCAGTTTCTTCCTAGCCCCGATGGTCTTTACAATTTGGCATGTTTTTGCAGTGGCTGGTACCGGTTGTTCCTTTCTATGTTTAGTGCTTCCTTCAGGAGCTCTTTTAGGGCAGGCCTGGTGGTGACAGAATCTCTCAGCATTTGCTTGTCTGTAAAGTATTTTATTTCTCCTTCACTTATGAAGCTTAGTTTGGCTGGATATGAAATTCTGGGTTGAAAATTCTTTTCTTTAAGAATGTTGAATATTGGCCCCCACTCTCTTCTGGCTTGTAGAGTTTCTGCCAAGAGATCAGCTGTTAGTCTGATGGGCTTCCCTTTGTGGGTATAACCCGACCTTTCTCTCTGGCTGCCCTTAACATTTTTTCCTTCATTTCAACTTTGGTGAATCTGACAATTATGTGTCTTGGAGTTGCTCTTCTCAAGGAGTATCTTTGTGGCATTCTCTGTATTTCCTGAATTTGAATGTTGGCCTTCCTTGCTGGATTGGGGAAGTTCTCCTGGATAATATCCTGCAGAGTGTTTTCCAACTTGGTTCCATTCTTCCCGTCACTTTCAGGTACACCAATCAGATGTAGATTTGGTCTTTTCAGATAGTCCCATATTTCTTGGAGGCTTTGTTTGTTTCTTTTTATTCTTTTTTCTCTAAACTTCTCTTCACGCTTCATTTCATTCATTTCGTCTTCCATCGCTGATACCCTTTCTTCCAGTCGATTGCATCGGTTACTGAGTCTTGTGCATTCATCACGTAGTTCTCGTGCCATGGTTTTCAGCTGCATCAGGTCCTTTAAGGACTTCTATGCATTGGTTATTCTAGTTATCCATTAGTCTAATTTTTTTTCAAAGTTTTTAACTTCTTTGGTATTGGTTTGAACTTCATCCTTTAGCTTGGAGTAGTTTGATCTTCTGAAGCCTTCTCTCAACTTGTCGAAGTCATTCTCCATCCAGCTTTCTTCTGTTGCTGGTGAGGAGCTGCGTTCCTTTGGAGGAGGAGAGGCGCTCTGATTTTTAGGATATTCAGCTTTTCTCCTCCGTTTTTTCCCCATCTTTGTGGTTTTATCTATCTTTGGTCTTTGATGATGGTGACGTACAGATGGGTTTTTGGTGTGGATGTCCTTTCTGTTTGTTAGTTTTCCTTCTAACAGTCAGGACCCTCAGCTGCAGGTCTGTGGGAGTTTACTGGAGGTCCACTCCAGACCCTGTTTGCCTGGGTATCAGCAGCGGTGGCTGCAGAACAGTGGATATTGGTGAATCGCAAGTGCTGCTGCCTCTGGAAGTTCCTCTGGAAGTTTTGTGTCAGAGGAGTACCCGGCCGTGTGAGGTGTCAGACCACCCCTACTGGGGGGTGCCTCCCAGTTAGGCTACTTGGGGGTCAGGGACCCACTTGAGGAGGCAGTCTGCCCGTTCTCAGATGTCAAGCTGTGTGCTGGGAGAACCACTACGCTCTTCCAAGCTGTCAGACAGGGACATTTAAGTCTGCAGAGGTTATTGCTGTCTTTTGTTTGTCTGTGCCCTGCCCCCAGAGGTGGAGTCTACAAAGGCAGGCAGGCCTCCTTGAGCTGTGGTGGGCTCCACCCAGTTTGAGCTTCCTGGCTGCTTTGTTTACCTACTCAAGCCTGGGCAATGGCGGGCGCCCCTCCCCCAGCCTCGCTGCCGCCTTGCAGTTTGATCTCAGACTGCTGTGCTAGCAATGAGCGAGGCTCCGTGGGCATAGGACCCTCTGAGCCAGGTGTGGGATATAATCTCCTGGTGTGCCATTTGTTGAGGCCATTGGAAAAGCGCAGTATTAGGGTGGGAGTGACCTGATTTTCTAGGTGCCATCTGTCACCCCTTTCTTTGACTAGGAAAGGGAATTCCCTGACCCCTCGCACTTCCTGGGTGAGGCGATGCCTCGCCCTGCTTCGGCTCACGCACGGTGCACTGCACCCACTGTCCTGCACCCACTTTCTGGCACTCCTTAGTGAGATGAACCCGGTACCTCAGTTGGAAATGCAGAAATCACCTGTCTTCTGCGTTGCTCACGCTGGGAGCTGTAGACTGGAGCTGTTCCTATTCGGCCATCTTGGCTCCACCCCAGGCCAAAATAGATAGTTTCAAAATTCTAGAGGAACCAGGCAGAGAGAAACAAACATGCTCCAAATTTTGTTCACAGGAGTGTGCCTTACTCAGTTACTAAAGGCCATAAATAGTTCAAAATAAGTATCCTCGACTCATTTTGATGAAAGTTGTACCTTGGTATCCCAGCCGAGCTTCCATTATGAAGCAGCTACACTGTCTGGAGTATATACCCTGGGGTTCATTGTCATGCACTGAGAAAGAATTCAGGACACAGACACATGTGGGTAAGTTAAGGAGTGGAAAGTTTAATAGACAGAAGAAAGGAGAGAGGAGGGCAGCTCCTAGTAAAAGAGAGACAGATGTCTGAGAAAGCATTTGTGTCTATTTTTAACTGTACCTCGTCATTTTCTGGTGTTTCATATTGAGATCAGGTCTTCCTTAATTGAACCTCATGATGTGACAGCCTCTAGCCACTTGCCAGTTAGAATATTTTAAAAGGCCACTCTTCCCTCACAATTTCTTTTCTCTGAACGTATCCATCTCTTGTTCAATTTTCTATGGACGTTGAATCGTAATGGTGATTATCCTTCATGAACATCATCTGATGTTGTGTTAGCATTCCCTAAGTTAAGCACACTATGTTGCAACATGCTTTTATAAAACATCATTTCACCCAATTACTCAGGTTTTAACTTTGCTCTAGACCTTCCCCAGTTCTTGTTTTTTCTCCCTCTAAGCATGATGACAAGCACAGTGTTATAATAGCTATCTGACAAATGGCAGAAATATAACTTTAATTTTTTATTATTCTTTAATTCATGCAATCTGGCAATGCAGTGGAAGACTTACTCTTTGGAGAAGAGAGACCTAGAATGAACCCAAAGTCCTTTTATTTACTAGTTATGGGGTCTAGTCTAAATTATCTATTAATTTATGTATTTATTAAAACATTACATTTCTTTTATGAGAATAAAAATTGTCATCTTATACAGTTATTGTGAGTGAATTTTAAAGTACCTGGAGTGTAGTAGATGCTAAGTAAATTGTAGTAGTAATAAAAATAAGAGTAATAAGCATTATTTCTCTTATTACTGCCATTTTTAGCATGGTGAGCAGATACTTTGTCTTGCTTTATGTTTGCACTATTTCCAAAGTTCATTTTTTGTTGATTCTTTATAGGTTAAATGTATTTCTATGAGCTTAGCTATAACACTGGAAATGTCACACTGAATCAGTGCAGACGTTATTTTATTTTATTTTTTGAGACGGAGTCTTGCTCTGTTGCCCAGGCTGGAGTGAAGTGGCGCGATCTTGGCTCACTGAAAGTTCTGCCTCCTGGGTTCACACCATTCCCCTGCCTCAGCCTCTCGAGTAGCTGGGATTACAGGCACCCGCCACCATGTGTGGCTAATTTTTTTGCATTTTTAGTAGAGACAGGGTTTCACTGTGTTAGGCTGGTCTCGATCTCCTGACCTTGTGATCCGCCCGCCTCAGCCTCCCAAAGTGCTGGGATTATAGGCATGAGCCACCACGCCCAGCCCCAGTGCAAACGTTATTTTACAATTTCTCCATTTCAGGGTGGCCGTGGAACTCCATGGCCTCCTGCTAATAAATGCCCTAGGCCCCTTTATACATTGATGACATGTATCTGTTCACTACTTCAAAAATTTTCCATATCCTCAGATTTCTTCTTATTTTCCAATCTGCCAAAACCTACTCTTTTAATGCAAATTACTCTAGTCTTAAGGTGGTTTATGGAATAATATATAATATGTTTGTATTCATTAATATTCTGAAATGCAGCCTTAATTCAAGCTTCTTATTGCTCAGAATTCCAGAGAAGTTATGATGATCTGAGGAATCCAAGTTCTCTGAACCATAGTCAGTGGGATTAGGCCTTTCCTCACAGCCTCTCATCTGATTCCCTTGCTGGAAAGTTCCAAGAAAAACACTGGTATTCTTTCTCTCATTCTTCTGTGATTGCAGCTGAAAGTCAATTTTCTTTGTTTTTAGGTTTCTCTTATTTTTCTCTGCTGTTAAAGCCCTCCTTTAAAAAGATCTGTATCCATACTCTGGAGAAACAACTCTGGAAGCAGAGTTAGAGCAGTCAACTGTTGTGGCCAGATGTCACCCACTTACGAGTCCCCAAATCCTCTAGTTTTCTTTTGTTTTTTAAAATTATAAATAATAATAGTGTCTTTAGATCTTATTCCATGAATGATGGTAAAACCCAGTGTCACTCTCAATGTCTCCAGACATTTCTTGGAAGGAGCAAGTGAATACGAGGGAAGGGGAGCCACTGGGGTTTCTATCGTGTGGAGTGGTCTCAAGCTCTGATTTTCTGCATCTATTGAATTCTTAGTTTTATCTGCATGTTTGGGCTTCTGTAAGTGATGACTGTTTTTCTCACTGCACTGTCCTGCTGGTTTTCATCCTGATTCTTCACTCCTCTAAGGTAGTACTAGCACAATCTTGCATATGTAGCATACTTTAAAAATAAGATTAGAAGACCATTCTACAGAACCTACAAAGGCAGCAACAGGGATTTCCTACTGTATCTTCTGACATAAACACTCTAATTACTAATTTCGGACTTACACATAGGTATTAGATATTCTCTTTGTGACTACCTAGGAATTTTATGTTTAAAGAACAAAAAGATTCTTTGTTTCATCGTGGTCAGATGGGATTTTTATGCCTTCACTCCCTTTCCCAATTTGCAAGAAGAAAAGGTGTATATTATTCTGCTTAGGGTACTATGGTAAATTACCATGACTGCTTCATTTAAACAGCACAAATTTATTTCTCATACTTTTGGAGGCTGCGAATTCCAAGATCAAAGTGTCAGCTCATTTGGTTCCTTGTGAGAGCTCTCTTCTTGGCTTGCAGATGACTGCATTATTTCTGTCCTCACATCGTCTTTCCTCTGTGCATACACAGGCATGTGAGCACACACACACAAGGACACACACACAGAAAAAGAGCAGGAGACAGAGGCCTGGTGTCTTTTCATATAGGGACACTAATCCTGTCATGAGGGATTCACTCTCATATCCTCATCTAAACCCAACAGCTTCAAAAGCCCATCTCCAAATATCACACTGTGAGCTAGAGCTTCAACAAATGAATTTAGATTGGGACACAGTTCACTCAACAGCAGGGGGATAATTTGTATAATTCAGAATAAAGAGAGATACTTTGGTGGTATAAATTAGATCAAGTTTATGCCATAAGAAGTAATACCGACTACTAAGAGAATTAGTTTTATGGATGTTTTATTATGGAACAAAATTGAGCATCTACTCTGTGACAGATATTTTAAACACTATACATTCTTTAATTATCCAATCTTGACAACCCTGTGCTGAGTACTACTCCTATTCATATTTTGTAGGTGAGGGAACTTAGGCACGGAAATTTTAAGAAACTTTCCCAAAGTATCCCAGCTGGTAATGGTGCTGGGTCAAAATTATGATCCAGTTGCTTTACCTTTAGATTCCATGTACTCAATTTGATGCTTCAGAGCTTTGCCTTGAGAACTAAAGCTTTCTCCAGTGATGCATAAAACTTTAAGTCTCTGACCAGAAACTCCACATTTGAATCCTAGGGTAGGTCAGAGAAGTAAAAAAAAATCACAGGGACCACAGGGAAAGAAAGGTGTATGTGTGTATGTGTTAGTGGGGGAAGCAGAGTGAGAGATGAGAATTTCCAAATGTCCAAAGAGTACCTTGTGAACTGATGGAGGATATTATGGCTGAAAAGGAGATCTGCACTTTCCTCAGGACTCTTTGTGTCTGTGTGGTTCACTAACAGTAACAGCCTTTTAGAAATATCATGGACCTACATGCCTTTCTAGGCATGATAACCACAAGTGAGAGGTTGCATAAATATAGATTATTATTTTCCAGAGAAGATCTCTGGATCCACGTTTTAAAATAATACATTTTTGTTCCTGCTAATGCTATATCTCAATGAGTACTTGCTTGGTATACATTTGCATCCCAGCAACTCCTCTGATCTATGCAGGTGATTTCAACTAAGACTCATTCCAGATTGTGGCCCCAAGACTGTGAGTATAAACAAGATATGATGGTTAACTTTATGTGTCAACTTGACCAGGTCATAGACTTCCCAAATACTTAATTAAAACATTATTTTGGCTGTGTCTGTGAGGGTGTGTATGGATAAGATTAATATTTGAATCAGACCTATGGTGTGGGTGTGGGCTAGTTGATTATGGTGTTTCTAGAGGTAAAATAGACAGAAATCCTTTTAAATTACTCCTTGATCTATATAAGCAGAAAAGTTCTAGGTCATGTGAATGAAAGCCTAACCTGAATCATAAAAATAGAGACTCATAGCCCCTCAATCCATTCCCAGACCTGAGCCAGTTTACAGATCTGCAATAAAATTTACAAACCCAGAAAGAACTCCTTGAATGAAAGGGGAGACCGGGTCTCCTTGAGGAAGGACCTGGTGCATTACCAAGAATTTGTACTGTTAATCTTTCTCACAGCCTTCCTCAAAGGGACCTGCAGCCTTTTTCAGGGTACTGAGCATTGTGGAAAAGGAAATAACCAGACCTCTCAGGGACCACTAGACACTGACTCTGAATCGATACTAATTCCAGGAGACTCAAAGCATCACTGTGGCTTACCACTCAGAGTAAGTGCTTGTGGAGGTCTGATGATCCATGGAGTTTTAGCTCTGGTTAATCTCACAATGGGTGCAGTGAGCTCCCAAACCCATCCTTTGGTTATTCCCCCAATTCTAGAATGTATAATTAAAATAAATATACTCAGTAGGTGGTAGAATCTCCATATTATTTTCTTACTCTGTGGAGTAAGGACCTTTATGGCGGGGAATACCAAGTGGAAGCCTCTAGTACTGCCTCTGCCTAGGAAAATAGTAAAGCAAAAGCATCACCACATTCCTGATCGTACTGCAGAAATTAATAAATCCATCAGTAACTTAAAAGATGCAGGGTTGGTGACTCCCAACACATTCCTGGAGGGGCTACAGAGATTAATGACAACATCAGTAACTTGAAAGATGCAGCGGTGGTGATTCCCACCACATTCCTATTCAACTTGTATGTTTGGCATGTGCAGAAGACAGATGGATCTTGGAAGATGACAGTGGATTACCAATTGAAGGTGGCTCCAATTGCAGGTGCCTTACCAAATGTGGTTTCATTACTTGAGCAAATTAACACATCCTCTAGTACCCAGTATAATGTTATTGATCTGACAAATGCTTTTTCTGGATAGCTGTTAGTAAAGACCACCAGGAACAGTTTGCTTTCAGGTGACAAGGCCAGCAATACACATTCACTGTCATACCTCGGCGGTATATCAGCTTTCTAGCTCTATGTCATAATTTAGTTCACAGGGATCTTAATTGCCCTTTCCTTCCACAAGATATCACACTGGTCCATTAGATTGATGACATTATGTTGATTGGACCTAGCGAATAAGACATAGTAACTACTCTAGATTTATTCATAAGATATTTACATGCCAGAGTGTGGAAAATAAATCTGATAAAACCTCAGGGTCTTGTACTTCAGTGAAATTTCTAAGGATCAAGTGGTGTGGGGAATATTGAGAATCTCTTCCAGCATGAGGATAAGTTGTCGCATCTGGCTTCCACAATCAATAGGAGGCACAGCATCTAATGAGTTTCTTTGGATTTTGGAGGCAACATATTCCTCACTTGGGTGTGTTGCTCTGGCCAATTTGCCAAGTGATTTACAAAGCTGCTACTTTTGAGTAGGACCAGAAGAAAAGCTTCACAACAGGCCTCGGCTTCCATGTAAGCTGACTTCTGCTTGGACCATACCATCAACAGATCCAGTGGTGCTTGAAGCGTCCATGGCAGATAGGGATGCTATGTAGAGCCCCTGGTAAGGTAGGCTCCTGTAGGTTTATTGCTGAATTTTGGAGCAAAGCCCTTCCATCCTCTTCAGATAACTGAAAGGGGTTACTGTGCTGGATGGGTGATTGTTTCTGATGACTAAGGGGAAATTAGACCACTATTCCACAATGGAGATAAGGGAACAGTATGCTTGGAACATAGGAGATCCCTTCATGCATCTCTTAGTATTACCATGACCTGTGATTAAGGTCAGTTAAGGAAACTGCAACAACTCAATCCAGGCAGGACCACTAATTGTCCAGGCTTTTCAGGAGTGAAGGTTTGGGTCATTCTACCAGATAAAGAACCATGGCCAGCTAAGGTGCTTGCTGAAGGCAAAGGGACTACAGAATGGGTAGTAGAATAAGGTAGTTATAAATACGAGTTATGTCCACATATCCAGTTATAGAAACTACACACACACACACACACACACACACACAATCTGTTCTCTCTCATTCTCTAATCATGTAACATAAGGCATGTTTATATTATAGTATTAAGTATTGTTAACTTTACATCATACGATTTAAATCATAGAAGTTGCTAGACAGTAAGGAGAAGAATAAACATCATTCACAGACTTTACCCCTTCTTCTGAGAAGAGGTTGGTACATTTCCAGTTGTATACATGACCGTTGTAACATATTATGAAGAATTATCACCTTTTAATCTTTATTTGGAGATTAAGTATGGCTTAAGGAGATGCACATGAGTGTCAGGTTGACAAGGGATGGCCTTTTGATGGTTAAATTATACATCATCTTGATTGAAAAATAGGTGCCAAGACTTTTGGTTAAACTTTATTCTGAGTGTGTCTATGAGAATGTGTCTGGATGACGTTTTTACATTGGTAAACTGAATAAAGCAGATTGCCCTCCCCAATATGGGTGGGCCTCATTTAATCTCTCATTCTTCTGTTACTGCAGCTGAAAGTCAATTTTCTTTGTTTTTAAGTTTCTCTTATTTTTCTCTGTTGTTAAAGCCCTCCTTTAAAAAGATCCATATCCATACTCTGGAGAGAACAACTCTGGAAGCAGAGTTAGAGCAGTCAACTCTTTTGGCCAGATGTCACCTGCTTAGGAGTATCCAGATCCTCTAGTTTTCTTTTTTGTTTGTTTTTTAAATTATAAATAACAATAGTGTCTTTAAATCTTATTCCATGAATGGTGGTAAAACTCAGTGTCACTCTCAATGTCTCCAGTGAGGGCCTAAATAAAACCAAAGCCTGAGCAAGAGAGAATTTGCTTTCTCTGCCTGTCTTTGAGCTGGGACACTGGTCTTCTCCTATCTTCAGACTAAGACTTGAACTGGAATTTAAACTCTTGGTTCTGAGGCCTTCGGACTTAGACTGGAACTATACCATCAGCTCTCCTGGGTCTCCAGCTTTCAGATCTTGGGACTTCTCAGCCTTATAATCATGTGAGCCAATTCCTCATCTATCTATCTATCTTCTATATATCTATCATCTATATATCTATCTGTATCTATCTGTCTATCTGTCTATTCCTCTGGTTCTGTTTTTCTGGAGATCCCTGACTAATATACCACACTAGAAAGAACTGCCTATGCCCCTTACTCTTGCTCCAACTTGTGCCTCATCCTCTGTTGTGTTGATGGTAATGATGTCTTAGCCAGCTAATCTTTTAAGCTACAGCAGATGGTTTATTCTTCATTTCCTCAATTCTACACCTCTAGTTCCTGTCCCATCCTGACAATCTTATTCTTGAATTATCATTTTAGTCTCTACTCTTCTATACATCCCTAGATCACTTAGTACCTCTTTCTTCACTATTTCAAGAGTTTCCTAATTGACTCCCTGCCTCCATCTTTCTTTCTCCAAGTTCATCCTCCACACTGCAGCCACAGTAATCTCTTTAAAACACCAATTCAGTTAGTTCCTGCTTTAAAAGTCAAACGTGTTTCTAAGAAATTAGGAAAACATTAATTTTTAAAATTGTGTGTATTTTTCCACATGACTATTTATGGGAGCCCATAATCTTTCTGATTGTGGTTATCTTCAATGAGAAAGGGAGCTTTGCACAGAAATTTAAGGTTATTAATCAATTTATCCTAAAATAGGTTATCTTGGATTATTCGAGTAAGTCCAGTGTAATAAAAGGACTCCTTAAAACCAGATGCAGGAGAGGGAGTCAGATTTGGGTTTGAGAAGACTTGACACACTGTTACTGGGTTAAAGATGGAAGGGATCACATGAGAAGGAGCAGTTCCCAGCTGACAGCCAGCAAGGAAATGGGAGCTTCAGTCCTGCAGCCACAAGGACTGGATTCTTCCAACAATGGATGAACTTTGAAGAAGAGCCCAACCCCAGAACCACTGCCCTGGCCAGTCCTCTGATTTTAGCCATGTGATATTCTGAACAAATAATTTAACCAAGCTTTCCTGGGCTTCTGAACTGAGAGATAATAAGCTTGTTGTTTTAAGCAGCTACCTTTGTGGTAATTTGTTATGCAGCAATAGGTAACTAACACAAGGAGATACGAGTAAGAGTCCTGCCATTTTGAGCAAGATTTGACTTTTTTTGTGACTTAAAGACTCTATTACTCAGCTTAGACTACCTTCTAGCCAAGCAGCTCCATGCATTTCTTGCCCTAATAAGGGTTTTTCTTTCAGATCACAATCCAGTTGAATATTCAAACTGGAAGTAATCTACACCAAGATTTATGGACCAGGCTCCATTCTTTAGAGACTCAGGATCTTGTGGATCCTAGATTCTCTGCATATGGCCAGTGCACAAGGGAAAAAAATATTGTAGAAATAATGTTGGTGATTTAGGAGTCAAACTTTACATTCCATTGGCAATAGTTACCATCTCACCTACCTAGATGCAAGGCAGCTGGGAAGTGTAATTTAGCTATAGGATATTGATTCTAGTAAATGAAAATGCAGTTGTAAGCAGCCAGCTTATTTTTTTCCATAGTTCTTGGGAACTGAGTGTATAAGGTAGTAGTATCTCAAATCAACTTTTCCCAATTTTACTACAAATAAGCCTGACATATTCTAGGAAAGACATATTATATATGGAATAAGACAGTTTTTAATAAAAAAATTAGGTTTTCTTTAAGCCAATCATAAATTTTCTAGTTTCCCACAGCCTTTTGCATTTTGTCTTTTAAATAGATACTTCAAACATTATATTTCCTTATGGGTCTTAAACACATTTGATTTTGTCAACTTTAGACCCAAACTCATTGAAAGGACAGTATTAGGTGTCTCAGAAAGGGGATGTCAAGGGAAAATGCCTTTGAGAAACAGAGAGAAAAGAGAGTCTTCTGTAGACTAGAAAGGTAACTATGGGTTCTGGGGGCTTTGGGAGCTTCTGACCTGCCCCTTAGCATCTCCCTCAGTGGGATGGAAAGGCCTCAGAAGAAGTGGTTTTTTACACTCTTCCATTCTCACATTGTAAGTCTAACCTGTCGGCATTGTATTCTTGCAATTTTGGAAAAATTCCCGTGTTCCAAATGTAGCATAGAAGCAACAAGCTCACAGGACACATAAGGTGTATTTGAACTGGGCCTATAACTTTCTCAGTGGTAACTGGTGTGGACTAGTCACTGATGATGGAAATTGCCTCTCCAGTTGCTTGGTACTATTTAAGATTCCAGGATCTTTGTACATTTCTGCAGAAATGTATGTGTGTATGTTGGGTAGATATAGGGATGAATTGGCAAGAGTAACTGTGTAGGCTGGATTCTCAAAGAATTTGATACAAAATTGTGTGTGTATATATATATATATATATATACACACAGTCTCTCTCTCTCTCTCTCTCTCTCTCTCTCTATACATATATATATATATATATATACTTCCTAAATACCCAAGTTTGTAGACTGAAAGTTAAACTCTTTACATAAGCACTGTAGAAACAGGTGCTAATCTAGCTAAAGCAAAAGGTAGAAATTATTAATATTATTCAGAGTAAGTTAAATACCAGGTGGTGGTCATTCAGGCGCTAAAGGCTAACTCAGATAAGGACTCTGTCAAGGTCAAGCAATCATGTGAAGCTCAGGAAGCTAATATTTTACTACAAAGGCACAGGCAGCAAGGAACATATAGCCAGTCATAAGGAGCTCTGTATCTTATTATACTACTACGTATAACTTCTCCGTTCACCTCTAAGTAGAGACTCCAAGCTCCCATTTATGCCCTTAAAAATGTTTTATTGAATGTATTCTTGAATCAAGCCTTTGTGCTGAAATTCTGTAGAAGACACAAATATGACAGTCTGGATTATTCACAAGAAGGTGAGAGAACTGTAATAGTGCATTGTCATTACAAAAAATGAATAAAGTTGGGGAGAGATCCCTAGAAATACCTATTATAGAATTTTTGAAACAGGAAGTGCAAAACACAGAAGTTAATGGGGGTGATTAAAATTGAAAGAAAATTGATCGTTAACCTTTCCAAATGTATCAAAGAGATAAAGTGAAAGAGGATTGAAAAAAAAAACATGATTAGGCTTGGAAGATCGAGGTAACTGATAGCTTTTGATAACACAATTTCCTTTGATGACAGAGGATGAAATTATGTGTCATAAGGGTTGAGAAATTAGAATCAGTAAATGTAGGCATAAAGAAGGGAGCTGAAGCTTCACTCAATACAATACAGTATGTCATATTTTCTATTATGACATCTGCATCTCTGTTCTTCCCTAATTTCTACTTTCCTATCTCTAGATATATCTTAATCCCTCCCACTCCATCATCACAGTCTGTATTCATTGCCACATTCTACCTCATTAATAATTGAACAAACTCAGTCCGTATATCCTCAACATAAATATGAGGAGGGAGAGTAAATAAGAGGATTGGAAACAGCAAGACAGGGAAATGGGAGAAATTTTTCTTCCTTGCTGACTCTTTTGGTTCATGAACCCTTAGAGAGCCTTCATAGACTTCCCTGTGGTTGATTTTCTGAACTCCTATAATGCCAAAAGGGGAGACGAAAAATACTAGCATCATACCAAAGTAGGGCCATTAAATATTGAGTTATAAAATGAAATCGTGATTATAAACCGAAGCACTAACTTTGATGACAAGGAGTATACATGTGAATTATTTCTTCACATACATAAAGTGATGATACAGTGTTAACATTTGGTTTGTTGTCATTTTATTTTAAGTAAGAACAAATTGTTTGAGTGCTCAGCATGCCCTTCGTTTTTTTTGTAAGTTAATTAGGTAGCAACGACAGTTGAGAACACAGATTGGAGGAGACAGTATTGTTTTTTCCCAATTTAATTACATTAATGGGGACAGTGTGGTATTGGGTAGATTCTGCATGTTAGTCAGAGTCTTCAGATTGCTGTTGATCTCTTGGATCACATGAAGTACAAGTTAAATTCACATCTTCTTTATATGAATTTGAGGAAGCTGAAGTGTTTGGTTGCATATCTTGTTCTGAATCTAGATTGGACAAATAGGCAAAACATGTGTCTTGTACTGAGCTTTGGCCAGAAGAAGAATGAAAATCTGCCTTCACATTTTCTGATTGCAGGTCCCCTGAGGTTTGCTCTATACGTTTCATGTCCCCTGGTTTGATGTCTCTAGTATACATATCTCCTTTTTGGGTAACTCTGGATTGAAGGTCTTGTTGGTCTTTATCTTGACTGTCTTGACATTCTAGGTTATGTCGGACTGTTGTGTGCTGGGTTTGGACTTCTTGGTATAGAGCTTTCTGCTTTAGGGCTTCTTTCTCTAATAGATCCTCTGTTTGCCAGTGCTTCATTTCAAATTGCCATTCTCGTGCTTTGTAATCTTTGTTTCTCCAGCCTTGAGTTGTCCAGTCAGGGGATTCTTGGCCAAAAGATTGACAGTCCTGGGTTGTCCAGCCTAGAGATTGCTTTTGTGGAGATTGCCAGAATTGATATTGCTGTATGTGGGATTCTGAATCTTGGCATAACAATTTCGGCACTTTCTCCACCTGAGCTTGCTGTCCTTCGGCTTGAACGTTTTCGGATTGTCCTTTCAGGGATTTCTTCTCTTGGGCTGGCTGGTCTTCAGTTTGGTGATCCTGGGTTTGCTTCTTTGAGAGTTGCTTCTTATCAGTCTGCTGGTCTTTAACTTGTCCATCTTTAGATTGTCCTTCTGGGTATCGTTCCCCTTTGACTTGCTGATCTTCAGCTTGCTGATCTGGGAGTTGCTCTTTAGTTTGTTTAAGTTGAGCTTGCTTATCTATGGAGTGCCTCTTTGGGGATAGCCAGTCTTTGATTTGCTGGTCTAAGGATTTCCGCTTTGAAGATTGCCAGCCTTTGCTTTGCTGATCTAAGGAATGCCTCTTTGAGGATTTCTGGCCTTTGGTTTGCATGGCTAAGGAATGTCTCCTTAAGTATTGTAAGGCTTTGGTTTGCTGGTTTAAGGAATGCTGTCTTGAGGATTTTCTTCTATGGAGTTCCTCCTCAGATTTCCATTCTTTGGTCTCTTCCATAACTTCTGATCTAATATCTTGATATGACATTTGTAAAATTTGCTGGTTTTGAGGTTCAGTGTTTTCTGGTTGAAGATCTGGGGGCTGCTGAAGTTGGTGTTGTATTTTAGGGAACTGCACAATATGGGATGTTGAGGCTTCAGGTAATATGGCATGGGCTGATAGAGCTTGGGATAGAACATCTTGGGAAGGTATGTCTTGGGGTCGCATGGTGTGGGATGGTGTTTCTTGAGATAGCATATCTAGGGATTGCATGTCTTGGGATGTCATGTCATGAAACAGCATATCTTGAGATGGTGTGTCTTGGGATAGTATGCCTTGAGGGGGCAGGTCATTAGCTGTCAGATTATAAGACTGTTTGACATGGGATGATGTAGACTTAGATGGCATGGATTGTTCTGACAGGCCTTCTACTGGTAGAGCTTGGGATGGCAAGTCTTCAGGTGATACATCTTCGAGTTTTAGTGCAGAATGGGATGGAAAAACTTGGAGTGACACAGCTTGGTCCTGCAGAAGCTCGGTTTGCATTTGGGAAGGTTGTGCAATAGCAGATTGTAGATCTTCATCTTTCATTTGTTTAAATGTAGAGTCTAGCTGAATGGGCATATTTTCTGAGGGCTTTTTCTCTAGTGTGGGAGGCAAAGGTTCAATTTCTTCCTCTGAAAATTTGGGAGATGGAAGGATACTTTGCTTTTGTTCATCTGGCACAAATTCTCTACCTTTATTACCTGGTTGGGAGACTAAAGGACTTCTAGAGAGTCTTAACTTGAAGAAAGCATAGCCTCCAAAGAAAACAGAGTGTGCATTTGTAGTTGAATCATCACTGGAAAACTCTTCTTGAAGCACAAATTGTAATTGAGCATTTTCTTCTGGGGCAGGTTGTTCACTATTTTGAGTAACATCCGAAGGCAAGAAAAACAGAACCTATAAAAGCAAGGATGAGGGTAATTAATATGACAGCATCATGTCTGATTTTTTTTTGTTCTCCAAGTTACTTTTCATCTCTGACTTAAGACACTAGATAGGAAATAACATCTAAATGAGAAGGCAGAAAACGAATGCCAGTCCTGCCTTTACCGTCAACTTACTGGTATTATTTTAGAAAAGTCATCACCTTTTAGTTTTTCAAATATTGAATAGAGGAATTTGATTAAGATTGCCTCAAAAATTCCTCCCATACTTAATATTATAAAGCTTCTGAGACATTTTATATCATCTAGTCAATATTCATATATTCATGCTTAATCGATAATGGTTTATTGATCACCTAGATGAACTAAATGCTGGGAATCGAAGACAATTAGATGTGGGATTTTCCCTTAAGGTGCTCACAACTATCTGTACATCAACATATAAATAGATAATAGTAATACAATTCAGCAAATGCAATTACATAAATAGGTACCTAGTGCTTTATGGGAACATAGAAGATGACCTAATTCTGAGACAACCTGGAAATGCTTTACAGAAGAGGCAATATTTAATCTATATCTTAACAGCTGAGTAGGAATTACTCAGGCATAGACAGTAAGATGAAATAAGACAGGAGTCAGAATCCAGGTAGAAGCAACAGTGGAATAGTGGGTACAAAAACACAAGATAGTGATATAGCATGGTGTGATGGCAGATGGTAAGCAGTTAGATATTACTGATATTATTAGATGGTATGCTAGGCTAGGAAATTTGGACTTTCCTTACAAATCAGAGGAAGCTATTGGAGTTTTTTAAACAGCTAAATGACTGCATCTGATACAACCTGCAATGTTTCCCATTAGTTCTCATGTTATTATTATAATTTTTAGGAGGTTGTTACTGCAGCACAACCTGCTGCTTTTTATTCTGACTCCATGAATTACACCTTTCTGAGATAATTCATAGAGTCAGAATAGACTACTTGTTCTATTTGATGAAGTGGATCAGAACTCAGTGATTAAATGAATTAATTATGCTTACCTCGTTGGCTAATAACAGGCCTAGATTGAGAATCTACACATTCTCTTACATAATACATTGCATTTCTCACTCTCCTAATTAGTTTTTCACGTCTATATTTTATCCCTATTGAAGGACTATTTATGTGAGTATAAATGGTACTTTGGAAGACATTTCTATATTTCTAAAAATCCTCAAATTTTTGTTTCATGTGAATTTTAACTTATTCTTCCACTTAAAAAGAGGTTTGGAAGAAAGAATTATAGTTTCTCTGTTTATTCAAGCTCTTGAGTGCTATGGCTTTAAATTTCCTCATCATTACTGAGAACTCAGTGATTACCAGATGCTAGACAAAGTTCCAGAGTCATCACAAAAAAATTGGTATGACATCCCTGTGAAGTTAGTATCCTTCTTTTAGAATAGAGGGAAATGAGGTTCAGATGTTAAATAACCAGACCAGTATCGTAGAGCTGTTTACCTGGGAAGGATTTAAACATTGTAGGTGAATCCAAGGTCCTGTGCTTTCCTCTCTGATCTATGCTTCTTGTATTAATAACTTCACCTACTGCCTACTTCAGGGTGGCTATGACTAAAGACCATATGAAATAATACTTTCAAGCACAGAAACTGGCACAGAGAAATTTCTCTGTAAACGTAGAGTTCACTTTCCCTTTCCTTTTCTTGAGATCAAGGTACATATTTTATTATTTTTGAATCCCCTGTTGTACTTTGCACATTACTATGCCATTAGTGGATTAAAGATCTGTATTCACTGAATTCAATTGAAGGGTTATTTAATGTGAGTAACTTATTTTAATATTGTTTCTAAAAGGCTTAAAACAGGGTTTGTACTCTCCTCTAGTTGTATAAAATACAGATAATACAATAAAGATGAAAGCATGAGATGAAAAATGACAAAAGCCAATACCCATTCATGATTTTAAAAAATCTGCATAACAGGGTAAATTTACTCTGTAAAAAACCTATGAAAAACATCATATTTAAGGGTAAAATATTGAACATTTTCACCCTAAGATCAAGAACAAGGAAAGACTATTTTCATCACTTATTTTAAACATTGTATTGGAGAGTACACAGTGTAATAGGGCAAGAAAAATGAGGCATAAAGTTTGGGAGTAAAAATGTCTTTATTAATACTTAAAATGGTTATCTACTAAGAAAATTCTAGAAACTCTATTAAAAAAAAGCTGTGGGAACTAATAAGTTAGTTTAGAAAGGTCATAGTAGACCAGTATATAAAAATAAATTGCATTTCTATATGTAGGAATGAACATTTAAAAAATAAAATTAAAAACACCATGTACAATATTAAGAAAAAATGAAATAATTATAGATACATTTAACAAAGTGTGCATAAGACTTATACATTGCAAATAATAAAATAATGCTGAGAGAAATGAAATGAGATGTAAGACAATATAGACATGTTTCATGGACATGGATCAGAAGACTACATATTACTAAGAAGTAAATTGTTTATAAATTATCTATAGGTTCAGTACGATTCCAACCAAAATCCCAGCAAGATTTTTGTAGGAATCGATAAACTAATTCTAAAACTTATATGGAAATTCATGTGACCTAGAAGAGCCAAAACAATTTTGAAAAAGAACAAAGTTGGAAGATTTACCCTACCTGATTTCAAGAATTACTCTAGCATAATTTTAGTGGGGCAGAAGAGAAATCTCCATAGAGAATTGAAAAACAATAGAGAAAATCAGTGAACCCAAATGTCGATTCTTTTAAAAGATCAACAAAATTGATACACCTTTACCTATACTGAAAAGCAAAAAGACAATAAAACAACTAAAACAAGACTATAAAAGTGAGGACATTACTACTGACCTTATAGAGAGAAAAAGTATTATAAAAGAATACTGTAAAAAATTATATGCCAAAAAATCAGATACTGTATAAGAAATGGGCAAATTCCTTGCAACACACAAACTACCTAAAATGATTCAAGAAGAAATAGAAAATCCTGACAGATCCATAGCAAGTGAAAAGATTCGTAATCTAAAACTTCCCAAAAAAGGAAACTTCTGGATCAGATGGCTTCACCAGTGAATTCTACCAAAATTTAAAGAAAAAAAACAATTATTCTCAAACTCTTCTGAAAACTTGAAGAGACGGGAAAATTGCCTAACTCATTCTCTGAGGCCACCATTACCTTGATACCAAAAAACAGATAATTATTTTACAGGAAAAGAAAATTACAGATTAATATCCTTTATAAGTGTAGATACAAAAATTGCCAACAAAATATTAGAAAAGGATTATTCATATGATGAAGTGAAATTTATAAGCAAAATACAAGGATAGTACAATAAGAAAATCAATAAATGTAATACATCACATTAATATAATGTTGGAAAACCCCCACACAATCATCTCACTTGGAGTAGAAAGGCATTTGATGAAATGCCTTTCATGAGAAAACCTTTCATAAAACTAGGAAGAGATGGAAAATTCCTCAATATGTAAAGTTTATTTATAAAACACCCACAGCTAATATCATACTCAGTGGTGAAAGATTAAAAGCTTTCCCCCTAAGATCAGGAACTATATAAGAATGCTTTCTTTCACTGCTGCTATTCAATATTGTACTAAAAGTTCTAGCTAGAGCTATTAGAAAATAAAAAGAAATAAAATTCATCCAAATTAGAAAAGAAGAGATTAAGGCCATCTCTATTTCCAGATGACATGATCTTCCTATATAGAAAATCTTCCCAAATCCACAAGAAAGCTACTAGACCTAATACAGGAATTCAACAAGTTTCAAGATATAAGAGCAACCCACAAAAAATCATTGTTGTTTCTGTATAACAGCAATAAACAATATAAAAATAACATTTAAAAAGCAATTTCATTTATAATTCCACCTAAAATAATTATATACTTTAGAATAAATCTAACCAAGGGGATGAAAGACCTCTGTGCTAAAAAATACAAGACATTGCTGAAAGTAATTAGAGACCTAAATAAATGAAAAGACATCTTTTGTTCATTTATACAAAGATTTAAAATTGTTAAGACGTCAGTGCTGCTCAAAGCAATATGCAGATTCAATACAATTTCTATCAAAATTCCAACAGTCTTTTTCTCAGAAATGGAAGAATGGATCCTCAAGTTCATATGGAATTTTAAGAGGCCCTGAATAGCCAGAACAATAATGAAAAAGAATAATAAAGTTTGAGCGATTATACTTTCCAACTTTGAACGTACTGTAAAGCTACACTAATTAAAACAATATGGGGCCGGGCGCAGTGGCTCATGCCTGTAATCCTAGCACTTTGGGAGGCCAAGGCAGGTGGATCACCTGAGGTCAGGAGCTCGAGACCAGCCTGGCCAATATGGTGAAACCTCGTCTCTACAAAAAATACAAAAATTAGCCTGGCATGGTGGCACGTGCCTATAGTCCCAGCTACTTGGGAGGCCGAGGCAGAAGAATTGCTTGAACCCAGGAGGCAGAGTTTGCAGCGAGCTGAGATATTGCCACTGCACTCCAGCCTGGGTGACAAAGCAAGACTCCATCAAAAAAAAACAAACAAAAAAAACAAACAAAAAACAAAACAATGTGGTACCCAGCATAAGGGAAGATATATAGACCAATGGAATTATTCAGAAATAAATGCTCACATATATCACATATATAGTAAATCAATTTTCAACATAGACACCAAGAATATTCAATGGGGAAAGGAATTTTTTCAACATATGATGCTGGAATAACTGGGCATCCACATGTGAAAGAATAAAGGTGGACCCTTACCTTATGCCATATACAAACATTAACTCAAAATCAATCAGACACTAACCCTAAGAGCTGAAACTATACATTTCATGGAAAAAAGTTGGAAGAAATCTTCATGACAATTTGGCAATAATTTCATGGATGTGACAAGAAAGGCACAGAAGACAACAACAAAATAATTGATTAATTAGACTTCATAAAAATAAAGAACTTTTGTGCATCAAAATGTCATCAAGAAAGTGCAAAGACAACCTACAGAATAGGAGAAAATATTTGCAAATCATATATCTACTAAGGAACTAAGATCCAGAATATATAAAAAACTCTACAATTCAACAACAAAAAACAAACAGCCCAATTAAGAAACACGCAAGACTATAACAGATATTTCTCCAAAGAAGATGTATACATGGATGCTCAACATCAAATCATTAGGTAAAAGCAAATCAAAAGCATGAGATACCACTTCACACCCATTAAGATGGCCATTATATAAGGCTGGGTGTGGTGACTCATGCCTTTAATCCCAGCAGTTTGGAAGGCCAAGGTGGAAGGATGGCTTAAAGGCAGGAGTTCAAGACCAGCCCTGACAACATAGCAAGACCTTGTCTCTACAAAAATAAAAATAAAAATAAAAATTTATCTGGGTGTGGTGGCACATGGCTTTCGTCCTAGGTACTCAGGAGACTGAGACAGGAGAATCACTTGAGCCCAGGAGTTTGAGGCTGCAGTGAGCTATGATCTTGTGCCAATGTAGCCTAAGTGACATAGTCTTTGTATAAAAATAAGAAAGAAAGAAAGAAAGAAAGAAAGAAAGAAAGAAAGAAAGAAAGAAAGAAAGAAAAAAGATGGCCATGATAAAAACAAATATGATTCAGAAATCCCATTACAGGATATATATTCAAAGGAAATGAAGACAGTTGGAGAAACATCTGTACTCCCATATTTATTGCAGTGCTATTCACAAGAGCCAAGATAAGGAATCAACCTAAATGCCTATCTACACATAAATGAATAAAGAAAATGTAATATATGTATACAATATACATTATATATTACATATATATATAATGTACACACACACACAAACAATAGAATACTATCCAGCCATAAAACAGAATGTAATTCTGTCATTTGTGGCAACATGAATTAACCTGGAGGACATTATATTAAGTAAAATAAGCCAGGCTGAGAAAGACAAACACTGCGTGATCTCACTCATATTTGGAATCTAAAAAAGTTGACTTCATAGGCCGGGCGCAGTGGCTCACGCCTGTAATCCCAGCACTTTGGGAGGCCGAGGCGGGCGGATCACAAGGTCAGGAGATCGAGACCATCCTGGCTAACACGGTGAAACCCCGTCTCTACTAAAAATACAAAAAATTAGCCGGGCGAGGTGGCGGGTGCCTGTAGTCCCAGCTACGCGGGAGGCTGAGGCAGGAGAATGGCGTGAACCCCGGGGGGTGGAGCCTGCAGTGAGCCGAGATCGCGCCACTGCACTCCAGCCTGGGTGAAACAGCGAGACTCCGTCTCAAAAAAAAAAAAAAGAAGTGGTATTTCAGTTGAGATTTAAGTATGAGGATGAGTTAATTGTATAACTGGCCTGGTGACCGTTCAAAGCCAGAAGAAGCTGATCCTATGATCATGTTGGGGCTGTGGATACTTGACACATTAAAGGATTATAGGAAGTGGCTGGAGTGTGGAGGAGTGAGAAGGATGAAGTCCTGGAATAATGTTGGAAAGGTAGGTAGGATAGGGGTTACAGGGTTTGGTAAGGCTGTTAAGATTCGGGTCTTAATCATCATACGTTTTACAGGAAGCCATTAAGTAATGGCTCAGATTTACATTTTTAAATGATTACTCTGGCCACAGTATAGACGATAGATCGGTCTTTAGGACAGGTGTCAGCCCAAGATAGCTTATGATGTTTGGGTTACAGCAAGAAATTGTTAAGTTATGTGAGTGAGAACTAGGAAGAGATTGTTCATGGTTCTGTATGCAGGTAACTAATCTTGCAATACCCATCCATGGAGAGCAGGAAATAGAAGAATTTCATATATCTGGAGATTTAACCCTTTCGGTATATACAAGTTCTTCCTTGTATATACCAACATAACAAACAGTAGTTGGCTCCTGTCCATTCAGCAATGGCCAAGTATTATAATGTTGTATCGTGTTCTTGGCCCAGTTAGGACAGGGTTTTATTGCTTATGTTGTTTTCTGGCTTTCTTTAGTAATCTATCACGAGTCTAATTTTAGAATTTATCTCAGAACACATGAGAGAAGTCCCTAGGACCACTTCACTGAGTGATTGTGAGGATTAAATAAACTCTTGTATTCAGGAACTAACTTCTCATTTCTTATTTACTGAGGAAGACCATTTTCTGTGATTCCACTTTATTTCCCTTCTAACAGATTCAAATATTCTTCAAATTATAGAACCCATGCTTCAAGATATATCTGGTAGGAATAAAATAAAACCCCAGGACTTGCCTAGGGAACTAGAGAGAAAGGCCTATCAGAGTCACTGACATGCTTAAAAATAATGTCATTGATTACTTGTTAGATAAATACTTTAAATTGCACAGACAATTACATTTCCTGGTAAAAGATCTCTCATCTGCTTTAATGAATAAAATAGCCACAATTATGTGAAATAATGTATGTCTTAAGCTTATAAAAATCCTTACTTTATTAAATGACATCTAAATACCTTCCCCCACTGTATTTTGATCTTAGTGTTATTGAGCAAACTTTTAGATCATTTTGTTCATTAATGCTGAAACAGTAACATTTAATTCAATCTATGGCCATAATAATTGTATTAGCTAAACCTATTGACTATTTAACTGTGCAAGGTACTGTTTTAATTTAAGCAATCCTCACAACAACCCATGAGGTAAGCATTCTTACTATGTTCATTTTCCACTTGAGGAAGACCGAAGCTTAGAGAGAATACAATGTTAGGCCAAGGTGACAAGCTTATGTGAACAGGATTCAAGTCCAGAAAATATCGCTCCTTAATCATTGTAACAGTAACCCCACAGTACCCTTCTCAACCGTCAGTTCAAATGCTGACACAACTTCATTTAATAAAATAAAAATCAATGAATCATTACATCACAGACACAGTTCAGATAAGATTTTAGAGATTCATCATGCAAAATAAGACCACTTACAATGAAAAGAGTTCTACCGAAAACACATATTTCTTCAAGGGAAGACGTCTGGCAGTACTTGTCTTGATGTCTGTAGCTGAGAATGGTGAAAGTAATCCCAGTTATCGCAACCAAGGAACTGATAACATTCATGCGCATGACACCTTGACCCTGAAAGATAGTTTAAAAATGATAAAATAAAATCGAAACCAAAGCAAAAATACCTTGTAAGAAATTTTCAGTGCTTTTATCTTTCCAGATACTTCTCAGGGAAGAGTTGTTCCATCAGGTCAGTATTATTGGAAGGCTTAATAAACTAAATTCTGACTCATTAAACTCAGAAGACAAACCAAGTTTTAGAATGGGCTAAGGATGCTCTATGGCTAATGCTAAAGAAAATGTTAATTTTATCCCATTTTATCTCATTTTATCCCCACCATCTTTCATAATCTAGAAGCAGTACAATGTATTAGCAAATATCTTTGCTTGGAAATGAAATCTCACTTCAAGTCCGAGTTTCACTAGGACCTTATGGAAGCAACCTAATCTCTTGGAATCTCAATTTCTGCCTTTAAAAATGTGAATGTGTCACCGAACTTTTAGGGTAGTATCCATTTACTCATTTATTTCATAAATATTTAATGTGCACCAAATACATGTGAGTACCGCATTAGGCCCTGGAGACACAAAAATGAACAAAAGAGGTGACATCCTGCAATCATGCGGTTTACAGTCATTCCCTGGGAGAATTCAAGCAATAATCAACAGAATCGTTAACATTTAAAAATGTTAACCTATTTGGACTGGAGTTTAAAGGTGTTCTTTCTTGAACTCAGTGTTCCAATAAAAATATTTCACATTGCCCCACCCAGTTCCCTTTATTCATTCCTTTTTTTTGGGGGGAGGGGAGTGCGGGTGGGTGGGGTATGTATATCCGAGTTCCTTTACAGGAAGGGGGTCATCCGATTTGTTCCTTCCTACCCACTCCTAGGACTCATATCACTCTTTTAAAGGACAAATAAAGAAAAGCTTCACATTTCCATTCATCAGGTATTTGCTGTACCTTTATTGATTGTGTTACGACTACTGTGGTGGAAAATACAATGATGCATTTACACAGCCAGTCCTTTCCAGAACAGTTTGTGGCTTGGTGTGGCAAACCTTGGAAGTGTACTTGTAACTTAATGTTTACCTCAATCCCAGGTTTTTATTGCAAATAGGCACTTTGGCAGAAAATGCACAGGAACATATAGATAGGCCATCTCTCTCTTGTTCTTTAGTCCCCTTGTTTTCTCAAGGCTCTATTTTGGCTCCCATAGGACATTTTATAGACTAAGGTCTCTAGATAATCAATCCCTCATGTGTATTGGGCTTTACAAAGAACATGCCCAGCCTAGTCTCTTCTGATTCTCATTATACTTTTGTGCTGTAGAAAGGACACTTGTTGTTATCCCTATTTTACAGATAAATGGAATTAAGGAAGTAAGTGACTGTGAGCAATCACTTTCACAGTTTGTGGAAGGGCTGTGATGAAAAGCCACGTCTTCTGATGCCTGGTTCAGCATCCTGCCCCCATCATTCCTGCGCACCTCCATCTGCATAGCTCTCAGTGAGTCAGGAGTAGGTTTTCCTTACCCATAGTTTATTTCTCAGCTCTGGAAGGAAGTCAATACAGGGAGAACAGCATTTGGGGCTTCATCTGCATTGTCTGCATGTATTTCCATAAGCAGGGATGGAAACATTTATCTGCCCTCCCCTCAGAATGTCTCTATGGCTTGTGACTATCCCTAGAGGAAATTGGCAGAGGACCATAAGAAGAGAGTTCAACTGACTTTCAGAGAGGCCCACATCCCCAGGACCTTAAACAAGATCAGAGTGGTTAGAAAGGAGTATGAACATTTAAGCATCATCTTGCCTTTTATAAGTAATGTCTCATTAAACCCTCAAAATAACTCTTAGAAGTAGGTACTTTTCCCTTCAGGTTAACACAGAAGTGAGTGGTAGCCTTGGTTCAATCCTAGAACAATCCAGCATCGATGCCCAAACTCTTTCTTCCAGACCTTGGTCAGGATCTAAAGAAAAGCCTCAGTTGGTATTGGAGATAGGGCTAGGATTGGGAGGAAGAATTAGTGAGAGCTTAGGATTGGTTTTGGTTAGAGCAAGGTTTCTCAACCTTGGTACTATAAACATTTTTTGTTGGATAATTTTTGTGTTGGAGGGAGGCTGCCTTGTGCATTTTAGATGCTTAGAAATGTCCCTGGCCTCTACTCACTTGTTGCCAATAACACCAGTTGTAATGACCAAAAATGTCTTCAGATGTTGTCCGATATTTCTGGGTCCTGGGGGTGCAGGGCAAGGAATTACCCCTAATTACAAACATTGAATTACAGAGATGCAGAATGGTTTCCAATAAACAACTCTTTGAGTTTACTTGACCAGGGAAATGGGAACCAGTGTAAGAATGTCTGTCGGGCAAACAGTGGCACTGGCAAATAGGAATGATCTGAACTGCAACTTTGATGCATACAGATTTTCCTGAAAGGTAACTTTGTTACTAAAGGCTTTATACATAAAGATGATATAAAACAAATAGAAGATTTTAAATTTTAGGTAGTTTAAGTGACTTACCAGAAATTTTGATTTCTTATCGGTTACTGTGAGGTATCCTGTAAGAATAAACTGTTAAGAAGACAAGAGACAAAAGTTAACAGGTGATGTGTTTGACCACCTTGCAGTATAATTTCCCTTGGATTCGCAAAATATCTGTTTGTGAATCTCCAAGACCATCCCGTTTTTCCACCTGAGCATCAGGGAGTAGGGAAGGTAGGCGTAGGTAGGGTAAGAAGAAACTTTGTGCTGGGTTTGCTCAGCACTGAACAAGCACTCTCTGCCAGGGCCAACTGGGACAAGCAGGCTCCTCTAAGATCCAGAGGACCAGATGTTTGGTCCAGCTGGGGCTCCAAAAGGAGATTCCTGAGCTCTGGGCCTTGAAGAGGAGGAACTGTGCCTGTTCTGAGCAGGTGAAGGGAGACTTTCTCAAGGAAGACCCCTCTAAAGGCGGATATGGGGACCGATATCTAGTGTAGTTATCAGATCCCCTCATTTCCCATGAGCGTAGAGCCTAGTGCCACCTCAGGAAAATGAGAACTCTGTCACTTCATGTGGAGTCCCTTACTTTTTTAATGTTCTGGGGATGGGAACCTTTTCGGTGGGAACTGGCCTTGGACCTTGGGGACATCTGGGTCTTAGAGTCCAAGGATCTGCAGCTGACTTGCAGAGATCAGAAAGTTACCTTTGATACCTCCCTCCGCTTCACTCCCCACATTGGATTGCCAAGTCCTGTCACATCTACCTCCAAGTCACTCTCAAGGCTCTCCATCTCTAGCTCCATTGCCTCCAAGCTAGTTCAGGGAAACTCTTTCCTCATCTGCGTGATTGCAGCCTCATCTCTTTGGATTCTCCTGGGTTTACTGTTATAATTGAATTAATTTCTCACTCGAAAAACACAATGATACTTCAACAAGTCTTCAAATGTCACTATCCTCTTTAAAAACGTTCAGTGGCTTTCCCATGCTTTCACATTGAAGTTCCATGTTCTTAACATGACTATAGGGGTTGGCACGACCTGGTTACACCCTACCTTTATAGCCTCGTTTTATGACATCACGATAAATTCATTGGTCTTCTTTTGGTTACTCTTTCCCACATCAAGCCCTTGGCTCATGCTTTATCTTTGCCAGGGATGCCTTCCTTCCACTTTGCCTAGTGAGCAGCTATGCAAAAAGCACTTCCCTGACCTCCGTGGTCAGGTGAGTCCTCTATTAACCCCTCACATCGCACCTGGAACTCTTAGAGCACTTAGCACAAGTGTAGGAACAAATATTTGGGGTTACTTTTGACTTTTTCATGTCTGGTGTCCCAGTTAGATGACAAACTGTCTAAATCTAAGAACAATTCACCACTTCTCTGAGAGAGGAGCTGTTTTCCAGTATTCTCAGTCTGAGCACCTAGAATGCTATTGAAGACGTGGTATGTGCTCAGTAAATATCTTTTAAGTGAAAAGTAGAGTTTTCAAAAGCAGCAGGCCAGAACCTCATTTTAATTCACACATGCAGATTACACAGAGTCACACTGGGACAATTCTGTTGTGAAATGAGAAAGTGAGGGGTTGGTCTGTTTGATTTTCTACAGTATGGCATGTATAATTTGAAAATCATATTGAATATTACATTATTTATATTGGGAAAATGAAAACACTGCTGGTTGTTTCTGAAATGCACATTATAGAAAAGGCATGGAATATTTCTGTTTATCTAAAGAGACTGTGGATTTTTAATAGTCAGAGATAGTGGCCTAATTTATTAATCATTTCACCTATTTGTTCATTGATTGATTGATTCATTCATTCATACACACTATGCCTCAAGCATGATTCTAGGTTCTCAGAATATAACAACTAAAACAGACAGTAATACTGCTGTCTTCTCAGGAGTGTATGTTATAGTAAGAGAAGCTCTAATGAGTCTGTCCTTAAATATTATGGCACAAAATTAGGAATCCAGGCTGTGAGGATTGGATAGAAATAGCACTGTACTAAGAATAATATTTATGGCTATATGATTATCTAGATGAGTGCCACTCATAAAGTTGTCCCTGGGGCTAAGAAGGAGGATGAGCGATAATAATCTTAAAATTCTTTTTAAGTTTTCAGAGTCTGTGATTCCATGAGCGCTAGCTAGGCTAGATATGTTTAAGTTATTCTCACTTTTGAGCTCAGTTCCCTTATTTGCAAAGGAAAAAGTTGGATATTTGTGCATCTAGTCTCCCAGGTTGGTAATGAGGAGCAAATGTCTTACTATACACACAAGGGCTTTGGAAACTTTTAAGCACCTGAGAGTAGTTATTACAATGATGATGGTAGTGCAATGACCAAATGGAGTTGCTTCTTTTGCCGTGAAGGGAACTGCCTTTTTTGGTCTCCAGGAGGGCCACATTTATGGAATTCATTACCCTAGGATGTGAAGCAGTTCAAATCTATCTTTATAGCAATTTCTCCAAAGCTTCTAATTGACAGTACTCACAATAAGTGCTCCCCAAAATGGATATCCTGTGAGGACAACAAGGGGAAATCTTTGGGAGAAACGGATGTAATTAAGTGCAAATATAGTTCCAAGGCCCACAATGATTAGAGCAAGCAGGATCTGGGTAGCCTGTGAGGAGAGAAATGGGTACATCAGGTTACAAGTATCCAAGCCCCTGTGGGCTACCCCGCATCCCTCAGGGTGTGCCTCCATGGCACACCTTTCCCTCCATCCAAATGCCTCCCTCTCATTTGTCAATCACTCTCAGATTGTTAAGAGATTCAGTTCAATGTGTTTCCTTCCCACTTTGCTTGCCTGGATCCTTCAGGTTCAAATCCTTCACTTTTATTCTTTATTATTTTCTATCTTCCCTGGTGTTACCAATTAATCTTTTATGAGACAGATTCGAGTACATGTCTGACTACCCCCAGATTATAAGCTTCTTGAGCACAGGGACTACAAACTATTCATCTTTACATTTTTTTCTTCTGTCTCACCAGTATCCTATTATTATCCTAACAGCCCCCACCCTCACATTTTCCAGCACTCAGTATAGGCTTTTGGAATTGGGGCTCATCCCAGTTGTCTAAAAGTTTAAAAAGTTTGATGACATAGAGTGGAGAACCTGGGATGAGCTTGCATTTCACCTCCCCTTCATCCAAGGACCCAACTAGGGATGAGAATAGCCCATTGGGCCTATCAGTTTGTAGGAGTCCGCAGGGAAAAGAATAGCAGCAGTGGTTCTCAGGGCACAACTTCTCTAAGAGTCTAGATTTTGTCCCCAGGCCACATCTCTGGGCTATGGCACCCCAAGTAATGATTTTTGCTGTTGTACAAAGGATGGAGGCTGTGCATACAGCTGTCCCCTGGGAGCATTTGTGATGAAAAACGTTTTGTATACTTTATCATTTGGTTCACTGTGCAGCTTTGAATATGGGTTTTGAAGCACTCCCAATTCCTTTAAGAGCACGAAGGGGAAGTCAAACCTCTCCACTTATGGTTTCTTAGCTTCAAGGGAGGTGCCACCACACCCTGAAGTCACTTCCTCAATGAGATATTTTAAAAAGTTATACTAGTTTCTTGCTTCCCCCTCTGCTGGGATTCAAAGATCAGTACTAATTTCTCATGTAAGATGAAGGGGGAAAAGTAGAATTAACTCCCTCTCTGAAAATAATTGCACAGAGGTATCTCTGCAGACATACATGAATAAATAAACCTCTTTTCTCCCCTTCGGGAAGACCTATTGATTGGAGAGCACTTACCCCCAAGACTCTTGGCTCTCCCTTCAGAAAATCCAGCAGAGAGCTATGAGGTCTGTAGGGAAATGCAGTCAATACAGTTTCGTTTGGTTTTATAGTGATGACGTGAGTTGCCCTTCTGTCCTGGGATGTTGACTCCATGATTCGATGCCAGAACTCTAGTGAGAGAAAGAGTGAGCAAACATTGCTGCCCAAATCATGGTCTACCTCTCCACCAGAGTCACATGGAGCCCTTAGAGATGAGCCCTTAGTGATGACTGTACTCAGTAGTAGAACCTCAGAATCATAGTTGAGTCACAGAGTTTTAGAATTCTAGAGCATGCCCAGCCCCCCATCTTCCTGGTGAAAAGTACTGTATCCAGAAGACTTATTCTCTTGTCAATTTGCTTACAAACATATGGTAAACAAAGAATAGATGGTATATACAAAACAAGTCCTTACACATATGTTCATGAGTTATAAAGGAACTAAAACTTATGGAATCTTCCTTATGTTCTGGGAACTGTGTAGAAGGTGTTTTGTTTGTGTTGACATGCACTAACATTTATTCTTTTAACAGTTCTACAATGCTGAAACTGAGGAACAGCAAGGTTATGTCACCCAAAGACATACGGGACAGGGGAAGGGGCAAACTCAACTTGACCTGTCTCCAAAATCTATGTTTTTTAAACTCAACCACGCTTCTGCCCTCCTTTGAAAGGAGTTTCTCGCTTTTACTTGATGAATTTTCTAACTTACTGTTTAACCATATTCCTCTGTATTATAAAAATCAGTAGATAACTTTGAATTTCAATTTTTTTCCATCTTTATTGAGGTATATTTGACAAATAAAAATTATATATATTTAGGGTGTACCACATGTTTTGATATACATATACATTCCAAAATGATTACCACAATCCAGCTAATTAACATATCCATCACCTCACATAATTATCTCTTTTCTTTTTTTGTAGTGAGAACATTTAAGAACATTTAACAATTCTTTGCATTTTCAAATTAAATAAAAAAAAAATCAGTAGTAAAGATGCTATAGGACCAGATGGAGTTGCCCTTTTATAATAGAGAATATTTTAGCTTCATAAAGTTAAGCAAAACTAATGATAGTCAAATCCTTCCTGGTTTGAACTACAAAAATACTAATTAAAACAACAGAAACTGCCTTTAGAAATTTTGCTTCCCATATTGATCCTTTGAATTTCTAAATTTGTTACAATTTTAACTATGAGATCATGAAGGTAAATTGTTTCATAAAACTAAAACCAATGTATACACATAATAACTTGAGTATTTCCTGGTTTGTAGCGACCATGGAGAGCAGGGTATCTCAAAATTAGCACTGATGGCATTTGGACTCAATAATTCTTTGTTGTAGAAAGTTATAAGATATATATTTTTTAAACTATGCTACTCTTCATTTATTTAGGAAACCTCATATGCATAGAGAGTGCAAAGTTAAACTGCAGCCACACTGGAATTTCCATAATTGCCCAAGAAATTGAGTTTCATGCAGAGGCTCACACAGAACATATTACACAAAGAACAGACAAGATAATTGCAGCAATGACTGGGAAGAAGGAATATGCCCATGTGGTACAAAGTGCAGGGATGATTATCTGAATTACAAAACTGTGCTATAGATCAAAATAGAGCTAATACCCAAATAGACATTATTCTTTTCAGTGTGAGCAACATTTGGCTCCAAGCTAGAAGCAGAAAACATGCCAGTCAGAGATTATCTGTAACTTGTTAAGACTAAGATGTCTTCATTGATTCCTACCCTGAAATGACAGAAGGGAACATAGTTTATGTGCCAACGACTAAATATTCTTTTTTATTTTATTTTATTCTATTCATTTATTTAAAATAAATGGATTCAAAGACTATATATGGTCTATTTTTATTTTTATTTATTTTATTTATTTTGAGATGGAGTTTTGTTCTTGTAGGCCAGGCTGGAGTGCAATGGTGCAGTCTCCACTCACTGCAACCTCCCCCTCCCGGTTTCAAGTGATTCTTCTGCCTCAGCCTCCCAAGTAGCTGGAACTACAGGTGCACACCACCATGCCTGGCTGAGTTTTTGTATTTTTAGTAGAGATGGGGTTTCACCTTGTTGGCCAGGCTGGTCTCAAACTCCTGACCTCGGGTGATCCACCCACCTCGGCCTCCCAAAGTGCTGGGATTACAGGCGTGAGCCACCGCGCCCAGCCAAGAAGGCCGTTTTTAAACAATAGAACGAGCACCACTGGTTGGTGCCACAGGATTGCAGAGATTTGGGTTTACACGGTAAGATTCATGGGAGGCAGGGACATGCTTGCTGTGTGTTCAGAGGTAATCCTGAGCACTTGAGAAGATCTCTTTGCTGCCTTCCACCTAATGGCTCATGAAAAAGGGCCCAGTAGATCTGTTTCTCAGAGAGTGTCCAGGGCAGAGTAGTTTAATTATATATAGTCTTTAATTTTTAATTAAAGTTTTCTTACAATCCCTAATATGTAATATTTAAGCAATATGAGTGTGAAAATAATACAGAAACAGCCTGCAGAGTCACACGACTTACCAAATTCACACTAGCATGAGTGCACATTTTCCCTTCTGTGTATCACCTTCTGCTCAGTTTACCCAAAGCAGTTTATAAAGTTTATGACCATCTTGGAAGACTGGCTGATAATATTTTACTGACTTGGGCTTTGAGGAAATTATTTTCAAGAGAAATTAAATGACGACTCATAGTAAACAAATACAAAACAAAAGTTTTTTTTTTTTTTAATTTATTTCACAGTATCTAAAATGGCAGAGATTTCAGGAAAGTCTAATCACACTTGACCATGAGTGTTGGGTTGCTTTTCCTTCCTCTGAGGCCAAGAGTTACTTATATCCAAGACTGTGAAGAACTCTTTTTGACCTGTTGAATATGATCTTGTGACTGGGTCAAGGAAAATGAACTCTAGAAAATACATAATTGGTTAGAATTTTTAAACTTTGATTTTGGAGATGAAAAAAATAACTCATAATACCTTTTCCCCAAGTTTTGTGTAGTACTAGTTCTTCCAACTTTGCCATAATATGTAATTGCAGCAATATTAATTAAAAATAATGCCATTCTCCAGTCTACTAATTATTTTACTATTTTAAATAGGATCATAGTTAAATCATAATTCATCCAAATTCTATAAACATTTCTTTTGTTGTTGTAGCCTTTAGGGGAAATGAAAATATTTTAAAATTGTGACATCAAGAGCTAAGGTGATATAAGGAAGAGCACAAGGAAGCATAAACAGGACAGAGACATTCTAGTAAAGTCTCATCACATTAACAAGGAAACTTGGCTAGGGAGACTCTCTCAGGAGGCAGGTGGCTGTGTTCCTGATAAAAGTGATGGGATACACGTTCTCATTCTCAGCCCAATAGTCTGTATCATTCATTTTCTATGTAATTTTATCCAAGCCTTGGTTCTTTCATGAGGGGTTGGGCTATGTGATTTCTAAAGCCAACTAGCTTCATATTAAGCAATTCTCTAACTGGTCTGCTTCCCAGTAGACACCAGCTGATCCCAGATGACCAGAGTGTCCTCCGGAAGGAGCCCATTTATATAAACTGTTTTTTGTTTTTTTTTTTTTTGAGACTGAGTCTCACTCTGTCACCCAGGCTGCAGTGCAGTTGCAGCTCACTGCAACCTCCACCTCTTGGGTTCAAGCAATTCTCCTGCCTCAGCCTCCCAACTAGCTGGGACTACAGGCGTGTGCCACTGCACCCGGCTAGTTTTTTGTATTTTTAGTAGAGATGGGGTTTCAGTTTTAAACTCATTTTTTTTATTATAAAAGTGGCCTTCCACATGCACCTCATGAACAATAATTGATTGTTCTTTTTGCCACTTTTTGAGCCTGGATTATTGTAGCCTGGACCTGAGACACAGCAGGTATCATGTGACATGTCAGCATACTCACCCCAGGGTTGTTGGAGTAGAGCTGTTTCCACCAAAAGACAGAACTGTATGCAGCTAATAAGAGCTCCAGCACAGTGAAGACGAGCATCACCACTAGGACACCCTGCAAATCAGGACATGAATGGCTGGTACCCAACACAAGCTAGCCCTTGTGCCTAACTAAGAGGAGACAGGGTGATGAGGCTCCAGCAATGCAGAGAAAAGGGGACAGGGAAAATTGCTTAATCCTCTTTTCTGCTTTCTCTTTCAGACTTCTTAATAGATGAAGGGAAATAAGCAGCAACTGCATCATCTCAGAACTTTGGTATCCCACCTAATGATAGATGAGAGTAATCTGCCACTTATCTCTGGTTGCTTTTATTATTTTCTTTTTGACTATGGTGTTTCTATTGTCATGATGATATTTCTAGGTGCGTATTTGATTCTGTGTATCCTGCAGTGGTCTCAGTGCATTCCTTCAATCTGAAATCTCGTGTTTTTATTAAATTCTAAAAAATTTCTAGTTATTTACTTTTGCATACACTCTTTTATAATCTCTTATTGGGACTCCTATTAGATATGTATTGAACCTCTCCACTTCCCTGCATCCATCATGCCTTTTAGGCTTTCATCCATCTTTTCCAAACACACATAATGTGTTGTGTTCTGTGTGATTTAATCAAATCTAAATTCCATTTCACTCTTTGTTTCCTTGAATATATTGAATCTGCTGTTTAACTGATCTGCTCAGTTTTTAATTTCAAAGAAAATTTTCATTTCCAATTATGTGATTTAATTTTTTTCTCAAATGCACATATCTTTTTTTTTCTTTACTGTCCTTTTTTTTTAATTTTGGTTTTTTTTTTTTTTTTTTTTTTTTTTTTTAGACAGGGTCTCATTCTGTCACCCAGTCTGGAGTACAATGGTGTGATCTCAGCTCACTGCAACCTCTGCCTCCCCAGTCCAAGCTATTCCCCTGCCACAGCCTCCCAGGTAGCTAGGATTACAGGCATGCACCACCATCCCTGGCTGATTTTTGTATTTTTAGTAGAGACGGCGTTTCACCATGTTGGCCAGGCTGGTCTCAAAGTCCTGGCCTCAGGTGATCCACCCGCCTCAGACTCCCAATGTGCTGGGATTACAGGTGTGAGCCACCATACCTGGCCTGGTTTCTATTACTTTTTAAACATCTTTAATGATTTAAAATGTATTTTCATAATAGCCTTCTTCAAATTATTATGTTATCTCCAATTCTTGAGCTTCTGACTTTCATGTTTCCCCATTTGCTGCTGCTACTCATTTTTTTGTGCTGTTGTTATGTTTCTCATAATATTTTGGTTATTAGATAACTTAAGTGTGTAGACAGTGGTGGTGGTAGGGTTCTTTAATAGGAAGGCATCTTATAAGTTGGGTTTATGGACATCTTCTTAGATAGTAGTTTTAGATTTGATTCTGCTAGAACCTTAGAAGTTTCACATATCTTGTAGCAGTTTTTAACTTAATCCCTTTATTTGAGGTTCCCCTATTTTATGTAATTATGAATTCAGATGGCACACTTGCACAGAGCTTAGTGAGCTGATGGAAGATTTTCTTGAAACTTCTTGGGATGTTGGGCAGAATTTTCTTTATATTATTTTCACAAATTGAGTAAATATTCAGTCTCAGCTTTCAATATTTTTGCAGGGTACTCAATATGAGCTTTATGGCTCTGCCCAATGCCAAATCTTGTCATGGATGTTAAAACCGTGTGATCCTAGCCTCTAACACCAATATTCCTATTCAGACTTCCTTGTTTTTTTGGCCTCAGCTCTTGTATGATGATTTGGCTTTAGGATCCTTCTTAGCTTCTGGAAACTAAGACATCTTTCTTCCTTGATTTGTTTTTCCTTCTGCCTTCCCTTCCTTTCTTCTTCTAACCTTGGCAATATATTTTTTAATTTTTAAAATTTCGTTACTTTTGTTCAGGTAATTGCTGTGTTAATTAACAAAGAGTAGGCCTTTGGAGTCTGCTTAGGTTGCTATGTTGCAACTACTCTGATATCGTAGGAAGTTCTTTTGGACTCCAGTTGTCTCAGAATGGGAGGCAGTTTGAGGTAATGAAATTCATTTTCTTTAAATTAAACCCCCAATATGCCTCTCCCACCCCCACTGCTTTACCAGATGTCTGTCCTGCACCAGGATGACACTATGTACTGGGTTTCCTCCAGACGGGTCTCTGTGCTTTTCCACTTCCTCAAGCTCCTGAACCAAAGGGGTTGCTTTTGACAATCTCTGGGTCACATGAGCAGACCCACAGGAGTGCAAAAGCTTGCACACATTTTCTGAGATTTGTGAGATAGATGGGTCCAAGGGAATAAGAAATACTACCTTGGGTTCCCTGTGCTCTAACTAGGAGGATTCATAGAGGAAGAAGTCTTTCTTCTTAAAAGGCCACTGGTTTATGGTTTTAACACCATGATACTATATTTATAGGATTGAATAAGCAAGGCTTGTCACCACGAACAGGTAGTGATCATCAAGTTTGGGAGAAAGGTGCCAAGAAAATGCTGCCCAGAGAGGTCAACATTTTTTCTAGAAGTCAAATCCATGATAGGCTGTCTCCCTTCCCACCACTCTCTGTCAGCCCTGTTAGACCAAAGTACAAAATAACTATGTATTTGGACTTAAGGTTCGAGTTTTCTGCCTAACATAATGTAGCATACAGGCTCGCATTTGAAGATTAACTTAAACACCATAACAGCCTCTGCTAGTCCTCAATTCACTGATGATCAGAAGACAAGCATCTTTAAGGGGTAGGGGCATCCAACCCCTGGAAAAGAACCCAAAAGAGATAATCCCAAATTAAAATATAATTCAAATGAAGAAAATTTCTGCCTGTGATGAGTAGGAAGAATATTTCTGCCTGTGATGAGTACAACAAAGGTTGTACTTTAAGAGTTAAACCCATTGAGGTTGGAGTGTTTCTGATAAGAAAGACCAGGGGATAGACTCCCTACTGTCCTTCTTGATTTCCTCCTTTGACTTTCTATAGTACATCCCCCACACCATGCGGTCAGCAGACAGGCCCCTTCCAACCACAAGTTTTTGTTTATTTCTGTCTGTCTCCAGGCATTCGGACCGACCGACCAGAGACTGCCAGAAAAGCAGAGATTATGCAAAGGGGAGACACAGAGATTTCACATGACAGGATATTCAATCTGAAACTACTCACTGTTAAACTGACATTGGCCAGGAGACAATCTTTGATTTCATATATTGGATAATAGTACTCCGAATAAGGCAATGAGGATAGATAATCCATTTCTGAGCCACAATGTTGAGAGGCAGTCCTCAGGGCTACCATGCTGTCAGCAAGGAGGAAGAGGCCTGCCCCTGCAGTAACAGAACTCACTGCATTTGAGGTCAAGCTGCTCAGGTCCTGGAAGAGAAACTCTGCATTGGGTTCTCATCACAGAATCAGCACGTGACACTATTAGTCCTCTGTCCATTGTACTGCAATGGTGCTTCCTTGGGTCTGTTTCCTTCCTGTTTCCTTGTGTGGGCACAAACTGTGTTTTATTCATCTTTGTATCTCTTGTCACTATTTAGTTAATCATGTGATATAATTAGTAAATGCTTATTGAATAAGAAAATGCATGGATAATTCCTCCTTAGGAAGAGGGGTTCTTGCCCCTTGACTCTCTATGGCACTCAAGATAGAGACAGTGCTGCTCAGGTCACTGCCAACATCTCCCATGACTTCCTCAATAGCGTTAGAATCATTCTGTTGCCTTAAGGGCTTCTAGAATATGGACTTTGGTCCCCTCTGGTAAACTGAATCCATGATTTTGATTTACATAAAAGAGCAGCTTCAGAGAAAAGGTGGAGGCAAACTGGAAAAGTTGGAAAACCTATCTATAGGTCTATGGGAACATAAAATAGACTTTCAATTGACAAGCAATTGATCTTGAATTGACAATCAATATTTGTTCAATATGACAAGCGTATGCCTTCGATTTTCCTAAGTGACAGGGCATGAGGCAGAGGCACATGGGCTTAGACCTTGTGCTTCTCTCTCCACCCATTCACAAACAGAAATATTATCAGTCTCTAGCCACTTTTCTCACAAACCTTGGAGGGAGAAAGGGAGGAAGCAGCTATAAAGCCTTTGCTTCTCTCCATAGCAGACTTTCTCTCTTGCCTGCCACACACCCACAGAGGTGATTTAGGGAAAAGCCACATCCTGACTCAAGAAGATCCAGGGCCTGGCTAGGCACAGATGAGGACACATGGATGGTGCATGAGGCTGGTATATGCTCCTGATGATTGAAGCTGCAGTCTAGAACCCAGGATTATGGAAGAGGGTTTTGAAGAGTTCACAGCATTCACTGGTTGGAGTCATAGTTCTGGACTTAGAATCTGAAAACCTCTCCTCCTATCCTAGCTCTGTCACTGACCCATCTGTCACTGACCCATCTGTCACTGATCCTTCTGTGTGCTTGAGCAAGTCCTTCTTACTCTGGGCTTAAGTTATCTCTTTTATAAAATGTGGAAGATGAATCTTCTGATCTCAGAAGTGGCTTCCCAAATGCACTGAATACACAGAAAGGGAAATCTATGCTTGGACTTGACAACAATGTGGGCTCCACAAGTGGGACAAAGAACAACATGTGGGCTCCATTGCTCATATGGTAGCTTTGGGCAAAGATACTGCCCACTGGGACTACTTTTCCTTCAAAGACTCAGCACATGAATCCGTGTTGCTATAGAGCAGGAGTAGAAAAGGGCAGGACAACCATCCTTCCCAACATACATGGTCTTCCAATGATGCTTAAACAGAGAGGAGCATGTGCTGGAAACCTCACACAGAGCCTGGCACATCAGTGTCTTTGCTAGTGAATCTTCATGCTACAGGAGAATCCTTTCTCCTAAAATGTAGAAGAGGAGTTGGGAAATGGTGTGGTGAATGTGGTTCTCATAGGCCTGATCCACCTGTAGGTAGGTATTCCAACTTCTTCAGTTTGCTTCTGTCTTTTCTCTGAAGCTGCTCCTTTAAGTAAGAAGACATACATTGGGTTTCTAGGGAGGGACCAAAGGTCATATTCTAGAAGCACTCAGGGCAATATAATAATTCTAAAGTTGTTGAGGAAGCCAGGGGGATGTTGGCAGTGGCATGAGTGGTATTGTCTTTGAGTTTGGTGCTGCAATCAGTGCTGATAGTGCAGACATCCCCCTCACCTCTACTCCATCACCCTTATTTTCTCCCACCTTACTTTAAACTGATTTTTTTTTTCGAACATCCAATTATCAAGCATGGGTCTTTGGATGGAAATAATCTCCTCCAGCCTGGAAAAAGATGGCAACACCCTCTTCTGACAGAGGAATGAATGCCTCTCCACGTGATATTTGACTGAATGAGGTTTATTTCAGTTGCTTAAATAGTAGAAATTTGAAAATACATCATGGACTTCTTTCAACTTGTTACCATGGTCACAGAGTAGGGTAAACCAGTTATCCTGGTTTGCCTGGGAAGTAAGGGGTTTCCCAGGATATAGGCTTTCTGGGTTAAAACTGAGACAGTCCTGGGAAAACCAAGACAATTGGTCACTCTGACACTGAAGGGCTAGAATTTGTGTGAAGTCCCAACTCTATGAATGGGGACATTTGGCATCAAAAAGAACCCCAGGAGGCAGGTTTTATAGAAAAAAGGATCTGTAGGCTCTCTCTGGGATGCGTGGCTACCTTATTCAAGGTCAAGGTTACAAGCTGTAAAGAGTCCATGGTACATTTAAAAATGTACACTTTTTAAATAACTGAGGTAAACCTTCTCCAAGCTTGGAATAGAATCCAGGAGCACCATTTTGTAGAAGAAAGAGCACTGATCTAGAAGGCAAGAAATTTGGGCTCTACTCTTGGTTCTATCAATGGGACAGCCAGGAAAATCTGGGCTTCCTAGCCTGTTCTAAGTTTTATCTCCCTAAATTGTAAAATAGGGATTTTTAAACTGGAAGAATTAACTCTGACGTTCCTTCAATTCCAACCAGCTGAGATTTGATGGTCCTTATACTTACAAAGGGCTTAGTTGATTGTTTTCCAGAGATAATTGAGAGGGATCCAGTAATGCCAAACTGCTCAGAAAAGAGAAAAATGGATCAGTTCAGTTGTCTTGTGGAAATGTGCCCACCACGTCACTGTCAATCACTCAGTCAAAAAGTGATGTTCTCACTCATAGGTGGGAATTGAACAATGAGACCACATGGACACAGGAAGGGGAACATCACACACCAGGGCCTGTTGTGGGATGGGGGGAGGGGGGAGGGACAGCATTAGGAGATATACCTAATGTTAAATGACGAGTTACTGGGTGCAGCACACCGACATGGCACATGTATGCATATGTAACAAACCTGCATGTTGTGCACATGTACCCTAAAACTTAGAGTATAATAATAAAAAAATAAAAATTACATATCATTTCCAAACCAAAAAAAAAAAGTGATGTTGGAAAACTTTTAGGGAGAGAATATTGCAGAAATCATGTGGATGTATATTGCTAGAGAGGCCTAATTCCCACCTGATATAAGAATGTCTATATTGACTTTGAATGACATGCAGATGAACAGAGGGGTTGGATTTGTTTTAGTGGAAATCGCTAGGAACCGAGAAGGCCTGGAGAAAAGGTGTACATGGGAAGGAGAAGAGTGTTACTAAATTACAGAGTTGAAAGAGAGGAGGTTGAGATGGACCAATGACTTGAATGGACAGAGAGATTGGAACAGCCAACAGAAGCACTCAGGAAAGAGGCTCTGATGGGACAAGGTGCAGAAACACGTGGACTGGAAGTTATTGGTGTGTGTTGCTTGAGTCAGAATGGGAGTTGAGGAAAGTGGGAAGAGCAGGCTCAGACATGAAGTCTTTATCATAAAGCCCCAGAAATCAGTATTTAATCTCAGTGGTATTAAAGATCCAGCTGGCAGAGGAAGGGTATTCTGAGAAGCTGAAAATTTGCTTAAGTGTGTGGCTTGGATATTGAATAATCACAGGCAAAGAGGGTCCAGTATGAGCTAATGCTAGCTTCTCTAAGGAGATGTGGGGCCCACAACCACTGGTTGTAGGAGAAGTCAAGGACAAATTGTGCTCTAGGGCAGGAGCAGGGCCTCCTTACATGACTGCACAGTTTGTGGTCACACAGGGACTGTATCCACACAGAAGTGGTACCTTAGTACAGTTCATCTGCCCAGAATATTTGCTTTTTATCCTTTGTACAAAATGCTACGTGGAGAAAAAATAACCCTTTGTGGGAAGTGTGAGTCTTCCCTGGCCACTCTCTGAAAAACAGATCTACTGGGCCCTTTTTCATGAGCCATTAGGTGGAAGGCAGCAAAGAGAGTTTCTCAAGTGCTCAGGGTTACCTCTGGACACACAGCAAGCATGTCCCTTCCTCCCATGAATCTTACCCTTGTTAATCCAAATCTCTGCAAACCTGTGGCATCAACCAGTGGTACTCGTTTTATTGTTTAAAAATGGCCTTCTCACTCTCTACCTGAAAAGTTACTTATTCTTACAATGGAGGGAATCCAATGGCCTCATCGAAGCCTCAAAGAGGGATATGGAAAAGCATCCACTTTTCTAGAGGTATGCTGTAATGCCAGGTAAGAAATTCTGTGCTGGTATACTCGTTGTATTACCATTCCCTCTTGCCCCCTGCTCTGCAGGAAGACAGATTAAGTCTCTCTGCTGCTCTTCTTGAATAGGGGAAATGTGATGTGGGGCAATGATAGAAGGAAAGTCGAGGCCTCGCCTTCTTTTGCCTCCTGGCCTCTTGGAGTCACTCCACGACTATGCACCTGGTTAGCATTTATAAAGCATGTCCCCTCTTAGAGTCCCCATTCTACTCACACACAGAGCTCCTAAAAATGGGTACCCAGACATCAAAGTGGTGGAAATTGCTGGATTGAAGTGGGAGGGGTAGGGAGCAAAAACCAAGATGGCCCCCAGACTTGAAATCATCAGGCAACACAGGATCTGGACAGTCTACAAGAGAGAAGACAGGAAATCTAGACTGTACTTCAAACAGATAAAAGTGATTATTTGAATGCACATTGTAAGGTATAAGGAGTATAAAGTACATTATAATTTGTTATATTAAAGAGGAAAAATGTTACAAGGAGCCAATCAATATGCTTCTAGAGGAAGTCATATATAGCTAACCTCTTCTTTTCTGATAGGATTATTAAACTAGCAAATCGGAAAGTGATCATACACACATTTTAACATTTTTTGAAAAACATACTTGACAGTTTTTAAATTTATTTTCTTGAAAAGTAGATAAAAAAGTTGTCCAGTGAGGTGGAAATAGAGAGCAAACTTTTCACAGGAGTGTTAATGAAGAGCTTTTTCAGTTGAAATTAGATAGACAGGTCATCTCTTCTGCTGTAATTCATCTTATTTTGTTCATCATTGGATTTTAATAATAATTATTTCGCAAGTGGAAGAACTGAAGTTTAGCTGTTAGCTTGCTCTAAAGCCCATGCTTTTGCTCATAGTTTAATGCACGTGCAATTGAAAGATGATGCAAACATAGGAGAAATAAAAAAAGTCAACCATTCATATCATCAACAGTTATTGAATACCACAACAGGTATGTTGTGTGCCACGCACGAGGGAATGAAGCAAATGAAAATCACTACCATTGGAGAGCTTATATGTGTACTATGTCTTGTCTGTAAAGGTACAGACAAGTTCCATGCAAGGCCCAATAGAGTTAAGAGCAAAGTAGTAGGACATGAGGCTTGTGAAGTACTGGAGGCATGGTGCAAACTACGTAGGGATTTTTAGGCTGTGTTTTACCAACTTTGCTTTTCATTTTGAGCAAAAAAGGAATCCCACTGGATAATTTTGAGCCAACAGAATACATTATCTAACTTTCATTTTTAAAAGGTTACCCTACCTGCTGTACTAAGAATAGATTGTAAAGAAACAGGGCAGGGAGATCCATCTAAATAGGCAGCAAATTGGACCTGGGTATTATAAGAGGGTATTCAAAACCACATGGAGATTAAAGTTCTGGATATGAGGGATGATGATCTGGGACAGTTGGATGTCTTATAGTTACTCATATGAATGGGGAAAAAATGGGTCATGAGATTAGTCTTGATCATCTCATCTCAAAATATTTGAAAAATGAGCTCAAAGTTAATTTAATCATATTGAGTAAAATCCATATGGTTAAATAGAAAATTTTTACTGTACTAATGACAAAATAAGAAAGATTAATTTGTGGCTGGGCACGGTGGCTTATGCCTGTAATGCCAGCACTTTGGGAGGCCAAGGCGGGTGGATCACAAGGTCAGGAGTTCAAGACGAGCCTGGCCAATATGGTGAAACCCCATCTCTACTAAGAATACAAAAATTAGCTGGGCATGGTGGCATGCACCCATAGTCCCAGATACTCGGGAGGCTGAGGCAGAAGAATCACTTGAACCCAGGAGGTGGAGGTTGCAGTGAGCTGTGATCATGCCACTGCACTCCACCCTGGGTGACAAAGGGAGATTCCGTCTCAAAATAAATAAATATATAAATAAATAAAATAAGAAAGACTAACCTGTTAATTGTGAAGCATGCTAGTGAAAAAGATCTAGTGGTTTTAGTTTCTAGAAACTACTGCAGAGGATATAGTCTTCCCTTAAAGCTCCATTTCATGTCCTCATTAGCCTGGACTCAGCCAGAGAAGGGTGAAAGAATTTCCCAGACCCACTGTAGATCTGTAGTCTAGATACATTTACAAAGTGTTTTCTCAATATTCCCCTTATAATGAGGTGGACTTACCCCAAGAACGGTGGTTTCTGTTGGCAGCCCGTTCTGCAGGTAATCTTCGTTTTGGTACATGTGTCCAGGTTTCTCTCTTTGAGGGATAGTGATGCCCTTTGGTGTAAAGCTGTCAAAAACTCCCATGGTTTGGGATTGCAATAGCATGATGCTGATGATGCTGGAAGAGGCATCAAACTCAGTTACTTCCCAAGGTTTGACTTACAGACATAAGCTTCCCAGGGACCATACTTTGTAGGAACTTAAGAAGGTATTTGCCATTATTCCAAGGCTGGTTGTCCTTCAGAAACAAAACATGGGGATCAGTGGAGCATTGGAAAGCGGGCATGTTGGGCACAGTTCATCCATTGTGGTCAAGAAGCATGTCACTGGGAGAGTACTGTACACATTTTGAGGGGTCCCACAATTGAGAGGTGAGCAAATCACATAGAACTTGCTTTGTAGCCCTGAATGTGTCCATCTCCCTCTCCCTCCAATGACCTCTGCTTCCAGCTTCCCTTCCCTATCTCTTGTGTCTCTGCTTCACTTGTGCTACCTTCTCCCACCACATCTTCCAGGATTACACTTTTATGCTACACCCGCACTCATCAGTCTTCTACTCCAGTCTTCATTTTATCTTCATAAAAATGTTGAGGACGAATGCTGTTCCACTTTCCTTTCCCATAGCAAGATGGCCTGTCCCATCCAGAATCTTCCTCCTTGCTTATATTGGCTTTGTAATTAGTAATGTAAACATTTACTTAACTCCTGCTGAATTCCAAGCATTAGACCATTGCAGCTCTAATCCTTATAACAACCCTGTAACTTACATGTTATTAAATCAATTTTGTACATTAGAAACCTGGGGCTAATAAGCTCAAGTGACTTCCATTGAATGAAATAGTCACATAAAGTACTTAGCCTGGCACTTAGAATGTGTTCAATATATGGTAGCAAATATTAACAGCCTGCGTTTACATGACTGGATTGAGACTTATCTGGCTCAGTGGCTTGTGATATTTTTTTCTCTATGCCATGTTAATTCTCCTCCTCTTCCTCTTCCTTCTTTTCTTCCTTCCTAACATTTCCAGTTCCCTTGTAGATTCCAGGAGCAACTCAGCAGCATTGCTGGGCCTCTGTGGTGTCAGCAACAAGGCTCAGCACCTGAAATGTTGCCCAGATTTGTTTTCAGCTCAGCATTCTCCCTACTGAAGGCCAGAGTTTAGTTAAAGGCTTGTGATCCTTGAAAGGTGCTACAGCTCTGCTGCCTGACATTTTGCCTCAATGTGTTGGTGCTTTAGGAATGGTTCCGGCCTCTCTTGGGTGGAGTGAATAACATGTAAAAATTGGAAATGACACCTAGAATCTCTTCCTAGTGAGGGAGATGGAAAAGTGCACTGAGATTGGAGTCCAATGCCTAGGCGTCTAGTTGCACATCTGAGCATATGTCTTGGAGTCCAGTCCTATGTTCAGATCCCATATCCACCAGTTACTGCTAAACTCACCCTGGGCAAGGTATTTTCACCACTTCATAGGTTTGTGATACAGGTTAGATAACATGACACATATAATGGACTCAACATAGGGGGAGGCATGTGATAAACTCCCAAAATATATCAGTTTTATCTAATATTCATTGGAAGCCCAGTTCTGATACTGATGAGCTGGCCGTGGACAGGATACTTTCCCTCATTCATCCCCAATTTCCTTATCTGTAAAATAGGGATAATGACACTATCCTGCAGGACTCTTGTGAGGATTGAATGACATACGTGAGTGCCTTTTGTTGTAACTCTCTGAGTTTTATCAGGTGTTCCATAATAATCAATCCATGTTTGGACCTCCGTTTTATTTCTACTTGTAGATCTGTGCCTTAGTCTAGTTTCTCATGCTGTCCGGGCATGAAGTACTTTATCTGAAGAATTATTAAACCTAAAGTTCTCTTTGTTTAAGGAGATAATTTTCATTTCTTGGAATTTTGAAATCTGGGTAGAAGTGTGGGTAAGGTTACATGTCCTGTGAGGGGAAAAATGTTGAAGCTGAATCCCCGCAGTGGAGCCAGGGTGAGCCTTCCAGCACATCTTTAAAGCCAGAGAAGGAGAAAAAGTCTCAAGTCTCAAGCTTAGAGAAATTCTAGGTTTCAGAATCAAACAGTAGTTCATGGTAAAATGATAATCATTGCTAACACTGATTGGGCATGTACTATGAATGTGGCATTCTCTTAAGAGCTTTGTGACAGTCTCATTTAATCTGCACTCTCAGAGATGGGTGCTGAACTCTGAAGATAATAAAAATGAGGCTTGGAGAGGTGAAATAGCTTGCACAAGATTGCTTATCTAGCAGGTAGTGGAGGCAAGATTTGGGCACAGGCCATCTAACACCAGAGCTCTTCTATATCCCTGTAGGTTTGTGCTTGCCCAGCTAGCTACACCTGATTCTCATCCTCTCTATTGTTCCTCCCCTATTGTTGAAGCACTGGCTGCCACTCATCAGTTCCATATCCTCCCCCAGGGACATTGCTGATCTTAGGGAATATAGGTTGAAGATTCCTATTTCCCAAATTGCTTTCATATTGTAGAAACTTGGCTTTTACCTTGCTCTGTGTGGCTCAATAGCCCAAATATACCAACTAGACTCCTTCCTACTAGCCTTCGTCACCAGCCTCCTGAATTCTGGGTTCCTTTCTTTATTTTTCGAATCTCATACCCAAGGACTGCAGAAAATGCTTGATTCTCAGCCTGAAGCTAGGACTCGAAAGTTTTTTTTTCTTTTTTTATTTTTTTATTATACTTTAGGTTTTAGGGTACATGTGCACAATGTGCAGGTTTGTTACATATGTATCCATGTGCCATGTTGTTTTGCTGCACCCATTAACTCGTCATTTAGCATTAGGTATATCTCCAAATGCTGTCCCTCCCCCCACCCCCTACCCCACAACAGTCCCTGGAGTGTGATGTTCCCCTTCCTGTGTCCATGAGTTCTCATTGTTCAATTCCCACCTATGAGTGAGAACATGCGGTGTTTGGTTTTTTGTCCTTGCGATAGTTTACTGAGAATGATGGTTTCCAGTTTCATCCATGTCCCTACAAAGGACATGAACTCATCATTTTTTATGGCTGCATAGTATTCCATGGTGTATATGTGCCACATTTTCTTAATCCAGTCTATCGTTGTTGGACATTTGGGTTGGTTCCAAGTCTTTGCTATTGTGAATAGTGCCGCAATAAACATACGTGTGCATGTGTCTTTATAGCAGCATGATTTATAGTCCTTTGGGTATATACCCAGTAATGGAATGGCTGGGTCAAATGGTATTTCTAGTTCTAGATCCCTGAGGAATCGCCACACTGACTTCCACAATGGTTGAACTAGTTTACAGTCCCACCAACAGTGTAAAAGTGTTCCTATTTCTCCACATCCTCTCCAGCACCTGTTGTTTCCTGACTTTTTAATGATGGCCATTCTAACTGGTGTGAGATGGTATCTCACTGTGGTTTTGATTTGCATTTCTCTGATGGCCAGTGATGATGAGCATTTTTTCGTGTGTTTTTTGGCTGCATAAATGTCTTCAGTCCAGGACCCGATGGATTCACAGCCGAATTCTACCAGAGGTACAAGGAGGAACTGGTACCATTCCTTCTGAAACTATTCCAATTGATAGAAAAAGAGGGAATCCTCCCTAACACATTTTATGAAGCCAGCATTGTCCTGATACCAAAGCCTGGCAGAGACATAACCAAAAAAGAGAATTTCAGACCAATATCCTTGATGAACATTGATGCAAAAATCCTCAATAAAATACTGGCAAACCGAATCCAGCAGCACATCAAAAAGCTTATACACCATGATCAAGTGGGCTTCATCCCTGGGATGCAAGGCTGGTTCAACATATGCAAATCAATAAATGTAATCCAGCATATAAACAGAACCAAAGACAAAAAGCACATGGTTATCTCAATAGATGCAGAAAAGGCCTTTGACAAAATTCAACAACCCTTCATGCTAAAAACTCTCAATAAATTAGGTATTGATGGGACGTATCTCAAAATTGTAAGAGCTACCTATGACAAACCCACAGCCAATATCATACTGAATGGGCAAAAACTGGAAGCATTCCCTTTGAAAACTGGCACAAGACAGGGATGCCCTCTCTCACCACTCCTATTCAACATAGTGCTGGAAGTTCTGGCCAGAGCAATCAGGCAGGAGAAGGAAATAAAGGGTATTCAATTAGGAAAAGAGGAAGTCAAATTGTCCCTGTTTGCAGATGACATGATTGTATATCTAGAAAACCCCATTGTCTCAGCCCAAAATCTCCTTAAGCTGATTAGCAACTTCAGCAAAGTCTCAGGATACAAAATCAATGTACAAAAATCACAAGCATTCTTGTACACCAATCACAGACAAACAGAGAGCCAAATCATGAGTGAACTCCCATTCACAATTGCTTCAAAGAGAATAAAATACCTAGGAATCCAATTTACAAGGGATATGAAGGACCTCTTCAAGGAGAACTACAAACCACTGCTCAGTGAAATAAAAGAGGATACAAACAAATGGAAGAACATTCCATGCTCATGAGTTGGAAGAATCAATATCGTGAAAATGGCCATACTGCCCAAGGTAATTTATAGATTCAATGCCATCCCCATCAAGCTACCAATGACTTTCTTCACAGAATTGGAAAAAACTACTTTAAAGTTCATATGGAACCAAAAAAGAGCCCGCATCGCCAAGTCAATCCTAAGCCAAAAGAACAAAGCTGGAGGCATCATGCTACCTGACTTCAAACTATACTACAAGGCTACAGTAACCAAAACAGCATGGTACTGGTACCACAACAGAGACATAGATCAATGGAACAGAACAGAGCCCTCAGAAATGATGCCGTATATCTACAACTATCTGATCTTTGACAAACCTGACAAAAACAAGCAATGGGGAAAGGATTCCCTACTTAATAAATGGTGCTGGGAAAACTGGCTAGCCATATGTAGAAAGCTGAAACTGGATCCCTTCCTTACACCTTATACAAAAATTAATTCAAGATGGATTAAAGACTTAAATGTTAGACCTAATACCATTAAAATCCTACAAGAAAACCTAGGCAATACCATTCAGGCCATAGGCGTGGGCAAGGACTTCATGTCTAAAACACCAAAAGCAATGGCAACAAAAGCCAAAATTGACAAATGGGATCTAATTAAACTAAAGAGCTTCTGCACAGCAAAAGAAACAACCATCAGAGTGAACAGTCAACCTACAGAATGGGAGAAAATTTTTGCAACCTACTCATCTGACAAAGGGCTAATATCCAGAATCTACAATGAACTCAAACAAATTTACAAGAAAAAAACAAACAGCCCCATCAAAAAGTGGGCAAAGGACATGAACAGACACTTCTCGAAAGTTTAATTGATACTTTCAGGGTACAGCCTATCTGATACCATGAACATTTATTTTCCTTTGTTATTTCTTAACTGTTTGTTCTGTTTGAAAGAGTGCATAAACTACCACCATTACAAGGGAATACAGTTTGAAGAAGAAAACAAATTAGCTCCTTAACTTTCAACTGCCACCCAATCAGTCTTGTTTCCTACACACATATTCTTTACATTCTCTCTTCCCATCTGTCACTTTGTCTCTCTCCTCTTTATGTATGTTCACAGACATTCACAACTCTGCGGAAATAGTCATTCTATCCATGCCATTTTATACCTGTTCTTTTTGCACTCAGCATTATTCTGTAGACATCTTTGACCAATGAATAGAAATAATAAAAATCCTAAATGTAAAAGCAAATGATAGATTCTGATACATGGCACAACATGGATGAACCTTGAAGACAATATGGCAAGTGAAATAATCCAGTCACAAAAGGACAAATATTGTATGATTCTACTTAACGTGAGGCCCCCTAGAAGAGTCAAATTCACAGAAAGTAGAATGGTGGTTGCTGGGGGCTGGGGGGAGAGGGGAATGGAAAGCTATTGTTTAATGGACACGGAGTTCCAGTTTGGGAAGACAAGAAAGTTCTGGAATTGGGTGGTGGTGATGGTTGCACAATGGTGTGAATGTGCTTAATGCCACTGAACTGTACACCTAAAAATGGTTAAGGCTGGGTGCAGTGGCTCATGCCTGTAATCCTAGCACTTTGGGAGGCTAAGGTGGGCAGATCACCTGAGGTCAGGAATTAAAGACCAGTGTGGCCAACATGGTAAAACCCCATCTCTACTAAGAAAAATACAAAAATTAGCTGGGCACGATGGTGAGTGCCTATAATCCCAGCTACTTAGGAGGCTGAGATGGGAGAATCGCTTGAACCCAGAAGATGGTGGTTGCCGTGAGCTGAGATCATGCCACTGCCCACTAGCCTGGGTGGCTGAGCAAAACTCTTTCTCAATTAAAAAACAAACAAACAAACACACATGGTTAAAAGGCTACAATTATTTTAAGTATATTTTACTACAACAAAAAAGCTAAATGGTATGGTGAAATAAATGGAGGTCTCTAGATTCATTTAACCAATCACATATTCATGACTATTTAGGTGGTTTCTATTTTTTCTTTTTGCCACTATGAACAATGCAATAATGAACATCTTTGCACTTTTGTGATGCCTCCTGCATTTAATTATCTCAGAATGACGCATGGAAGTGGATTTATTACATTTAAATCTATGACACTTAAATTTTGATACACGTTGCTACTTTTAGGAGGAATCCTAGATAACCAAGATTCTTTATGTTTCACGAAAGTCTCCAGACTGATGCTATCATCTCCAAACACCACAGTCTAAGAGGACACTTTGTCCTTCCACATTTGCCTTGTGGAGATAGACTGGAGGGACCCACACCTTTCAAGACAGCTCTAAAATCCGTGCTTTGAAGATAAATCATGACATGGAGGTCAACAGCTCTGCCCAGCAATTTTCTGTATTACAGAATTAGAGTAGGACCATGGGGTTCTAATGCAAGATTTAGTCTAATTGCATAGTATTTGTTGAGAGTAGGCTCTGTGTAAGACTGAGTGACACACCAGGAGAATGCAGAACATTGAGGAAAATCACCTCCATGAGGGAAACCTAAGAATGGTTTTACCCAATTTTCTTATTTGACAGGTGAGTAAACTGAGACCCAAAAAGGGGACTGAGCTGACGCTCCAACTCACACAAGTGGTCAGAATCAGAGACAGGATGATAATCCAATTCCCCGGCTGTCTTTTCAAAAGCACACAATCTTCCCCAAAAGCCATGATCTAAACCAAGGTGCCTACCTGTTCTCGCAGCAGCCTGGTCCTGTGTGCTGTGGCTGGGGGTCAGCTCACCTCTGGGGAGCGCTCAGCTGGAACCTCCCACTGGCTGTTCCTGCCAGAACGATCTTGATGCTCTGCTCCTCAGCCTCTGAGACTTCCTGTCCCTTTCTTAGAGCAGTATTTATGATTACACAGGATGTGAATTTTGCTGTGCTTACAGACAGTTGATATATAAAAAGTGCCTCTGCTTCCTCTTTCTAAATACTGAGGTCTGGAAAAATGACACAAGATAGAAGTGACATATGAGAAAAAGACCTTTGTGCAGACTAGTGATTTGTACGGTCCCAGTTAAAATTCATTTTCCCTACTCCTACACAGAATTATGTAAGTCATCTAGTTTTGCTTAGCCTGAGTTTTCTTGTCTATTAGATGGTGGATGGATAATAATAATTCCACTCTGTGGATGTTGGGAGAATTAAAGAAAAAAATGCAAAGAGTTTACAAAAAGTAGACACTTAATAAATATTGATAATAGTAATGTTAATTTTGAATTTTGGAGAATCTATTCTCTCACTTTCCAGGTTCTTGGTAAGCTGAAAGCAACCTGTGGAAAATTCCGTGTCTCCTTGTTACGTCTTTTGGGTGTTTCCATTCTCCGTCTTTGGCCTCATGCTCAGGGAAGTCCAGGCACATCTTGGGAAAGATGCCAGTGGACTGGAGTCAGAGGCAGAGTCATCAGGCTCCACACAAACTCATATTTAGGGAAGTATTTGTTGTTGAGGGGACATTGTTGCCACTTTCACATCCCTTTTAAGGCTTCTTGTAGACTAGCCATTGTTCAGAAGGGTAGGGTTTAAGATGGCTCTGGGACGTGCAGCAGCTGGCAGCACAACATGCTCCATATACAGTCGCCATTTCCTAAAGGGTGGCAAGGCTGTCCCCTAAGAGAGGAACAAACCTAAGCCTGGGAGATTTAAATAACTCATAAAGTACTTGGAGGGTATTTTAGTCCAGTTCTTCTCCAAATGAGGTGATATTGCTGAAGGAATCAGCCCCCAGTCACATGTCTAGTCTGTGGAAGAGGCAGGAATCTAATTCACATCTCTTGGCACTGAGGTCTGGGCTTGCTTCATGGCAAGAATCTGCCATTTGGTCAACATCTTTTTTTTTTTTTTTGAGATGGAGTTTTTTGCTCTTGTTGCTCAGGCTGGAGTGCAATGGTGCAATCTCAGCTTGCTGTAACCTCCACCTCCCAGGTTCAAGTGATTCTCCTGCCTCAGCCTACCCAGTAGCTGGGACTACAGGTGCCCACCACCACGCCCAGCTAATTTTTGTATTTTTACAGGAGACAGGATTTCACCATGTTGGTCAAGCTGGTCTCGAACTCCTGATCTCAGGTGATCCACCTGCCTTGGCCTCCCAAAGTGCTGGGATTACAGGCGTGAGCCACTGCACCCAGCTTAGTCAACATCTTCATACCCACAACTAGCATTGTCTTTGCTTAAGAAAACTTCCACGATCCAGACCTTCCTCTGGGTCTATGACCTGTTTTGACCAAATTGTCAAAGAACCTTGGTCATTTGGGCTTCTCTCACACTTCTTCTGATTCTGAGAAGGAACTCGTGAGAAAATCAGTTAAATATCCAGTTTGTTTTCTCATAAACAAAATTTGAAAAAAGATTTTTCAGAATTGTTATGAGGATTAAGTCAAATAACATAAAAGTCCCCACCATAGAGCCTGACATAAATGAACCATTAAGAAAATCTGGTATTTCTTGTCCGACATCTTCTCCCATCCCCTTTAGAGAAAAGTGTATTTATCTCTAGATTGATCTCTGATCTCTAAGTGTAATCTATGTTTACTCTAAATTCATGCTCTTGTCCACTGATGGGAATCTCCTCAGCCCTTTGCAAACAGTCCTGGTGCTCTAAACAGGCAAGTGACTCACAGTCCTAGCGCCTACTTCAAGGATACGATCTCCCCGCCATCCCCACCCCAAGCAGACCATGAAGCTAGTAAAATGGAAATGCGTCTTATATGTCAGAGGACTCTGCCAGCCTTGGACAGACTAACTGTATTTTTTTTCTCTAGCAATGGGGATGATGGGCTCAGGCTAGGGCACAAGGTCTGGTTATCCAGAGAGAGATTCCTTGGAGCAGTGTTCACAGACCCCCTTGATGTTTGACTTGGTTATTGGTTCCACTCACGGAATTTTCTCCCTGTTTCTTAGAATCTCACATCATGCCAGCAGAATGAAAGTGAATGGATTTCCCCCCAACTTCAGCATTTTACAGGTGGGGAAACTAAAGGCCAGGGGTTGCTTAGGGAGTTAGTAGTGTCTGGGGTGGTGGCTGGTTCATGCAGTTTCTATCCCTATATTATTTTAGTGTTTTCTTTATGCCTTTGCAGTTCTTTAAGACACAGGTAATGACTCTTTCTAGCAAGTACTCTCTGCTAAAATAACAGGTTTCTGTCTTTTGGCTGATAACCTGAATTACAGAGAGGTTAAGTAACTTACCCCAAGTCATACAACCTAGTAATTAGTGAAGTCTAGATTTGAATGCAGGTAATCTTAATTCAGGGACTGTGCTCTTAACTGCTATATTGTTACTTCCAGGAACTTGCTTTACTGGTCATCTGGACTTGAACAGTAAATCCCCAAACCTGGTGTGAGACCCTACCTTCCAAGTGAAATACAAACAAATGGTTATTTCCTGGTGCTCTTGATATCAGAGTAAAACAGAATTGCTGGGACTCACCATTCAGTGATGATGAATAGGGCAAAATAATGCAATTATCTCAGATGGGGATGAGGCTGAGCATCTCTAGCTTTGTATAACTGGAGGCTACACATGACAATGGGCGTGATGGGATGACTAAGCATGGGGGAGTCTCTTTCTACACCATCCTCAGCAGCTCTGCCAGGTTTCTGCCTCTCTTGGTCTCTGCCTCTGCTGATCTCGCCATGCACAGAGCAGGCCTCGCGTGGTACTTCACAGACAATCTCCTTACTGAAGAGGTGTAGGGCAAAACATTCCTTTAAAAAATTCCACACGAAAAATATTCCTCACTTTTCATTGAAATACCATAGTTTGAGTGCTTCTTCTGTGCCAGGCTGTGTTCTAGGTGCTTGGATTGCATCCATGAAGAGAAGAGACAAAACCACCTTCCTCTGTGGGGTTTTCATTCTCCTAGAATGTTAAAATAGAACAGTGAGGAAGCATACTACATAGTCCTAGTAATAAGCCTAGTAACAAGGTGAATAAACCAGTGGAACAGAACTAATGTTAAGAATAGCATTTTACTCAGGATTAAGAAACTCAATCAAAACCGCTCAACTACATGGAAACTGAACAACCTGCTCCTGAGTGACTACTGGGTACATAATGAAATGAAGGCAGAAATAAAGATGCTCTTTGAAACCAATGAGAACAAAGACACAACATACCAGAATCTCTGGGACACATTGAAAGCAGTGTGTAGAGGGAAATTTATAGCACTAAATGCCCACAAGAGAAAGCAGGAAAGATCTAAAACCAACAGCCTAACATCACAACTAAAAGAACTAGAGAAGCAAGAGCAAACACATTCAAAAGCTAGCAGAAGGCAAGAAATAACTAAGATCAGAGCAGAACTGAAGGAGATAGAGACACAAAAAACTCTTCAAAAAATCAATGAATCCAGGAGCTGGTTTTTTAAAAAGATCAACAAAATTGATAGACCACTAGCAAGACTAATACAGAAGAAAAGAATCAAATAGACGCAATAGAAAATGATAAACGGGAGATCATCACTGATCCCACAGAAATACAAACTACCATCAGAGAATACTATAAACACGTCTATGCAAATAAACTAGAAAATCTAGAAGAAATGGATAAATTCCTGGACACGTACACCCTCCCAAGACTAAGCCAGGAAGAAGTTGAATCCCTGAATAGACCAATAACAGGCTCTGAAATTGAGGCAATAATTAATAGCCTACCAACCAAATGGCTCTCATGGGGTGAATAAGCTTTAACATATTGAAACGAGGGGAGTTTTCCCTTATCCCCCTTGCAGGGCGTGTGATGGGGGTGTGGCTCACTTCTTTGGTGCCCCACAGCTCAAACCCCTAAGGGAAGCATGCAGATGGGGAGGTCGTGGGCAGCGTGGGCTCCGACTCCATGGCAGCATCTAGGGTTGAGTGTTTACAGCTCCTGAAGCCCAAATGGGTGTGTGTTACAATGTGCTCTTTCAGCTTAGCCGTCCGTAGGCACCTGGCTTTAATCAGCTCAATTAGACCCTCTTCCTTATCGCAAGGACAGAGGGCTTTCTGTATCCCAGGGTTCTTGCCCAAGTGTACCAGAAAAATCAGATCATATGTGGGCTTGGAGAGGGAGTGCAAGATTTTATTGAGTGGTGATAGCAGTTATTAACAGATGGATGGGGAGCCAGAAGGGGGATGGAGTGGGAAGGTGGTCTTCCCTTGGAGTAGGGCCGCTCAGCAGCCTGGCTCTCCTCCAGCCACCCTCAGCTGAATTTTCTTTGGCATCTGCTTTGTTCTGCCATCGATGGTCTGCCAGCATCTGTTGGTGTGTTCTTCTGCCAGTGTGTTCCTCTTGACATCCAGCCACTTGTGTGTGTATACCCACTAGGGTCTCAGGGTTTTTATAGGCACAGGAGGAGGGGCATGGCTGGCTTGGAAATGCAACATTTGGGCATGAAAACAGGAGTGCCTGTCCTCACCTTGGTTCGTGGGCAAAGGCCGAGGGTGGAACCTCACCGGGTACACCGCCCTTCTCTACTCAGCACTTCCTTGTCCCTCTCCCATATCAATATGTTGATGGATTTATTTAAAAAACGGTTCTCTAACCTAGTGTGAGAATCCTGAAACTGTTCTGAATATCAATCTGAAGAATGCAAATGATAGACAGTTAATGCTTGTAAGGCCCATAGCTATGGAGACATGGTTGACCCTAATCATGAATTTTGCACATTCATTCTCGAAAGCCCACCTGAGAATGGTGACAGTGGCACATAAGAGAAAAAAGGAGGAAAAGAACAATAAAAAGGGCACAGACAAAGATACCTATTATGTATTTAGGGGCTCAGAAAACAATACCCCAAACCAATACCTCAGAAGCAAAAGTTTTTCTCTGACTTTCTTTCCTGTCTCTCAGTCCTATCTTCCTTTGAGGCTAGCTGTATAAACAAGAATCCCTCTCCAAGGTGGGTCATAGAAACCAGACACCCCTCTTGCCACAGCCAGCCATAAAACCTAAAAGTATTACTCTAACTCTCCTTCCACTCTATCTGTGTAAAACTGGTCATAAAGAAATCATCTGAGCTATCTTGTTTGACTGTAGGTCATAAGGTGCCCATTCCAGAGATGGTCCTGTCCTGCAACCAAAAGGAAGGAATGCAGCACAGAGAGGCCAAGAAAAACCTAGACAGACGGGTCTTGCTCGGTTTCTAACTCAGCCTATTAGCATTAGATTATATCCAGTCATATTTCTACAGGGCTGTCCTTACTTTGTTGAACCTAAGCATACAAATGGATAATTTCCCCTATATTTTTTGGGTCTTCATTGTGAAGGCCCTCGTGTCTATGTGTTGAATAATTTGTATGCCTTTTCTCTAATTAATCTGCCTTTTGCAAATTGACTTTTCAGGGAACCTTCAGAGGGCCAAGGGAAAGCTATCTCCTTGGCCCCTGCAATATTCTTTTGTTTTTTTTTTTTTTTTTGAGACAGAGTCTCGCTCTGTCGCCAGACTGGAGTGCAGTGGTACGATCTCGGCTCCTTGGCTCACTGCAACCTCTGCCTCCCGAGTTCACGTGATTCTCCTGCTCCAGCCTCCTGAGCTGGGACTACAGGTGCATGCCATCATGCTCAGCTAATTTTTTTGTTATTTTTAGTACAGACGGGGTTTCACCATGTTGGCCAGAATGGTCTCGATCTCTTGACCTCGTGATCCGCCCGCCTCAGCCTCCCACAGTGCGTGAGCCGTGAGCCATCGTGACTGGCCCTTGGGCCCTGCAATATTCTTGCCATTCTTGTAAAGACTCTTGGAAGCTCCAATAAATTCAAATCCCATCTCTTAGCAATAGTCATTTAATTCATCAAACATAGAAACATTTACAGGCAACTGTGATTCTTTAGTCTGTAATAAACTTGGAGAGAGGTCAGATAACTGTCTTTTAAACTGGGGTTTAAAAGACACTGGGATTGTGTGTAACCACAACATATGCCTTGCTAATCCTCTCTAGTACAGTCTCCCAAAGGTGTCTTTATCTCCAATATGACATCCTGGCTATTTTATAGGTTTGCATTTTATATCTATAAAGTTTGCTTCATCCTATGCCCTCCTTTGTACTACCACTGATCTAAGCCTATTAAAATTACAATTATTTCTGTCTCCCAACAGCAGCTGATCTGCACTACTGCCCAGTAATTTCTCGAAATCAGAAGGACTTAATTCCACTTTCCTGATCCTCAGAAATCGATTATATTCTTCAAGTTCCCATCCCATTTCTGTCACATTTGTCCATAAGATAATCCCATTTGTAGCGTCTCAGACCTAAGACTGATTGAATTTAACAAAACAATTTGTTCCAATAATTTGCCGTAATTAGGAGAGCTAAGTGAATTTTATGAGTTCTCTTTCTTTTTTAAAAAAAATGGAATACTATTAACACTTTCTGTTAAAAAGGGCTTAGTATAAAAGGGTTTCTTAAAACTGGCCTGGGACCAATATGTGTTTGTCTGTTTTTTATTTCTCCAGATCACGCTTTACTTCCTCAGTGAAAATGCCATAGTTCCTTTTTTTGTTCACATTTTCCCTTTTTTCCCCTAAAAGTTTCTGGTGCCTATTATTATAAATGTTAACAAACTCTTAGAAATATCTAGAAATCAAACAAAGCTCCATTAAATGTAAGAGACTTCACAATCATGTTGTTTTCCCTCCCAAGGTAGACAAAAATGCATTTTCCTTTTGTTTATTCCACCAGGGGTAGCTCAGAAAAAAAATACCTTATTAAATTATAGGTTCTATATCCTTAATTCTTTATAGCTCTGCTCACTATCCACAGCATAGAAGAGCTTCTTTTACTCACATATCTTCTGGAAGGTATGTGAGTCATTCCTGTGACATTATGTGGATTCTCTGTGTCAAGGAGGGTCTGTTTATTTTGAACTGGCAGTTCTGGAAGTATGTACACATGACAGTCACACATCTGATTACCGTACATTATTGTATGTGCAGTGAAAAACTAGGAAGCCAATATTTAGTTAATGGCTAAAGAATCTACCTGAGCTAAAGTGACTGCTAGAGACCTGGGTAGACACACAGAGATGAGCAGAACCCCCATGCCCCCCAAAACCACATGAAATACACAAATATATATGCAAACAAAACAATCCCCACAAACAAAACCCAACACAAATAATACTCTGCTGACAAAATTCTTGGGTGAGTCATTGTTTACACAGCTGTTAATTGTACAAGCTAGAAACTGAATCTGGTTCTCCATACTTTAAACTCATATTGTGCCAATCACGAAGGCTTCACAAAAACAAACTGAGATGTTCCTAGTCCTAGCAAAGGTAATATTTCCTAGGTAAACCTTTGGCTTCCCCGATAATTGGATTTGAAGGTAATTGTCTACATCTGTGTTCCACTGATGTCCAGCATCACCATAAGACATTTTGATGCAGTTACAAATTAAAGCATTTATGAGACCTTGAGAATCCAAGCTGATGAAATGCTCTCACCCTGGCCTTCATGAAATAGCTCATGTTTGCAATGCTGATACATATTCCATTATTAATTAATCTTGCTTCCCTGAGGTATTAATAGTTTTACTGAGAATTGACAATAAATGGTAGAGAACAGGTACTATGGACCCCTGTAGGCAACACAGCATATAAGAAACAATGTTGGTCTTGGACTTATAAACTCTGAGTCTGAATCATAAATCTGGGTGAGTCACTGTGGCTTTCTGTAGATTAATTTCTATACCCATTAAATACTAGAAATCAATAAAACCAGGAGATTTTTAAGGTAATCCCAGCTATAACATTAAACAAATGGTGCATTCTAAATGGTGGGGAAAGGTGACCGAGGTAATTATTAGTGAAAACAATTTTAACCTCACTTTTAATATTAGAATAACTTGAAGTTTATTTGCTCATTTGTACAACTATATTCTTTCTAAAAATACCTATATTAGTATATCAATTTGAGATTGCATTCCTTAATGCCAAAGCTTCACCAGTTAGAAAAGCAGGCTTTTTCAAGAAGTCTAGGGAAACTGTCTAGAGCTAATTAACAAGACCTACGATATTGTAACAGCTCAGTGGGTTCTCTCTGCCTGCTTCCTAGACAGAGCCAATTTATCAAGACAGGGGAATTGCCATAGAGAGAGTTTAATTCATGCACAGTTAACTCTATGGGATACCCTCTAGACTTTTATTATTACTCAAATCAATCTCCCCAAAAACTCAGGGATTAGGTTTTTTAAGGATAATTTGGTGAGTAAGGGGCCAGTGAGTTGGGAGTGCTGATTGCTTGGGTCGAAGATAAAATCACAGGGAATCAAAGCTGCCCTCTTGCACTTAGTCAGTTTCTGAGTGGGGGCCACAGGACCCAGATGAGCCAGTTTATTAATGTGGGTGGTACCAGTTGATCCATCAATTGCAGGGTCTGCAAAATATCGGAAGCACTCATCTTAGGTTTTACAATAGTGATGTTATCCCCAGGAGCGACTGGGGAGGGTGAGAACTTCGCAGTCTCCAGCTATATGACTCCTAAACCATAATTTCTAATTGTGTGGCTAATTGGTTACTCCTACAAAGGCAGTCTAGACCCCAGGCAGGAAGGGGTCTTGTTTTGGGAAAGAGATACTGTCTTTGTTTCAAACTATAAATTAAGTTCCTCCCAAAGTTAGTTTGGCCTAGGCTCAGGAATGAACAAGGATGGCTTGGAGGTTAGAAGCAAGGTGAAGTTGGTTAGGTCAGATCTCTTTCACTGTAATAACGCTCTCGGCCATAATTTTGCAATGGCCATTTCAGTATCATCAGTATTTTCAGATTCTCAGGTTTTTGTGCTCAGTTTTCCATAAGGTGAGCTTTCATCTCCGTGGGAGCTGTATGGTAACAAGTTGGATAATCCATCGTCAGCTTTCTATATACCTTTTCTTTTGAAAGAATATGAAGAACAAGAAGGAAAAGAAGGATGGTGGCGAGAGGAGAGCAGTAGAAGGGAGATGAAGGGATATGCCTAAATAAGAAATTAGCCCATTCCCACAAATTCCTGCAAAATTCTTCTTAGGTCTCATTAGCGAGAACTATGTCAAACTGCCATTTTTATACACAAAGAAGGCTGGGAAATACCATCTCTTAATTGTGCAGAGTCCCACTTCTGAATAAAGTAATCATTCTTTTATAAGAAAAATGGGGAGGTCAGTTAATAAAAAGACAAATTATGTTGACTATTATATTAGTCTGTTTTCACACTGCTTTAAAGAAATACCTGAGACTGTGTAATTTATAAAGAAAAGAGGTTTAATTGACCCATAGTTCCACGTGGCTGGGGAAGCCTCAGGAAACTTACAACACAATCATGGCGGAAGGCAAAGGGGAAGCAAGGGCCTTCTTCACATGGTGGCAGGAGACAGTGTGTGAGAGCGCAGGAAAAACTACCGCTTAGAAAACCATCAGATCTTATGAGAATTCACTCATGATCACAAGAATGGGCATAGGGGAAACTGTCCCCATAATCTAATCACCTCCCACTAGGTCTCTCCCTAAACACCTGAGGATTACAATTCAAGATGAGATTTGGGTGGGGACACCAAGCCTAACCATATCAATGGTCGACATTGAATGTGCAAGACAATTTCTATTGGAGTGTGTGCATTTATCTTGGTGAACAGAATTCCTTGCATATTTCAGATAACCCAATTGTGAACTTACTCAAAGATTTATCTGAAAATATTTGTTCTTAGAGCTCCCAAGATGGTGGTGGGCCACTCCCAAGATGGCAGCAAGCCTTTTGTTCTCTGACCTGCGGTTCTTGGCCTCACGGATTCCAAGGAATGGAACCTTGGGCCATGCTGTGAGTGTTATAGCTGTATTAGAAGCCGTGGGTGATAGGAGAGAACTGTGGAACCCGGCGACTAGTGTTCAGCCTGATTAGGATGAACCCGGGGACTTAGCCATGCAGGAACAATAGCGAGCCTTTAGCCCGATTGGGAGGGGCAATGGGCGCCTCGTTGGATCAGGAGCGCAGGAGACACCCTGCCAGATCTGGAGGGTTGGAAGTCAGCCGCCGGTCTGCGACGGTGGCAAACTGCAGTGGTGGACGCGAGTGATAGCTCTGCTGGAGCCAGAACAAACATGGACTAGAAGAGCGTGCAGTTGCAAGATTTAATAGAGTGAAAACCGAGCTCCCTTACAAGGGAGGGGACCCAAAGGGGGTTGCCGCTCCCTGCTCGAATGCCTGGGTTTATATCCCGATCATTGTCCCTCCCACTGTGCTCTCAGGCAATATATGATTTGACTATTTCTTTACCTCCTGCTTTTAAGCCTAATCTGTATTTTAGTGAGCCCACTTTACTACCTGATTGGTCAGGTGTGAGCTGAGTTACAAGCCCTGTGTTTAAAGGTGGGTACCGTCACCTTCTCCAGCTAGGCTTAGGAATTCTTAGTTGGCCTAGGAAATCCAGCTAGTCCCGTCTCTCAAAATGATACCTTTATGACTTGAACAAATTTCTTCCTAAGTATTTTCTTAAACCAGATGGTAGCAGAGAATGGGAATGAAACAATTTTGCCATCTGTTTGTTGATATTACTAAAACACATTTGGAAACATTTTATTTTTCATTTTTGCACATACACACACTCCTATATCATATAAAATTTTACTGGCATTTAGAAAACAAAATTTATTGCTCAGGTTTTTAAATTTTGGTTAGCAACTAATTTTGAGTATAAAAGGAAAATATTTTTAGGAACAAATCAAAACTGAATGTTTTTTCTCACTGCAGCTGATTCAGTTGACCGAAACTGGTAAGTGATTATAAACAACAGGACTTTTAAACAACTCAGTTTCCCAGCCTAAAGACTGAAGACTGTAGTCTTCAGTCTTCAATTTGCATAACTATTATGAAACCTCTCTCTATTCAGTTTGAAAAAGCCCCTGAATTTCCCCCACCTGGTGAATACTTAATGAATTTCCCCACAGGGAAAGAGCCGTAGGGCTCTTTCCTTACTGGGCACATAGACAAACACATAAACTCAGCTTTTCAACTTATATTTTATTTATAAGCTCTAGTGATCTTTAATTTGTTCTTTAACACAAGTGTAAGATCTTGTCAGAAAATGGGATTCAGATTTTACCAACCTCTGACCCAATACACATGTGATTTGAGATTCTTTTTAATTGATACATGATCTTTGTACATATTTATGGGGTATATATAATATTTTGTTCCATGCATAGAATGTGTAATAATCAAGTCAGGGTATTTATATTATTAATGTTGGTTAACATTTTTAAAAATTATTTTATTGATATAAAATGCCTTCCTCTTTAAGTGACGTTCAGATAAAATCTTTTCATCACTGAATCCAGTATGAAACCGCCTTTGCAAAATTATGACTGAGACAGTGAAAGACATTTAACTTAACTGACTCCATTTTGCTTGTAACCTCCAAGCTGTCCTTGTTCATTCCTGGGAGTAGGCTGAACTAACTTTGGGAGAAATTTAGTTTATAGTTTACAGTTTAAACAAAAACGGTAACAGCCCTTTCCCAAAGCAGACCTCTTTCTTGCCTGGGAACCAGATTACTTTTGTAGGACTAACATTAGACACAAGATTAGAAATTATGGTTTAGGAGTCACGCAGCTGGAGGCTACAAGATTCTGACCCTTCCTAAACTGTTCCTAAGAACAGTGCTTGAGATATTTTGCAGACCCTGATGGATTAGCTGGCACCACCCAGATCAATAAACTGGCTCATCTGATCTTGTGGCCCCCACCTAGGAACTGACTCAGCACAAAAAAGCAGTTTCAGGGTAGGTGAGGTGGCTCACGTTTATAATCCCAGCACTTTGGGAGGCCGAGGTGGGTAGATCACCTGAGATCAGGAGTTCGAGACCAGCCTGGTGATTCTCCTGCCTCAGCCTTCTGAGTAGCTGGGATTACAGGTGCCCACCACCATGCCCAGCTAATTTTTTTATTTTTAGTAAAGACAGGGTTTCACCATGTTGGCCAGACTGGTCACAAACTCCTGACCTCAGGTGATCCATCCACCGTGGCCTCCCAAAGTGCTGGGATCACAGGCATGAGCCACCGTGCCTGGCCGCACAACTGTTCTTTCTAAGCATCCTCAGTAGGGCTAGCTCTCCCCTGCTTCTTGTTTGAAATCTAAGATGTTACTACTGTCAGCTAATGAAGAGTTCCTCAGTCACTTTAGTAATTAAAATATAGATTTATGCAAAAATCAAAATCCAACTGTCATTCATATTAAAATTTCTTCTTTCCCTCAGTTTGGCCTGCTTTAGGCAGGGCACCTGACATGTAAAGTGGGGGCCAGTGCTGTTTCTTCTCTAACTCTTCCCCCTGAGGATTGCTAAGAGGGATTCCTGATCCTCACAGAGTCAGGGGCAGGAATGAGGAGAGAGGGTCAGAAAAAGTCTTTCGCGATTGGCTCTTTCCCAACTCGATGTCAGTGCTATGCAGGCTGGTGGGTGTTGAATGCATCTGTGGTTCCATCACTGGGATTCCTTGGCTGGGCTGCCCTCAGTATCCTCATGGACTTAGCTGACAGCTGACGATTCATCCTATGTCCTGTCCCTGGATGTCCATCAGAAAATCTCCAGCCTCATTCTCTTCGAGGTCTCCTTGCTCCCTCCTGTTTTCTTTTCAGAGCAAGCTCTAAGAACATCCATGTAGAATCTCTTTCACACAGCGTACAGGTGGAAGTGCAGACCACCCCCACACAACCTACTCCTCTTGCTTAATTGTGCCACCATGAGAGCCACTCCAGGGTGGCTAGATGATTCCTGCCTCCTGGTCTTCATGCCCTTTTGTGGTTATTTCCCTGTAAATATAGGCAGGATCTGTGACTTGCTTTGAATAACCAGAATCCTGCAAAAGTGACAGGATGTATGTGATTTGGGGTATGTGATTACATGATCATGTCACAGAAGACTGTAAACTCTGTCTTACTGGTGTCTCATTCTCACCATTGCTGGCCTTGAGAAACTGATTTGTCATGTTGCAGTCTTGATATTGTAAGAGAGTATAGGCAGCCCTTAGGAATTGACAGCGGTCTCGAGCCAATATCCTACAAAGACCTCGAGCCAACACCTGGCAAGAAATGAGACCATTTATCCTACAACTGCAAGGAACTGAATTCTAGCAATAACATTGTAAGCTTGGAAGTAGATCCTTCTCTAGTCAAACCTCGTTTGAGACCCCACCCCTGCCAATACCTTAAGTGGAACCTGGTGAGACCCTGAAGCAAAGAACTCAGTTGAGTCACGCGCAGAGTCCAGACCTGTGAGATAACAGGTGTGCTGTGTTAAACCTCTATGTTTGGGTGATTTGTTATATAGCAATAGATAAAAACACTGGCCACAGAGTAGACAGTCCTGGTCTTAGCATTTTTTGGTTTCTCCTGGTGTGTTGGGCTCAAATTTCTCATTTTCCCTAAACTGCAGAGGATCTACAACATGATCCCCATGCGGTCCCATTCCAGCCTCTCTCTCTGAGCTGGAGATGAGGGGGAGGTTCCTCCTTCCTTCTCCTATAGTGACAGGAGGGAGGAAACCACACAAAACATCAACAATGTCCTTCTAACGAAATTCTCCAGTACAGTTTCCAAATGACATTCTGTTTCTAATGAAATCCTCTTCCTTCAGTCTTACTCAATTTCTGACCCTTTTACTCAATCTTTAAAGTTTTATAATCTGGTTGAGAAAACCATGTGTGGCTCTTTTTTCTTAATTTCTACTTGGGTGAATGGGGTTTTATTGTGTAAATTGGGAGCGATTGTTATCTCCATGGCAAAACAAGAACAGGGGTGGTGGGTGTGGTCTCTTCAGGTGCAGGCAATGAGGAGAAGCATGGTCTGTAGAAAATTTTACAACAATAACAAACTGCCATATGCTTTTTAGCATCCATTTGTAAACAATTCTAAACAGTATTGGTAACAGAATACTACTCTGAGGAACAACAACAAAAAAGATCTAAATTCTACCGGAATAATTACCTGCCCCAGGGGCTGACTCCTCCTTCTGCCCTGCCCCTTGGCACAGTTCTGTGTCATTTCTTGTCTTTGGGCCGCAGATGAAACTGAACAGAACGCCTCTCCTGTCTATGCTCTGTTATAAAGCTAGAGGGACAATTTAGCCTCTAGCTTTACACTGCCACATAGGGCTGAATTATATGGAAAAAGTAGTCCCTCAGGACACTGCTGCCATCTGCTGGGCAATTGTGAAAAGTACACAAAAAGTGGTTGGAGCCTCAGATTTGCATAGCTTTCTCCCAGCACACACTTATGTGAGAGTGTTTTGTGTGTGTGCATGTGTTTGTGTACATGCATGTGCCCCCAGCTATAAGAAAGCATATGGACCATTTAGCACTATCGAAGATATGAAGAATTGAGATGCATAATTCCCTCCACATCTTACCTTTTTCTTTGGTCTAGCAAGAGTGGTACCAGGAAGCCACTCGAGTGGTCTTGAGGATTCTAGGTGTGCCTGTGGGCAAGTGTTGGAGGGAGGAATTGAGGAGGGTATCTGGCTATGGAAGGGTAGTCTAGCTCTATCATCTAGCTCTGTCATCTAGGGAAGTGAGGCAGGGAAAGATGGAAGAGGAAGGAAAGGAAGCTCATAAGTCTTGATGAGATTACATTGTCAGGCTTTGTCCTAAGTGCTGGATGTATATATTTTCTCATCCTGTCACCACGGGGTACTGTTACATTTAACTATCTTCATTCTGAAAACAGAGAGGAAGACCCCAAAAAGTTAAGGAAGTTGCTCAAGATATTTTTTTGTGTGTTTGAAGAAGTAAATAGGCTTCTGGGCAGAGTGTTCATACGTCTGGTCTGCTGGGTTGGATATCAGTGACCTTTCTGAGCCTACGCTGACCCTGAGTTTCAGGATCTGTAAATGGCCCTAAGCTCCAAGACTAGACTTGCCCACACCAGCAGCCTCTCTACCTTGGCTTTTGAAGCTGCGGCAGAAACAAATGCAGATGGGCAATTGTTATTTTCAGTGAGTGAACATGGGGGCTTCCTTTGCTTCTGTCCTTAAAAATAAAAATAAATCTTCCAAGCCAGCTGCAACTCTGCCATCATACTTAACCTAAAGACTGCAGTAGAATGTCAGCAACAGGTCATTTCAGGAACCTGAAACTTAGATCTTTGTTTCCAAAGTTTGGGAAACAATCATAATGTCTGAACATGGGGTGAGAAGGGAAAGGAAAACTGGGTTGTTTATAACTCTTGGGAAACAAAAATGTGCTATATTTTCATGAGGTTTCTCTTCAGTTGCTTTCCATTTGTTTGAGAGGAAATCTACTGCTTGGTTAATATGAAATATCTCTTAGGCAGAAAGTTTTCCATCCCATCGTTCTGGAGGGTATAGTTCCTTTGCACTTTATGACTCACACATGACGTTTTGTCCTGAAAAGAGTACTCACTGTTATTTGAAGGGGCTACAGTGAAACACACAAAAAAGGAGGAAGGCAGAAGGTCAAACGAGGAAAAACAACTATATATATTTGCCACTCAGGGACTTTTATAAATTGCAGAGCTGTATAACAATGGTACATTAAATAATAATAAAATAACTTTGAGGTTCATAGGAGACTTATATTTTCTTCTTTTTCTTTTCTATATTCCTTCTGAAAGGATCAGATATATAGAAAGGTGAGATGAAATGATTCAGAATAATTTATAATGTTTATATGCTAATTCCAAACCTTTATACACATAAATAAAAATGCAGAAAATAATAAAACAGATATCTACATACTTCCCCCAGTGATTCAAGTGATATTATCATTTTATGTGATTATTTAGATTCACTTTTTTCCTCTCTACAGAAATAAAATGCTGCAGGGAGCCCCAAAGCTCTCCCTGTCTCCTCCTCCCCCTGCCTCCTTCCCCAGAGGTATCCACAGTTAGGAGGGAACTTCCTCTGTCTCCAGCCTCACATTTCCTTCCAGCAGAACTTTCTATAGAGAAACACACCTGTTTCTTTCCTCTCCTTAACCTGGTTCTCTTCAGGGAAGGAGGAATGCTGCACAAAGTTGCAGAGTTTGGAAGGAGGGCTTGGGCTTGTGTGGCTCAGCCCATCTGTGTTTCTTCGTTTGTTTTGGAGACAGTCTGCCTACTAGAAACCACTATCATCTGCTCTTCCCTTCCCTTGCTAGGGTTTGGAGGTGCCTCCTCTTATGGGGGAGGCCCGGGGTGCTGGTTGGACACATCAATTGAATTTCATTTGGCCTTGAACTGAAGGAATGCTTTTCCTTCAGCATATCAGGAATAAAGTGGTATTTTGGTTTTTCACGTGAGCATTTGCTGTATCTTATTTTGCAAGTCACTGTAAACAGGGGACTAGAAGAAAAGGGTATTATTTATATTCCTAGTCTCTTAGTTCCCCTAAAAACATATGTTCAAAGACTAGGAACTTTGAAAAATAAATTAAAACAGGTGCTTGGTGATATTGATGCATCTGACAGTGCCAGGAGGTAGACAGTCCTAGGCAGACAGGGGCAGGAGTCCGGTGAACACCACCTTTAACCCAAAGAGAGTTTAAAGCCTGAAAGCCAAGCTACAAGTCTCAGATAAATCTGAAGCTGGATTGAGAAACTCTTCCCATTTGGCATGCTTTCCTCTGATTGGTCCCCACCCTTCACCACCCTTCACCTATTACATGTACCTACACTTCCATAATTGGCCTTTTACATTGTCATACCCACTTTTGAGTGGTGTCTTTGTTTTAGCCTTTTTTGCATACTCAAAAACTAATCAGCCTGCACTCCTCCATTCTGAGCCTGGGACTCAGCCACATGGGAACTGCCCACCTCTGGGTGAGAGAGACCACCTGACTTTGGGTGGGGGACCATCATTTGTAAACCCCTCTCTGCTGAGAGCTCTTTTGTCACTTAATAAAATTCTTCCCTGCTCTCCTTGCCCTTCAATTGTCAACATAACCTCATTCTTCTTGAACATGGGACAATAACTCAGGACCCACTGAATGTGAGTACAAAAAAAGCTGTAACACTGTGGCCCTCTCCCCTTTGGCAGTGGAGGGCAGCCACCCCATGCAACAGGAAGTAGCAGCAGGACCGAGCTAGTCTCGGAGGCATGGGCAGGATTAGGGCAATGGGACTGACAGAGCTGTTAACGTGCTGCTGTTCATTGGGCTGCAGATGGCAGAACTAAAAGAGCTATTAGGATGTGGCAACACCCACTCTGGGGCTTCAGGGATATGGGCATCCCTGCTTGGGTACCACCGTGTTTCTCTTGTCTGGATGCCAGAGTCCACTGTGGGAGTTGCTTGTGACATGCCTGGTCCAGCTGCAAGCCCTGCACAGAGCCCACTCCTGTGCTGGTGCTTGAAATAGCTGGCCCACCCCCACACTTGCTCACTCACACACCCCTTCCCACCAGAGGCTTAGTGAACAGTTGCAATGGCCATGGGATCTGTGCTGGAGTGCAAGACAGGTGTGGCCTGCCAGGCTGAGTAGATAGGGCATCTCCTGCAGTAAGCCTGGGCCCGAGCAAAGCCTGGGCAGGGGTGTCACTGGCTGGAGGTCTTCAACTGGCAAAGAGGCCAAGAAAAATCCTGTGTTACATCTGTTGTAGCCTTGATTGGGTGATTTGAAGTCAACAATCAAGTCCAGTGTTGGTTCTGCATTGGTAACACAGTAGTATGTCATTTAAGAGGGTCATGGGACACTGGGAAATGAAGTGGACAAGCCCTGTTTGAACAATGGATGCTTTGGGAACACTAAGCATCTTGAAGAATCAATGTAAGGGGTATGTTAGGAAGACAAAAATGTCCAGGCCAGAAAGCAAAACAAACAAACAAAAAACAAACCAACAGAATATACTGTAATCAATGAACCACATCAACTTTACATCAACAGATATGGAAATGGATCCATTTAAGAAGCAAATGAGTTGTTAGCAGCTTAGCCAAGCCTTCCAAAATGTGGGAATGCTTTAAAAGGATGCAGAATTCTAGGGTCATATATAAATCCTGCAGAAATAAACGCTCCAAAGAAAAGAAACATTTCTGTTTCTCTGTAGTACTACAGCATTTTTGTGTGAAGCACCACACTCAGGCCTGACAGTTCAAAGGCCGAGGAGATGCTCAGTTCTAGAATGGAGCACAGTGGCACAGTGACTAGCTGTCCTGTGGCACAGTGACTAGCTGTCCTGAGCCTCCAAGGGCCACTGGCTCCCTAGGCCCTCATAGGAGCTTTTGTTCAGCCTTTCTCTCAGAGGTGCTATTTGGCTGAAATTACAGTGAGGACAAGGGGGAAATTGTGCCTATAAGGTTTGCTTTAGAAGCCTAAGTGAGTCCATTGAAGGAAACAGTGGCCATAGCTACTGTGGCAAAGGACTTTTGTCACTAGAGACAGATCTCGCTTGATGCAACATGAGGATTCCAGGAACACAGAGACCAGAGAGGAAAAGAACATCAGGAGGTCTTGCGCAAGGCCAATGGGACAGAAGTGCCTCAAGAGTGACTTTGACACCTGGGACCACCACCAAATATCCAAACTTTGCAAAAGTACCACAATGTAAACCAAAAATAAAATTCTAAGGCCCCAAGTATCTGAACAGACTTCCTCCTCAGCCAGGGCTCTTTTAAAATGTAACCTGAAAGACTGGTTCAGGCCATGATGGGAAGTGAGGTTGAGACATGCCTATTTATACCTCTGCAGCATTAACATCAACACAGACTTTAAGTCTGATAAGAAACATTTTACAGCCATGGCTGGGAGTAGTGGCTTATGCCTGCAATCCCAGCACTTTGGGAGGCCAAGGCATGTGGATCACTTTAGGTCAGGAGTTGGAGACCAGCCTGGCCAACATGGTGAAACCTGTCTGTACTAAAAATTAGCCAGGTGTGATGGCATGCACCTGTAGTCACAGCTACTCGGGAGGCTGAGGCAGGAGAATCGCTTTAACCCAGGATGTGGACATTGCCGTGAGCCCAGATTGTGCCATTGCATTTCAGCCTGGGTGACAGAGGGAGACTCCATCTCAAAAAGAAAGAAAGAAAGAGAAGAAACATTTTACAACCTGCTACCTGGAGGTTTCATATGCATGATAAAACTTTGGTCTCCATAGCCTCTTATCTCAACCCAGACATTCCTTTCTATTGATTCCAGGTCTTTAAATAAATTCAACCAATTTATCAACCAGAAAATGTTTAAATTTACCTATAGCCCAGAAGCTGCCCCACCACTCACTTCCTGCTTCAAATTGTCCCACTTTTCTGGACCAAACCAATATATATTTTAAATGTATAAGATTGATATCTCATGCCTCCCTGGAATGTATAAAACCAAGCTGCACCCCAACAGCCTTGAGCACATGTTCTCAGGATCTCCTGAGGGCTGTGTCATGGGCCATGGTCACTCATATTTGGCTCAGAATAAATCTCTTCAAATATTTTACAGAGTTTGACACTTTTTATGAACAATAATGTCTCTAAGGCTCTAATGCTCTGAGAGGGAACATAATATGCACACGTGGATTTCTCCATCCTCCAATGAAAGCAGCATGAAAAGGTGCCTGAATTCAGCGTCAACTGATTTTAAGACAAATCATTGATTCTGGAAATCTGGAGTTGATTGTCATCCTTGAGGTTGAAAATCAAGGTTTCTTTTTCTCCATCTACCCTCCTTCCTTTAGATACTCCTGAGTTACTGCTTTGGTGGTTGGAAATAATATCATCGGTCTAGATTAAGTATGAGGTCTAGAAATATAATTTTCCCTGGGCTAACTGTTTAAGGGGCTTGATTTTGGTTTCAACTTCTCTATTTTGCAAATGTGAAACAGGTACTAAGAAAAGTTGGAATGATGCCAAGAAAAAAAAAAATCCCCAACCCTGTACAAAATCTGAAGGAAACATCTCTGAATGAAATGTAGCAAGACAGAAAAATGTGGCAGAATAATTTTGGGACTGTTTGCTTAACTCCCAAAGTAAAGGAGTTTAAGTTTTTATTTTATTTCTTCCTGGGAACCTGGAGAATTTACACCAAACTGTGTATGTATACAAATTGTGTGTGTATATGGTTGATAATGTAAAATTGGAAAGTTCATCTTATTTTGTGAATTCACCATGTGCCATTTTAGCGAACTCTGTTGGACAACATGGTTTAGCAGAATACAGAGTGAAAAACAAAAGAGAAATGAAACAATTTGAAATAAACCTTTATGCTAGAAAAGTTTTTAGATTTACAGAAGAGTTGTGAAGATGGCAGAGAGTTCTCCTGTGCCCTGCACTCAGTTTCTCCAATTATGAACATCTTACATTAGTATGATACACCATTAATGAACCAACATTGATAACTGACATTCATACTGTCCTATTCAGATTTCCTTAAATTTTGATCTAATGTCCTTTTTCTGTTCCAGGATCCCATCCAAGGTGCAGCATTCCACTTAGGTGTCCATCTCCTCAGGCCCCTCTAGACTGTGACAGTTTTTCATACTTTCCTTATGTTTTATAATGTTGAGAGTTTTGAGGAGTACTGGTGAGGTGTTTTGTAGAAACTCCCTCAGTTGGAATTTATCTGATATTTTTCTCATGATTAGACTGCTGTTTGGGTTTTGTGGAAGGAGATCACAGATATAAAGAGCCAGTATCATCACATCCCATCAACAGCCCACACTATCCACATGACTTACCACTGTTACTCTTAGTCACTTGGTTGACGTAGTGTCAGGCTTCTTCACTGTAAATTTACTCTTTTTATTTCCCTTTACATTCTGTATTCTTCGAAAGGAAGTCACTATTCACAGCCCAGACTCAAGGGGTGGGGAGTTACGTTTATGAATCCAACGCCCGATGGCCTGTGTGTTCTTTTGCCACAGGCTCCACTCAGTGAACTGAGAGGTTGCTGAAACCTGTGATCCAAACAGCAAATGGAGTCAATGGGGTCCAGGAGAAGGGTGGGATTGGTGGCCCTTTGGAGGTCCTCCCGAGTGTCCTGTTGGTCGGGGTCCAACTCCATAGTAGTGGCCTTCATTGTAAGCCAGTAGATGAATACTTTCAGGATATCTACATGGGATATTTGGGATTGCTGCCAGTAGTCAAATAGGTCTACAAATTGCTGCTTTTTGTGTGTGTGTGTGTGTTTTTTTTGAGGGAGTGGGGAGGGAAAAAAAAGGTCAAAATCTTGACAATCATCTTTGCAATGAAAGGCTTTGCTCCTTTCTGAATTATGCCCAGGAGTTTTATTAGTTTCATTTGGGTATCATTAGGTCCTTGTATCTTGTCTGTGTTAAAGGCCTAGCTGTGTTGCTGCATGTGGACCAACAGGGTGTCTAGTCCTTGTTGGGCAGTGCCTTTGTCTGAGTCCACCAAGGTACCATCAGTATAGCAGAAGGACAGAGCTCTCTTCCGGGGTGGGACTGTCTGTAAACCATAGCCCATCTCTGCATGGCGGATAGCCGGGAGCTTAGGTGGCCTTACATGGCAGATAACTGGGAGCTTAGGTGTGTGTGCTCTGCTGTATTGGTGGTGGCTGTTTTCAGGTCACTGTGAGGGACAGGATCTACTACAGTGATGTGGCCACGTGGTGCCCCTCTCCCTCACTAACTTCTATAGGATTGCCTTCTTTATCATGCTAATCTCTGAAGTCTGCAGTGAAATATTATTTAAACACCCATACATTCTCAGTATAATTACACCTTGGTAATGATATATGTTACACTGTGGGATTATATTTCCTTGTGTTTCAAATATGATTTTTCAGAGATTGAAAAATATCTGAAAATTTTCCCATTTCTTATTGCTCTGGTTTGGTTTAGATCAAGATCTTTTAAAATAAATTTGTGAGCATTCCCTTTTTAAAAAAATCTTCTGAATATTTTGAATAATATTTCAATTGTCTTTTTTTTTAGTATCACAAAACTCACTTCTCAGGGCATAGTGTTTTATTTATTTAGTCATTTATTTAATTTTATATGTATATTTTAAATATGTCTTCTAATTATTAAGATATTTAATATTTATTTTAAATAGTAAGTATTCTGTATTCAATTTTATTTTGATTACTAATATATCAAAGTTTAAATGTTTCATGGCATATTTTTCTTTCTACTCACCATGCTTTAATTTTTAAAATTTTTCTAATTTCTTTTATTCTATTAGACTGACAAAATTTTGTTTAATTTCCTTCTTATTCCTTGATGGAAGATCCAAGAATTGCCCTATGGATTAAACAATTATAGACGATTGGTATCTAGGCCCTCAAATTTGTACCAAATATTGAGTGGGCTCCTGGAAGCTGCAATGTTTTAGTTCTCATGATGGATGTGGTTGTAGAGAACAATGGACCAAGGCAATCTTCCTGGAGAACAGACCTGGAGGTGGCTCAATTGCCTGGCCAAGAAACACATGTTACTATTGAGACAGAGTTCCCTGTTTAGACAGAGCTCCCTTCATATTCCAATGCAGTGTTAAGTGCTTGAGGTTTTTGTCTTGATGTCCTCTTGAGAAAAGCTGAATGCCTATCATGTAGCTGTGATCATTGTTGGAAGTATGGATCAGAAGAGAGTGTCTTTGGGCATAGGGCAGACAAAGGAGTGACCTGTAGCATGTGTTTGTTGCCTGCCCAGAATCCATCTTCCATTTTCGTCTTTCCAACAGTCTGTGAATTCCAACTGGGGATCCATGTAATTCTGAGGACTGACTCTGCCCTTGCCTCCACTGTGCTCTGGCTCTAGGCTAAGTCAATCAGTGCTTTTCACCCCCACTTTCCATTGCAATGATTAAACCAGTGTGGACATATAACCTTACATGGTCTCGTCAGAATGGTTATCAATAGTCTTGTTTTGAAACTTCAGACAAAAACACTATTCTTCCAAACTGCAGGATAATAAATGGATGTAAGGCCCATACTTGATGTGGAAATTTTTGCTAAGAGGTGGGAAATGGGCCTAAGCATGAAGCCAACACACAGTAGAGGGTAGAGCTAATACACTGCACAAGTGTACACAAGAGTATGGGCTGGAGTCTCCAGGACATCTAAACATCTAAACCAGTAGTTCCTATCTTTTTGAAGTTTGCTTCAACTCTCTAGTATTCAGATACATTAGCCTACATATTTTGTTTAGATTTTCTCTGTATGATAATGTACTTCTCCCTTTTCATCCTCCATTTGCATTTAGAAACACAAAAAATAATTTATTTAATGTCACAAAGACCACTGTTTCTCCAGTTCAGGTTGCAATTTAGATAGGTAAATGTATTAGTCCATTTTCACACTGCTGTAAAAACATACCTGAGACTAGGCAATTTACAAAAGAAAAAGGTTTATTGGACTTACAGTTCCACATGTCTGGAGAGGCCTCACAAACATGGGAGAAGGTGGAAGGCACATCTCACAAGGAGGCAGACAAAAGGAGAGCTTGTGCAGGGAAACTCCCATTTTTAAAACCATCAGATCTCCTGAGACTCATTCACTATCAGGAGAACAGTGCAGGAAAGACCTACCCCCATAATTCAATCACCTCCCACTGGGTTCCTCCCACGAAATGTGGGAATTGTGGCAGTTACAATTCAAGATGAGATTCGGGTGGGGACACAGACAAACAATATCAGTAAATGATCAAAATCCTTTACTCTTGGCCCTGGAAATGAAGGGTGGAAAATGAGGAGGGAAAAATTAAGAAAGCAGGCCGTTCTTTGGAAAAATAATGGAAAAATGATTTGGAGAGAGGCAATAAAAATCTTTATCTGGATTAATATATGGAAAACACTGACACAACCAAGTAAAAAGTTTAGCTCACCTCCCACCAAAAATTGTGGCTCTTCCTGATGAATACTTAGACAAACAGTTTTTCTAGGCTGTAGGAAATTGATACTGAGTTGAGAGATCTTGATGAATACATCACAGGCTGTGGCATTTAATGCTACTATTGTGCACCTGATTGTGCAAAAGAAATATGTTAATACACTGCCTAGCATTGATATCAAGTAACTACACTGTCTACTATTGCTCCGTCATCTTATTTTGCTCGTTCCAAATTCACGTATTTTTCCGTGTTGCTGTTGCTCTCTTTCCATGAAGGCATGTTTGAAAACAAATTTGCCACAGCAACAATTCTCTGCTTCACACGGGAGGGACTCCTAAGTGACAGCCACTGTATATGTGAACAGGGCTGCCATTTTTGTCCCACCTTTCTAGAGTTATCCTGGGTTTCTAGTCCAAATGAGCTACCATTCAGAATTATTTTATTCAGCCAATATTTATTAAGTATCTGGCGCATGTAGCACTATGCTAGAGACTAGCAATACCTGCAGAAGATAATGTCCTGCCCTTGAACACAGTACATAGGGAGCATCATGGGAGCACAAAGTTCAGATACAGTGGTTAAACTCCTCTTGGAAGAGGAGGCTCCATTGAAAATTAACATTCAAATCATGCTTTCAAAGAAGAGCAGGTGCTTGTAGCCATATGCATTCTAGGTAGAGGGATCAGTGTGCAGAGACTAGAGTTCTGAAAACGGTTTGGCTTACTAGCAGACCTGGAAACACTTTGTTATTATTCTATCACAGAGGGAGAAGTGACAGATTCAGTTGGGAGAGAGATAAGATCCTGGATGTGCAAAATGAGAGATTTACAGGGCTTCAAATGCTTCCTGGAGACATTGGGCTTTGTCATAGAGACAATGTGTAGCCAGAGAAGGATTTAAGCAGCACAGTGACAACATCCCATTTCTATTCCAAAGGTTCTTATTATAGTAGTGAATGTAAGGGTAAGGAAAGGCAAATAAAGGTCAGAAAATGCAAAATAATAAGACAAAGGATGGAATATTAATATTAGGCAATAAAATATCTAAGGAAAATTCTTAAATATGACAAAGGAATTCATTTATAATAATATGTTGTTTAAAATCTTATGATCAAATAATATAATATACTACTAATAAAAAATTTGCCTAAGAGTATGAGAAACTAACAAAAACATAGTAATCATGAAAATTTTTAACAAATATAAGTTTTGAGGCATGTAAGCCAAAAAATATGATTTGAATTATAAAATACTTGAAAGAATCAACACTAAAGAAAAGAAAGCATGCTTTTTAAGAATCCTTGGTACATTGGCAACAATTGGCCATATGTCCATCCCAAATAAAACTTCACTATATTAAAAAAAAATACAGGCCATGTTAACTAATCAATTGCAATAAAACTAGAAGTAAATAATGCAAATATTTGTTACCAAAATAAGATTAATTTCAAGCCCAATGAATAGTTATAGATTTGTAATTGTTAATAACCAGGTTAAACGTCTAAAGTGAATATATTTTGTTCATATTAAAACAAAAATATAAAATATTTGGTAATTCACCTAACTGAAAACATGAAGGATTTATATGATTAAAGATACACATTTTTTATTTAGGAACATAAATGGACACTTGACTGTTCTGACATATTTCTGGTTGTCAATTATTCCAAATTTTTTTCAGATGTAATATAATGTGCTTCCAAATAAATCCCTTGTGGAACTTGACTTAATGATTTTTATGTTCATATGGAATGAGCCTGACTAGCCAAAAACATTTTATTTTATTTATTTATTTTTTTGAGATGGAGTCTCACTCTGCCACCCAGGCTAGTGTGCAGTGGTGTGATCTCGGCTCACTGCAATGTCCACCTCCCAGGTTCAAGTGATTCTCTTGCCTCAGCCTCCTGAGTAGCTGGGATTATAGTCATGCACCACCATGCCCGGCTAATGTTTGTATTTTTATTAGAGATGGGGTTTCACCATGTTGGCCAGGCTGGTCTTGAACTCCTGATCTCAGGTGATCTGCCCACCTCAGCCTCCCAAAGTGCTGGAATTACAGGCATGAGCCACCACACCAGGCCCAAAACCATTTTAATAAAGAGTAGTGTTGAAGTAAGGATAGTACTGTCAGAAATTAAAATGCAGTGTACTAATACAAGTGATGTGTTACTTGTGTTGAAATAGACTGAATTACAAGAAAATGAGACTAGAATGCCCAGACAGTAATTATGTCTATATACAAATATAGTACTACAACGAATGTAAATAAATGTTGAGTGTATTTTTAAAAATATATTTTAAATCATAGACAGAAATACAGTTAACTCAATAAGTAATAATCGAACAAGTGGTTAAATGTGTGTGTGTGAGTGTGTGTGTGTGTGTATTGTAAACTCAAAAGTATCTGAGAGAAATGTGAAAGGAAAATATATTGGTATCCGCAAGTCACTAAGCCAAAAGGAAAAGTCAAGCAGGGAATTTCTTTCTTTTTTTTTTTTTTGAGACGGAGTCTTGCTCTTTCGCCCAGGCTGGAGTGCAGTGGCGCAATCTCGGCTCACTGCAAGCTCCACGTCCCGGGTTCACGCCATTCTCCTGCCTCAGCCTCTCCGAGTAGCTGGGACTACAGGCGCCCGCCACCACGCCTGGCTAATTTTTTGTATTTTTTAGTAGAGACGGGGTTTCACCGTGGTCTCGATCTCCTGACCTTGTGATCTGCCCGCCTCGGCCTCCCAAAGTGCTGGGATTACAAGCGTGAGCCACCGCGCCCGGCAGGCAGGGAATTTCTTAGGGCAAACCTTCCTTCCATTCTATTCCTAAAATAAAGATACCCACTAAGATAAGCTACAAGCCTCCCTCAAGGAATTTCCTGTGGACAAGGGCAGACAGAACTCAAAGTCATGCCTCTGCTCACTGAGATAAATGCAGATGTGATTGCCTCCTATGGAAAGTCTAATCAGAAACTCGAAAGAATGCAGCCATTTGTCTCTTACCTACCTATAACCAGGAAGACCTCCCCTGCTTTGAGTTGTCCTGCCTTTTTGGGCAGAATCAATGTACATCTTACATATATTGATTGATGTCTCATGTCTTCCTAAAATGTATAAAACCAAGCTATGCCCCAAAGTGGGGGCTGGAGATGGGGATTCCAGGTCATAGGTAGATTGAAACATTTTCTGGCTGGCAATTGATTGAAAGAGTTTATCTAAAGACCTGGAATCAGTAGAAGGGAGTGTCTGGCTTAAGATAAGGAATTGTGGAGACCAAAGTTCTTATTGAAGACTCCTGGTAGCAGGCTTCGGAGTAAATAGATTATAAATGTTTCCTATTGGACTTAGAGAGACTGTTCCATCAGTCTTGTGGTCTCTGTTTTAATGTTAATGCTGGTAAGCTGTGCCTGAACTCCAAAGAAAGGATGGTATAATGAGGCATGTCTAACCCCCACTTTCCATCATGGCCTGAACTAGTTTTTCAGGTTAATTTTGGAATGTACTTGGCCAAGGAGAGGGTCCATCAGTTCATTGGGGAACTTAGAATTTTATTTCTGGTTTAAAATATATACATTAGGTCCTGCCTCATATTACTTATACTATAACCCCAAATACATAAAAGATAAGAGTTGGAATAAATAATAAAATGTCAAGTGATTAAAAAAATTAGAAAAAAGAAGATGTCTGTTTCCTTGTTGTCATTTAGAGTTTGGAAGCAATTTCTACACATATAAAATATGTTTAATTATCCAAAAATTTCAGCATTTTTTAATTAACATAAAACTCTGATAAACAATTCAAAAGGCAAAGCCAAATTATAACAAGGGATAAATCTTTATAACATCTATAACAAGATACAAGAGAAAGACAGAAAAAAATATAAATGGATGAAGTGCATGACCAGACAATTTAACTAAAAGAAATAGACATGGCCATGCATTTATGCATGAAAAACAATGGATTTGAAAGCAAATAATTTATATAACAAAATAAACAAAAAGTGATGTGTGTTGAAATGCAAAAAAAACAAAAAACAAAAAAAGCAAGCTGCTGGTGGAGAAAAGCTCCAAGAGTACTGCAAGAGAAACAGTTAAGATATGAAAGTCCCTGGGAAAGAGGAAGCTTGGAAAGGACATGCAACACTGCACTTTTTACATGATCAGCATGAAGAGTGTCGGAGTCCAAGTACCCAGGGAGGCTGTTTCAGTAAGAATCTGTGGTAGCTGTTATGCAGTCTTTTAGGGACTGGTAGTGAAACGCAAGTCCTGCTGTCTTTTGATTGTGTCTAGTCAGAATGCACAATTATGACCATGGGGCAATTTCATGGCATGGAAATGGTGTATTTCCTTCAGGGCTGGAGAGACGGTCAAGTAAGGAAGACCGAAGGAGAAAGTTGAACATCAGAGTTATACATCTTGACATCCTTTGTCCTTACTTGTCTTTTAAAAACCCGGGACAAGCAAACTCCAACACTGGGTTTCTCCTGTACCTGGCATTTGGAATCTTGTATTACTGGTTCAGAGAAAGTACTGAAGAGGCCTCAGTGCACAGGCTCAGGACTGGTCCTGTAACAAAAGTGATCAGATGACACCCAGGTCCAGCTGATCTCAGCCAATGACTCAGGGTTGAACCTAAATATGGAAAACCACAGAATCAGGACTATAGCTGCCTACCATGCCCTGATTATTTTCCTTGGCCCAAGTGAACACCTTCTAGCTTTTCATTCATTAGAAGAGAAAGAATGTTTTTTGTTTGTTTGCCTGGCAGCCTGAGAAGTAATAAACTGAGTCAGCTTCTGAAAGCCTTGGAGAGTAACAATGACCTCCAGGTTGCTATCCCTCATGGACCCTTAGGAGGATCATGGAATATTCTGCCTATCAGCCATCACCCAGGGCTTTCCTTTAAGAAGAAAAGCCAAGGGATTGGAGGTGCGTGGCCTAGGTGTAGCACATACTAGGAGGCAGAAGGTGTACTTTGGATCCATGATCCAGATGTTGCCCAAACCCTCTTGGTATGGAATATGGGAGCCAAGCAGACCTAGTGTCTGTAATGGCTCAAACCACTCAGTACCCCACTCTGCCTAGTGGAGAGTCTAGTGGATACAGTAAGTCATCCCTCTGAGCCTCAGCTTTTTCATCTGCTAAATGTAGAGATGATTACTTATGTTTGAAAGGTGTTTGTAAGGATAATTAAGAATATTAAGAGCTTATCATAAGTTGATTCTCAAGATAATATTAAAGTGCTTTAATTTCAAAAAGTGCTTTTTGTGCCATCCTAACTTTATTCCACTTTTTTATCCACCCCCACCCCATTCTTTGCACTCTGGGTAAATTGAAAGAAATCTTTTAGACTTTGTCTAATTGTTCTTCACTCCTATTCTTCTCCTGAGTATAGAAGCAGACCTCAATTCTGTCCATTCATTTTGAGGCTCTTGGCCACCATTTTAAAACCAAGTCAGATAAAAATCCTGGGTATCCCATGGCCATCTATATGCCTTTAGGGCAAACCACCTGCTGTTCTCAAGTCTCAGATGACAGGCTTCCTGGAGATACCATGGTGAATCCCCCAGGTTACTGGGCATGTTGGCCATGTTTTGAATTAGTTTCTCTTCATGGAATACCTAGCTGTTGCATGGGGCTGGAAGAGGTTTTGGAGCAAATGAGGATTTCTTGCCAGGGTTACACCCTGGTGTTATCTGAAGCCTTCTGGACTGACCCCAGCCTCTGACTGCTTGACCCAGCATCAGCAACAAGATATCCAATTTTCTATTGCAAATTTCCTCCTTTTCGATCTGCGACTGCCACATCTCTTATCCTGCGTATGCAATGCTGCATGGGTTTTTACAGTGCGGGGAAATAGTCCTGTTAGGAAAGATCAGCAAATGCCATATAAACTGGGAATATAGCTCAAGGGAATGCCATTTTTGTGATTTTCTAGGAGCAGAAGGTCTCCCTGAAATGAGCAGTACTCTTTCTACCCTTCATCTGGCAAGCACATGGTATTTCCAGGTCAACAGCATCACCCAGTGGAATAAGAATCCTCTCCATGGGGCACATTGTCAGTCCTTTGCTGAAACACTCTAGCTTTTCAGATTTCCTCCCTTTCTGCACCACTCCACAAGACACCAGGCTTTATGCCCCTTCTGTGAATGGAAAAAAACTCTACTTTTAACCATTAGGAGAAAAATGTCCTCCAATTTTAGTTCTGAGACTGTCCCGTTAGCAGGAAAACCACCATTTGGTTCCTAGATTTTTTAAAGAAACCTCTTCTGCCTTCAGTTAGAATGGTACTTAAATGGTAAGGGGATTTTATGTCCAGAAGTTAACCTGAATCACTGTCTTAAGAGTAAACACTTTATCATGGGCCATAATAGCAAAATGTAGAGTTCAATCTAGTACACCCCTCCCATTAAAGGAGCCTTGCCCAAATGGAACTATTACATAGCCTTTTCCAAGATCCATCTTTTGGGGAGCTATGCAGATCATACAAGTCTAGGGAGTCAAAGGGGAATCACAAACGGAGAACTAGGGCTGCATGGGTATGCATGACCAAGCCCATTCCTTAGTTCCTCCAGTTTCATGGCTGGGGTGGGGGGTTATGCCTGCAACCATGGGCAGCACATTTAACAAGTTGCTGGGACCCCAGGAAGCAAGGAGAGAAAACAGTAGGGTGGATGCCCTCACTGTCTTCCCCTCCACCCTGTGTCATACCGAAAGGAATGTGACTAAAGAGATGCCTTTTTTTTTTCTCACTTCTCTTTCTAGATTTGTAACAGATTGTCTTTGGCCTGAATTTCCTCTTGAGTGCATTCTAGAGCATTGGGACTCCTCTGACCCTGAGACTTTGAAGAAAAAGCATCTCATATTCCATTGTACAAGGGAGTGGCCTTCTTACCATCTTGGGGATGAACAGACTTGGCCCATTGTGGTGGAGCCTTGATTTTAATATTATCTGACAATTAGATCTTTTCCACAGATGGGAGGGCAAATGATCCAAGATCCCCTATGTACAGGCTTTCTTTGCCCTGCAAGATAACCCAGACTTGCAAGCATTGCACAATCAACCTAGCTCTTTTAGCAGCCATATCAGGCAATCCCATAGGAAATGACTCCCCAAAACTAAAGCATATTCCAGGGGAACAATCTGAGACAGCTATTGAGTGTCTCAACCCTTCCAGTCTCCCTTATCTGGGACCCCCACTAACCATGCCACCAGCTCCTCCAGCTGCACCATCTCTAAAACTACCCACTTTCCCTGCTTTACTCTTACCCCTACAGGAAATGCCTGAAGAAAACTGTGCTATTAGGATTCACATTTCCTTCTCATTTCAGGACCTTCGGCAAATAAAGGGAGACTTAGGCCAATTTTCTGACGACCACCCCAATAGGTATATAGAAGCTTTCCAAACTTTAACTCAGGTGTTTGCCCTCACATGGAGGGATGTTATGCTGCTTCTAAGCCAAACCCTCACCGCAGCTGAAAAGTAGGCAGCTCTGCAGCTAGCAGAGAAATTTGGAGATGAACAACATGTTTTTTATAGTAGACCGAAAAGGAAAAAAGGAGACAGAGAACGTGAAGGAATAATGGAAACACCATTCCAAATAGGAAGGGAAGCAGTTCTTTTTGCCAACCCTGATTGGAACTCCAATAGCTCTGCAGATAAATGGTAAAGGAAACACTTTTTAATGTGCATATTAGAGGGCCTACAAAGAACTAGGGCCAAACCTTTTAACTATTCTAAACTGTCCATGATAGACCAAAAGCCAGATGAGAATCCTGCAGCCTTTATGGAAAGGCTGAGAGATACACTAATAAAACACACTTCCTATCCCCTTCTTCAGTCAAGGGATGGCTCATCCTAAAGAACAAGTTTATTACACAGGCAGCTCACAACATTAGGAGGAAACTACAGAAGCAGGTGATAGGACCAGAGAGCACCTTGGAGAACCTCCTGAGCATGGCCACTTTGGTCTTTTATAATAGGGACAGGAGGAGGCCCAAGAGAAAGAGAGGAAACACAAGAGAAGGACAGAGGCTCCAGTAGCTGTTTTGCAGGCTTGCAAAGTCCAGGATCCCTCAGGTGCATCTGCTAGATGCTATTGATGTGGCAAGTCAGGGCACTTTAAGAAGGAGTGCCAGGCAGCAAGAAGCCACCTTGACCCTGTCCAGTCTATAGCATGGACCACTGGAGATCAGACTGCCCCCAGAAACAGAGGTCACCAGTTTCAGAACCAGTCTCACAGATGGTCCAACAGGACTGATGGTTCCCGGGGCTCAAACCTCCAGCTCCAGTGGCTCAAACTGCCATGAACAGCACAGAAGCCCCAGGTGATTCTGGAAATTAAAAGAAGGAAAGTAGACCTCCTTCTGGACACCAGAGCCAGTCTCTCTTTTCTCCTCTCTAATCCAGGCCTCCCCTCTTCCCATAGCATGAACGTGAGGGGCATCTCAGGAAAAATTCTAATCTAATATTTTTCTCAACCCTTAGGTGCAGTTGGGGAGACCTATTATTTACACATGCCTCCAAGCCATTGCCACAGTGGCCCTACTCGTCCCAGAAGCCACCAAATTAACCCTGGGAAATGATTTACACCCCACATGATATGGCAGGCCTCTAGGGGAAGCCTTTGGCTAACAGCCAGCCAGCTCCTTAACTACCAGGCTCTGCTGTTAGAGATTTCCACAATTGAGTTAAACACTTGTTCTCACCTAAGCAGCCACTTTCCTTCCAGAGGAAGCTGGGGAACCTGAATATGACTGTGAACAAGTTATAATACAAACCTATGCAGCCAGAGAGTATCTCAGGGAAGCTCTCCTAGAAAATCCAGACTAGACCCTCTTCACAGATAGGAGCTGTGAAGCTCCACAGGCAGGATATGCAGTAGCCACTCTAAATGATGTCTTTGAAAGTGTGTCTCTCTCTCCAGCCACAAGCAGTCAATTAGCTGAACTGATAGCTCTTACAAGAGCACTTGAATTAAGCAAAGTAAAGGTAGGTAACATTTACACTCAAGTCAACTTTCTTAGTTCTCCATGCTCATGGTGCCATTTGGAAGGAAAGACACTTTCTTACTGCTAATGGATCTCCTGTAAAATACCACCAGGGGCGGGGCGCGGTGGCTCAAGCCTGTAATCCCAGCACTTTGGGAGCTGAGGAGTGTGGATCACGAGGTCAGGAGATCGAGAACATCCTGGCTAACACGGTGAAACTCCGTCTCTACTAAAAATACAAAAAATTAGCCCGGCATGGTGGCACACGCCTGTAGTCCCAGCTACTCGGGAGGCTGAGGCAGGAGAATGGTGTGAACCTGGGAGGCGGAGCTTGCAGTGAGCCGAGATCGTGTCACTGCAACCAGCCTGGGCGACAGAGTGAGACTCCATCTCAAAAAACAAAACAAAACAAAGCAAAAAAACAAAAAAAAACAAAAAAACAAAACAAACAAAAACCACCAGGAAATTAGCAGGTTATTATCCTCAGTTTTCCTTCCATGAAAGATAACAGTGCTGCATTGTAAGGGACATCAAAAGGGAAAAGATGAAGTAGCTGAAGGAAATAGGTTAGCTGATCAGGCAGCTAAGTCAGCAGCAAGGAAGCCTCTAGACATCTATGGACTTCAAGCCCCCCTAATCTGGGAAGGCTCCATAGAGAAATTAAACCTCAGTACTTCCCTGCAGACATAGAATGGGCCACTTCTCAAGTGTATGTTTTCCAGCCCTCAGGATGGCTACAGTCAGGATGGCAAACTACACTTGCCAGTCTCCAGCCAATGGAAAGTCCTTAAAATCCTCCATCAAGCTTTTCACTTGGGAAAGGATAAAACTTATCAATGTGCCCAGAGATTGTTATCAGGAGAGAACTTACCAAAAACATCCAAACAGGTTGTTAATGCTTGTGAAGTCTGTCTTAAAAATAATCCCCCGAACAGGTGGCTCCTTCCTCCTCAAACCCAAAGAATACGAAGCTATCCATGGGAGGACTGGCAGACAGACTTCACCCACATGCCAAAGACGAAGGGCATCCAATATCTCCTGGTATGGATAGATAGTTTCACCAACTGCGTAGAAGCATTTTCATGCCATACAGAAAAGGCCTCTGAGGTAATAAAGTGTTAGTTAATGAAATAACTCCTCGCTGTGGTCTACTTAAATCCTTCCAAAGTGACAATGGCAGACAAAGTGAGCCCTTTTAAGATGCTGTGTGGATGGTCTTTCCTTACCAATGATTTTCTATTAAATTAAGAAATCTCTGAGTTGGTTGAGCATGTAACCTCTCTGGCTCACTTCCAGCAGGAATTAACACAGCAAAAGCCCAACTCCAAGAAATAGGATCACCTTTATTTAACCCAGGAGATTCGGTATTGGTGAAAGCTCTCCCTTCTCTCTCTCTTCCTGACCCCAAGCTGGGAAGGGGCCTACATTGTTCTTTCAACCCCCTCAGCAGTAAAAGTTACAGGTATTAATTCCTGGATACATCACACTCCAGTCAAAGCCTGGAAAGCTGAGAGAGCAACCTCTGACAGCCCAGAGGAACGTCCTGGATATCAATGACAAAAAATAGGAGATCTTAAGCTGAAAATCATAAAAGATAAGTAAGTAAGTAAGGGCTACCCATCTTACTCAGTCCCACCTTTACCTCACCAGATACTTTTTGTCATTTCAACATTTCCTCTCGAGATTCACAGCCAGATATTAGCACTTCTTTTTAACACATATTCGCAGGGAGAAATTTTACATCTTGGCGAGTAAAAGTTTTAGACGGAAATTATCTACTACACTACCTTTCCGGGAATTGTTATATGCACTCTAGTATTTGCAATACAACTATACATTGTGGCACCTGCAATATGGAATTCCGGTTGGAAAATTCTAATTGCTATAATATTCTGCCTAATTATCATCTTTATAATAGAATTAATAATTGCTGGACACTCGCAAAGAAAAAGGTTCCTTTTATATTAACGCGTCTAGTAAAGTAAGCGACACCTGGTGGAGGCAAACTAGTATTACAATCCATTAAAATGGCTGACAGGTATCAAACTCAACTGGCATGGTTATGGCCTATGGTACCCCCACTAATAATGGTAATCTTAATACTCATATTCAAACCCTATATTCTAAACCTTCTTGTAAAATTTATCTCTTTTGGCCTAGAAGCAATCAAACTTTAAATGGTGCTCAGGCAGAACCACACACGGACACGCCTTTCTTCTGAGGACCGTTAGATTGAACTCAGGAGGAGCCCTAGCTGCTGTCCCCACTAGATGCCCCTTTTCAGCAGGAAGTAGTCAGAAAGAGTCATTGTCCAACACCCTCTAACAGCAGTTAGGGTTACTACTCCTGAGGCGAGAAATAATACAGGAGCTAAAAAGAAATTATTTAAGTAGCTAGTGAGGGTAAGGGAGTTCTCGGTAAGATTTTCTTTTTATTAAAAAGCAGCCCCCAAATCACTTCTTGTCTAGTAAAAGGAGCCTGAAAAATCAAGCTGCAAGAATAGATAAGCAAGCTGGAAGCTTGCAAAGGTGAATGCCAGCAGTTGTGCCAATAGAAAAGGGATACCTGGAAGCCAGATATATTAAACATGGAGGTTCCCTCTTCCCTTTTCTTTGTCACCATGTGTGCAGCAAAAAAGCAGGCAATATGGTGCCAGCCAGGTGGAGACCCCATCTGCATAATAAAAGATTAGGGTGGGATGGCCAGCACTTCCCATGCTATGTAAATGGCACACCTGGTCCAACCAATCTACTACACCTGATGTAAATCAGACACGACCTCCTCAGACTCATCTATAAAACCAACCTCACCTTGCCCCAAACCCAGAAATCCATTCGGGATCCCTTCCTCTGCATGAGGAAGCACTCTTCTTTCTTTTAGCCATTAAACTTCTGCTCTTAAACTCAGTCCATGTCTTCAGTTTTCTTGGCATGAGACAATGAACCTCTGATATTACCCCAGACAAATGACAATGCTTCAGTGGTCCTCTCCTGTGGTGGAAGGTGGCACCATGTGATTAATAGTGGGGAGGTGGATTTTCAAAGGAAGGACATTCTGTCTTTTCTATCTTTCTCTCCCTCTCTCTCTCTCTCACACACACACACTTGTTTATCCTCTACATTCTTTTAGGCAGAAGATGATATTCTTTATTCTGTGCTCAAATAACAGTTAGTGAAATCCCTAACTTCATTGTCATCTCTGTTTTCCTTATTTGACTATAAATATCTTGAAGCCAAATCATGTATCTTATTCACTTTGGTAGCCCTGGCATTAAGCATAGTGTCTGGTATCCAATAAGTATCAATAAAAGTTGAATGTCCACAATAGGCAAATAAATAAAACAAATGGTGTGTGTCAGTGGGGGGTGCAAAGGACAGGGAGAAGACATAATGAAACAGATTTGAAGATAAAGCTAAAATCAAAGAAACTGACAGTTCTGTTTGAGACTGGAAAAAAAGAGCAGAGAAACTCTCTGAGTATCAGGATATCTGAGACAGTGAGTATGAAGTATGACCCCTGCTACAGAGGGTCAGAGCAAGGGAAATATGACAAAATCTTTCAAAGAAATGGAGCTCATGTAAAATTGAAATACTTTTTTACACGTGTGTACGTGTGTGTGTGTGTGTGCATAAGCGAGGTGAGGCTTATATTTGTTATACTCAAACAATTGGTCTTTCTTATTTTGAAATAAGGAAGTAAGTATGAAGTGGTCGTCTCTTCATAACAGATAAGTATTCCTGGTTAGCATTTGTTCACTCATTAGTTTTGTTTGAATATTGGTGAGGAGAAAAGTGAGTTAAAATTTGGGTTTATGTCTGTCATTATTGATTATTCTGTGTTTAAAGGAAAAAACAACAAAATAAGTATTAAAATAAGTATGCACTCAAAGATTTTATTTTGAAGCCGGCTACTTTCATACACTCGGAGAGTTCATTATGGCGTTTGCCTTTATGCACTAATGAATAAAATACATGGGATAAATCAGTAGCACCTGTGATAAAAGAGTCTGCGCACCACAGCAAATCAGTTAACTCCTGTTGACAATTGAGGAGTATAAGAAAAAGCTGTATCCTTTGCTTCACTGGATCCATTGAATCATCATTCTGCCTAGTTTTCCGGGAAATGTCTAAGACTATCTGGCTAGTCTAGTAAATAGTAATTTACAGCCCTGTGCTTTTGCTGAAGTCAATATCAGGCAAACCAAGAGATCCCCAATGAACACATATCATAAATGACCGCGAAATAATTTTTTAAAACAAATATGCATTACTTTAAATGCTTACATTTAGGAAAGTCAAGTTTGCTTTTTTATAACGGTTAGGTTTTCCATATTATCATAAAAATCAACTTTCTAATTAACATTTCTCCCTTTTTTCCCAAGAAGTCAATAGTTCTTCATATCCAGCGTCATGAGTCGTCTTTGAGGACATGAGTAACTGTGAAGCAGGAAAAGCGCACTCTAGAAGAAACAAAGTATGTTAGGTCTTCAGACTTTACTCAGGTTCAAGATACATGTGGATATGCCATTTTTTCCAACTGTATACACAGAATTCTTAGCTAATTCAAGACAAGTAGAGCAGATCACTAGGTTCTTCAAATAATTACAATTTATCAGTCTAGTATTCCTTCTATTCTCTATAATAAAATTCTGGATAAATCAAGGCTTTTAAATTCAGTTAAATAAAGCAATAAGTCCATAGGGGTGGTATCTCTTGGAATTTGATTCAACAATACATTTTTAATATATCTTTTAAAAGGAAAAAGAATTTTAAAATCACCAGGAGGAAAAGCAGAGCATAAGACATTCACTGGATCCAGTCACATGTGTAAAGGCCCTTTACCAAGTCAATACTATTAAAGAGACTAGTGGTTGTGGCAGAAATTGTTTCTGCTTAGAAGGGAGGCAAGCCAGGTTCTAGTGTCCTCAGCACAGGTACAAACTCATAGCATAATGCCAGGCCAGTCATTTAACTTCCCAGAGTCTCATTCCCTTCAATGACAAAATGGGAAGATTGAACCAGTTGATTTCTCATTTTAACTATTTTCATATCCAGTGAACTCTCAGCTTGTTATCTACTCAATTACCATCTGCTTTTCTTCTCGGTCTTCCATCACCATTTAAATGACCTCCCACGTGTATCTCATGACTGGCTGATTGTTCCTTCTACCACTCTTGGTGACATACTCAACACAGTGCAGAGATAAGATACACTAGGCAAGATTCAGCGAGGCTGGCCAGCACACTCACCCAGGGAAGTCAGACAGTCTGTTTCCCCCGCAGCACAGCAGTGAGCACAGCTAGGCAGAACTCCAACACAGTAGAAACCAGCATCAGAGACAGAGTTCCCTGAAAGTCAAGAAATAAAATATCGGTGTTGCTTGGGTCAGCCGAAGCTTTCATGCCTAGTTTAGAGGTGACCATAGAGATGAAGACCACCTCACCCATTAGAGAATGAAGAAAGGACACCATCAGGAAGATAAAACTGCTCCTCCTCACAATTGTCTTAATTCAACTCCTTCACTCATTCAGTTTCTTGAGAGGAGAAGGGAAGATGAGTAGTAACTAAATCAACTAATCCACTTCATACTAATCCACTTGTTTCTCACTTCTTTGAGACGTAGATAGTTCTGATGACATTGTTCACTCAGTAAGAGAGCAGAGTGGTGTAATAGCTCCCAGGACTGAGAATCAGCAGCTCCGTTCCAGTCTCACCTTTACTGCTGAGTAGCTGTGTAAGCCTGGACAAGTCTCTCTCTTTCTCTAGCTCCTGTTTCCTCATGTATCAAACATGCATACTAACATTTATTTCTCAGAGATTTGTGAGAATCTAGGAGGTTTTGGCTGTGTAAGCCCTTTGTAAAATTCAGTATTGGCATCCCTGTCTATGTATCTGAACCTGTTTGGATGTTTTTTATTTTTGTTGTTGTTTATTTTTTATTTTTGCTGTTTTTGGTGGTTTTAAGACTTGGAAAAAAACAGTGAAGGTAGTAAACTGTCAGAGTTGCTAATCACCAACACCAACTCACAAAGATGAGTTCTACCATTTCTGTCCTGAGACATTCTTTGTGCAGAACTGGTCATCTGATAATAAAGGGAGATAATTTGATCACATGAACTTTTGTATTTACACACAGTTAAACAGAAGATACACGTTGTGCCCATTACCTAGAAATTGTTCCAGCAAGCAAGCTCAGCAGAATCTCTCTTATTTCCAATGTAAAATCGTCATGAATTTATACTTTATCACTACCAAATTTCTCCCAAATTTCTCTCCAGAATTTTTCCCAAGGTGGAATTTGTACCAATTACTGTCAGCCTCATTTGCATTCACTTTTTCCTCATTATACCATTACCTTGGAAGCAAGGCCCAGTTTATAATGGGTGCTGTACAAGCATGACTTTGACCACACCTTTCTATCTGTCCATCTTCCCGGTGAGTTCTTGGCTGATCTCATTTTTATGGTTGCAGGACAATAAATATTCTGCAACTTCTTTACTTTTATGTTGCCTGTTTTCCTCTCAATGCGTTGCTGACCATGCACATACTCCTTAATCTTTCAACTTCAGACATATTATTTCTGTTAGCCAAACTTCATTGTTTTTCTTCTTCCAAAGAGAGAGAATTCTCCTGCAATAATTCTCAGTTACACTCTCCATCTCCCTATATTTCTTATCTCCTGATTTAAGATATCACACTTCTTTCAGCTATAACAAAAAGCAATAATAATGTTACCGTTTCACCTGATTAGTATTATTCATTTTTGTAATCATTAGAAGGAGAAACCCTTACCATCTAACCCCGTATTTCCTATTATCTGTTTCTTCATCTTTAGTCTGATGTCTTTTTAGACCAAACTGACCCCCTACCACACACACATACCACATTTTCTTGTTGGCATTTTCTGATCACCCGGGTCTTTCTGCTCTGTTTGCCAATCTGAATTCACCACTCTATGTACCAACATTCTCAGTTTGACAAACTCATAATTTATGCCTCCAAAATTGCATTAGTTGAGTAATTAAGAAATTCTACAAACCATAAGTTTTAGTTTTTCATCATCAACCTTATCTGACATTTTCAATTCCACTCTGTTAGTATGTAATCCCCTTAATCTCATCCGTGCAGTCCCCCTTTGATTTACATAACCTTGGCCTTCCTCCAGATGCCCAAACCAGAATTAACAGAGAGATTTTCAAAGGAAGGAATAATAAGAAATCAAGCCTTTCAGAAACCTCATAAAATTAGAACATCCCATCTAAAAAATACTTACAGCCAGACTGGCTTTGGCTCTGCGGCAGTCCTTGGTGTAAGCTGAATGATAATAATAAGAAAGAAGTCTGGCTGGTATATCCTTTCCGTCCAACTTACACTGCAGTGAGGCAGGATTTAATGCAGCCAGGGTGACAGACAGGAGAATGAAACCCACCAGGGCAGACACAGCACTCAGAATGCTTCCAGCCAGGCTGCTATGCACCTGAAAGAGACATGCTGGGTAAGAATCATTCCCAATGAGCTGTGAGTCTCTCTTATCCCTTTTTGCCATTACACTGCAAGTTATTCCCTTATCTGTCTCCCTCAGGAAGTCTGGGAAGGATCATTTCTTGCTGTATGCCTCTCCAGTGTCCAGCCAAAAACTCAGAATCTGCAACAAAAAACTTGGCTGAAAGAATAAACATATGAACTGGTTCCCCTTAAACAGGACCTCAATGGTGTGGTAGAGAATGTTACTCTCCTAAATTCTTTCCCTGGGACAGATAGCAGGGACTCCATGAGGCTTGCCTGGAAAATTACTATGAGCGTGACCACAAGCAAAGGTGGCAATGTACCAGATGCAGTTTCTCTCTTAGCCAACTCAGAAAGCCCTTGTGCAAGCATCAACCACACAGAAAAGGTGGATGGTGTATTAGCATGGTGCAAAAGTAATTTCAGGTTTTGCCACTACTTTCAATGGCAAAACCACAATTACATTTGCACCAACCCAATAGCTCACTCTTGCATGCACATTGCCTCTCTCAAAGGCACACCTCTCAACGATGAGTGAGGGGGTGGTTCTGAGTCTCCGGCAGGCCCTGGAACCTGGGCAGGCATATGACTGGCCACACTGAACGCAGCATGGGGTGGCTGTGGGCAGAGGTCTAGGTGCAGGCCCAAGGATGGTGTAATGTGTGGGAGGCAGCAGGAAGTACAAGAAAAAGGTCTGGACTGGAGGTCAGAAAATTGAGGTCACAGTATAGACCTGACCCAGCTTGTTTCCTTGGGTACTCAGTTCCTTGGTTTTATTTACTGAGCTCACAGCATTCTGAAAGCTATTGGTACAGGTAGGTAGGCTCCAGGGCACACCCCGCAGCAATACAGTAGAGTGTTATTTAATCCCACATGGGCACTTCTTCTTTTAGGAACTCACCAGTTGATGCTCTGGGACCCCAATTTCCCAACATAATGACCAAAGTGTATATACTCCTGGGCCTCCTAGTAGCCAGTAGTAGTCCTGATGTCTAGAGTCTATATTTCTTAGAATAAGCTAGATTTGCCTTGAGATGGCACTCTGCTTCAATCTCAAAAAGGGCTGGTACAAAGTGTGACAAGAGTAGAACTCACTAAAGTCTCGATGTCTCTGGTGAGTCTGAGCCCACCCCAAGACCACATCCTGCATCCTTGAGCTTCCTGCATGTTCACTGTGGGATTGTTCTCTGGAGTAAGAGGCCCATATATTTCCTTCTAAAAGTTTGAAAACATTACTCTTGTACTAGGCTACTCAGTATGGTTGCCAGTAGCCACATGGGCTACTTATATTTGAAATAAAATTAGGTAAAATTTAAAATTCAGTTGCACTATCCATATTTCACATCATCAGTAGCCACATGTGACTGCCATATTGTAACAGTGCAGCCGTTATGGATTTCCATCATCATAGAAAGTTACATTTCATTTCCATCATAGACAGTTACATTGCACAGCACAGATTAGTGTTGGATTGTAACTGAGGGTTCCTAATAATAATCTCTAAATACCAACGAGGGAAAGAAAGAGCTGGCATTTTTCTGGGCACTCTCTCTGACTTCCATGCTGGCTTTGGGAGATTTTTGTAGCCAGAGCTTCCAAATTGAGTTTCTGTGCAATTAAATTTTATGACATTCTCTTACATAATCTCCAACATCAATCCTTTGAGGGATACAGGATTGAGTGAAGACTTAATGAAACTTTACAGACAACAAACACTTCTTGCTATAATCCAGCTTTTCTCTCCCTGCCACTTCCAACTCTAGTTTTTGCTGGAATAAGGGATAAAGGCAGGTAAAGCATTTTTTTTTCTTAGCCAATACAAAGGACCAAAGACAACTTTTAGGGTGCAAGAATTTATACTCGAACAAAATAAAAGTATTATCTTTCTAGTGAGATAGATGAAAGAATGAGAGATAGTACCATACATAAACAGCACGTTGACTCATTTTTTTCAAGGGTTGTAACACTTGGGCTTAAACAGTGAACCCCAACAAATAGACCTCTTTATAACACTGTCAGCTCCCTTGCCATTGAAAACCTAAATTTGAAAACCAATTATCACCAAAAAAGCATCATAAATAAGGACAATTTTTCTGTGATAGATTCTTGGACACTGGCTGAAGGGATATTATAATTCTCTGAATACAGACTTTGATGTAGGGTACAATAATTGGAGAAATGTGCTCTGAACAAGGATATGGAGCATCCAGGCCTGGCTCCTAACTCTAACAACTAACTGCTCTAGAACTGAGTTTTCAACTTTTCAAAGTAGAGAGACTGGCCCTAACAGGTTCCAAGTTTCATTTTGATCCATTGAGTTGCAGTTTACAGTTCTCATACTCACCAAAAGCTTGGTTAACCTTTTCTCTGTGATAATTGATAGAAAGCCAGAGATGACAAACTAAAATAAAAGAGAAAATGGTCAGGTCAGTTTCCACGTAAATAGTAACTGCGATGTCACTATCATGATGTTTATAGAAAACTCTCATGGGAAAAGCCTTGGGGAACAAATGATCAATGAGGTAATATCCATTTAAAGACATAGATTTATCCTGTTTGCACATGTACTGTTCAGATAGCAACAGAAAAAAAAGGGTAGCAGAAATATATCCAAATAAACAAAATGAGGACCTTAAAAGCCAGGAAAAATATTCATTTTCTTAATGAAATGAGAAAATTTTGGTGTAAGATGTTCTTTAGAGAAGGACATGAAAACAATGGTATGGAAAGAGAAAAGAATTGGAGAGAATCATATGGATTTTGTCCATCATTATATTGATGTGATGCATCACATTTGATTATATATGTTGAACCATCCTTGTATCCCTGAGATAAATCTCACTTGATCATGGTGAATGATCCTTTTAATATGTGGTTGAATTCAGTTTGCTGGTATCTTGTTGAAGATTTTTCATCAATGTTCATTAGGGATATTAACCTGTAGATTTCTCGTAATGTTTTTGTCTGGCTTTGATATCAAGATAATGCTGGCCTCATAAAATGAGTTTGGAAGTATTCCCTCCTCTTCCATTTTTTGGAAGGGCAGAAAAGTACTGTTACTAGGTTTTCTTTAAAAGAAAATAAAAGATGGGAAAAGCTGAGACATGGATCTTACATTGCTGGCTCCCCAGGCTAAGGTAAAATGGTCAATGAGAACAGAAGGAAAGACAAGAATGGATGGCAGAAAACTTTCAAGGGTGTGTTTACAAAATGAAAGAAATTTTTTTCATCCTCTAGAGTATTCATGACCTACAGATTTAGAGCCATAAAGGAACAGAAAATTCTTTGACAGTTAGAAGAAAGGAGGACAAATACCAAAGAAAAATTGTGATTCCTATAACACAGGCATTTAGTTATTTGTCTGTATAAACAAATGCCAAGTCTGTAAACATATGGACTAGTTGTCCCTTCAAAGGTGGACTGTGCTTAGTGACTTGCTTTTAAAGAATAGATTATAGAAACAGGAGGGAAACAAGTAGTAACTTTACAGAGGAGAAAGACAAAGTAACTTTAGTAGTTAGTAGTAGTAACTTTACAGAGGAGAAAGACAAAGTAACTTTAGTAGTTAGTAGTAGTAACTTTACAGAGGAGTAAGTTAGTAGTAGTAACTTTAAAGAGTAGTAACTTTACAGAGGAGTTAAGTTAGTAGTAGCAGCTTTACAGAGGAGAAATCTTTACAGAGGAGAAACCAACAGTGGTCTGTTGACTGTTTTTCCTCCCACAACCTTCCTTTTTTTTCCACTTCAGATTCAGTAAGCTCCAAACACACTACCCCAAACACACGATCAAGGTAAATTGTGTCAGTGACAATATGTTGGCAGCATCACCCTTGATATGACTTGATGAAAATGGTGCTTTACCTCTGTTATCATCAGCCAAAAATTCACCCAAGTCTAAAAATCAGAAAAATATCAGACAAACCCCAACTTAGGAACATTCTATAAAAATATCAGCCAGTACTACTTCAACCTACTGAAGTCCTCAAGGAAAAGGAAGATCTGAGAAAGTCTGGAGGAGCCTGAGACATCATGAGCAAATGTAATGTAGTATAATGTAGTAGCCTTGCATGGATCTTGACACAGAAAAAGGTCATTTGGGGAAAACCAGTGAGATCCAAAATCAAATGAAACTTTAGTTAATAAAAGAAGAAAAATTGACACGATAGACAGATCGGTGAACTTCTTGATGCATCAGATAAACAAATGTAAAGCAAGAGCTAGCAACAGGTACCGAGGTGCAGGAAGTTGAATGAAAAAACATCTATAAAAGAGAAGCTTAATTATGAGAAAGCTCAATCTAAGAGAAAAGCAGTTCTTTGAGAAAAGGACTGCTAAGTCCTTTTGAAATACCAGAGCTGCAGCTATTTCAAAGGAATTTCTAGCCCATCACTGGGACATAGACATCTGCTCAGCCTTCCCTGGCAATCCATCAATGCAGTAAAAGCATTTTCAAAATTCTCAGAGGTATAAGTTCCCCTTCCTCCATGATGCCCACAAGCATCTGTGTGGTTTCTCTGTGAGTGTATGATTTTTTCCATTGATGCTCATTTTTTTTTAATATAAAAAGTTTCTTCCCAACCTTATCCTAATTCATGAATGTTTTGCCTAAACCTGGAAAGAAGTCACTAGCTTCATCATAGCTCAAGATGATAAGGTGAAAAATAAGATGATCTTCAAACGAAATGCGTATTTGAGTCTGATAAGAAATTGATCTAAAATCAGGAACCCCCTGCCATCCTACCCCACTCAATCCTCCCTGAACTACACACACAGGAGAACAAGCTTCACCATTGACTCCTTGGTGCTGGCAGATCAAACATAGCAGGGTGGCAGGTGGAGAGTTTAAGCTATTGGCATCTCCCTCCCCTCTTTGCCCCATGCTTCCCTCCTCAGAAACCACTCACCAACAAGGGTCCTACGAATGGGTAAGCAGACTTCAACAGCATAGAAATCACTTGGGTAAAATTTGGAGAGAAGGAAGCAGATGCCAAAATGATTCCCAAGCTCAATACATTCACACCACAAAAGATCTGGATAATCTGTGGGAAGAGAAAGGAAGATTGAGGATTAAAACCAGCATTTGGAAAGATGGGGCCAGGCTGGGCACGGTGGCTCACACCTGTAATCCCAGCACTTTGGGAGGCCAAGGTGGGTGGATCACCTGAGGTCAGGAGTTCGAGACCAGCCTGGCCAACATAGTGAAACCCCATTTCTACTAAAAATACAAAAATCAGCCGGGCGTGGTGGTGTGCACCTGTAATCTCAGCTACTCTGGAGGCTGAGACAGGAGAATTGCTTGAACTCGGGAGATGGAGATTGCAGTGAGCCGAGATTGTGGCATTGCGCTCCAGCCTGGGCGACAGAGTGAGACTCCATGTCAAAAACAAACAAGCAAATAAACAAACAAAAAAAAAAACAGGGCCTTTTTGCCTCTCCCATGGTACCAATGCATTATCGCCTTCTGCAAGGTCCCAGTGAGGATACAAACCCTGTGGAAACTCTGGAGTGAGAAATATGAAAAGACATCCTGGAGGGTATGCAGCTCTGCCACAGAAGCCACAGTCTCGGGTGTCTGGCAGGTGCTCAGGAAGGTTTCTGCATTTCTGCCTCTCAGGCTCTGGTCTGCTCGTGGCCCCTGCTTCCAGCTCACAGCGGCTGCTGGGATCTGCTTTCCCATCTCTCAGGACTTCTGAGTCCATGACTAGTAACTCTCTTTCTACCTCTCTGAGAACAGGGGGCACCTGGAAGCCTTCACTTTCTCTGGAGGATTGGTGGTGCAGAAATCCCTCCCCTCATCTCCCAGATTCCAGTGGACACAGCTTGGCCCTCTCTGTTCAGCTCGCTGGAAACTGCAGCCCACATTCCTATAGCTAAGGTTCTGGAAGCTCATTTTATTAACTTTTATTTTAAGTTCAAGGGTACAAGTGCATGTCTGTTACATAGGTAAACTTGTGTCGTGGGGGTTTGCTGTACAGATTATTTCATCACCCAGGTATTAAGCCTAGTATCCATTAGTTATTTTTCCTGATCTTTTCCCTCCTCCCACCCTCCACCCTCCGAAAGGCCCCAGTGTGCATTGTTCCCTTCTATGTGTCCATGTGTTCTCATCATTTAGAGGCCACCACCCTTAGCAAACTAACAGGGATGGAAACCAAATACAGCATGTTCTCATGTATAACTGGAGCTCTGTCTTAGGAGGTAGTTTTCCCTCCTGGACGTCCACCTCAGAGATTCACAGCTCTATTATCATTTACCAAGAAGTTTTCTAGACCTTATGTCACCTAAGCCTCATAGAAACCCACGTCATTGTACATGAGGCAAGGAAACCAGTCCCACCAGGTCCTGAAATCCAGTCAAACAGAGTGCCTCACCTCAGATCATATAAGTGCAGAGGCAAGTCTAGAAACCAAAACTCTGTGTTTCCCTCCCAATCCAGGATAGATCCCTTCTTTCTCTCCTCCCTTCATGCAATACAGCTTCTTTAATAAACTCTGGATGAGAGGAGAAACAGACAAACAAAAGGTGAATATCATTTCCATTCTCAAAAAGGTAAGGAGAAAAGAGGGAGAGGAAGTATATTTTTTCTGTAATTTGCAGTAAGGGAAAAATTCTTTGCAAAGAATCAGTGTGGATTATTAAGCATGCAGTTGTGAAATACAGAAAAATGTATATACAATATGTAATTATTTACCACCATTACTTTTGTAAAAGAAAATATAGAGAAGTACTGTATTGCACAAATACAAAGACAACAACAGAAAGTCAACTCCTTATATTCAGAATAAGGGAAAAAACATTTCTAAGACAACCTCTTGTGGAAAAGTTCTGGGACAGTTTTCTCCAAGTGGCTTTTACCCCGAAGTCCCTCCAGCAAAACTTAAGGGTCTCCACACTCACAATGGATGACCAGTCCGAAAACATACATCATCTCTTCCCACTTCCCGTAACCCCTCTCCAACATGTTCTGAATTAGATTTACCCCCAATAACTTTGACTTCTGCCTGTAGACGTTTCTTCAGGCTATCCTGCCCCTGGTTGGTGGGTTCAGGTTTCTCTGCTTGGGAGAAGTTGATGACATTTGATGGGAGCAGTATGATGGTCTCACTGGGAACAGGTCGTGATGTCATAATGGTGTTGCCAACTATGGAAGAAAAAGTAGATTTAGCTCTTAAAAAGTATAGAGCTCCCAGGTTCTGGCTGCAAAACTGGTAAGTCAGTTTCTGCCAATTAGTCCAGACTTGGCCTGTGTGTTAGAGAAAGAAACTGATAGTATGGAGCAGTGAAAACCACACAACCTTGGTTTCATGAGGATTTTTCCGTAATGTTTGACACAGTCCATTATAGATAATAAACACATCACAGGGTGGCAGCAGCATGAATCTTGAGAGGTCCCAATATCCAGAGGCAAAGGGTCACACAAAATTTGCAATATGCAGCAATGTCCCTCTGCCCAGTCCTACTGACAACAACTGTATTGCCATATATTTGATGAATTTTTTAGACAAATGCACTCTGATCATTTATTTTTTGTCTATCAGCATTCATCTTAGATATGTTTATCATATTTTACTAGACATGTTCTTAGTTCTTATCATGCAGTGGTTTCAATCCTTACAACAGCTCTACATGTTAGTAAAAACATGTAATAAATAAGAACATTCAAAATAAAGTTTAAGTTATGAATGCAAATATATACACACTGCATATATGCATGGCATAGAGTTAATGCTGAAGAAATATTTGCAGTTATCCTTATTGTTCAACCCTGTGCACACAGCTGGGAAGCTGTAAAGCCAGTCTTGGATCTCAGCTTTCCTTAAGTCTGAAGCCTCTGCATAAATCTCTAGATCATTCCACTTCTTCCTACTTTCCCATTTGGCAATGCCAGCCTGTGTCTGAGTTTACTTAGGCTGGAGAAGCAGCTACATGCAGTGGTATGAGAACAAGTCTTGGAGTCATAACACATAGACCGTGTCCTGGATCCTCCACCTGTTAGCATAAAGACCAAATTGGCTGTGGTATTTGTTGCTGAGCTCAGCTTGGATCTGTGTTCACTGCACCGTTCTCAGCCCACAGACTGCCCAGTTTGCAAATGGCCTAAGAACATATGAAGAGACAAGAGCTCTGCTCCCACTAATTACACAATCTAAGGTAAGTGACTCACCAAGATCATGCAGTTAGAATACAGAAGAAACAGAGTTAAAACCTTCCATTTGCCCACTCTATTTCCAAAGTGCTCTAGTGTCTCTTAACTGCTGTCAATGAGTTTCAAGTCAAATTACTCCTCTAATGGTGTCACGGCAAGGGAATGGTGAGATGAGAAAAGACTTTCAGCATTACCTACCTGTGGCTGTTCGTTCCAACTGAGTCCTCAGAAGCTCCCAGGAGGGAGCTAGAGTCTGTCTGGGTTCTCAGATAGTCCCATCAATGATTTCTACATACCTTCCTCTTCTGAAAGTCATCAGCCCTTTCTTATTCCAGTGTTTGCAGCCATACAGGATGTGATATTTACAGGTTGTAAATTTGTGAAATATGCCTGCACTTCCTTTTCTATAAACTTCTAGCAACTTCAGGAAAATCATGAAAGCAACCAACTTATGACTATGAGAGTTCAGGCATCACAGAGCTTTATGTGTGAATTGCCACTTTGAGACTTACAAGTTCCCTGTTATTAGTCCAGTCTGTTCTTGGAGCCTCATTTGTCTAATCTGTTAAATAGAGGAGCAATACCAACACTGGAGAACTGTCCTAAACATGAGCAAAAATGCTTATAAAAAGCCTATGCTGCTTTGAAGCTTTCAGTAATACGTAACTGCTAACAGTAATATTGCTAGTAATCATAATATAGATAAATAACAATATTCCATCATATATAAGTAATCACATAATCTCAGCAATAATGACGATGTTGCTTGCAATTAACATTCAGTAATATATAGCTAATAATGGTAATACAGAACATAGAAAAAGCTTTCTTAAAAAATTTGTTTTATTTTTTGTTGTTGTTTTGTTTTCTTTTTCTTTTTCTAGTTCCCCAAGCTCTTGGCAGGCTGAAACAGCCTTTCAACACTCATTGCCCAATTGCTGCCTACCCTAAAGTCATCTTCTTCCTCTGGCTACTTTCTTTCTCTAGCAACTTCTTTGCCCTCTGGAAAGGTTGGGCCCCTCCAGGGAAGTAGTGAAACTTGAGGAGGAACAAATGGGGAAGATTCGGCAGGACCTAAATAAATTCAACAAACTCACATGTAGGCTAGTTTTGTGAGGAGAGAGCCACGGTGCCACTTCAAACCCTTGGCTGGGCATTCTTTGGAAGCTGACTTTAAAGTATCGGGTAAGGAAACCAGAGCCAGCCAGGGTGACTGCACAGCCCCACCCTGCAAGCTTCCTTCCTCCCTTCTTTGGGAGAGCTGCCAGAATGAACCCAGAAACACAACCTGAACCATCACTGTCACCTCAGAGGGCCATGGGTTCTGCACTTAATTCCACACCTTAACTCTCCTGTTGAAGAAAAGGCTTCAGAAGCACCATTTAGAAGTCTGGATTAGTTCTCAGGGTCTGAATGACACAGACATTACGAAATGTAATTGGCTTGTCTTGAGTTCTAACAATGAGTCTGAGAGGAGGAATGGACTCACCAGAAAGCCTGGGGAGCGAGGCAGAATCACCTGCAACCCCACTCACCTGAGCTCCTGGTGCTCCCTTCCCCTTTTGCAGAGTGCCATCAGTTTCCGGCGGGTGCCCTGCATCTTTGTCACCCTCACAGCATCTGTGAAACAGTGGAATGCTGCTCTCCTCCTGAGCTTTGATTAAAAAGGAGCCCGGTCTCTTCAGGAGCAATCACACCCCCTTTCCCTTCAGGGTAATGTGCTAATAAACCAGTTAAAGTTGCCTACCCAAGCAAAGACTCCCTCTCCAGTCTGTGCTATTTAATTTAAAATCATTTCTGAGTTTTAAGGATTATGTGAGACAACACATGTAAGGTGCTTAGCACAGAACCCTACAGAATGATGGCCTAAAAGTGGCCTATTGACTGTCTTTCCTCCCCTAACCTTCCTTTTTTTTCCATTTTGCCTTCACTAAGCTCCAAACAAGACTCCTCTCTCGTCTTTCAGCTTACACTCATTCAGCCTTTTGCATTCCCAGTTTTTTCCAGAGTCTGAACTCTACCAAGCTAACTAGAAGGGAGAAATCATATATCAATAACACATTCTGATTAATAATATTATATATCAATAACACATTCTGATTAATAATCTAGGACAAGTTTCTCAAATAAGCTACTAATGCCATTTTGGACGGGGTAATTTTTTGTGGTAGGCGACTATCCTGGGCGCTGTAGGATGCTTAGTAGACTCCTTGGCCTATGCCAGCACAACCCCACCCTATGTGTAACAGCAAGAAACATCATCAGATATTGTCAAATATCTCTTGATGGAGAGAGAACAAAATCCCCTCACATCCGTGTTGAGAACCACTGACCTAGGAGCAAAAGGGTTTTGCGTCTTCTGTGTAAAGGCAGGTATGCAAGAAACAAAGCAATATTCTCTTTAAATCCATTTTTAATTTTTATTTTTAAAACTTTCAATTGTCATATAAAACACATATAATTCATTATCTTAACCACTTTTTAGTGTTCAGATCAGTAGTATTAATTATGTTCACATTGCTGTGTAATAAATATATAGAACTTTTTCGTCTTGCAAAACTGAAATTCTATATCCATTGAACCCTCTCCTTCCTGTTCCTAGTGCCTGGTAACCACCATCCTACTTTCTGTTCCATATTCATTCTATGTCTACTTTGGATACTTCATATGAGAGTGATACAGTTCTGATGACTGGAGGAACACCAGTGTCCTCGTTCTCGTGCTGTTTGGATAAACGACATGGAGACAGGTGGAGTGGTTTTAAGGAGCAGATAATTTAATAGGCAAGAAAGAAGAAAGAAAGAAGAAAACAGCTCCCCCACACAGAGACAGAGGGAGGGGGCCTCCAAACAAAAAGAAACCCAGTGTGTAGTGGGAAAGTAGTTGGTTATATTGGAGGCTGGAAGAGGTGGTGTCTGATTTGCATAGGGCCCAGGGGATTGGTTTGACCAGGGGTGTCATTCATGTAGCCCACGAAAAACGTTGCCCTTTCACCTTAGCCCTTTAATATGCAAATGTGGGTCACCGTGATGTCCTGAACACATGTGAGTAATCCGGAGGTGGCCATCACACTGGCACATGTGGTGACAAGGAGAGGAGGGTGGGAATCGCCATGTTAGCTATTTTAGATGGACCTAGTTTCTAATCGCCAGCATTTGGACATCAAAGCTTGCCAGTCTGGCTATTTAAGTTGCCTTTTCTGTTAGAAAAGAAATGGTTCCAGGGGTTGCTTCTTATTACAGGAAAATTTCCACTGAGAAACTATATCTTTTCTAGCTGCCTAGGAATTATTTCTTAATAACTTCTTTATTAAGAGGAATCATACAGTATTTGTCTTTTTGTGATGGCTTATTTTACTTAGCATGAGATTGAAACTGCCTTTGCAAAATTACGACTGAGACAGTGAAAGAGATCTAACTTAACTGACTCCATCTTGCTTCTAACCTCCAAGCTGTGCTTGTTCATTCCTGGGGGTAGGCTGAACTAACTTTGGGAGAAACTTAGTTTATAGTTTAAACAAAGATGATCAACAGCAGACCTCCTTCTTGCCTGGAGACTAGATTGCCTTTGTAGGACTAACATTAGACCCAAGATTAAAAATTATGGTTTAGGAGTCAGGCAGCTGGAGGCTACAAGATTCTGACCCTCCCTAAACTACTCCTAAGATCAGTGCTTGAGATATTTTGCAGACCCTTCTCTTGATGGATCTGCTGGCACTATCCGGATCAATAAACGGGCTCATCTGATCTTCTGGCCCCCACCCAGGAACTGATTCAGTGCAAGAAGGCAGCTCCGACTCCCTATGGTTTCATCTCTGATCAATCAGCACCCCTGGCTCACTGGATTTGCCCCACCCACGAAGTTATCCTTAAAAACTCTGCTCCCCAAATGCTCCAGGAGACTGATTTGAGTAATAATAAAACTCCAGTCTCCCACGCAGCCGGCTCTGCGTGAATTACTCTTTCTCTGTTGCAATTCCTCTGTCTTGATAAAGCAGTTCTGTCTAGGCAGCGGGCAAGGTGGACCCCTTGGGCTGTTACAAGATCCCCAGGTTTCATCCATGTTGTAGCACGTGATAGGATTTCCTCTTCTGTAAGGCAGATTAGTGTTTCATTGTATGTGTATACTACATTTTCTTTATTCATCCATTGGCCCACATTTGGGTTGCTTCCACCTCTTAGCTATTATGAATAATGCTGCAATAAATATGGGTGTGTAAATATCTATAAGAGATCATGTAAATCATGGATATTTATTTCTGTAAAGTTAGTTTCTGGAGATTTATTGTGTTCCTTTGGTTGGGCCATGTTTTCCTGTTTCTCTGTATGCCTTGCGATCTCCTATTAAGATGCGGGCATTTGAAAAATACACCCAACCTCCTCCAGTCATTACAGACTGGCTTCATACATTGGAAGACCTTTATTGGTTAGCATAGCTAGAGATTCTAGGAGCCCTTCAAGCTTTTTATGGGCTTGTGTGTGTAATTTCCCAGTTAGGTTATTTTTTATTTTTTATTTTTATTTTTTTATTATACTTTAGGTTTTAGGGTACATGTGCACAATGTGCAGGTTTGTTACATATGTATCCATGTGCCATGTTGATTTCCTGCACCCATTAACTCGTCATTTGGCATTAGGTATATCTCCTAATGCTGTCCCTCCCCCCTCCCCCAACCCCACAACAGTCCCCGGAGTGTGATGTTCCCCTCCCTGTGTCCATGAGTTCTCATTGTTCAATTCCCACCTGTGAGTGAGAACATGCGGTGTTTGGTTTTTTGTCCTTGTTTGCTTGCTTCTTGTCTGGAGCCTGTTCTCATTGTTCAATTCCCACCTATGAGTGAGAACATGCGGTGTTTGGTTTTTTGTCCTTGTTTGCTTGCTTCTTGTCTGGAGCCTGTAACCTCATTCTCCCCCTGGTGTCCGCCTGCAGTACTACAATCTCCCTAGTGCTGAAACAGGGTGCTTGCCTTTGTTCTCAGAGGCCCCCAACATGGCATCCAAACTCTGCACTCTGAGTCATGTAAGACAGAAACCAGTGCCTTGGGCAACCCCGCTGGAAACCCAGAATGCTGGACTCATGGCCCACTCCTCTTGCTTCCCTAAGGGAGAAGCTGGGACTTCAGTGTTTTCTCCAGATCAAGTCTCACTGTATCAGGGTGAGAGAGACTAGGACGAGTAAAATGCCATGTTTTACGACTTTTTCTACTCATTTTGATGCATCTTTTCCTGGCTCTGCACTCACCTGAAGTGCTCCCAAGTTCCTGTGGCAGAGCTCAAAAACAGATATTTATGTTTGACAACAAAGGAGTTGGAGATAAATTTTGGTGTTTCTCTAACAATATATACAACTCTCTGTGCACGTTCTCCATAAAATATCTCTTATTCCTGCAGGTCCATGGGCAAAACCGTCTCCCTGGCATTTCTAGTTCTAGGGATCCCTCCTTAGATAATAAGAAGGCCTTAACTCTTTGGACCCAAAACAACTATCTGAGTTTTTGTTTCTCAGCTAGCCCTGTTTCCCAGGTCCCATCTGCATCTCAGCTTTCATTTCCCACACTCCAACTCCTCCTTCAGGACCAGGGGAATCTTCTATTCCCTAAGGACATCTGTCCTTCTCTTATTTATCGTGTTTCCCCCTCCATTCCATGATACCTCTCATATCCTGTACTCTAGGAACTCTTCTCTTTTGATATATCTTTCTGAAGCACATATCATAAACTTTTAGTGAGATATTGTTCTTTGGATTGCTGGAAAACAAAAGCTAGAAGCTAGTAAGCAAAATCTCCTTTTCCTTCCTCCATTACTATATTCCTCTAACTCCTCCACTTATCTCTCCCTTTGCATGTATTATCTTAAGAAAAGTACTAAGAAAGTCTTAAATGCTTGGGATAGAAAAGAAAAAATATTCATGTGTTTACAAGACTTTTAATTTTTCTTATAATCTCCATTGGATACATTAGTATTGGGCAACGGGAAGGTCCTCAGTTGAAAACACAGACTGGCAACTATTCCAGCATTCAAGGGATCCAGAGAAGGAAGGGCTAATGTTCAGCATAAGCTACACAAAAGTGACCGTGATTTCTCATATGTAAGTGAGAAGTTTCTTCCTATAATGAAGGAAAAGAGGGAAGTGTGAAGGAAAGAAAGGAAGAAACATTGTCCTCAAAGTGACAATTAAGCAAAGTGAAGCATGTGGGCTCTTTGTGAGGAGGAGGAATCAACAGCTGGAAAGAGTCATCTGGTTCTGACTGATTTCTGCGGGCATGCGGGTGTTTTAACAAGATAAAATCTTATTTGTTATATACATAGTAGCCTCGGATCAATTGCTTTCTCTTTGTGTCTCACATATATTATTTGGTATATTTGTTTTATGGTTTATGTCTAAAAACGTCTTGAAATATCTCTGTCCAAATTATGACTTTGGGTCAACTAATAAAGAGATATCAGTTTTATGGTTTTGACAAGGTTGATGGTTCTCTGAATCAGTTAATATTTGCACTTAGCACTTCAGCTACATGGGAAAACATTGACTTAAACCATGCCATGTCAAACTGACATAAGATCAAATAAGAGAAGGACAGATGTCCTTAGGGAATAGAAGATTCCCCTGGTCCTGAAGGAGAGAGTTGGAGAGTGGGAAATGAAAGCTGAGATGCAGATGGGACCTGGGAAACAGGACTAGCTGAGAAACAAAAACTCAGATAGTTGTTTTGGGTCCAGAGTTAAGGCCTTCTTATTCTCTAACTTCCTCATGAATAATGAGCATTGACACATAATTAGGATCAATTTATCTAAGAGTTTGCTACAATTATGTGTTTCCAGGAAATGCAAAACTTTTACAGCTTGATATCCAAGTTTCTGCCTTTCAGTTGTAACTTGAATAACAAAGTAGACTTATACATTTAGGCTGAGAATAGAGGATGAGATGACAAATTTAACAGATGCCAACACCATTCAGTGAAAATATCTTTGGAAACATAATATTCACTTTGTCTTAAAAGCATAAGCCTACTGATTCCTTTTTAGTTATGAAGTTAAAAATATACCTTTAAAATGAAAATAGCATGTGAATACCACCTGTCTTTGTCTGTTCGGACTGTTATAACAAAAATACCATAATCTAGGTGGCTGAAAAAACAAACATTTATTTCTCACGATTTTGGAGGCCAGGGCATCTGACGTCAAATTACTGGCCTATCCTCAAGTGTGATGAAGGCCAACTTTCTGATTCAAGGATGTCTGTCTTCTTGCTGTATCCTCTCATGGTCGAAAGGAGCAAGAGAGCTCTGTGGGGTCTCTTTTATAAGAGCACCAATCCCATTCATGAGGACTCCACCTTTGTTACTTTATCGCCTTCCAAAGGCCCCACTTTTTTTTTTTTTTTTTGAGATGGAGTCTCACTCTGTCGCCCAGGCTGGAGTGCAGTGGCGCAATCTCGGCTCACTGCAAGCACCGCCTCCCGGGTTCACGCCATTCTCCTGCCTCAGCCTCCGAGTAGCTGGGACTACAGGCACCCGCCACCACGCCCGGCTAATTTTTTGTATTTTAGTAGTGACGGGGTTTCACCGTGGTCTCGATCTCCTGACCTCGTGATCCGCCCGCCTTGGCCTCCCAAAGTGCTGGGATTACAAGCGTGAGCCACCGCGCCCGGCCAGGCCCCACTTTTTAATGCCATCACTTTAGGGTTTGGAATTTTAACATATGAATTTCGGGAAGACATAATCATTCAATTGATAACACCACCCAAATCAATTGGTTAAAGTAACCACCACCAAAATTGAAATAAACTGTTACTATGTTCATCCTTGTGTGATGCAAGGGAAAGTTGGGAAAGTCACATTATCTATGTTGTGTTTTTATTAAAATTGTTAACTTGAACTCATGGAAAACAGGAAGAAATGTCCAAGATATTGGGCATTATATAAAACAAATGCTCCAGACTAAAGAAACAAAAACAAAAGTCAATGTCATAAAAGACTAAAACAAATGCAAAATCAAACAAACAAAAAATGATGAGAAACTGCTCTATGAGTAGATTATGAAAGACTTAAAGGACAAGAGAACCAAATGTATGAGTGAACAATAATTTATGTGTTTATTTATATATAAACACATAGGCCCCTCCATTATCCTCAAATTTTTTATAAATATAATTAGGGAATAATGGAGGAAATTGTAATAAGAACTATATATTGGATTATTATATTAATAAATCTTGGGATGTAATAATTGTATTAAAGCTATATAGTAGAATATTATTCTTAGGAGACATGTCTTAAGTATTTAGAGATTAAGTATCAGGATATCAAGCACTTACATTTTGTAAAGTAAATTTCACTGTACATATTTAAAGTTTACAACATGATATTATGAGATACATGTAGAGAATAAAATGGTTACTACTGACTTCAAACTATATTACAAGGCTACAGTAACCAAAACAGCATGGTACTGGTACCAAAAAGATATGTAGACCAATGGAACAGAACAGAGTCCTCAGAAATAACACCACATATCTACAACCATCTGATCTTTGACAAACCTGACAAAGACAAGCAATGGGGAAAGCGTTCCCTATTTAATAAATGATATTGGGAAAACTGGCTAGCCATATGCAGAAAATTAAAACTGGACTACTTCCTTACACCTTATTCAAAAATTAACTCAAGATGGATTAAAGATTTAAATGTAAGACCTAAAACCATAAAAACCCTAGAAGAAAACCTAGGCAATACCATTCAGGACATAGGCATAGGCAAAGACTTCATGAATAAAACACCAAAAGCAATTGCAACAAAAGCCAAAATTGGCCAGGCGCAGTGGCTCACACCTGTAATCCCAGCACTTTGGGAGGCCAAGGTGGGTGGATCATGAGGTCAGGAGATCGAGACCATCCCAGCTAACACAGTGAAACCCCGTCTCTATTAAAAATACAAAGAAAATTAGCTGGGCATGGTGGTGGGCGCCTGCAGTCTCAGCTACTTGGGAGGCTGAGGCAGGAGAATGGCATGAACCCGGAAGGTGGAGCTTGCAGTGAGCTGAGATTGCACCACTGCACTCCAGGCTGGGCAAAAGAGTGAGACTCTGTCTCAAAAAAAAAAAAAAAAAAAGTCAAAATTGACAAATGGGATCTAATTAAACAAAAGAGCTCCTACACAGCAAAAGAAACTACCATCAGACTGAACAGGCAACCTACAGAATGGGAGAAAATTTTTGCAATCTATCCATCTGACAAAGGGCTAATATCCAGAATCTACAAGGAACTTAAACAAACTTACAAGAAAAAAAACAAACAACCACATCAAAAAGTGGGCAAAAGAGGCCTGGAGTGGTGGCTCACGCCTGTAATCCCAGCACTTTGGGAGGCCAAGGCGGATGGATCATGAGATCAGGAGATCAAGACCAGCCTGGCTAATACGGTGAAACCACGTCTCTACTAAAAAATACAACAAATTAGCCAGGCATGGTGGTATGCACCTGTAGTCTCAGCTACTCAGGAGGCTGAGACAGGAGAATCACTTGAACCCAGCAGGCAGAGGTTGCAGTGAGCCGAGATTGCATCACAGCACTCCAGCCTGGGCGACTGAACGATACTCCATCTCAAAAAACAAACAAACAAAAAAAAGTGGGTGAAGGATATGAACAGACACTTCTCAAAAGAAGAAATTTATGTGGCTCAAACATAGGAAAAAAAGCTCATCATCATTGGTCGTTAGAGAACTACAAATCAAAACCACAATGAGATACCATCTCATGCCAATTAAAATGGTGATCATTAAAAAGTCAGGAAACAACAGGTGCTGGAGAGGATGTGGAGAAATAGGAACACTTTTACATTGTTGGTGGGAGTGTAAATTAATTCAACCATCATAGAAGACAGTGTGGTGATTCCTCAAGGACCTAGAACTAGAAATACCATTTGACCTAGCAATTCCTTTACTGGGTATATACCCAAAGGATTATAAATCATTCTACTATATAGACACATACACACATGTTTACTGCAACACTACTCACAATAGCAAAGACTTCAACCAACCCAAATGCCCATCAATGATAGACTGGATAAGAAAATGTGGCACGTACACACTATGGAATACTATGCAGCCATAAAAAAGAATGAGTTCATGTCCTTTGCAGGGACATGGATAAAGCTGGAAACCATCATTCTCAGCAAACTAACACAGGAACAGAAAACCAAACACTGCATATTCTCACTCATAAGTGGGAGTTGAACAATGAGAATATATGGGCACAGGGAGGGGAACATCACACACTGGGGCCTGTCGGGGGTGGGGGGCAAGGGGACAGATAGCATTAGGAGAAATACCTAATGTGGATGATGGGTTGATGGGTGCAGCAAACCACCATGGCACGTGTATACCTGTGTAACAAACCTGCACGTTCTGCACATGTATCCCAGAACTTAAAGTATAATAATAAAAATTTAAAAATTAACATATCTATTATTTCAAATAGTCACTCGTTTGTATTTCTATGTGTGGCAAGAGCAGCTAAAATCTACTCATTTAGCAAAAATGCCAAATACAATACCTTGTTATTAACTATAGTCTTTGTGCTGTACATTAGAACTCTAGATTTGCTCATCCTAGTTATCTTTTACTTTGTATCTTTTGACCTGCTGCTCTCCCCTACCAGTTTTCTCCCTCTCTCCCTTCTTCTACCCCTGGTAACCACAGTTTCACTCTCTATCTCTGTGAATTCTATATTGTTATTTGTTTTGTTGTTATTTTAGATTCCACATATAAATGAGATTGTGCATTATGTCTCTGTGTCTGGGTAAGTTTATTTAGCATAAGTTTCTCCAGTTTCTTCCATGTTGTGGCAAATGGCAAGATCTCCTTTTTTAAGTCTGAATTATATGAGTGTGTGTGTGTGTGTGTATCTCACAGTTTATCCATTCATCTGTCAACAAAAACTTAGCACTTGGCACCTGTAATGGGAGTGGGAGCCACAAAGATCTTCCAAATATCACTGGGATCACCCCTCCACTGTTCTAGTGAGTAGTATCTGGCTTCTACTTACACATATATATTTCTTATTTAAACAGTAGCTTGGCCATACCTTTAATTTTCTTTCTTGAACAGCTTTTTATCTTCACATGTCCAGGCTGATAATTTTCTAAATCTTTAAATTTCACTTACTTTTTGATTATACATTTTTTCTTTTAATTCATTTCTCTCTTCCCGTATTTTATTATAAGCAGTCATTTCCCTGAACACTTCACTTAGATATTTATTTCACCAAATATCCTAGTTCATTGTCTTTAAGTTCTGCCTTCCACAAAACCCTGGGACATAGACACAATTCAGCCATGTTCTTTGCCACTTGATAACAAGGATGGCCTTTGATCCACTTTTTTTTTTTTTTTTTTGAGATGGAGTCTCACTTTGTCACCCAGGTTGGAGTGCAGTGGTGCGATCTTGGTCCATGGCAACTTCTGCCTCCCAAGTTCAAGCAATTCTACAGCCTCAGCCTCCCGAGTAGCTGGGATTACAGGTGTGCACCACCATGACTGGCTAATTTTTGTATTTTTGGTAGAGACGGGGTTTCACCATGTCGGCCAAGCTGGCCTTGAACTCCTGACCTCAAGTGATCTGCCCACCTCAGCCTCCCAAAGTGAATGGGGTTACAGGCATTGAACCACTGCGCCTGGCCCCCTCCAGTTTTTAATTAGATATTTCTCATTTTCATCTGACACCACATCAGAATGGCACTCACTGCCCACATTTTAATCAATATTGTAATTACAACCACTTAAATAATCTCTAAGACTGAGGTTCTGTCTACAGCTCTCTTCTTCTTAGTCCTTACCAGAATCGTCTGTTAGAGAGTAGCCTCCACCCATTACCCAGTTCCAATGCCACTTCCACATTTTTAAGTATTCGATACAGCAGTACTCCACTTATTGGTACCAATTTCTTTCTTAGTCCATTTGTGCTGCTATAACAGAATACCACAAACTGGGTAATTTATAAAAAATAGAAAATTATTTCTCACAGTTTTGGAACTGAGAAGTCCATGATCAAGGTGCCACAGGTTCAGCGTCTAGTTAGGGTCACATTGCTTGCTTCCAAGATGGTATCTTGTTGCTGCATCTTCCAGATAGGACAAACTGTGTCCTCACATGGTGGAATGAATGGAAGGGTGAAATAGTCCAAATGTCTTGTGAAGCCTCTTTTATAAGGACCTTAATTCCATCCATGAGGTTGGAGTCATCATGACCTAATTTCCTCCTAAAGGCCCAAACTATTGCAACATGCATTTTGGAGTTTCAACATGCATTTTGGAGAGGACACAAACATTCAAGCATTCAAACCATGGGAACCATATATATTTGGGTTTATTTCTGGGTTGTCTATTTTTGTCCCACTGGTTTATATGCCTGCTTTTATGCCAGTATTATACTGTTTTGATTACTGTAACTTTATAATATACTTTTAAATGAAGAAGCATAATGCTTCCAACTTTGTTCTTGTTTCTCAGAATTACTTTGGCTATTCAGGGTCTTCTGTGATTACACATGGATTTTAGCATTTCATTTTATATTTCTGTGAAGATGAATTGTGTTGAATCCTTATACTGCTTTTAGTAGCATTGATAAGTATAGGAGGCAGGGAAATTCTGTGCAGAAGAAGGCAGGGCCCCACCGTCAAGCCAAAAAGCCTGATAACTCAGCCCAAAGTGAAAACGTACATCCCTGTTTTCCTGCTTGAATGTCGCCTTTTCCAAAACCACCCATATCCAGCCCAACCCTCCATCCTATGCTCATAAACACCCCAGGCTTAGCCAGCAGAGAGAGGAGAAGCAGCTGGATGTTGAAGACTATGGTTGTATGGCAGACAGAAGCAGCTTGACATCAGAGGGACAGCTTGATGGTGTAGCATCTAGTCCTCGGCCAGACTCCAGGGGAAGATTACCTTCCCGCTCCATCCCCTTTACGTATCCCCTTCCCACTGAAAGCCACTTTCACCAGCACTAAAATCTCTTGCATTTACCATCTTCAATTTGTTCATGCAACCTCATTCCTCCTGGATGCTGAACAAGAACTTGGGTGCCATGAGTGTTGGTGCAAAAGGCTGTCACACTGATCCTCCATTGAGCTATTAACACTTAAGCTATCCTTGGATGGCAAAGCTAAAATGGGCAGCGTAACACTTCGTCTGGGTCTTCAGAGATCATGGTCACCCTCTCCCTAGATGCTGCCATGGGGCTGGTATGGAGTTTGCTCTTGCCAGCACCCAAAAGTGCTTGCCCTGAGTCCTGCACCTGCTCACGTGCACTCCCCCTCCAACGAAGGGTGGAGCAGCAAGTGAGTTGAATTTGCCTTTGCTGGCACTCGTGCACTGCAGTTCCCACCTGTGTAGGCATCAGGGAAACTTCAGCATAGACATTTTAACAATATTTCTTCTAATGTGTGTACACAGGATATCTGTCCATTTATTTGTGTCTTCAATTTCTTTCATCAATGTTTTATAGTTTTTACTATACAGATCTTTCGATTCTTTGGTTAAGATTATTCCTATATATTTTTGATGCTAATATAAATAGGATTGTTTTCTTTATTTCTTTTCAGCTAAGTTTTTAATTGTGTGCAAACATTTAGCTAATTTTTGTTTGTTGATTTTGTGTCCTGCAACTTTAGTCAATTAATTTATTATTTCTAACAGTGCTAGTGGGTGGAGGGTGGTCTTTGAGGTTTTCTACATATAGGATCATGCCATAGGCAAATAGAAATAATTTTACTTCTTTTCTGATTTGGATAGCTTTTAATTTTTCTCTTTTCTGATTACACTGACTAGAACTTCTAATACAATGTTGAATAGAAATGGTGAAAGTGGGTATGCTTTCCCTGAACTAAATATTAGAGAAAAATATTTGTTTTTCTATATTAATTATAATGATAGCTGTGGGTTTTTATAAATAGTCTTTACTATATTGAGGAACTTTCTTTTTATACATAAACTGTTGAGTGTTTTTAACAAAAAAGGATGTTGAACTTTGTCAAATGCTTTTTCAGTATCTGTTGTAATGATCATGTGGTTTTATCTTTCATTCTGTTAATGTGATGTATCACACTGATTGATTTTCATACATTAAACCAGCTTTGCATGCCAGGGATAAATCCTACTTGGTCATGATATATAACATTTTTGATGTGTTATTTAGTTTTCTAATATTTTGAGGATTTCTGCATCAATATTCTTCAGATATACTGGTCTCAACTTTCATTTTTTATGGTGTTTTTGTCTAGTTTGGAATAGTTTAAGAAGTATTAACTCTTTATTTATTTATTTATTTATTTACTTATTTATTTTTAGAATTTAGCAGTAAAGCCATCTGGTCCTGAGATTTTCTTTGCTGAGAAATTTTAAATTACTACTTACATCTTTTTGTTTGTTATCCGTCTGCACAGTCTTTCTATTTCTTCCTGATTCTATCTTGGTAGATCGTATATTCTAAAGATTTATCAATTTCCACTCAGTTATCTCATTGTTGGCCTATAATTATTCATTATAGTCCCTTATTATCCTTTTTATTTCTGAGGCATCTGTTGTAATGTCTCTACCTTCATTTATGATTTTATTTATTTGAGTCTTCTCTCTTTTTTTATTAGTTCTGCTAAAGATTTGTCAGTTGTGTTTTTTTAAAAATCAAAACCTAGTTTACTAATTTTTTCTTTGTATTTTTTAATCATCTCTTTATTTCTCATCTTTGTTTTCACTTTTTTTTCCTGCTAACGTTGTGTTCATTTTGACCTTTTAAAATCTGTTTTCCTGAGGCATAATGTTAGACTATTTATTTGGAATCTTTCTTTTTTAAATACTGACATTTATTGCTATAAAGTTTCCTCTTAGAACTGCTTTTTTTTTGCATTCCGTAAGTTTTAATTGTGTTTTCATTGCCATTAATCTCAAGATATTTTTAAATTTCTCTTTTAATTTCTTCTTTGGTTGTTCAGGAGCATGTTGTTTAATTTCTACATATTTGTGAATTTGTGGAGGAGGAATATTCCTCCAGTTATTGATTTCTAGTTAAGTATCAGTATAGTCAGAAATTATACTTGATAGAATTTCAATCTTTTTAATGATTAACTTATTTTGTGGCCTAACATATAATCTATCTTAGTGAATGTTTCATATGCACTAGAAAAGAATGAATATTCTGTTGCTTTAGGATGGAATGTTCTATATATGTCCATCAGGTCCATTTGGTGGACAATTCAAGTTCAGAATTTCCTGATTAATTTTCTGTCTGGTTAATCTATCTATTTTTAAGGTATTGAAGATGCCTATATTATTGTATTGCTATCTATTTCTCCCTTCATGTCCATTAATATGTGCTTTATATATTTAGTTGCTCCAAAGTTTGGTGCATATGTATTTATAATTGTTATGTCCTGATTAATTGAACTCTTTATTACTAAATAATAACATTCTTTGTCTTGTGACAATTTTTGACGTAAAGTCTATTTTGTCTGACAAAAGCATAACCACCTCTGACCTCCTTTGGTTTCTATTTGCATAAAATATCTTTTTCCATTCCTCCACTTTTATCCTTGTGTGTCTTTAAAGCTAAAGTAGGTCTCTTGCCAGAAACACATACTTGGATCTTGTTTCTTATTGATTCAGCCACTCTGACTTTTAACTGAAAAATTTAATTCACTTACATTCAAGGACATTAGTGATAAACAAAGACTTGTGATTGTCATATTGCTAATTGTTTTCTGGTTCTTTTGCAAATCCAATTTTCTTTTCTTCCTCTCTTGTCTGCCTTTGTTATTTGGTTATTTTCTTTAGTACTACAGTTTGATTCTTTTTTGTTTCTCTCTGTTTTTTATTATACTTTAAGTTCTGGGATACATGTGCAGAAAGTGCAGATTTGTTACATAGGTATACACATGCCATGGTGGTTTGCTGCACCCTTCAACTCGTCATCTACATTAGGTATTTCTCATAATGCTATCCTTCCCCTAGCCCCCCACCGCCAAACAGGCCCTGGTGTGTGATGTTCCGAACATGTAGTGTTTGGTTTTCTGTTCCTGTGTTAGTTTGCTGAGAATGATGGTTTCCAGCTTTATCATCCCTGCAAAGGATATGAACTAATCTTTTTTTATGGCTGCATAGAATTCCATAGTGTGTATGTGTCACATTTTCTTTATCCAGTCTATCATTAATGGTCATTTGGGTTGGTTCCAAGTCTTTGCTATTGTGAATAGTGCTGCAATAAACATATGTGTGCATGTGTCTTTATAGCAGAATAATTTATAATCCTTTGGGTATATATCCAGTAATGGGATTGCTGGGTCAAATGGTGTTTCTGGTTCTAGATCCTTGAGGAATCATCACGTTGTCTTTCACAATGGTTTTCTCTGTATCATTTGTGTATCTTCAATAGCTTTGTGTTTTGTAGTTACCATAATCTTACATAAATATCTTAAAGCTGGAATATTTATTTTAAGCTACGATATAGTTTTGATGTGTTCCCACCCAAATCTCATCTTGAATTGTAGCTCCCATAATTCCCACGTGTTGTGGGAGGGACCTGGTGAGAGATAATTGAATCGTTGGGGCAGTTTCTCTTATACTATTCTCATAGTAGTAAATAAGTCTCACAAGATCTGATGGTTTTATAAGGGGTTTCCCCTTTCACTTGGCTCTCAAATTCTTTCTTGCCTGATACCACGTAAGACATGATTTTCACCTTCCACCATGATTGTGAGGCTTCCACAGCTAGTTCTCCCAGCATTTATTTATTAAACAGGAAATCATTTCCCCATTGCTTGTTTTTGTCAAGTTTGTCAAAGATCAGATGGTTGTAGATGTGAGGTCTTATTTCTGAGTTCTTCATTCTGTTCCATTCATCTATGTTCCTGTTTTCATATCAGTATCATGCTTTTTTGGTTACTGAAGCCTTGTAGTGTAGTTTGAAGTCAGGTAGCATGATGCCTCCAGCTGTGTTCTTTTTGCTTAGGATTGTCTTGGCTGTACAGGCTCTTTTTTATTCCATGTGAATTTTAAAATAGTTTATTCTAAATATGTGAAGAATGTCAATGGTAATTTGATGGAAATAGCATTGACTCTATAAATTACTTTGGGTAGTATGGTAATTTTCATGATATTGATTCTTCCTATCCATGAGCATGGAATGTTTTTCCATTTGTTTGGCTTCTCACATATTTTCTTGAGCAGTGGCTTGTGGTTCTCCTTGAAGAGGTCCTTTACTTCCCTTGTTAGCCGTATTCCTAGGTACTTTATTCCCTTTGTAGTAATTGTAAATGGGAGTTCATTCGTGATTTGGCTCTCTGCCTGTCTATTGTTGTTGTATAGGGATGCTGGTGATTTTTGCACATTGATTTTGCATCCTGAAACTTTACTGAAGTTGCTTATCAGCTTAAGAAGCCTTTGGATGACCCATTTCTTATACCTTATACAAACATTAACTCAAGAAGAATTAAAGACTTAAACATAAAACTGAAAACTACAAAAACCCTTGAAGAAAATCTAGGCAATACCATTCAGGACATAGGCATGGGCAAAGATATCGTGACGAAAATGTCAAAAGCAATTGCAACAAAAGCAAAAATTGACAAATGGGATCTAATTAAACTAAAGACTTTCTGCACAGCAGAAGAAACTGTCATCAGAGTGAACAGACAACCTACAGAATGGGAGATAATTTTTGCAACTATCTATCTGACAAAGATCTAATATCCAGTGTCTATAAGGAACTTACACAAATTTACAAGAAAAAAAACCAAACAACCCCATTAAAAAGTGGACAAAGGGCACAAACAGACACTTCTCAAAAGAAGACATTTATGCAGGCAACAAATATATGAAAAAAAACTAAACTTCACTGATAATTACAGAAATGCAAATCAAAGCCACAGTGAGATACCATCTCACACCAGTCAGAATGGTGATTATTAAAAAGTCAAGAAACAACAGATGCTGGCAATGCTGCAGAGAGATAGGAATGCTTTTACACTGTTGGTAGGAATGTAAATTAGTTCAATAATTTTGAAAGACAGTGTGGTGATTTCTCAAAGACCTAGAACAAGAAATACCATTTGATCCAGTAATCCTATTACTGAGTAAACACCCAAAAGAATGTAAATCATTCTATTTTAAAGACACATACAAGCTTATGTTCATTGCGGCCCTATTCACAATAGCAAAGACTTGTAATCAACCCAAATACTCATCAATGATAGAATGGATAAAGGCAATGTGGAATACAATGCAGCCATAAAAGGAATAAGATCATGTCCTTTGCAGGATATGAATGGAGCTGGAAGCCATTATCCTTAGCAAACTAATGAAGGAACAGAAAACCAAACACTGCAGCATGTTCTCACTCATAAGTGGGAACTGAACAGTGAGAAAATACGGAACCAGGGAGGGGAACAACACACACTGGGGTCTGTTGGTGGGCATAGGGGGGTGGGGGAAGGGAGAACATCAGGAAAAATAGCTAATGCATGTGAGGCTTAATACTTAGCTGATGGGTTGATAGGTGCAGCAAACCACCATGTCACACGTTTACCAGTGTGACAAACCTGCACATGTACCCTGGGACCAAAAAAAAAAAAAAAAAAAAAAAAGATGGCCATGTTGGGTAAAATATTCTTTGCTGGCAAGTCTTTTTTTTTCTTCAATTTCTTTTTATATAGCATCCCATTCTCCCCTACCCTGCAACTTTCTACTAAAAAATCCTCTGGTAGCATAATAGAAATCCCCTTGTATTTAAAAATCTCACTTTTTTCTTGCTACTTTCAAAATTCTCTTTGATATTGACTTTTGACAATTTGATTATAATGTGAGAACTTATAAGATTTAAACCTTATTGGTCAACTTTGAGCTTCATGGATCTGGATGTCTATATCTCTTCTAAGAGCTAGAAAGTTTTCAGCAGTTATTTCATTAAGTACACTTTTTGATCCTTTCTCTGTTTTATCTCCTTTTGGAACTTTCATAATGCAAAAAATTTATTTGATTAATAGTGTCTCATCGGTCCTGTAGGTTTTCTTCACTATTTTTCACTGCTTTTTTCTTTTCTCCCCTTTGCCTGGGTAATTTTAAATGACTTCCTTTTAAGTTACTGGATTCTTTTTTCTGTTTGATCTGATCTCCTTTGAAGTTCTATTGTATTTTTTATTTTACTCATGAATTCTTCAGCTTCATGATTTCTGTTTAATTATTTTCAATGATTTCTATTTTTGAATCTCATTCATATAATATTTTTTTCTGATTTCGTTGAATTGCCTATATACATTTTCTTGTATCTTACTGAGTTTTCTTAGATTGTTAATTTGAATTTCTTTTCAGGCAATTTGTATATTTCCATTTCATTGAGGCCAGTTGCTTGAGAATTATTGTATTTCCTTGGTGGTTTTATGTTTTCTTACCTTTTCACATTTCTTGGATGCCTGTGGTCATGTCAATACATCTGATGGAGCAATCACCTCTTTCAAAGTTTACAGATTCGATTTTATAGGGAGAGACTCACTTGTAAATGGGTCCAAGGCTGCCAGTTGGGCAGGATGTGGTGGTTCTGGTTCCAGTTGTGCATAGGGGTGCAGGCATCATGCAGCTTCTTCATCTGTGATCCATGTCAGTGATGACTGCAGGTGTCAAAGTGGCCTAAGCTTCAGGAGTTGGTGGTAGCTATAGTGACAGCATTGGTTATTTGGGTCCTCAGTGACAGGGCTTTTGGTGTCCTCTTTTACTCATTTTCCTCACACTAGAGAATCTTAGCTGAGGGGATCTCTTTCAGTATTGGGTCTAACACAGCCCACAGGTGGCCACACAGTGTTGGGATATGAGGTACAGCCTCTTAGAGTGGCTTTGGAGCCAGGGTCCCGGACCCATAGTCTATGAAAGTACTTCCACCTAAGTCTTGGGGCACTGGTTCACTCTCCAGGTCATGGTGAATATAGATTACCCACAAAGCTGAGGTCTGTGACTCTGGGGTACCCCAACAGCTCAGGCCCAAGAGCCAGGGATGGAGCTATGACTGTGACTTTCGGGGGTAGAGTGACGTATCACCATACTTCTGGAGAATGATGGGTGGTCCAGAGTCTCAGGCCCTGGAAAACAGGAGGATGTATCTGCAAGTCAGGTTCTGGAGTCAGCAATGTGCAATACCAACTCAGACCTCATGGGATGAGGCACCATTTAATTATGACTCTGTACTCTGGGTTGATGGAACATGGCAGTAGCCCAGGCTCAGTGAAGGGAAGTGCAGTGGCAGCAAAGATACAAGAATGGTGAGATGCAACTGTGGCTTGGGCCCTGGTAGGCAGAGAGTAGTGCAGCAATGGCTGCATTCCCTAGGAGGCAGCATACCTCAGCAGCTCAAATTCCAGGTGGCTAGTTCCAGGGAGGCAGAGAACTGTAGATATTTGGCCATTTGTGTGGGGTGGCACAGCTCAGTGAAGGTTTTGGTTTCCCAGGAGGTGAGGCACCATGTCAGCTTAGGCCTTGCAGGCATGGCTGCTTGAAATGACCAATATTCTATTTCTTCTGAAGGCAGGGCATTGCATTAGCTCAGGTGTCAGGAGGCATGACTGTTTGGCTAGGTCAAGACAGTAGTAACCCAGAAGTGGGACACTGCATTAGCTCAGGCCCTGAGAGGTGGGACTGCTTGATTCAACCAAGATTTTATTTCCCATAGAAGCCACCGTTTCAGCTCAAGTACCCTCTGTGGCTATTTGGCTTGGCTAAAATGTTGTGTTTCCAGGACACAAAATGTAGCCATCTGGATTTCTGTGCTCTATAGGATTTTTGCTATTGTTTTGCTTTACTCCTGGGCTCTTTGGTTATTTTTTTTTCAAAATGTAGTCGTTTTTTCATTGTTTTGGTTAATAGTGGTAGGGATAAGCACTAAGAACTTCTTTTGGTCATCTTGCTAGTGTCCCTGCACTTACTTTCAAAATGTCAGGAATATATGCATGCGGGCTGTGTGTGTGTGTGTATATATGTATGTTCAGCAAAACAAAATATTATCTACATATGATAATGTCCATCTAATAAACACCACTAGAGACAAACATGTAGTAGAACACAATAGATTTATTGACTTGTTTTCACAAGTGATAATGCACCCTAGGAGAACCAAGAAGCATCTAATCAACCAAAAGAAGAGATGAAGTTATTTCATGATTTGGGAGAAGGGTGGAGTTTGGGTAACATTAAATTTGTAGTGTTTTATTGGCTCAAAGAAAAGCAGAGCTGTCTATAAAGGGCTTGACAGCCAGCCTCATACCGAGTCCTGTTTCCTTGGAACTACAAAGTAAAGAAAAAACTGTGTAATGTTGAATTTTGAAATCTATCATGTAAAGCTCTGCATTGGAAGTTTCTCTTTTTCCTTCCTTCCTTCCTTCCTTCCTTCCTTCCTTCCTTCCTTCCTTCCTTCCTTCTCTCCTTTCTTTCTTTCTTTCTTTCTTTCTTTCTTTCTTTCTTTCTTTCTTTCTTTCTTCTTTCTTTCTTTCTTTCTTTCTCTTTCTTTCTTTTTCTTTCTCTTGAAATGAAAACTTGAATGCTAGCATAATGTTTTATTTTCCCCTGCATAGATAGCATGGCAAAAATGATTAATGCATAGATAAATCTCTATATATACTAGATATAGATAAATAAATGTCTTCATATACAATCTATTTACATAAGAATGTGGAAAACCTTTTTTTAAATTAATTTTCATTGTGTTAGCCTGGGTTCACTAAAAAACAGAGCCTGAGACAGAGATTTAGTGCCAGTGTTTTTGTTGGAAGAACACATAAAGTACATAAATCATAAATGTCCAGCTCGATAAATTATCAAAAAATAAAGACATGTGTGTTCTTACCTCCCAATTAAAAATTAGAAAATAGCTTGTATGAAGAAGGTACAGAGCCCTTTTGCTCCTTTCCAGCCAATACACACCCAAGAGTAATCACTGTCTCTGTTTGTAATGCCCATGATTAGTTTTGTTGGTTTTGGCGTTTTAATTAATGAAATCATATGACATGTATTTTCGTGTGTGTTTGACTTCTCTTCAGTATTATTGTATTATATTGCTGGGCAACACACAACCAAAAAACTCAGAGATTAAACTAAATCTGTATTATTCCTCTCAAGTTTGTAGGTCAGTGAGGTTTCATTATGGTGAAAAGAGGCTAACAATAAGGAAAAAAATAAAGTTTAGGGACTATGCCAACTTTTCATTTTCACTATTAACTCAAAACTCACATTGAATGTGCTAAAACTGCCTCCTAAATGGCAACTCTAGAATGAAACTAGAATGTCAGCTCCATGAGGTCACAGATAGCCCGGTTAGTTCACTCTATACTTCCAATAGTGCCTGGAATATAGTAGATGTCAGCTCAAGCACCCTCTCTGTCTGGGTTCACTAGAAAACAGAATCTGAGACAGGGATTTAGTGAATGCTTTAGTTGGAAGAGCACATAAACGGCATAAATCATAAATGTACAGCTCAATGAATTATCAAAAAGTAAAGACATGTGTGTTCCTATTTCCTAATTAAAAATTGGAAAATAGCAAGTACTAAGAAGGTATACAGCCCCTTTGCTCCCTTCCAGCCACTATACCCCAAAAGTAATCACCATCTCAACCTCTAATACCTGTGATTAGTTTCACTGGCATGATCTTTTAATTAATGAAATCATATGGCATGCATTTTTTGTAAGTTTGACTTCTCTTCAGTTTTGTGTTATTTTGCTAGGTAACACACAACCAAAAAACTCAGAGATTAAATTAAATCTGTATATTTCCTCTCAAGTTTGCAAGTCAGTGAGGTTTCAGTATGATGAGAAGAGGCTAATTATAAAAAAATTAAAGTTTAGAAACTATGCCAAGTTTTCATTTTCACTTTTAACTGAGAACTCGCATTGAATGTGCTAAAACTGCCTCCTAAAGGATAACTGTAGAATGAAACTAGAATGTCAGCTCCATGAGGTCATAGACAGTTCAGTTAGTTCACTCTATATTCCCAGTAGTACCTGGAATGTAGTAGATGCTCAATAAATATTTGTTGAATGAAGATATTGTGAGATAGAGTTAATTTACAGAGGTACTTAAGAGCTCTGTCTTCATCCTGGGGGTGCCTGAATATATCAATTTTGGATCTTGGTCAAGATAAGACCATTGGAATTTACAATGTGCAGTTTAGAATAACTTTAAACTCTCTTGGCAAGCCCCAAGGTCAGTTTCTTTGCTAATGACTTGCAGCTAGCCTAATGAGTTTGACAAGCCTGACTGCTACTTAATGGGATACAGAGAGTTTCTTGCATAGATCTGGGCAGTTCAGGTCAGAAACTGGCATGGTTCATGTGTCTGGTTAGGCCTGTGGGGAGCTTGTACTGTCTGGAATGTCTTGTACTGCTTGGAATGTCTCCAGTGCTTGCCCTCTCTCTCTTGCTGCATTGTACTCTCTGCGTTTAGATAAAAGCCTTATGTGAGTACCTTCTGTGGTGTTTAAGTCCGTTCAAATATCTGCCTGTGGAAAATAATAGACTCTGACTTGGGCAGTACAATTGGGAATAGAGTATATATCAGATTTACAAAGACTTCGAACTGATTTTCTTCTTAAATCAAATATCTTTTATATAGAAAAACAAAAAGTGAAATATAAGCCCTCCATTTTCTAGGTCAGCTAAAACAAGTTTATGCATATGATACATTTCTAAGAAAAATTTGCAGAATTTGCAGGCTAATTTCTAGTTCCAAAATAAATTAAATCAAAATATTGAAATAATGCAGCCAAATACTAAATAAATAAATTTTCTAATCCAGATTCTGGGAAAGATAATCTTTGTCAGCAAAACAAATAAAGACTGTTATGTTACATGCAGATGTTGCCAGAGTTTTATAATGTAAGAAAAAAAGTATATGTATATATGGATATGAAATATATATAAATTTATATGTAATATACAAGTTCTTTATGTATTTAAATATATTTTCAAATAATACACAAATTTATATATATATTCCATTCACATGTGTGTTTGTGTATATATATTTGCATATATGTCATTTAGGCCATTTAGCGACCCTGTTATGGGCACAGTTTCTGTGGCTTCAGAGTTGGAGGTAAAATGGGAATGCTTTCAGTATTCTCTAAATATGAGAGAGAATACTAAGTAGAAAAAAAAACTTAAGACAAAAGAATCAGTTACTGAAAGTAATCGGCAAGGGTTGAAGCATTTTGCTGCTGGCTTAAGGGGAAAAGAACCCCCTAGATGATAGCTGGCTTATATAGCACTGTGAGGTTCCTGAGCCCCACCCAGACTGTGACTCTCCTCCTTTTGATGCCCAGCCCCTCCTGGCCAAGCTGAAAGCATGCATTCAAGAGATGGGAGCAAGTTACAGGCTATATCTGATTAAGCTGTACCTGGAGTCTGAGAAGGATTAAAACAAGCGGTCTTGACCTTTTATTAAAAGAAAAATACCACCTTTTACTGAAATTGATGATAAAAAGATCCAGAGGGGAAACCACAAAGAACTTTCTGAACTGCTTCCTCTGCTGGAAAGAGTGTACTTATTGAAGATGAATTTTTTTAAACCTAGTGTTATCAGCCTCACACAGTTACTCAAAAGTACTTAAGTTCCTGGGAATCACATGAGCAGTAGCAATCTCAACAAACCTTAGTCAGTAAAAAAACAAATTGCTGATCTTGAGGAGATTCAAACAGGAAAACAAATGCATCATCAGCTTTGTTCAAACCATATCTCAAATTTAGTTGTTTTTTGTTTTTCTATCCACCAGGCAATCAAAAGGAAGTTACTTTACACATCTTTTTGTGTTTTCCTACAGTAAACTCAAAATTCAAACTGAGAGACATATTTTAATAAATTCAAAGATTTAAATATTTTCCCTGGAATTTGTATAGCTTTGTCTCATTATGTTTCCTGTATTTATGTTGTGTGAAAACAAAACTTTTGAGTGTATATTAAAACTGTCTGGATGTTACTATATAAAACATTGGAAAATAACACGAATTAATTTAAATAAAAAATAATTGCAATATGCTAGTGTCTTTTAATAGTTGCTTCTTATGAAACCCAAATAAGGTGACTAAAATATCAGCATATGAAAAGGACAATACGTCAATTTTCTGCTTGAATATTTTAAATTATAAGTATTGATTTTATTGTTACATATGTTGACATGCTTAAATCAATTTTAAATATAAACAAATGAAATAAAAATGCTAACATCTGTGTTCATCAGCTTTTTTCTTGAGATAGAGTCTCACTCTGTGGCCCAGGCTGGAATGTAGTGGCATAATCTTGGCTCGCTACAACCTCTGCCTCCCGGGTTCAAGCAATTCTCCTGCCAAGCTTCCCAAGTAGCTGGGATTACAGGCGCATACCACCGTGGTCAACTAAGTTTTGTGTTTTTTAGTAGAGACGAGGTTTCACCATGTTGGCCAGGCTTGTCTCGAACTCCTGACCTCAAGTGATCCGCCCCCCCGTCGACTTCCCAAAGTGCTGGGATTACAGGCGTGAGCCACCACGCCCAGCCTATGATCATCTTTTTAAAGTTGAAACTCAGCTGTTCCAATTATGATAGAACCAGACTTAATCTTCCACTCTGTTCAGTTAGAAAACTGCATTGGTCACAGTGGCTCATACCTTTAATCCCAGCACTTTGGGAGGCTGAAGTCGGAGAATCCCTTGAGCTCAGTATTTTGAGGCTGCAGTGAGCTATGATTGCACCATTGCACTCAAACCTGGGTGTCAGAGTTAGAGCTTGTCTCAAACATTTTTTTATATCATAAATAAAACCAGAAAAAAATTAAGCACAACTGCTTCCAGACATTGGGAAACAGTTAGTGCCGGACTTTCAACACTGAAAAAATGAAAACAAATGTGAATATAATAATTGCTCTGGTTTTCTGCATGAAGAAACTTTCCAGACCATGGTCAGGGAGAGGGATCCATTCTGATATTGCCAAATTCAGAGGACAAAAACCAGAATTTGAGGGCACTGAGACAGCTACAATTAGTGAGAAGAGAACCATAAAGGGGATAGCTATGCGGAGACAGAGGTCCAGAAATCTGCAGGGAAGTATTCTAAATTTGTTTCCTAACACTAAGCTGTGCATTTATGGAGTTCAAGACTAGCCTGGCTAACATGGTGAAACCCCATCTCTACTAAAAAAATGCAAAAAATTAGCCTAGCGCAGTGGCACGTGCCTGTAATCCCAGATACCTGGAGGCTGAGGTGAGAGAATCACTTGAACCCAGGAGGTAGGGGTTGTAGTAAGCCGAGATTACACCATTGCGCTACAGCCTGGGTGACAGAGCGAGACTCCATCTCAAAAAAATAAATAAATAAAAATAATAAATAAATAAAGGAAAAGGTATATTCTGTTGATGGATTAGAAAACTCAGTATTGTTAAGTTGGCAATTTTCCCTTATAGACCTATAGACTCAATACCTTCCTAATCAAAACCCAAGAAGGTCTTTTTGGATTGCATAAAGTTGACGAAGTAATTCCAAAATTAACATGAAATAAAGACTTTGACCAAATCAATTTTGTTAATGAAGAAAAATAATGAGACATATGCTACCTGATTTCAAGACCTACCATAAAGCTATCATACATTTTAATGATGAAGATTCATAATAAGATACAAAATGAAGATACAGGAATTTCTAGTCAAGGATTAAGATAAAATGCATCGATTACTTCAGCAGCCACAGCAGTGGCCTTCAGCTCTTTATTTCCTTCCTTCTGGTTTAACTCATGGTTTTATTAAAGATAAAAGTATGTCTCTCTTGAAATCCTTTCCATAGAGTATTGCAAGTTTTATGGGATCAGGACTCAGAATCAGGAAAAATAAGAGTTGTGGAAAATGGCAAATTTTAAAAATAGTTAATTTAAGATAAACTACAGATTTCTAATGGTCATTGGGAACACCCGAGATGATTCTTCCCCAAACTGTTCCATGCTCTATGATCCAATTTACTGAGTAATGTAAGGGTAACACATCACTGTTAGAACTGTTGATTTGCCCCTAACTTTGCATACAGTATTATCATTTTACAACCTCAAATGTAAAGATACCTATTATAACCGTTATAACAATGAGCCCTTTGAGACTTCTCTTACATTTACAAGTGGGTTTAACTTGATTTTATAAATGTAAATTACTTTTAATAGTTGGGTGAATGTTTTCTCAATAGATAGCAGTTTTGCAGCAATGCTGATTATAGTACACTTACCAATTGCTCATTACTGATTGCCCATTTCTTCATCATTGACTGGAAAAATACACAAGCGTCAATATTCTTTAATTATCCTTACTTTTCTTATAATATTTGATATTTAGGACTGGTAGAGAAGAGAAATTAGATTTTAGAGGAGAAAGGGGACAAAAATATATGATAACACAAATTTAACTTAGCGTGAAGCCTTCATTTTGCCTCAGTGAATCTAAGACAAAAAAAAAAAAACAAAAATACTGGATTCAGATCTTTTTTAAAAAATCATTTTTACTCACAAATATCTTGCATCTACCTGAAGAGCTTGGACTACTTATAGTTAGAAGTTATCAATAATATCACCTTATATACTCAAGACCTTATAACTTTTTTTTTCCAATTATTTACAAGGCGAAGTGCGGTCCCAAGATGCTTCCCTCAATAATGAGTTCAACTTTAACCATACCATCCCAACTGTACCAGCCACTACAAAGGCAATTCTTGGCCCAACTTTAACCCAGCAGGGGAGCCACTTGCAATCATTAAGTAGACAGGGAATCAAACTGGGCAACATGGTGAAACGCTGTCTCTACAAAAGATAGAAAAAGTAGCTGGGTGTGGTGGCGCACACCTGTAGTCTCATTTACGTAGGAGGCTGAGGTGGGAGGATGGCTTGAGTCTAGGAGGCAGAGGTTCCAGTGCACTCCAGCCTGTGCAACAGAGCCAGACCCTCTCTCAAAAAAAAAAACTTATGAAACAATAATTATTTTTATTGTAAACGTAGAAAAAGGAGACAAAGTCTCATGGACATTTTCCTACTGCTTTCTAATCACATATAGATAAAACCAAGAATAACCAAATGAAGAATAAATTTCAAATCACATGACATGAAACAAGTGCAGGTAGTCTTGTCTAAAAGTTGGAATCATAATATCTTGCACTAATAGCACAAAATATTTGCATGAACTTTTTACAACTAAAAATGCACTAACCTTAGGTTGCTTATATAAGTGTTAAACTTAAAAAAATTATGTATGCACTAATTATCACCAAGAGAAGGCACTCTCTGACCATTTTAAACAATCTCAAAGCAATATATCAGGATATAAGTCAGGATATTTTAAAAATCCAAGAAACAACAAAGAATCAGGTGATGTAAGGACTATGTAGGATTTATATGAGCTTTGGCTTTTATTCTGAATTAGAGAGGATGCCATTGAAGGATTTTGTCCAGTTATTGCACTATCTGAATAAATCTCTTTCCTTGTCTTTATGTATTTAAAACCCCAGGGGTTGGGCCAACTCCAGGTAAAACTTGACTTGGAGACTCAAAAGAATTACATTAGGGTCTGACCTTTCACTTGGCACTTCTCAGTTCTGCTTTTGTCTGTGAGCATCTGTCTGTCACGGGGCTGCTGATGGCAGCAAACTTACCTCCTCACAGCTCCAAACCCAACAGGAAAGAGGAAAGATGGGGAGACCATTTCTTGGTCAGTGAAGTGAAAATGATGAGATTAATTTTGATTGGAAATATGTCAGTCATTCACACAATTGTTTTTTCCTAGGTCACAAGGCTACCAAAGAACTTCACTCTAGCTGAGTTGATGTAATTCTGCCATTTCCCAGATGTAGGACACAGGTCAACTCCTAAAGTTGGGGATTGGGTGAGCTCCACCCTTGTACATAAATTAAGAGTTAGATAATGGTGGTTTTTTGGAGGAAATCAGGCCATCATTGTCAGAACAAATGGGGAATAAGTGCTGAGTACAAAATCTGCCAAATATTAATACAATATTGGAGAAATAAAACAAGTAAGGTATCAGTACATACACAATAATTAAAAGATTGGAATTAGGTACATACATAGACCAATATCTCTTTATGACATGGTAAAATATTAACAGTTGGCTGGGCGCGGTGGCTCACGCCTGTAATCCCAGCACTTTGGGAGGCCGGGGCGGGCAGATCATGAGGTCAGGAGATCGAGACACCATCCTGGCTAACACAGTGAAACCCTCGTCTCTACTAAAAATATAAAAAATCAGCCGGGCGCGGTGGCGAGTGCCTGTAGTCCCAGCTACTTGGGGAGCAGAGGCAGGAGAATGGCGCAAACCCGGGAGGCGGAGCTTGCAGTGAGCTGAGATCGCGCCACTGCACTCCAGCCTGGGCGACAGAACAGGACTCCGTCTCAAAAATAATAAAAATAATAATAATAATAATAACCAAATATTAACAGTTAAAGTCAGTGAGGTGATGATAGGCTCTACATTAAGTACTATAGGCTTAATTGCCAAGAATATGAAAAATAAGTTCAATGTACAATATTAAACAATACTAATAAAAATAAATGCCAGAGACAATATTATTAAGCAAGGGAAGAAAATACAAAATAATATGTTTTAAAGTTGGAATAAGAAAAACTTTTCCAAGCAATTAAAAATATGATGCCATAAATACAACTATGAGATTATGACATTAAAATAAAACATAATTTTATAGCAAGAAACACCAAAAATAAATCTAAATAAAAAAATAAGTGACTGAAAAAAATTTAATTGTGCTATATAGCGTATGGATTATGGGTTAGTATTCCTAATATGAACATATCTATACATAATAAGTAAAAGGGGCCTGGTGTGGTGGCTCATGCCTGTAATCTCATCACTTTGGGAGGCTGAGGTGGGTAGATCACGTAAGGTCAGGAGTTCGAGACCAGCCTGGCTAACACAGTGAAATCCCATCTGTACAAAAAATATAAAAATTACCCCGGCATGGTGGCACATGCCTGTAATCCCAGCTACTTGGCAGGCTGAGGCAGGAGAATCACTTGAACATGGGAGGCGGAAGTTGCAGTGAGCTGAGATCACATCATTGCACTTCAGCCTTGGCAACAAGAGTAAAACTCTGTCAAAAAAAAAAAAAAAAGGAAAAGGAAAATAGCTAAAGAATAGGAACAATTAAAAAACTCACAGAAAATGAAAATGGGAAAACTATGTGCTTTAATTATAAGAAACTCAACTGAAATAGTTTATACCATGATATTTATTAAATATCAGAGTTAGGACAAGTTTCAGGACCTAGTTTCTCATGGCATCAAGGATTCATTTTATTTCCATTTATTGCTATTTCTGCTTATTTGATTTTCTCTTAAAGCTACTTCCTTTATAGACATACTCGTATGCCAGTAATAAAGCAGGCTACATGTATTCTTACTGATGTCCAATAAGAGCTATAGAACACCTACATTGAAATAAAAGCAATAGGCCGGGCACGGTGGCTCATGCCTGTAATCCCAGCACTTTGGAAGGCCGAGGCGGGTGGATCACGAGGTCAGGAGATTGAGACACCATCCTGGCTAACACGGGAAACCCCATCTGTACTAAAAATACAAAAAATTAGCCGGGCATGGTGGCGGGCGCCTGTAGTCCCAGCTACTCGGGAGGCTGAGGCAGGAGAATGGCGTGAACCCGGGAGGCGGAGCTTGCAGTGAGCCGAGATTGCGCCACTGCACTCCAGCCTGGGCGACAGAGCGAGACTCCGTCTCAAAAAAAAAAAAAAAAATTAAAAACAAAAAGAAAGAAAGAAATAAAAGCAATAGTATTAAGTTCTATTTGGTGGTTCTTGCTAATTACCTTCCAACTTTCAACCAAGAAGATAGAATGTCTTAACTGACTTTTTCCACACATTGTCCATCCCTGGAGCTGGAGAAAGTAGACAGGTTAGCACTCATAGAAGGAGGGCCTCACATTCCCATGAAAAGCGTGCATGGAGAAAGGTGGATACAATAGATATGTGAGTGTAGGGCAGAATGAGAAATCTAGAAATACTATATACTGAATTGGAAAATATGAATGTCCATGCAAATTCAATAATTTTAATCTTGTCATAATGGAAATATCACTTCCTCAAAAAAAAACTTTCCTGGGTACATTCTAATGACTCATCTCTCACCACCACTAACAGCAGCCACTCTCTAGCACATTAATTCTTCCAGTTAGCTTCTAACAACATATAAAAAGGTTTTGATTAATTGTTTATACGTTAATCTATGTCCTGTACCATAAAAGTTTTAACCTACAAGAGAAGAAGGATATCTCTTTTATTCACCACTGTTATCTTACATATATAAGATATTATCTCTCTTACCACTGTTTTCTTATATGGTTAAAACAATGTCTGCCTCATTATAGATACTTTACAGGTATATGCGGAATAAAATGATAAATTGATATATATATCTAATACATATCTATTTACATATATACATGTATATATATTAATTAAAACTTTTGTGGCTCCATATGTACCAGAGTCCTGGTTTTTCTACCTTTGTTATCCCAAGTAATTATCATAGGTGTATGGGCCAGACAATATTATTACTACCATCCTGAAAAGAAATATGAAGCACAGAGAAATTTTGTGGCATCTTCATAGCTACATAAGTAGTAAACAACAAAGATGGGATAGCAAGATGAAAACCCAGGGTTGTCTGTTTAGAAAGCCCACGTTATTTACCACCATACTGTATTTTTGACATCAACACTTGGTCTCTTTCCACCATATTGCATCTGAAAAGGAAGTAGGTAGCACATGAAAGTATTGCTTCTAATTTGATTTATTTTTGCTCTGCAATAAAAACAAATGTATTTAACAAATACCATATGTTGCACATTTCCATATATGATTAAGATATAATTATGCCCAGTAGAAGGTGGGAGAAGGGAAAGGAAGAAGATGAAATAGAAAATATAAGTTGAATCTGATGCTTAATATGATTTTTACTCCGTGTATACTTTTACTCAAATGTCAGCTTGTGCACATGCAAGGACGGACTGTGCTATTTCAAGGTACTTTCTATGGGAAAAGCAGGAGAAGGAAAAAGGGAGGGGGAGGTGGCCATGCATCTCCACTTCCTGAAGGAAAAAGCACTTTGGTCCCCATAGGTAGGAGAAAAAAAAGTTAAATAAATGGGAGGGAAGTGTGTGTTTTGCATGGAGGCCTCACTTTAACAGTACCTTTTTTTTGCTCTTCTGCTTCCAAATCTTATTTGCCAATGTAATGCCTTTATATAAAGTTCTTATGATGAATGAAAAACTTTCAAGTGCTGTTACCTCATTAAATGCATTATTTATTAATTTAACTTCTAGTACTCTCAATAAAGAGCCACTGAAATGAGTTATTGAGTTCCAGGGAAAAAAATGAGAACATAATTTTGAATTTATTATCTGTCTATATATACACACACAGTTCATAACTGGATTACATATAATAATGATATCAATATGTCTATCAGTATCGAAGTTGGATTCTGGTAATTTCTCATGTGAGGTTCTTGTGTCTCAGTCAGCATAGATTTCTGGAGCATTTGTCTGTTGATCTTTTGGTGGCCTCAAACCTCATTAAGTGGTGTGGGAGATGCTGCTTCTGCCATGTGAGAATTTGATGGCAGAATTAACACAACCTGTGAAACAATCAGAATGCCATAGGTGAGTGACCCAAATCACCTCAGAGTGCCCCTTTCCTGCCCACATAAAGTCATCGTTATCAGAATTTACTCTTTTCTTCTCTGATTCATTCTCAAGATCATGTATGTGGGGCTTCTCAGTCACTCTCTCCATCAGGCCTGATTTAGGACACAACATTCAGTGATAGCTCTTGACCTGAGCTGCTGATGACCACTGCCCTGGTCTCACAAGTGGATCAATCTTACATGTGGATGACAGTGCACAATACATTGGGTAAACCAAAGTGTTATGAAAAATATGGGGCTCTTCTTCCAAACTAGGTTGTTCATGCTGATGACATCAACATACCCAAATCATGATTTGCTAGTTATGAATAATGTATTGCAAAAACCACGCTGGCCCAGAATAGCAGGGATCATCACGAAACTAAGGAAAGTTCTGGTTATTCTTCCACAAAGTCAGTGTGACATAGGGTTGGTGGAAGAACAGGAAGAGATAGAGACCTAGCTATCATATGCCCCAAAACCACTGCTTTTCTGAATTCACATCAGGAGATTAGGAAACAACATTCCCCAGCTCCTATGCTAAGAGCTGAAGGGAACACAGGCTTAAATATTATGACATGAAAGTCACTAAAGAGTTTACCTCCATGTCCAAATGTTTCACTCAATGAAAATAAAAAGCTTTACTCAATGAAATTATAAAATCATTGGTAATTGCTGAGAATCTCTCCTTTCTCAGGTTTTACAATGCAAAAACCCACTATTAGAGTTAATGTGCTATAGTCAATCTCTCTTCTGTGAGGAAAGGCTGTGGGGGAGTGGGATGAGGTGTTGCCTAGGAATCTCAAAAGAAGACAAAGTTGTGCAAAATGATGGAGAAGGGCACCAGAAGAACCATCTCATCAAACTATGATTATTTTATTATTTGGCTGTCGGTTTTGTCTGCCTGTGGGCCTTTGGGTAATGAAGCTAATGAGTAGCTGTTGGGGTTTTACTATCCATTTCCTCATTCTGGAACCTTCAACCCTTGGAGGATATCCCTCCCCATTCTTCCTACAGCTTCTTTCTTGGTCTCTTCTTTCCTTCCATTCCCTACTTTCCTCTCTCTGTGTGATATTCTTTGGGTTTAGCTGCTAGGAGCAGCATCAGCTGGAGGTCTCAGGGTAAAAGAGTGGGCAGGTGGGCACAGACTGATAGAGAAGTCTGAGATCATGATATTTCATGGAAATATGCCAGGAAAAGTTGTTGTAATAGGATAATGTAATAAAATAAAATACTTTTTGGGGACCTCTTCATTGTGAATTATCCTCATATCTGGATTCAGAGCTTATGCACTTCGAGGGAGAAAGAAAGGGGGAAAAGAGCTTTTATGTAGCTATTGTGCTAGGCAGAGTTCTAAGGTGACACTCACTGACCCCTTGTGATTCCCTTCTCTGGAGTGTGGATGGAACTTGTGTATAGGATGAGATACAAGTCGTGTGTGTAGGTACTAACTAGTTGACTTTCAGTTTATCAAGAAAGGCATTATTCTGAATGGACCTCATCGGTTCCTGTGAACCCTTTATGAGAGGATTAAAGCATTAGCAACCTGCTGATTTCAGAGATAAAATACACTGTCATGAGTTCTCCAACTGAGAGGAAATGAATTCCACCACATTAGCATGGAAGAGAATCAGAAGCTTCAAGCAAGGCCACAGCCCCAGCCAACTCCCTGATGACAACCTTGTAAGATCCTGAGTCAAGGACCTACTTCAGCTGGGCTCAGACTCTTGAACCATGGAAACTGAGAGATAATGAATGTGTTCTGTGTTGACTCTAAGTGTGTGTAATTGATTACACAGCAATAGAAAACTAATACAGACATCTTCAAATGAAGACCAATACTCACCCCACCAGGGGTACAACAGACCGCTTTACATCCAAAGGCAGAGAGGGACACAGCAATGCAGAATTCCAGCACACTTAAGAGGAGCACCATGCCATCCATACCCTAGGAGAAAACTCATCACAAGGGAATGTGAGAAATGGAGATGACAAGTGAAAACATTTACCAGTAACCACAATGTCATAAGAGAAAAAGCACTGGCTGGGAGTCAGGAAACCTGCCTCCCAGTGGCAGCCATTCCCTTGACCAATTCTTGATCTGCTGAAGTAACTTCTCACTTTTTTCACTGATAAAATAATCACAAACATTTATTCCCTAGTTCAGTACCTCCCAGTGCTATTGTGGGCATGGAAGATGAAAGTGCTTTAAAAAGTTAGGAAGGTAGTATAAAGATAATTGTCATCTTATCCTATTGAGTACTAGAAACTCATATCATTGAGAAAATATTATGATTCCATATCTTAGTGATTGTAAGCAGAGTAATGGTCCCCCAGGGAGGTCTGCATCCTAGTCCCCTAATCCTCAGCTTCTGGGGATTAGAATGCAGACCTCCCTGGAGGACCATTGTTCTTTTTGAACAGCGAAAAGGATTCAATTTGCAGGTGAAATTAAGATTGCTTATTAGCTGATATAAGATAATTTTCCTGGATTATTCAGATGAGTTCAAAATAATGACAGAATCCATCTAAGTGGAAGCAAGAGCCAGAATAGAGTTCAAGAGAGATTTGAAGATGCTGCATTGCTTGATTTGAAGGTAGAGGATGGGATAACAAACCAAGCAACACAGGCAGCCTACAGAAGCCAGAAAAGGCAATAAAACTTATTGTGGCCTAAGCCTTCAGAAAGGAGTAGGGCCTTGCCAACACTCTCATTTTAGCCCAGTGAGACCCACTTTGAACTTCTAACCTCCAGAAATACAAGATAACCAAACTGTGTTGTCTTAAGACACTAAATTTGCAGTAATTTGTTACAGTAACAATAAGAAGCTAATACAACAATGAACATCGAGTAGGTCAGTCTTTAATCCATCTGCCCAGAGCACTGGCTTTAGGTCTAGTCTTCAGCCATAAAATATGGTCAAAATTTGGAGAACATTGGGCAGTACACTTATTTCTATTAATTTTACCCTGGATTGATGCAGGGATTATCTGGTTTAAATATTCTCTCTTTTTCTTTCTATGGTTAGGGATAATCCCTCTGTTGCAGAAGAGCCAATAGACCAAGAGCTCAGGATATGAGTAATGCAGACTTAAGGAGACCTTGAGAATATTTGCATTCATTGCTTATTTATTTTCTTGTGCCTTCAACAGCTGTAGTGGCCTCTGTGTTTCCAACATTGTTGTAGGCACAGAAGATAGAGCAGCAAACAAAACAGACAATTCTCCTGTCTTCAAGGATTTTACCATCTAGAAGGGTAGACTAGAAGATGGCAAGCTTTCTGTAAAGGCCGGATAATGTGCATTTTAGATTTTGCAGACCATAAGATCTGTGTCACACATATTCAAACCTGCTGTTATAACACAAAAGCAGCACTCCACAATATGTAAACAAATGGGCTTCGTTATATTTCAATTAAACTTTATTTATGAAACTTTATTTACAAAAACAGGTACAGGGCTGGGCCTCCAAAAAAAGTAGCATGTACATAGACCTGTGGACTGATTGTGCAGGTGCCCAGGCAAGAATAGAACCATTGCTTCAAATCCCAGAAAGCCCTTATGGAGGTCCCCTGCTATAAGAACAGGCATAAAAGTGTTCACACAATTAACAGGAATTCATCACGGACTCTGGGAAAGGTGATTGAGATGAACACAGGACCAGCTATGTAATTTAGAGTCTCTTGTTTAAAATTTTTAAAAACAATTTTAAGATAGCAACAGCAGAGCATTAGATCAAGCACAGGGCTCTTTAACCGTGAAGTCCTGAGTAACTGCACAGGTCCCTGCCCATGAAATCAGCCCTATCAAGTTGGCCAATTCCAGATTTTGTCTCTATCATTGTGCCCTTAAAATCTACCAATGAAGAGACCTTCGTAAACTAAAAGTAAGGTCCTTCTTCAGGATAACAATAGCAAATAATAGGGGAATTAGAGACAAGAAATTGTAGAAGCTAATCTTCCTTTTGCCAATTTCTAATTGAATGACCTTGAAAGATTTGTCAAATTCTCTATAGAAGCTTTTTCTTATTTTGAGCGAGTGGCAAGAAGTAAAATTGCTTACTATAAAAAGCATTAGAAACCTCAAGGGAAGTAAATTAGTTTAGCAAAGACACCTCAAGGGGTTATTTTGGTGTGATTATCTAGCCCACAAAACTATGTAGAATTAGCTAGGAATGAAGTAAACAGAATGCAACTGATTCTGCCTAGTAAGTTAGGAAGAATATTGGGTTTCCACATTTACATAAGCGAAGGACATGGTAAGGAAGAGAACTAAGCAGCAAGGCGAAAGGCTGAAAGTTCATATAGAGGGAAAGTAACAAAAAATGTGCAGGTGTTGAAAATGACCAATAGGCTTTCTCTTTTTTTTGAAATGGAGTCTCGCTCTGTTGCCCAGGCTGGAGTACAACGTGTCCATCTCGGTTCACTGCAACCTCTGCCTCCCAGGTTCAAGCAATTCTCCTGCCTCAGCCCCCCAAGTAGCTGGGATCACAGGCACGTGCCATCATGCCTGGCTAATTTTTGTATTTTTAGTAGAGATGGGGCTTCATCATGTTGACCAGGCTGGTCTTGAACTCCTGACCTCAGGTGGACCCACCCACCTCAGCTTCCCAAAGTGCTGGGATTACAGACGTGAGCCACTGCGCCCTGCCAGGCTTTTTAATAAGAAAGATTTACTTGTGCATTTTAGTCTGCTGTGATGTGCTGTGAGAACTTTTCCTCCCCACAATTACCCAATGGCCCAAAATGTCAAGAAGTTTTACTACCTACAAAATATTGTGTAGGTGGCATTTTCAGAATAAAGCAATTAGGATGGCATTAAGATAAGAACAATTGGTACAAAAAAGTAGTAAAAGTCATAATGAAGACAGAATTTATCAGGAGCTAGATGTTGAGGATAAAAGTGGTTAACCTTGCAAGAACATCCAAAGATGTTGGAAAGGATACTGAGCTACTCACCACTTGTAAAATACGGTTCAAGACAATTTTATTTCATTATTAGAGAATAGGGACTGACATCAGGGCCACATTTTTAGAGGGGATAACAGTACATACTGCATCAATGTTTTAAAATTAAACAGAAAAATTTATACAAAATACCCAGCACAGTAACTATTAATGAGTAGGTGTTCTATAACTATGAGCTTTCTTCCCATTTTGCCTCATCATATATAGAAGAATAAAGACAGAGATGAGACATGTACCTAACTTCTAAATGAAAGATTATTCTATTTCTCAATCACTCCAACTTCCCAAAGTCATTCATCAGTTAGGGAATATTAATTATTGTCTTTGCCAGAGCCAGCCCTCCCCAAACTTGCTTCTATAATAATATCCCCTGAAAAGAGGCAGTACCAACCATTAAGATGGACACAGTCCCATGACAATTATTTGAGTTGCCATAGTAGTTACAGTAAGGGTGATGGAATGAATAAATCATCAAGCTAAATGTGTTGATTAAGATCCCTGATGCAGCCAGTACAGAGCTGGTGATATTCATTCCTAGACTACCTCGGACCTAGAAAGGAATGAAAATCAATTAAACAATCCAACAACATCCTGAGATATATCTCCATGAATCACTTTACACCCACCATCTCTTTCTTACTGCCATCTACCTTTATCTTGATTATTTCAATAGTCTTCTAACTTGTCTTGTGGTTTCAACTCTAATCTCTTGCCAAAACACAAACATGATCTCATTATTCCCCAGCTTAAATTCTTCAGATGATTCCTGTGGGCACATAAGATAATCTCCAAATCTCTTTAGCAGGGTTTTCAATGTCCTTCACACTTTAGCTGGACAGCCCTGTCTGTGTCCTTCCCTGCCATTCCTTGCTTCTGATGCCTGATTTCTTACCATTTTTCTAAATGCTGTTTGCCTGTCATGCCTCTATACCTTTTGTATATTATCTCTGTCAGCAGTATATTCTTTCCTGTACGTTCTCTTCTCATGGATAAAGGTAAGGAAGCTTTTAATAAGAACGAAAATTGCTGACTGGGCGCAGTGGCTCATCCCTGTAATTCCAGCATTTTGGGAGGCCAAAGGGGGTTGGATAATCTGAGGTCAGGAGTTTGAGACCAGTCTGACCAACATGGAGAAACCCTATCTCTACTAAAAATACAAAAATTAGCCGGGTGTGGTGGCGCATGCCTGTGATCCCAGGTACTCGGGAGGCTAAGGCAGGAGAATCACTTGAACCTGAAAGGCGGAGATTGCGGTGAGCCGAGATGGCGCCATTGCACTCCAGCCTGGGTAATAAGAGCAAAACTCTGTCTCAAAAAACCAAAAACCAAAAACCAAAAACCAAAAACCAAAAAAAAAAAAAAAAAAAAGAACTAAACTTGCACAGCAAAGTGTGAGGAGTATGTGTAATGTGGCTGCAGCCAGAGGGGACACTACGGAGTTGGGTTAGGCCAGATTTGGAAAACCCATATTGATCATGCTCCAGAATTTGATATTTATCTTTTGAACAAAGAAAACTCAAATATGGACTTTAACTAGAAAAAAACATTTATTGAGATACGGACTTTCGCATTGTATTGGCTTTATGAAAGGCATCTTGGCATGAGAATTACATTTTAAATTTGCTTCTTATGTAATAAACTTATTGTGAATTTCTTTTATTGAAAACTCAAAATCCTTTCTGGACACAGTTGGAGTCTACATTATAATCAATGAGTCAGTAAATATTACACAACACCAATGCTTGGTGTCACTGTCATGGGCTGACTCATGCTGCAGGGTTTTGTTGGAGCAGTCCCACTTGATATTTCTTCTCAATAATTCTCTATATCTTCAAAAAGATTCCCTCTGCAAAGGTAAGATTCCCTACCTTGCCAAAATATCCAGTTCCATGTCAGCAATTAGCCTGACTGCAGTTTTTGAAAGACAGATTCTAGTAGGTAAAATGCACAATCGCTCCTGATTTTTTACAAATAAAGAAACAAAACCTGTTTTACACCCTGGCAGAATATATTTTTTATTAATCCTTCCTTTTTTTGATACCAAAAAAAGAAAATATTACTCACCAGGCCTTTTGTAGTTCTAATTCCTGCTGCAATTGACAAGGATCCTGAAATAATAAACTAAAAATGAGAGAAAAAATGAAAGTAAAAAACTTTAAGCCAGTATTGGGAGCCATAACTTACTAAACTTAATTCTAAATTAGATAGATATGTTAATCAGACCAATTATCTTAGAGAAAACCACAAAGGTTTGCACATTATTTTCCCTTTTCCCAGAAAGAACAGAGAAATTATACCAGATAAATCCATGGGCGAATTTGTCAAGTTTTTCAAATAATACCTAACTGAAATGATATTAAAACTGTTCGAGGGCACTAAAAGATATAGTTTCCAAACTCCTAATACAAAGTAATTCTTACATGGTACCAAAATTGATGATGATATTTAAACAAAAAATACACTAAAATTATTCTCATTTAGAATATTTTTAAAGTTATAAGTAAAATAGTAGCAAAAAAATGTAAATTCCCAATTAGATGATGACTAGAATATAGTAGTTCGTTTGATTCCATCAATAAGGCAATTATTTTTCATTTAGCTAAAATAGCTAGTCAAGTTGGTTAGACTGTCTACCTTATAATATTCAATTGTTGGAGTTTTTTATTTGCTTTTCAAATTTGATTTCAGATGATTCAAAAATTATATCATAATATAAAAAATATTGAACTAATAAAAAAGCTCAATAAATTTATTTAACTAACTTCCAAATACCCAGACATAGAGATGATTCCTGAAATCTAAATCGCCACTGGAATAAAACCAGTAGAGGGAATCACCCATCATATGATATAAAATACATCATGAACATTTGGGATGTTCCTTCAGCTCTACAAACATTTTTAAATATTGAAGTATTCTAATTTACACAATTAATGAATTTAAGAAAAACATTACATGCTTATTGCTATTCATGTTTACAGTGTTGACAGGATAGGACATTTAATACAATTCAACATTATTAGTAACTGCAACATTACTGGTAAAATATAAAGAATTATTGTCTGGGCGTGGTTGCACACGCTTGTAATCCCAGCACTTTGGGAGGCTGAGGCGGGTGGATCACGAGGTCAGGAGGTCAAGACCACAGTGAAACCCTGTCTCTACTAAAAATACAAAAAAATTAGCTGGGTGTGGTGGCAGGTGCCTGTAGTTCCAGCTACTTGGGAGGCTGAGGCAGGAGAATGGTGTGAACTCAGGAGGCGGAGGTTGCAGTGAGCTGAGATTGCGCCATTGCACTCCAGCCTGGGTAATAAGAGCGAAACTCTGTCTCAAAAAACCAAATACCAAAAACCAAAAAAAAAAAAAAAAAAAGAATTATAATTTCTGTAACATGATAGAAATCTGTCTCAGTCTAAAAGTCTTTATTATGTTTAATGATAAAAATGTAGGATCATTTCATTAAAGTCAAAATCAAGATAAAGATGCTGACTATCTGGGTATATTTACCAAAATAATTATATAAGAAAAATAGTTGGAACAAGTGGTTTAACTATTCTTATTTAAGTATGAACAATATATATTGCAAACATTCAAGAACATGAACTAAAAATTACCATAAACTATTCTAAAAATTCAATAAGGCACCTTGGAAAAACATTCTATATGGAAATTATATATACACATTACAAGTGTGTATGTATGTCTGTGTATTTGAAGATAGGATTGAATAAGAGGACTTCATTTGCCACAGGAAAAATATGTATGTACTATCTCAGAGGAAGAAACAAGGAATGCGAAACATATACAGAAACAGAACTGAAGAGGCCAAAAATAAGAGGAACTTGTGACTGGTTCTTGGTATTGGTACTTATACTGTATAAGAGAGAAAAAGGAGGCACTTCATCGATGAGGTTTGGAAAAAAAGGTTGAAAGAATAATGGAAGGTAGCCACAGAAAAGAGTTCACCAATTAATTAAAGGCTCATCTAATGGAACACCTACGAGAGTCTCAGTGATGTCTCAGCGGACAAATGGCTCCTGCAGTTCCTGGTAATCTACTGAACATGTGTGGAAGGCTTGCACCATGTAAGCTGGTTTTTAATGTGATCTTGAAAAGGAAACAGAAATAAAAGCAGAAAACTGAGTGATTAGATGTATGCAATTCTGAAAATACATTGACTCTATTTGAATCTTCATTTCTGTACCAAACAGTTGTGATCTTGGGTTAGTTACTTAACCTCTCTTCATCCATAAAATGATTATAATGAAAAATCAGAAGTTTGTGGTGATTGTTTGAAATGAAATTGCACATATAAAGCACTTAGTAGAGTGTCCACATGATAGTAAGAGTTTAATAAGAGCTGTTATTGGCATTAGTGTTTTTGGATATATGAAGTATCGTGCAACTTTCTAGAAGTAAAGCACAGCTTTACTGTTCTTCCAATCTTGCACTTCTGTTGTAAACAGGTGAAGGGGAGCAAAAAGCAACCTCTTCTATAAAACTCTAAACTATCTCATTCTCAGTTTTAGAAATAAATGGAAACCCTGCAATGCTAGAATAGATTCCCTGATTCTAACATAAACCCAACTTATAAATTTTATTTTTCTCTCATCAATGGATAAAACTTGGTATTTTATTCTCAATTTTACTCTCAATTTTCATTAAAACTATCTTGTGTTTTCTCTTGGGAGAAGGTTTTTAAATTTAAATTCCAGTTCTAATTTTAATGTAATATTAATAATAGTTATAATTAATTTAATATTAATTATAATTAGTTATTTTATTGAATTTATGAAACAAAATATATCAAATAACATTTTCATTTTCTAAGGTAACAATTTCCTGAGTTTCAATAGTCAATAGCCTAGATATTAGAAACTGCTTGTGTACCAGCCACATCTCCTATTCTTCCTTGCTAACTAAACCATCATTTTGTTCAGTTTCTCATGAGCTAAACGTAGGGTAGACTCCTCCCAGCTACAGAGGTAAATCTTGATTAGTCCAAGCCAATAATGGCAAGTCTATTATCCTTACTGACAATTGATTTGGGAATATGTATATGAAATTTTACTAAAAGTTGGATGTGTCAACCATCTCCTTTCTGATATGGTCTGCTAGCAATCCTTGATGAAATCCTTGCACCACTGAATGAAGCCATCCTAGAAATGACAAGCCACTAATCTTGTGAAATAATCAGTGCTTTCAATGTTTAAGCCATTCTGGTTTGGGTCTTTGGCAATGTGCTGCTGTAATATATCTAATTGACATATATAAATATTTAATCTGCCTAGATTTAATATAATATTATATTATTAGTAGTACTTTAAATATGAGAAAATTGAGTAAGAAATGGTTAGATACCACTCTCAGATTTACAGAATTACAAGATACAGTTAGGATAGGATTCCAAAGATCAGGGTATTGACAACTGCTTTATGTTATCTTCAATTATATCAAAAGATACTCTACTCACCATCACTGACCCCCAAATTGTGTACCCGATATACGCAGAAATAGGGTTACTTCCATAAGTATTAAATTCAATACACATCATTGTTATTCCCATGCCAAGGCTCATCAGGGCAATCAGAATCTGCACAACCTAGAAATGATGAAGAAAGCAAAAACTGATTAGCCACCACAAAAATGGTGCTTCCGCCACCCCCTTTCCAATCACTAAGCTATCCTTATTCTTCATTTGATATAGTCATATGACCTTCTTAGTATTCTCTTATCACTCTTTTTTTTCACATAAATAACCATGAATATTATCTTACCAATATTATCTCTCGGGACGTCTATCATTGCCAATAATTTCAAGGTTAAAAGGAGTATGCCAGAACCAGCCCAGAGGTGCTTTTCTGATACCTACGATGTTACTTCTACCACAACTATTTCTCTCTTTTTCTCATGAGCTCAGAGAAGTGGCCTAGGAATTATAAAGCAATTATTGTAGCAAGGAGAAGTAACCTGAAGAAAGGAGAGTATATACAGGGGAAGAAAACAAGAAAAGCAAATATGGTATTTTCTTGAAGTCTGGGGTATGAGGACATGAGTATGAGTACACAGGGATCTAAACGTAGCAGAGTAAGAGTACCATTATCCCATGGCGTTCCAAAGGATCAAAAACATTTCAACAACTTATCAAAATTTATGGGATGTAGTGAAAGCAATGCTTAGAGGAAGATTTATAGCATTGAATGAATGTATTAGAAAATAATGATCTAAAATCAATCTCCTGAGAGTCTACCTTAAGAAACTAGAAAAAGAAGTGCAAATTAAACTCCAAATAAACAGAAGAAGAACTATAATAGAAATTAGAGCAGAAATCATAAAATTGAAAACAGAACATGAATAGATAAAATCAGTAAAATCCAAAGCAGTTTTTAAAAATATATGTATGTATAAATAAAATAAAAAAAGCCTCTAGCCAGCCTAAGAAAAAAAGAGAGGACAAAAATTACTAACATAAATGAATGAAGGAATATCAGTACAGTTCCCATAGAAATTAAAAGGATAATAAAATAATGTTATGAACAATTCTATGCCCACAGTTTGATAGCCTTGATAAAATGGATAACTCCTTAAAGACAATTTATCAAAACTCACACAAGAAGAGACACTCTGAATAAGCCTATAATTATTAAATAAATTGAATCAATAATTAATAAATTTCCAAAACAGAAAGCATCAGACCTAGAAGGGCTCAGTGGTGAATTCTACCAGACACTTCAGAAAGAAATTGTACCATTATTTACAGAAAATAGAAACAGAGGACATACTCCTTAACTAATTCTCTGAAGCTAGCACTACCATCTACCAAAAACCACGCAAAAACATTACAAGAAAAGAAAACTACAGACCAACATCTCTGATAAACAAACATGCAAAAATCCTCAACAAAATATCTGCAAACTAAATCTAACAATGCATTAAAAAAATTGTGTACCATGACCACTTGGGATTTATCCTAGGTATTGCAAGGCTGACTATACATTCAAAAATCGATTAATGTATTCATCACATCAACAGGCTAAAGAAGAAAAATCACATGATTATATTAACAGAAGCAGAAAAAATATTGAACAAAATCCAATGCCTGTTTATTATAAAAACTCTTGAAAAACCTATTAATAGAGGAGAACTTCTTCAGGTTGATAAAGAATATTTATGAAAAACCTACAGCTAACTTCATACTTAATTGAGAAACTCAAATCTTTCTCACTAAGATCAGGAACAAGTCAGGGATGAGCCCTGTCAGTACTCCTTTCAACATTGTACTGGAAGTCATAGCAGAAACAGTAAGACAAAAATAAAACTGCTTTTGTTCCCAGACGACAAGATGTCTGTGTAGAAAATCTGAAAGAATCAACCAAAAATTCCTGGAACTAACAAACAATTATATTAGGTTTACAAGATTTATGCAAGATTAATACACAAGAGACAATTACTTTCTTATGTACTTATAATGAATTAAAAACATAATGCCATTTAAATTAGCACCTCTAAAAATGAAATATTTAGGTATTGGTATTTGGTATTTGTTAGGTATAAATCTAACAAAATGTATACAAAATCTATAAGAAACTACAAACTTTGATAAAATAAATGGAGAGATAATCCATGTCCATGGATAGGAATACTCAATATTGTCAAGATATCAGTTCTTCCCAACTTGATCAGTAGATTTAATACAATCTCCATTAAAATCCCAGCAAGTTATTTTGTATATATTGATAAACTGACTCTAAAATTTATAAGGAATGGCAAAAAAAACTTAGAATAGCAAACACAATCTTGAAGAAGAAGATGAAGGAGTTGTAGGACTAACACTACCCAATTTTAGGACATACTATAAAGTGATAGTAAACAGGACTGTGTGGTATTAGCAAAGAAATAGACAAATAGATCAATGGAATAGAGTAGAAAGCCTGGAGACAGCCACACAAATATAGTCAAGTGATCTTTGGTAGGGAGCTAAAGTAATACAATTAAAAAAAAGTATTTTAAAAAATAGTACTTAAAACTTGATATCCATAAGTAAAAATAAAACTTAGACACATACCTTATATCTTTCACAAAAATTAACTCAAAATGAATCACAGACATAAATATTAAACTAAAAACTATACAACTCCTAACAGATAACATAGGCCAAAATCTAGATGACCTTGGGTTTGGTGATGAATTTGTCAACCAAAGGCACAAACCATGAAACACAGAATAAATCATCTTAATTTTTTTTTTTTTTGAGACGGAGTCTCGCTCTGTCACCCAGGCTGGAGTGCGGTGGCGCGATCTCGGCTCACTGCAAGCTCCGCCTCCCGGGTTCACGCCATTCTCCTGCCTCAGCCTCTCCGAGTAGCTGGGACTACAGGCGCCCGCCACTACGCCGGGCTAATTTTTTGTATTTTTAGTAGAGACGGGGTTTCACCGTGGTCTCGATCTCCTGACCTCGTGATCCACCCGCCTCGGCCTCCCAAGGTGCTGGGATTACAAGCGTGAGCCACCACGCCCGGCCTAATTTTCTTAAAATTAAAAATTTCTGCTTTGCAGAAGACATTGTCAAGAGATGAAAAGACAAACCACAGACTGGGAGAAGATACTTGCAAGAGTCATATCTGACAAAGGATCGTTATCCAAAATATACAACAAATTTAAAACTTAACAATAAGAACATAAACGTCCTCGTTAAAAATGTGCCAAAGAATTTAACAAGACACCTTACGAAAGAAGATATAGAGATGGTAAAGTGATGCATGAAAAGATGGTCCACATCTTATGTCACAAGGGAAATGCAAATTGAAATGATAATGAGAGTCCACTAGCACCTGTTAGAAAGGTAAAAATCCAGAACACTGGCACTACCAATTGCTGGAGATTTTGTAATACAGCAGGAACTCATTGACTGTTGATTGAAATCTTCAAAATGACAAGGTCACGTGGAAGACAGTAGGGCAGTTTCTTACAAAACTAAACATACTCTTACCTACAATACAGTAATCATACTTAACCAAATGAGTTGAAAAACTTATGTCCACACATAACCTGCACACAGATATTTATAGCAACGTTACTCCTAATTGCCAAAGTTTGGAAGCCATCAAGATGTCCTTCAGTAGGTGAATGCATAAATTGTGGTACATCTAGACAATGAAATATTATTCAGTACTAAAAATAAATGAGCTATCAAGCCATAAAAAAACATGGAGGAAATTTAAATGCATGCTTTTAGGTGAAAGAATGAAATCCAAAAAAACCACCTATTGTACAATTCCAACTGTATGACTTTCTGGAAAAGGCAAACTATGAAGACAATAAAAGATTTGTGGTTGCCAGGGATTGGTGGGATACTATATGATACTATAAAGGTAGATTCATATCACTATACTTTTGTTAAAACCCACAGAACACACAACACAGAGAATGGACCCCATTGTGATTTGTGTACTTTTAGTAATGATGTGCCAATGTAGTTCATCAATTGGTACAAAGGTTACACTCTGGTGGAGGAGGTTGATAATTAAAAAGCTATGCATTTGTGGCGGCAAGGGTCATATGGGATCTATCTGTACTTTGCTCTTAATTTTTCTTTAAGCCTAAAACTGCTCTGAAACATACAGTATATTTTAAAATAATTATTCATACATTAAAAAATAAACCCACTTTGGGAGGCTGAAGCAGACAGATCACGAGGTCAGGAGTTCAAGACCAGCCTGACCAACATGTTGAAACCCTGTCTCTACTAAAAATACAAAAATTAGCCGGGCATGATGGCTCATGCCTGTAATCCCAACTACTCAGGAGGCTGAGGCAGGAGAATTGCTTGAACCCGGAAGACGGAGCTTGCAGTGAGCCGAGATTGCGCCACTGCACTCCAGCCTGGATGATGGAGCGAGACTCCATCTCAAAAAATAAAATTAAAAATAAATAAACAAATAAACCTAGTATGTGCCAACATAAATAACATATTTTATGAGAAATAACTATATTTCCCCCCTCCAAAAAGTGAATAATGTGAAAAAAGGATCCAAAATATCCACAGTGACATTTTCCCAGTGGTTTGAAGCTTGGGCTAGTGATAAACCTATATTTAATATCCTTTCACCTGCCCTATTCTGTCATTCTTTTAATCCTCCATTTCTTTTAGGCATGCTTATCTGAGACTCCAGATGGAAATGCTCAGAGAATAGATTTTTCATCCTCTGAGCAGGGGGCTAAGAAAAGGTGCCAGAAAGAAGTAGTAGCAATATGTGTCTGTCAGCTATCAGGAAGGCCTGTAAAGGGGGTGTCAGCTAGTAGTGCATAGGTGGCCTTTTATTTTGCTGCTCTTCCACACTGAGTTTAAATACAATTATCATGGATGACCCACAACCCTAGAATAGATCTGAAGTCAATATATTTAAAATATAACTCAACTGGAAGCATGTCGTGACAGAATACTATATAGTTTTTCAGATGAAGAGCCTGAAACGTAATTGCTGATGTAGCAAGGGTTGGCTGTTGTATTATGAGGCTAGTGGGACAGTGTATTTGGCATTAGGTCTTATGAAATATGAGTTTACAACACCATTGGTCTTCCCCTAGATTTGCAACTTACCCCAAGGACTTTGGGTTCCCCCTTCAAGAACTTCTCTTGCAATCCTTTCCACAGATGTGAATGTACAACAGCCATGTTTCCCAGCTGGGGCACACTAGGGCCAGCCCCTGGCGTGGCCTGTTCCATTCCTTGCATGGTTGTCATAGCAGCAGAAAAGGTGCTACAATAAGAAATGTAATTTAGTATGATGTCCTGGAAATGGCAAAGGAGGACATGACACTTTGGGGCAGGTTCCTCCTTAAGGACAAAATCTGGTCTACATTCTCTTCCCATATCATAATAGCTGTTAGAGCTGGGGAAGTGGAATAGGCAACATATTAAGTGTGGGGGGGTGGGCAAGCGGTGGGAGAGAAACTAAATGTCATATGATATCAAGATGCTAGAAAATCCTGCAGAGAGGGACATGTTGACAGAAGCGAGGTAAACCTGTTGGACCTCTAAAACTAGAGAAATTTCTTTAAGTTCCAATTCCAAGTCAGCTCAGATTTTATTTCTATCCCTTTTACTGCCTAATCCCTTGATTACAGCCACTTACCCACAAAGGATTACTTTGTTTTTTAGTTTTGGTTTTTTGTTTTTTTTTTTGAGATGGAGTCTCGCTCTGTTGCCAGGCTGCAATGCAGTGGCGCGATCTCGGCACACTGCAACCTCTGCCTCTTGGGTTCAAATGATTCTCCTGCCTCAGCCTCCCAAGTAGCTGTTACTACAGGCGCATGCCACCATGCAGAGCCAATTTTTGTATTTTTAGTAGAGACGGAGTTTCACCATGTTGGCCAGTATGGTCTCGATCTCCTGACCTCGTGATCCGCCCACCTCGGCCTCCCAAAGTGCTGGAATTACAGGTGTGAGCCACCACACCCAGCTGAAGGATTACTTTTGTAATAGTGACAAACTACACAAACGAATCTGCCTTCCAATTTGTTGTATAGTATTGTATAGTTCCTCCTTTTCTAATCAGAGCACATTTAAATTCACAGGGCTGAAAATCTTCCCATGTTCATCTTTGCTGAGTGTGATTTATGTAACCTTGTATTTTGTCCCACAAACTCTGAACTTTGGGAATGAAACTTATGGCTGTCAGTCATATTCTTGGCACCACAAATCTAAATATCTTGTCCTATTACATTGCTTTAAATCCTAACTTGCTGGTGCATAGCAAAGGATCCATCAAATCATTTTTTGAGAATCTAAGCACAAACATATTACTCTTATACCTCTTTCTGTCCTCAATATAATAACTCCAACCAAGTCATGTAGAGATAGGCTAAAGCTGCATGGAAATTTTTGTCTATGTAGTTGAATTCATGTTCAGGTGTTTCGTGATCAACTTCCATAAATTTTTAGGGAAATGAAGCTTGCTAATATCCTTCAAGTAATAGTTAATTTTGATACCATTTATTCTCCATTGAGCCCCTATAAAAGTCTAGTTTGGAGATGTGTGCCCTTTTATTGGTAACATAAATGAAAAAAAATGTTGTTGTACTCCAAATTTGCTATGTTGAGAAAAAAATTAAGATTTCTCTGAAAAAATTATCATCCTGTGTTTATTTTTGATACATGGAAATAAATTATTAGCTATCTAACAATAAAACTGATTAAAGTCAGAAGAAGGAGGGTGAATTTCAGAGAAAGAGAAGAAACATTAAAATGAAAAGGTTAATCATTTAGAACATTAATTTAACTTTAGTAATGTATATACTTAAAATTATGAAAAATAGTAAAATAAAAAGTACAAAATTACAAATTATAAAATAAGTTTTTATTTTAAAAAAGAAAGACAAATATAATAAATAAGAAATATATAATGTAAATGTGACTGAAGTAGTTAAGATAAGGAATTAAATATAAGAATGTAACCAAAAAATCAATGTTCTTATTCTTATCACTTTTAGAAGAGTTCCGAAAACAATTTGGACAAACAGAATTAGAACTCTATTTTTTTATGAAAGTGGGAAACAACTAACATTTCTATAAATCAGGTGAAATGCGTGTTAAAAACAAAGATTACATGACGATAAATTTGGGGGGAAGTGTAGCGAGAGTATGAAAGAAACAGGACACCATGGCCACCGATTTCAGAGTATACTTATCAAAGATGAGAGACCCCCCTGATGTGTACAACATAAATTATTGTTTATAATCCTGGGAATTAAATACATCAGTTGATAACTGTCACTTCCCTGGAAAAGTATAGTTCTGAGAATCATCAAAGTCAGTAGTAAAAGAGAAATCCCACCAAAAAGACACATATTTAGAAGGCAATCAGTCTCTGAATAAGTCCTCCATTGGAGTCCATAAAGAAGGAAGTAGATATCCTTGATACAAGCCTCCAAGAATTCCCACAGATTAGGAGCATCTGGATATATATCACATATAGAATATGTAAAGAGTATAGATAACTTATTTAAATGAAAATTAAATCACAAAAATGAAGTCAAAGATAAAGTGCATCGAGTGACAGGACATATTTGGAACATAATCTCAAATTTCAAATACAAAATAGTGTTGACAGAAAATAATTGGCCAATGTGTTAAACAACAAGGAATAGCTGAAAATAGAATTAGTCAACTGGAAGAAAAATTTGAGGAAATCACCAAGAATTCTATAGAGAAACAAGAAAATGGTCATAATAGAAGAGAGGTTAAAAGATTAGAAGTGTAGAATTAAAAGGTCTACAATATGTCTGATTACAATTCTAAGGAATGTCACCAAGAAGGCCAACTAGAAGTTCCTAACCCTCATCATCATCCACACACACACACACACACACACACTCACACTCCCCAAAACAATGAATAAACAAATGCATTCCAACTAAAGTAACTAAAGAAGGCACCTGAAAACAGCAAAGGAGTAGCAGAAATCTCGTAGATCATAGAAACCCAGGATGGCTGCACGAAGAAGGAGATAAAACACCCTTCTTCCACCACCCCTTCCCCCAGTTAGGACCAGCTCTGAGTCAGCAGGGCCTTATTCCTGCAGAGAGAAGGTAAGCGAGAGGACCCCAGCAGCTCCCATCACCACCATGGATACCTGTAATCTTACTCCTGGAGACACTTAGAGTCTTCACAGGCTCTGAGCTCAGCTGATGGAGCTACCTGAAGTCCACATGTCTGTCCTATCCCAGAGGTGGTGCTGACACTGTGCCCTGGCCTCCATGGCCTGAGCTACTACTGTGTTGCCCCTTCTTGGAAGTGAATCACTGCTACAGTGCATTCTGCTTCAGAAGTGAATAGCTATTGCACTCCTCCATCTCTAAGGCTTAACCACCATTACACCACACACACCTGGTAGCCATACCTAAGCCAAACTGCTGCTGTCTACTCTCTACCCGCCAAGGCCAGGCTGCCATGGAACTGCTCCATGCCCCCAATTTAGTCGCTGGTGCACCCTACCCCTCCACATTCAAGCTGAAACTGTGTCCCACTCTCTGAGGACATATAGCTTTGATTGAGCTGTGTCACCCAACAATCCAGGCAAAATAACTGCAGTGCCCCACTTCCCTGGAACTGACTGGTTCCCTGGAGTCCAAGCTACTGAGAAACCCTGGCTCCCCAGGGGGTCATTTCTATACTGCTTCAAGAAACTCAAGGACCAAGCCACAGACAGTCTTAGTCATTCCTGAGGCCTTGCTGCTGCTACATCCAGCTTTACACAGCCTGGGATATTGCCATGCCCTACCATCCCAGGGTCTAGGGTTACCACTGTGTGGCACTCCATCACCTAGGGATAGAGTTGCTGCAGTGTCCTATTGGCTCTGGAACCAAAATTTCAACTGTAACCTGCTCCCCAGAGCTCAAGCCTCCAGAGCACCCCTCTTTCCCTGGAGCCATGCTGGTGTTGTGCACTGACCCCAGAATCAGTAACTATTCCATCCCTGCCCCATGGGCTTGAGTTACTGAGGTGTGCTTCAGAGTTACAGCCTCAGCTTTGTGGGTAACCTGCATCCATCCATGCCTTGGTGAGTGAACCTGTGCCACAGTAGTTTTGCAAGATTCTGAGCCTAGGACCCCAGCTCTACAGCCATTATAATACTTGTGCCTAAAAAATACAAACATGTGGTGTTAACTCTATAGGCTCACAGACTGCAAGAGTTGTAGGGGCATGGCTTTCGCCACCTAGTTTCAAAGGATGTCACAAATAGCTATGGGAGTGGAGCCACTTCAAAGAGCCTCCATCAGGGCAATGCTGAGTGAAAATGTGGGGTCAGAGCCAACACAGAGAGTCCCAGTTAGGGATATGCCTAGTGGAGCCATGGGAGTGAGGCTACCTTTGAGATCTCAGAACTATAGGGCCACTAGCATGCAACGCCAACCTAACAGAGCTGAAGCACGGACTGAGCCCAGCAAAGATATGGGAGCAGGACTGTCTGAGAGCCCCAATCAGTGTCCCCAGGATTCAGGACATAGAGTCAAAGGAAATTATTCTCCAGATTTAAAGCTTAATGCTGTTTTCTCAGTTGGGTTTTGGACTCATTTGAAACCACTTACACATTTTTCTTGCCTAGTTCTTTCTTTTGAACTGAGAAAGTCTATTCTGCACCTGTTCCACCATTATATTTTGAAGACAAACCACTTGTTTTGATTTCACAGACTCACAGCTGGAAACATTTGCCTCCAGGTAAATCATACCTTGAGTCTTATCCATATCTGCTTCTGATGTGACTCTGGACTTAGAACTTTAGAGTCAATGCTGGAATGGGTAAAAGTTTTGAGGCTATTGAGACAGAATTATTGTATTTTGTATGTGAGAAGAACATAAGTTTTGGAGGGTTGTGGATGAAACACTGTGGTTTCAATATCCCCTCTAAAACTCATTTGAAAACTTAATTGCCATTTTGACAGTATTAAGAGGTGGGACCTTCAAGAAGTAATTACATCAGGAGACCTCTACCTGCATGAATGGATGAATGTTATTATCCTTGGAGAGGGTTAGTTATCACAGGAGTGGACTCCTGATAAAAGAATAAATTTGGCCCCATCTCTCTCTCTGCTTTGTACGCTCACTTCCACCTTCCTTCATGGGATTATCCTCACTAGAGGTTTACACCATGCATGCCTTTAGACTTCCTAGCCTCTAGAGCTATGAACAAAATAAAATTTTGTAATAAATTACCCAGTCTTCAATGGTCTTTTACAGTTGAAGAAAACAAAGGTATCAAAAATTTAGTTTCATGGGAAGACAGTGCAAGTCTAGAGTTCTTGTTTCAACAAACATTGTTATTGTCACCTTAAAATAGTCCATTTATAAAACTACACGATGTTTTAGGTAAGCATAATGATGATTACAAGGCAAAGAACTACAGCAGATACACAAATGTTAAGGAATTCAAAGCTTAGCAATTCATAAAATTACCAAATCACAAAGGTAGACCAGAGAGCAAGAAAGAAACAAAGATCTACAAAAACAATCTCCACCTGCCAAAATAATAAAATGTCACTAGTAAATCCTTATCTTTTAATGCTAACCTTAAATATAAATGAATTAAATCTTTGAACAAAAGTCAAAGAGTGGCTGGAAAACTTTTAAAAAACAAGATCTAACTAGATGCTTTAAGAGACTCACTTTAGCCTTAAGAAGAAACATAGGCTGAAAGTTAAGGGATGGACTATTCCATGCAAATAGTAGCCTAAAGAGAATAATTATCTGTACTTAGATCATGTAAAATAAACTTCAAGTCGAAAACTGTCAAAAGAGGCAAAGAAGGTCATCATTTAGTGATTGACTGAGCATAGAGGGTGGGTAATAGAAGTCATTAATAACAAACTACTGTTGCGGGAAGTCAGGGACCCCGAACGGAGGGACCAGCTGAAGCCATGGCAGAAGAACGTGAATTGTGAAGATTTCATGGACATTTATTAGTTCTCCAAATTAATACTTTTATAATATCTTACGCCTGTCTTTACTGCAATATCTGAACATAAATTGTGAAGATTTCATGGACATTTATCACTTCTCCAATCAATACTTTTATAATTTCCTATGCCTGTCTTTACTTTAATCTCTTAATCCCGTCATCTTTGTCAGCTGAGGATGTATGTTGCCTCACGACCCTGTGATGATTGTGTTAACTGCACAAATTGTAAAACGTGTGTGTTTGAACAGTATGGAATCTGGGCACCCTGAAAAAGAACAGGATAACAGCGATGTTCAGAGAACAAAGGAGATAACCATAAGGTCTGACTGCCTGTGGGGTTGGGCAGAACAGAGTCATATTTTTCTTATTGCAGAAAACAAGTAGGAGAAATATTGCTGAATTCTTTTCCCAGTAAGGAATAACCCTGGGAAGGGAATGCATTCCCAGGGGGTGCCTATGGACAGCCATTCTAGGGGTGTCTGCCTTATGCGATTGAAGATAAGGGATGAAATACGCCCTAGTCTCTTGCGGCGCCCTCAGGCTTGCTAGGATTAGGAAATTCCAGCCTGGTGAATTGTGGTCAGACTGGTTCTCTGCTCTTGAACCCTGTTTCCTGTTAAGATGTTTATCAATGGCAATGCGTGCACAGCAGGACATGGAACCTCATTAGTAATTCTGATTTCACCCTGGCCTTGTGACCTTGCTCTGCCCTTCTGCCCTTGTGATCTCTTATTGCCATTTGAAGCATGTGATTTCTGTGACCCACTCCCTGTTCGTACACTCCTCCTCTTTTGAAATCCCTAATAAAAACTTGCTGGTTTTGTGACTCAGGGGCATTACAGTGCCTGCTGACATGTGATGTCACCCCCGGAGGCCCAGCTGTAAAATTTCTCTCTTTTGTACTCTTTCTCTTTATTTCTCAGACTGTCTGACACTTAGGGAAAATAGAAAAGAACGTACATTGAAACATTGGGGGCTGGTTCCCCCAATAAACTACCAGACTTTTTTGAGACAGGGTCTCACTCTGTTGCCCAGGCTGGAGTACACTGGCACTATCATGGCTCACTGCAGCCTCGACCTCAGCCACCCAAGTAGCTGGGATTACTGGCCTGTGCCACCACACCCAGCTAATTTTTGTATTTTTTGTGGAGGTGGGGTTTCTCCATGTTACCCAGGCTGGTCTCAAACTCCAAGGCTCAAGTGATCCTCCTGTCTCAGCCTCCAGTAGTGCTGGGATTACAGGAGTGAGCCACCATGCCCAAACTTAAATTTCCAGATTTTTAACACAGACAGTGTAGTTAATTGCTGGGCCTTCCACCAAGAAAGGACACTTGCAGTCCCATAGCCCTCTTAGGGTTTCTGTTACATTTAGTTCTTGCCATTCTTGATTAGAGGCTGCTTGTAGGGTTCTGAAATAATTTCCACATGCTTTTCCTGAGCCACCTTACTTTTTTGAAAGAGAAATTTTGAGGAAGGCTGAATATCTTCTATTTAGGTCTTCTAATGTTTGAAATAAAAATTACCTCTTCTCCCTTCTGGGACAGTTGGTAAATTGTTAATTTATGGGCTTTATTAGAATGACTTTAAATTAAGCCTAGAGGGGGACAATTCTCTGATGTTTAACAAAATTTTAGAGTACAAATTAAATTTAAGACAAAAAATAAGGCCTGCTATTTTATTTTACCCCTTTGATCCATATCTAAATTTTGTGTTCTGCTCAGAGGATGCTAAAGTGTCCATATAGGTCTGAATGTACCTACTCCATATCATGTAAATGTAACCCACCTCATAAACTCCATTAACATTAGAACAGAGACTGCAAGAGGAAGAGGAGAGCCTCTTGGCCCGCCTCTGCATAGTCTTGTATCTACCTTACTGAGAGCAAAAAAGGAGGACAATCCTGACTCTTCTGACCAATCTTTGAGACAAACTGCAAAAGACAGGAAGAGTCAACCTCTGACCACATGGTACCATGAAAAACACGCTCTCACCAATTATATAGACCCCTCTTATCTGCTCTTCCACTTTCCCCAAGACCAGAGCAGATTGGAGCAGGGTCATGACAGGAATAAAGTCCCTGTCTAGCATGTCCTTGAGTGGCAGGAAGTGTTAAAGGAAGTTTATGTTTTATACTTCAAGCCAGAAATGAGTAAGTGATGGTAGGAATACCAATAATAATAGTTAATATGTATTTAGCATTTATTAAGTGATATGCACTGGTTTAAATGTTTTATATGTGTTATTTCATCATTAAATTCCCCTGAGAGATATACTGTATTATTCACAGGACAGAATTATATAAACACAAGATTAAGTAACTTGAGTAAACAGTGGCAGGGCCAAAATTTAAATCCAGGTGATGTAATTCCAGAACTCCTTTGCTTGAGGGGATCCACTAATCTAGTCTGGTGGATAGAAGATCTCTTTTGTTTGCACAAATACTTGTACAATTAATTTTCTTAGCAGCATTATCTATAATAGCTAAAAGGTGGAAACCACCCAATTTGGAATAAGTTAGATAACAAGACCATGTAGAGGTGGGCCAAGAGGCCCTCCTCTTCCTCTTGCAGTATCTGTTCCAATGATAAAGGAATTTGTGAGGTGGGTTACATTTATATGCTATGGAGTAGGTATATTCGGACCTATATATACACTTTAGCACTCCCTGGACAGAGCACAAAACTTAGATTTGGAGCATATGGCTAAAATAAAATAGGTCTGATTTTTGGTCTTAACATTTAATCCACATCCTCAAATTTTAGGGGATGTGTCCTTAGGGGAATTGTCCTTCTCTGGGCTTAATTTAAAGTCATTCTAATAAAGCCCAGAAATTGACAATTTACCTACTTGTCCCAGAAGGGAGAAAAGGTTATTTTTATTTCAAACCTTAGAAGACCTAAATAGAAGACATCTAGTCTTCCTCAAAATTTCTCTTTCAAAAAAGTAAGGTGGCGCAAGGAACAGCATGTGGAGATTATTTCAGAGCCCTGCAAGTAGTTGCTAATCAAGAGTGGCAAGAGCTAAGAGGAACAGGAACCCTAAGAGAGCTATGAAATTACAAGTGTCCTTTCTTAGTGGAAGGCCCAGCAATTAACTACACTATCCATGTTAAAAATCGGGAAGTTTAAAGTTGGTCATTGTGACTCACTCCTGTAATTCCAGCACTATGGTAGGCCAAGGTGGGAGGATCCCTGGAGTCCAGGAGTTTGAGATCAGACTGGGGAACATGGTGAAACCCCATCTCTATACAAAATGCAAAAATTAGCAGGGTGTGGTGGTGGGCGCCTGTAATCCCAGCTATGCAGGAGGCTGAGGTCCAGGCTGCAGTAAACCACAATGGCATCAGGGTACTCCAGCCTGGGCAACACAGTGAGACCCTGTCTCAAAAATATCTGATAGTTCATCATTGGTTCCTTCTGTTGCCTACCCTCTATGCTCAATCAATCTCATTCTAATCGTACACAACCATTTTTCAACTCTGTGTATTTCTCCCATCTTCTCAAGGCAAGCCATTATCCTATTTTTATCAGAAGTATTCATTATAGCCTCTGAATGCTCCCTGTGTCCATTTGTGGCTTTGGATATTCAATCCACCACTGATGTTGTGGCCAGAATGATCAAATACAAAAACAATTGAGTCACCCTCCACTTTAAAAGCCTTCTTTTACATTTCACCACGCTTAGCATAAAGTTAAAATTTTTAATGTTGATAACAAAACCTCTGCTACTTCAGCACAAATCTCTTGTTGTAGTCTTACCTCGAATCTCTCTCCTTTTAATTTTTAAAGCTCCAAGTATATTTGACTTATTTAAGTTGTTCCAAAGAAGTAATTTCATTCCTATATTGAGACATCTGCATATATTGAAACCATTTGCAGGAATGTTCCACCCCTCTTGTGACCACCTTGTAAGAACAAAAACAAACCCACCACATCGTCTACTCTTCTCACAAACGAACAGCATTTTATAGTCTCTATCTTCTCTCAGACACTATTCCGCTACGTCCCCACCATTGCCCGCACGTGGATGACTCAACCTATGACGATAAATAAGGGTTTAAGAAATCTATGTTATGTTCCTTCTACACTGCAAAAGTCAAAGTTATTTGGAAAGTGACTAAAGATGATTCTTCTTAGTCCATCTAAATGTGTACTTCATTCTCCATTAATGTAAAAGAACCTCTGCCTCAATCTCTCAGGCACACCTTCAGACTGAGAATTTAGGACATGTTGGGTCTGTCTTATCAAACGCACTGGTGGTTCTCTCTCTGTGTTTACTGCCTCTCTGGTAAGACTGTAAGCTTCCTCGAGGGCAGAGCAATTATATCAAAATAAAGCTTATAACTGACTCCTATGCTTTCCCATGATTCTTTGGAAATATAGGTCAGGTTCTGGTCATTCAAGGCTGGTGCTTTGTCATTCTAAGAAATTCTGGCCATAAATTCATATAACTGACTCCTCTTTTTCCACCACAGAAATCCTTGTGTTAATTATCTACGGCACATCAAGTCCCCAAGGACAAAAACATGTGTTTACCATCCAGGGCTTGACTTCTCTATATTCAATTTTTTTTTAACTGCTGAGAATATTGGATATATATGAGGGACATTTCTTCCAGGTTGGAGAAGAATCTAAACCTTGGTTTTGTCACATCACCTATATGCATCAGGCTCTTGACAACTACAATATCTTTCCCCCACACCCCTGATAAAGAGGTGTGGGAACCTAGACCACCCTTCCCTCTTCTATTGGCCCCAGTCACCTTGTGGATCAGCAGCACCACCAGTCTCTTGTTTCCTCATTTTTATGTCACCATCCCCCTCATGGGTCACAATTGCAAGGAGAGAGCATGAGGAGAGTGGTACAAATGGCCATCCCTTTTTCTTGGCAATATCAAATAGACTAGAAACCCAAAATGAGGCCTGAATCTGGATAGTTTTTAGGAGGATGATGGGGATGCAGAAATGGTGGCACAGGAAGGGAAAAGGCCTGGGCTAGGAACCAAGAATTCTGTTGTTGTTGTTGTTGCTGTTGTTGTTGGTTGTTGTTGTTTTTGCTCCTAGCCCTTTTATTAACTTGCGTGATTCTGGCTACATTATTTCCCTTTTCTGGGTTTTATTTACTTCATCTGGGGAAAGATTACAATGACCACGACTACTTACAAGCTTCTTTCTTATCCTAAGAATGCTAAAAGTCTACAAGGTGTTTTTCATTAGCAGATTTTATCATGAGCAGCCTCAGTTTACTGCCTGGGTGCCCATGAATAGTGCCAAAGACCGCTGGAGAACTAGGTCAGGCCACAGCCCACCTAAATGTACAAGGCTGGGGACCCTGCCTGTACCCTACTCCATGTACACCAAATTCTGCATGTGATACATCTGTTCTTAAATCCTGAGTTATAAAAATAACCAGTCAGACACAGAGAATAAAGATCATGGAAGCAGGGCATTAACAGTAGATGAGGTAACTAGTCAAAAGCTTAAAATGTTGTTTTCAGTGTTTTGATATCCTGAGGACTTAGGGGACAAAAGTAACTAAACAACCTTATCCAGCCTCCAATGTCAGGCTTTAGGAGGCTTTTCTAACTCCCATCGACTGTAGCAAAAACTGTTCCTCATCCCCCCACCAAATGCACATTTAAAGGTGCACTCAACCCACCCCAACCCTGAATACCAGCCTGGGTCATGGGAAGTGGCCTCATTATTTTTCTCATTCCACTCCCAGAAATCCTTAACCCAGGAAATGAAACAAACCATCAGCCCGAAAGCCTGGGAAGGCAAGTCCCTGGACCTACCTTTCTTCAGGCCTGCAATGTCTGCTGTAGGTCTGATGCATGCAGGGCTCTGGGCAAGTTCCTCAAAGTTCTTTGGTCTAGACCCAATCAACTTCCCCCACTCCACACCTCACTCAGTTTAAATCTGCATTCCTCTTCTAGCAGATGTTTGGAATCTTAAAAGCTGTGCTGAGAATTTCTGAGCCACACAGCTAGTTCCTCTTTTATATCGGAAGCATTAACTGATTTTGTGTTCCCAATATGGGTGTGGATGCCTATTTTGAAATTTGCTGAAAAAGCAGTGGCTGCCTGATACAGTCTTTCTATGAAAATAATACTGCTAATTACTGTGGATATCAGTGGTAGAGGATTTACTGTTTGCCAGACTCTCTTCAAAGGTCGTTATATAAACAAGTAAATGGTATTTTGTAAATACCCCCTTTCACAGTGTCATACATTTCCACAGTACTCTTGTCTTCCTGGAGAACTACTATTACTATTTTTTTAGGTTGGTGCAAAAGTAATTGCAGCTTTTGCCATTATTTTATGGCCAAAATCACAATTACTTTTGTACCAATTTTAATATACACAACTTAAATTTTTTTTTTTTTTTTGAGACGGAGTCTCACTCTGTCGCCCAGGCTGGAATTCAGTGGCGCAATCTGGGCTCACTGCAAGCTCCGCCTCCCGGGTTCACGCCATTCTCCTGCCTCAGCCTCCCGAGTAGCTGGGACTACAGGTGCCCGCCACTACGTCTGGCTAATTTTTTGTATTTTCAGTAGAGATGGGGTTTTACCGTGGTCTCGATCTCCTGACCTCGTGATCCGCCCACCTTGGCCTCCCAAAGTGCTGGGATTACAGGCGTGAGCCACCGCGCCCAGCCTAAATGTTTTATTTACATGAAATTCCACCTTTAGAGATTCATCAGGAGTGGCCATAAAATGGCAACAAGTTGGTTGTATGGCAATAAAACAACACCTTTCTAAGTGAAGGAAGCAGCTGGTATCATAGAATGAGCTGGTCTTTGACTAAGATAAAACCAATGGCAAGCATTTCTTGCATGGCCTTGTTAATCTCCTGAACCTAAGATTCATTTGTAAAATAAAATAATGCGTACTTTACATGGAGGAGGAAAGCAAAGTGGCGTGCAGTTTTCATTCATTCAGCATTTTCTTTAGAAAAACTACTATAAGCCAAGCAGTGTGCCATGTGCTTCTGATAAAATGATAAAAAATAATTTTCACTCAAAGAGTTTATAGACTACTTGGAAAAACAGACCAGTAAATAAATCACTACAATCCATTACTATCAGTTATCTGCAAGGTAAAGTGGCAATACAGATGAGTAAATACATCGTTACAACCCATTATAATCAGTGATCTGCAAGGTAAAGTAGGGTATCCTAAGAGAGCTCATAGGAGGATCAATGAACCCAACATTGGGTAGGCAGAGGAGACTTCCTAGATAAGGGAACATCTAATTGGAGACCTGATGAATGAGCAAAAGACACACAAATGGAAGGGGAATGAAGGAAGGTAATATTATTATTTCTATTTTTTGGAAGAAGAAACTGAAACTCACAGATATTCGTATAGCTGGTATAGATGAGATTGAAATCCAGTTTTGCTTAACTCCAAAAACGATGTGGTCTATAATCTGAAATTACGATTCTCAAAATTAAAATAGATTATATTTCAGAAATATTGTCCTGGTTTCAAACAACAGGAATAAATAATAATAAAATCAGAGAATTAGGCTCAAGGTAGAGGCAGTTCTCTAGGGAAGGGATGATGGTTACCTGAACTACCTGTGATAGTAGTGAAGTTGGAGAGAATGAATGGATTTGAAAGATGTTTAGGAATGAGACATGACAGTACCTGTTGGTATAATGGATGTGTAAATCAGGAGAAAAAAAAGGAAAGGATGACACTCAGATTCTGGGTTAGGAAACTGAATGAGTGATAGAGCCATTCAGTAAGGCAATAGACATGGACCAGGACTGAACTGCAGGAACAAAGACTAAAATTTTGCATGTATTTAATCAGAGTTGGGTAGGGACCTTCAAATAAAGTTGACAAGAATTGGATAACTGGCAGGAGCTAGAGAATGAGAACATGGCTATAGAGGTAAACCCAACCACTCTTCACCCAGAGGGATGAGGTCACCCAGGCTTGTGGGTGGAGGCAGAAAACGTCAAACCCTTTTTCTAGAGGATAGAGACAGTATAATCAGAACTAAGAGTTCCCAGAGGATTATGAAAAAGAGGGTAAGGAAGATAGCAGGCAAACTCGGAAAATGTGGCATTGCAGAAGACAAGGGTACAGAGTTTCATGACTTCCTAAGAGAGGCTGAAATTCTAGACTAAGGACAGGCATCAGTCTCCTCCCACTCCATATGGTATGAAATGAGACATTATCAGGTTATTATTAGCAGATAACAATTTCAAGAGAACAATAACATGAAATTTGACAGAGAAATATATATATTCTATATATATAGAATATAGATATTCTATTATATATAATAGAATATCTATATATAGAATATAGATATTCTATTATATATAATAGAATATCTATATATTATATATAGATATATATAGATTATTATATATTATATAGAGATATATTATATATATAATAGAACATATCTCTATATAATATATTATATTATATATTAACAGAGACTGGGTTTCACCATTTTGGCCAGGCTGTTCTCGAACTCCAGATCTCAGGTAATATACCCTCCTTGGCCTCCCAAAGTGCTGGGATTACAGGCGTGAGTCACTGCACCCGGCCTTGAGCTGGGTTTTGAATCCTATGCCCTATGTGAGCTGGAGCAAGTTGCTTAGGCTTTCTGCACCTCAGTTTACTCATCTGTAAAATATAGATAGTAACATGTCATAGCGTTGTTGAAAGGGTTATATTAGATAATATAAGTAAATTACTTATCATTTTTTGAGCACAGAAATATTTCAGTAGGAAGAAATTATTCAAATATTATTAAATACTTCAGAGAGACAAGCTAACAACAGTAAAATGTTCACTGGATTTAGCCTGAAGGAAATCATTAGTGCCCCCTTCCCCAGGTCCCAACCAGTTTTCTTTCTCCAGAAGCAAATATTTAATTTTTAATTGTTTCTTTTTGTGTTGACTCCATATTTCTAAGTGAATGATTTTAAATACTGTTCTAATTTTTGGTTTTATATATTATCCACTAACTTCCTGCTACTGAAGGCAATAGACTAATCCCTATATCCTTCATTTTTACCCTGGACACACCTTCCCACCATAACACTTCCCTTTCCCTCATTCTCCTATATAGTTTTATCATGATTTTTTAGTTAACTCAATTTATAGTATTTAAATCATTAGTGGCTAATTCATTATGAGTGTTATGATTACGCTTCCTTTTGACCATTTTTCTCTCTGAAGTTAGTGACTGCCTCATGTTTCATACGCTGTTTTCTACATACCTGAAAATAAGTTGTTTTAAATACTCCACCATAAATGTAAATCTCAGTGTCTAGAGACCCACAGGGTAATTGATCTGTTTCATTAGGATTTTTCTGTAGACATTCTCCCTTCCTGGAGCCTTATATTCTCGTATTCCAGTTAGGACTGGTTACACTCTAGGCCTTCAGGGATCTTAATTCACTATTCTCAGTGAATTCACTTACTTAAGTATTCACTATTGATATGGTTTGGCAGTGTCCCCACCAAATTTCATCTTGAATTGTAGCTACCATCATTCCCACATGTCGTGGGAGGGAACCACTGGGAGATAATTGAATCATGGGGGCGTGTTCCCCCATACTTTTCTTGTGGTAGTGAATAAGTCTCACCAGATCTGATGATTTTATAAGTGGTTTTCCTTTTTGCTTGGCTCTCAATCTCTCTTGTCTGCAGCCATGTAAAATGTGCATTTTGCCTTCCACCATGATTCTGAGGCCCCCTCAACTATGTGGAACTGTGAGTCCATTAAACCTCTTTTTCTTCATAAATTACCCAGTCTTGGTTATGTCTTTTTTAGCAATGTGAGAACAGACAAATACAACTACCTTCTCAGACAGTTAGCTGTGTCCCCAGACGTAGTCAACTGAAAGCACTTATAATTCTTGAGTCTCACTGGGGTTCTGCAAAGAGAATCAAATTTTTTCTAAGCTTCCAATTCCATCAGTCAGGTTTTCACTTTCTGGAGGCTGCTAAGTCGTTTATTGCTTGTCTAGCTGGTTTCTAACATTTAAAAAAATGATGCAATTTCTCTCATATTATTTTTGAATTTATGACTTTCTCCCGGACCCTTTATAGTCATTTAGTTGGGTTTCATGAGGAAATAGATGTGTTTAATCCACCAAGATTAGCCATTATTTGAAAATTATATTTTTCTAAGTGTTTTTCTTACCAGTTCATTGTATCTCTGAGGACAGATAATGTATCTTATTTATCTTTTTGATTTCAACATTTCTCAATGTCTGACACCAGGTAGGAACATTTCTGTTGAATGCTATTGGGTGTGTAAAATAGAATCAATGCAGAGAATGGATGTAGGTGGCACATCAGTCAGCAGTGAACTGAGATACAGTATCAGAGAAAATTATATTCCAATCTCAGCTAAAGAGATGGTAAAAGCCTTAGAGCTGTCTGGAATAAAAGATTAGAATGGAGGGAAAATGTGAAAACAAATATATTAGGAAATAGGAGTCCTGTAAAGTTGAGGTGATAGATCTAAGCACTGTAATTCCTCATTTTGAATCTAGAAAAAATATTATTTTGTATCCTTTTAATAAAAATATTTTTCCAATGCCTATATAATTCTAAATTAAAAGCACAAAATGGTTTTTTTCCCATGTGGGTTTCCTTTGTGCTTAAGAAATGGTTCTTCAGACAGTACATATGTAGCAAAGACAGGTATTATTCTTAAGAAAATACTCTTAAAATTCTTAACTCTTAACCTCAGATACTGGTGCCTATGTATATTAATATGCAAAATAAATGCCAGTGTCCCCTAAGGACAGGGTCTGTCTAATGGCAATAGCCCAACTCATCTATGCTGACACCAAAGTAGTATATACAAATCACATTCTTCTCTTCTTTATCATTACAAGATCTCTTAGCTCTGACCAATTTACTGCTCTGCAACCATTTTTGCCAACTAAGGAAATTAAGTTTTAATCTGAAACTCTTAGAAAATGACTTACAGCCAATCAAGTCACTCAAATTGAACAAATATATAAGTTATCAAAGGAAACAAATGCTTTCTTTTTTTTATTTCATCGCAGGCCTTCTAAAGGCCTACAATTATAGAGACATCTAATCTCACTTCCCTTGAACGTTGAGTTTCACAGAGGATAATAATCACCAGCTATCTCTGGCAAGCAATTTCCCCAACATTTTCATTTTATGAAGTGTCCTAAAGTCATGTTTCTATACACTGGATTTTATCTTGTGAATTTGAGGCAGTTAAAATAAATTCCACAAAAAGCTAAATAAAATGCCAGTAGATATTCAAAACCAACTTTAGTGTTTTGATATATTTTTTACAGTCTCTCCTTTGAATTATGAACACAGATTCCTTAGCTATTCCAGGCTTCCTATACTATATTCAGAAATCCAAGCAAATACTATTCTCCAGCAGTCACTCATTATAATTTGCTTTAATGAAACAGTGGATGAATTAAAACTACGTTATAAACATTTTGATAGGCCAACGGAGTTTGATTCAACAAGATTATGGCTCTTGTCATGGTTTCTAGGAAAAAAGTATTGAAACCATAAGGTTAAGAGCTAAGAGGGAGCACAGATGATCAATGATACTAAGGGAAAACCAGGACACAGAGAATGCATGAAGTCTCCTCACATGTGCAAGAAATATTTACTGTGAAGAATGTCTGAGAAAGAAAGTGGCCGCAAAACAGTAAGGTACATCGTTGGGAGTGAGATGATCCAAGTTTTAATCTCAACTCAGAAACTAAACTCAGTGTGATGTAGAGTAATATTTTGTTTCTTCATCCTCAGAGTTAGAAAAGGTATGTTCTAAGGACCAGCCGGCCTGATCTCCAGTGATTCTACACCTGGTTTGTTCTTCCCATCTGATTATCTCATTGTCAATATGAACCAGCTCTTTTGAGCACCACCCTTGCCATAAATACTGCCTACCATGTGTATCTCATCACCACCACATCTCATGACTATTTTTCTTCCAATATGAGGATATTAATTCACAAATCTCAGGCCTTGAGCTATACTGAGCTCTATGGAACATGCTGGCACTCTTAAAATGGAAGAGTTTGAGTTGACTTGTCTACAACATAGCATCACACATAGGCAGAACTCCAGGGCTGAAAGACCTAACATCTCAACCAGTGTCTACTGCAACAAGGAAGAGTGAATGGTGCCTGAACCTGTATCCTCCAACATTTTAAATATTTCATTTCACCCTTTTCTTGTTTGCATAGTTTCTGAAAAGAAGCCTAATGTAATACTTATCCTTGTTCCTCTCTAGTTAAGTTTCCTTTTCTCTTTTATGCTTCTTTCAAAATTTTCTCTTTGTCTTTGATTTTCTGCTTTGGAATATGATATACCCATGTATAGATGGTTTACTATTTACTATGCATGGTATTCTCTGAACTTCCTGGATCTGTGATTCGGCATCTGTTACTAATTTTGGAAAAATCTCAGTCATTATTTAAACTTCAAATATTTCTTCTCTCCCTTTCTCTCGTTTCTTTTTATGGTATTTCCATTATGTGTAATGTTATGCCTTTTGTAGTTGTCTTGCACTTTGGGGATATTCTGTTCTTTTTTTTTTTCCATTTTTCCCTTTGCTCTTCAGTTTGGGAAGTTTTTATTGATGTATCTTCAAGCTCACTGACTCTTTCCTCTGACACGCCTAGTATACTGATGAAATTATCAAAGACATTTTAAAAATTTGTATTACTGTATTTTATATTTCTAGCATTACCTTTTCATTCTTTCGTAGAAATTTCTTCTCTCTGCTTATCATATCCATTTATTCTTGCATGTTGTACGCTTTTCCTGTTAAAGTCCTTATAATATTAATCATAGTTATTTTAAATTTCTGATCTGATAATTCCAAAATCTCTGCCACATTTGAATCTTGTTCTGTTGCTTGCTTTGTTTCTTCACACTTTGTCTTTTACCTTTTAACATACATTGTAATTTTTTGTTGATAGCTGGACATAAAAGGAAGTAAAGTAAATAGGCCTTTTATGTAAGGTATTATGTTTATCTGGTTAGAAGTTAGGCTGCATTTATTGTTTGCTGTAGCTATTTGTGTCAAAGGCTGAAATTTCCTCTAATGTCCTTGTTTTGGTCTCCCCTATTATGGTTGGATCTCCCTAGACACCGCTTCTTAAATAGGGTCTGAGGTTTACAGTTCATTCACTGTAATCTCCTATTATCATACAGGATCCTGATTCATCTGATGGTAGTGTAGACTGAGGGGAAACATCCTCTAGTATCATAAATAGGTCTCGGCCCTTTAGCAACTGGTGCTCCTCAGTTATCAACTCCACAAATGCTTCTTAGCCCCCACCTGAACTTAGGTCAGGCAGGATACTATAGAGAGATGTAGCTGAATATTCAATTTCCCCACGTGGAAGGATAGAGAAAGGTGGAGTTGTGTGTTGACCTTTTCCAAGACTGGTTAGGTTTTGATATTATCCAAATCAATCAGAATCAATCAGAATCTGAAAAAATAGTTTAGGGAAGACTTTTTTTGTTAAAGACAACAGAATGCCCTGGAGTATTTCAAAAATGGTTATATTACCTTCTCTAATCAGAAGCACAAGATTTTTCTCTGTTCTTTACAATAAGTACCTGCTAGGACACTTTGAGGTAAAAGCCATGCAAGTGTTTGACCTCTCGCCAAGACTGGGCCTCATGGAGTTTCAGCTCCCAAGTTAGTTCACATTGAGCATCCAGCAGTTCATCAGTTATAATTGATGTGTTCCTATTGTGCTTCTGCTCCTGGTAAGCTGGGAAGCTCTGGTTGTGCCTTCCTGTCCAAATTTTGGGAAAAAAATTCAAGTCTGCATAATAACCAGCTGACAACATGATGGCAGGATCAAACCTGCACATATCAATATTAACCTTGAATATGAATGGGATAAATGCACCAATTAAAAGGCACAAAGTGGTGAATTGGATAAAGAGGCAAGACCCAACTGTATGCTGTCCACAGAAGATCCATTTCACATGAAAAGACACCCATCAACTCAAAGTAAAGGGATGGAGAAAAATCTAACAAGCAAACAAAAGAAAACAGAAAAATTAAGCAGTTGCTATTCTAATTTCAAACAAAACAGAATTTAACAATGATTTTTAAAGATAAGGCCATTATATAATGGTAAAGGTTCAATTCAACAAGAAGACCTAACTGTCCTAAATATATATGCATCAAACCCAGGAGCACCCAGATTCACAAAGGAAATTCTTAGATACATATGAAGAGATTTAGATAATCACACAATAATAGCAGGAGACTTTGACACCCCACTGGTAGTATTAGACAGATCATCGAGGCAGAAAACTAATAAGGATGTTCAGGATCTGAATTCAACATTTCACCAAATGGGTTTAACAGACTGCTACAGAACTCTCCACCCCCAAACAGCAGAATATACATTCCTCTCATGTGCACATGGTATATACTCTACAATAAACCACACAACCGGGCATAAAACAATCCTCAGCAGTTAAAAAAAATCATACCAAGCACACTATCAGACCACAGTGCAATAAAAACTGAAATAAATACCAAGAAGATCTGTCAAAACTACATAATTAAATGGAAATTAAACAATCTGTTCTTGAATGAGTGTTGGGTAAACAATGAAATTCAGTCAGAAATCAAGAAATTCTTTGAAACTAATGAGAACAAAGATATAACATATGAGAATCTCTGGGACATAGCTAGAGCAGCATTAAGAGGAAAATGTATAGTGCCAAATGCCCAAATCAAAAAGTTAGAAAGATCTCAAATTAATAACCTAACATCACACACACAGGGCCTACAGAAACAAGAGCTAACAAAGCCCAAAGCTAGCAGAAGACAAGAAGTAACCAGTACCAGAGCTAAACTAAACAATATTGAAATGTAAAAAACCATAAAAAGATAAAAAAATCCAGGAGGAGATTCCTTGAAAGAATAAATAAGATTGATAGACCAGTAGCTAGACTAACAAAGAAAAAAAGAGAGAAAATCCACATAAACACAATCAGAAATGACAAAGGCAACATTATCACTAATCCCACAGAAATACAAAAAATGTTCAGAGACAACTATCAACACCTCTATGAACACAAGCTAGAAAACGTAGAAGAAACAGATAAATTCCTGGAAACATACAACCTCCCAAGAGTAAACCAGTAACAAACTGAAACCTTGAACAAACCAATAACAAGTTCTGAAACTGAATCACAAAAAAAAGCCTACCAACCAAAAAATGCTCAGGACCTTCATAGGGCATTCATAGCCCAATTCTACCAAATGTATAAAGAAGAGTTGACACTATCCTACTAAAACTATTCCAAAAATTCAGGAGGAAAGGATCTTCTCTAACTCATTCTATGAGGCCAACATCATTCTGATACCAAAATCTGGCAGACACACACACACACACAAAAGAAAACTTTAGGCCACTATCCTTGATGAACAGAGGTTCAAAAACACTCAAAAAAAAAAAATACTGGCAAACCAAATCCAGCAGCACATAAAAAATCTAATCCACCATAATCAAGTAGGCTTTATCTCTTGGATGCAAGGTTGCTTTAACGTAAGGTGAGTCAATAAATGTAATTCACCACGTAAACAGAACTAAAAACATGATCATCTCAATAGATGCAGAAAGGGCTTTTGATAAAATTCTACATGTCTTCATGTTAAAAACCCTCAACAAACTAGCCATTGAAGGAATATACCTCAAAATAATAAAATAATAAGAGCCATCTATGGCAAACCAACAGCCAACACCATATTGAATGGGCAAAAACTGGAAAGTTCTCCTAGAGGACTGAAACAAGACAAGGATGCCCACTCTCACCACTCCTTTTCATAGTACTGGAAGTTCTAAACAAAGCAATCAGGCAAGAGAAAGAACTAAAATGCATCCAAATAGGAAAAGAAGTCAAACTATCTCTGATTGCAGATGATATGATTCTATACTTGGAAAACCCCATAGTCTGCCCAAAGCCTCTTACATCTGATAGACAACTTCAGCAAAGTTTCAGGATACAAAATTAATGTATATAAATCAGTAGCATTTTTGTACACCAACAACATCCAAGCTGAGAGCCAAATCATTCATAATAGGCAAAAAAAAGAATAAAATATCTAGGAATATAGTTAATGAGAGAGGTGAAAGATCTCTGCAATGAGGATTATAAAACAGTGTTCAAAGTAATCAGAGATGTCACAGACAAATAAAAAAGCATTCCATGCTCATGGATAGGAAGAATCAATATTATTAAAATAGTCATGGTGCTAAAAGCAATATACAGATTCAATGCTATTCCTATCAAACTACCAATGACATTCTTCACAGAATTTGAAAAAAAAAAACTATTTTATAATTCATATGGAACCAAAAAGAGCCTGAATAGCCATGGAAATCCTAAGCAAAAAGAACAAAGCTGGAGGAATCATGGTACCTGACTTCAAACTATACTACAAAGCTACTGTAACCAAAACAGCATGGTAATGGTACAAAAACAGACACATTGACCAATGGAACAGAATAAAGAGCCCAGAAAGAAAGTGACACGTCTACAACCATCTGATACTTGACAAAGTCAGCAAAAACAAGCAATGTGGAAAGGATCCCTATTTAATAAATGGTGATGGGATAACTGGCTAGCCATCCACAGAAGATTGAAGCTGGATCCCTATCTTACACTATATACGAAAATCAACTAATGATGGATTAAAGATTTAAACGTAAAATCTAAGCCTATAAAAACCATGAAAGATAACCTAGGAAATACCATTCTGGACATAGGCCCTGGAAAAGATTTCATATTGTATGATGTCAAAAGCAATTGCACAACATAATAAAAAATGGACAAGTGGGACCTAATTAAACTAAAGAGCTTCTGCACAGCAAAAGAAACTATCAACAGAGTAAACAGACAACCTACAGAATGGGAGAAAGTATTTGCAAACTATGCATCTGACAAAGTCTAATATCAAGAATCTATAAGGAAATTAAATTAACAAGTGATAAACAATCAACCCCATTAAAAAGTGGGCAAAGGACATGAACAGACACTTTTTAAAAGAAGACATACACGCAGCCAACAAGTATATTTAAAAAACTCTCAACATCACTAATCGTTAGAGAATCACAAATCAAAACTACAATGAGACTGTGGCCATCTCATGCCAGTCAGAGTGGCTATATTAAAATGTCAAAAAATAACAGATGCTAAAATCGTTGTGGAGAAAAAAGAACACATACACTGCTTGTGGGAATGTAAATTAGTTCAGCCTTGTGCAAAGTAGGGTGGAATTTCTCAAAGAACTTAAAACAAGTTCCATTCGACCCAGCTATCCCATTATTAGGTATATACCCAAAGGAACATAAATTATTTTACCATAAAGATACATGTCCATATATGTTCATAGCAGAGACATGAAATCAAACTGAATGCCCATCAGTGGTAGACTGGAAAAAATGGTACATATACACCATGGAAAACTACACAGCCATAAAACAGAATGAGTTCATGTTCTTTGAAGAAACACGGATGGAGCTGGAGTCCTTTATCCTAAGCACGCTCTTGCAGAAACAGAAAACTAAGTATCACATGTTCTCACTTATGAGTAAGAGCTAAACACTGAGTACACATGGACACAAAGAAGGGAAAAACAGACACTGGGTCCTACTGGAGGGTAGAGGGTTAGAAGAGGATAAGGATTAAAAAACTAACTATTGAGTACTATGCTTATTACCTGGGTGGTAAAATAATCTGTACACCAAACCTCTGTGGCATGTAAGAGTTTATTTTCTTGAACCTCATAATGCAAATCCTTAGAGCTCACTAGCAGTTATTTGAACCAAAGAAGTGGAAAGTGCAAAGCTCTTGAGGGGAGCAGGTTCCTGTGCTTCTGAGGGGGCAGTGTGTCTGGAGACACATTGAGATTGGGATAGGGAGAAGAGAAGGCAATGTCTGAGGTGTCTGCGGGGGGCTCGATTATAAAAGAACTTGAGGTCTTATTAAGGACTTAGGTTTATTCTGAGCGAAATAGGAGGCATTGGAAGATTTTCAGAAAAAGGAACACAGGATCTGACTTGTGTCTTAACAGTATCACTCTGGCTGCCTGCCATGATAAGAACAGACTGAAGAGAGATGAGGGAAGACATAGGGAGGATAGTGAGGAGGCTCCGGCAGTAGTCCAAGAGAGAGGATGGTGGGTTGGTTGTTGGGATGCAGCACTGCTTCTCATTAAAATCCTGGGAGGTTGGTACCTACACTTGTCTTTCAAACTGCATGTCACAGGGGTTTGGTGTACAGATTATTTATTTAAAAACTATACATGTACCCTGAACATAAAATAAAAGTTTTAAAAAAAGAAAGCTACAGAAAACATCAGGAAGAGCCGTGGAACACTATCAGAAAAAGAAAATATCTCATTCCAAAAAAAAAAAAAAAAAAAAAAATGCCAGCTCTTTTTTCTCTTGGGAGGGCAAAAAAGGGAATGAGCCAACAATATATCTTCTCGCCCACTTATACTTCCAACTTTCCCTATTCATTGTCTCTGTGAGCCAAAGCCAAGTCTCATTTAATTGTTTCTCTCTGGAGGGGGACCAGGTTGTGTAATAGAAAGACCACAGGGCTAAAAAGCAGCAGATCTGAGCTCAAGACAATTCAACCATTTGCCAATTGTGTGACTCTGGGAAAATCTCCGCAAATCCCCTATAACTTTGTGATAGTAAAGCAAACCATTCAGGTTTGTTTGGAGAATAGAGGCTGGAAAGAGAGAAAGGACAAAGCATTGCTTCTCCTATTCTCTCTGCATTGACACAGCCTTTGAAAGTAGCTACTTCTTCCACAATTATACTACAAAGCAGTTCTTCTTACAAGACTTCTGCTCTTTATTGGTCCCTATAATACTATGTTCTCTTCTCATACCTTCCTGCTTTTCTTGTCTGTAGTGACCTCCCATTCCTTCTTCGTTCCCTTAACTCTGCCCAAATTCTGCGAGGTCTTCATAAAAATCCCTTAAATAAGCCACATGGGATGAATTATGTTTCTTGGGTACACCTTTACTGATACCTGAGCCTTCAAAATGACTGAATGTGGGGAGTGAAAGAAAGAGAGGCGTAGGCACCCACCTCCTAGGATTTGAATGAGCAGCGATGCTGTGTTCCAACAACACAACCAACTGTCCTCTCTCTGGGACTACTGCCGGACCCTCCTCACTATTCTCCCCACATCTTCCCTCACCTCCCTTCAGTCTCTTCCTACCAAGACAGGCAGCCAGAGTGGTCTTGTTAAGATGCAAGTTAGATCCTGTCTTCCCTTTGCTGAAAATCTTCCAATGCCTCCTATCTCACTCAGAATAAGCCTTACCTCCTTAATAAGCCTCAAGTCGTTTTATAATCCAGCCCCCTAGAAACCTCAGACAACATTGCTTCTCCTCTTCCTATTCCAGTCTCAATGTGTCTCCAGACGTACTGTTTCCTCAGAAGCACAGAACGTGCTCACCTCAAGACCTCTGCTCTTACCACTTGTTGGTCCAGATAACTGCTAGGGATTTGTATTATCAGGTTCAAGAAAATAAATGCGTGGTTCCACTCACTATCTCAGCATTATTATTTCAGAAGAATAGTTCACACAAATTGTTAGATTAAATTTTATTCACCTAAATTGCTTTTGAGAAAATTGCTTTATTATCCATTTTGAGTAAAGAGTGAGAATCCTAGGAGGTGCTCGAGCAACACCAAATGGTTACTGGCATGAAAAGGGATGTGAGTAAATTTCCTCTGGGGAGGCAGGACTGGAAAAATCTAAGGAGTAGTCAGTGAATTTCTATACTATGTAAAATAAAGGGAAAGAGAAACAAAACAAACACTCCAAAAATGATACTGGCCCAGCCATGATGGGAATGGGTATTAGAGAAACGTTCCGAAGTCCTAACTTTATTTCACTTTTTAAAAATCCTCTCTCCACCCAGCTTTCACTGACCCACTCTATGGCATTGGAAAATAAATGCTTGGTTCATTTCCATCAGTCAGCTTCACTAGAAACGACTAGGCTGGTTCATTCACTTTCAAAGTCACTTCTAGATCCATGAAACCATATGAGTCATCCTAAAATCTCTCATGGACATATTTCCTTAATGTGTGATCTGTAAGTCCAACACCATGCGGGAGGCTCGCAGGGTCGGGCTGGTTCAGGTTATTTCCTGTGTGAGAGGCCAGTGGCTGTTCCACCAAGATGGGAAGAAGCCAGGCACAGATGGTGCCACCTGGCCACTCATCCCGAAGCCTTCCCAAACCCTCACATTCTGCAATAAGATCCATGTTCCAAAAAGCAGAGAGGAGGGCATGGTAATGTCGCTGGTGTGCCATGTATAACACAGATTTTTCAGAATATGAGACCAGGTGAGATGTGCAGTCTCAGCCTCTCCCTCTAGCTGTATCCACACCCTCCTCCATCATGCATGTGCTCACATTTTACAGAATGTGGGGAAAGACCCAAGAAGGGAGAGGAGACTAGAGTAAATAACAATTAGATAAAATCTAAAATATGTTTTTCAGTTCACCAGAGTGCAGAGAATGGGGTGGGGGTGGACAAAAAAGTGGTATGAAGTTAGGATGGTACAAAAAGCAGCCTTTGAAATTAAAGCACTTTAATATTATCTTGAAAATCAACTTGTGATGTTTTTAATATTCATTCTCAGATATCCTCCCTAACACCACCATTCAATATAAGTAATAATATCTAAATAATACCTACATTTAGCAGATGAAAAAGCTAAGAGTCAGAGGGATGACTTACTGTATCCACTAGATTCCCAGAGAATATGGGATAGAAATGGGACCCAACTCAGCGCTAGTACACAAGACCAGAGCTGGGAGTTGACTTCTCATAAGGTCCTCCCAGAAGACACCAGATTAGGTAGGAATTCAAATCACATTTTCTTGTCCACTGCCTCGCCCTTGTGGCTCAATTAAGTATGACACCTCAATGTCGAAGGGGATAATAGGAAAAGCAGAAAAACTGGGTTATACATTCATTACCTTCATGACTCACGTGAATCACTTTCTTTCCCTGGGCCATAGACTTCTCATATTTCAGTGTAGAAAGATTTCCACGTCTCTTCTAACTCTGATGGTCTATTTTTATAAGATGTAAATCAGGTCTCTTATATATAGCCCAGTCTAAGCAAAGCATCTCAACATTGTAAGAACTGTCTGCGTGCGTGTGTGTGTGCGTGTGTGTGTGTGCGTGTGTGTGTGGAAAGAGGGAAAGAGATGACAACAATTGAGACTACAGAGCAAGTATTAAGAGAACTGTTTGTATTTCTGGACTCCTGAAGATTGTGCACCACCTTCTCCATGTCTTTGTGGTCAATGGTGAACAGGCCATACCACGAGTTCTAGGAGAATTTTCCTGATGCCAGGATTTGAGCTTACCATTGCTCATTTATTCTAATTTCTTCCCAAAGATATGTAACTTTTGGGATAGAAACTGGGGAAAGATTGAAAAGTAAATCCTAGCTTGCATTCCTGGGACAAATAGTCCCCGAGAGATGTATAACTTTAAGCTTGGTTCTGAACTGAGATCATTGTCTCCTCTAGCAACCTGAAGCAGCATCAAGACATCACATCCTACTCTCTGTCCTTACAATAAAAGGCCTCAGTTTAGCCTCCCCAAGTCCAACTTGGCCCTACCCTCCAGACACAGATATGAAGATGCAAAGAGAAGGCCAAAGCTTATGGAATAAATCCTACTCAGAAGCGAAGATAGGCACAGGGCCAGGTTCTATGCATCCTGGCTCAATACCAGTGGTAGAATTAAAAAGCCTTTAGTTGCATCTGGAGAATTCCAGGTTCATCTAGAGCAGTAGCTCTTAAAATGTGGTTCCCAGAGTAGTAGCATCAGTATTACCTGACATTGTAGTTGACATGCAAATACCCTACCCCACACCTATTGAATCAGACACTCTGGGCATGCAATCTGTGTTTTAACAAGCCCTCCAGATTTTGATACACACTCAAGTTTGATATCTACAGGCTTATAGCAGTAATTGGCAACACTGACTATACAGTAGAATCAGCTGAAGAGCTACAAAAAATTTTGACTCTCCAACCATAATCGATATTAATTAAATCAAAATACCTGGTAATGGGGCTCATGTGTTAGTATGTGTTAATGTTTCCCAAGTTATCCTAATGCTCAGACAGGATTGAGATCCATTGCTCTAGAGGCAAAGGCAGACTTCTTGGAGAGTCTTTTGCTTCTGTCTTCATCCTTTCAGCTAACTAGTAGAAAGGCCCAGGCCTTTCTTACATTAACTTCTGTTAAGCAAGCTCTAGTCCCATCTCAGGTTTGTGCAGGCGATTTTATTTTTAAACATAAGCTTGGGACTTTAATTTTATCTGATTAAATTTGATCTGTATTCCAACGCTCTTGTTCCAGACTTTTGGGTTTTATCTTCAATCTGGACACTCATTCTATAAATTATACTTCTTGTTTTTGGATCTTTTGCAAATAGGATCAGCAACTAAATTCTTGATGAAAATATTCAGTGGTTGAAGATCCAACTAAGATACTCCACAAAGGATGACATTAACACCCCCTGCCCAGGATTTCTACCAGATACAATCCATATAACTGGTTATTTAGGGCATGGTAGGCAGCTACAGTCCTGATTCTCTGGTTTTCCATATTTAGTGTCCACCCTGAGCCATTGGCTGAGACCAGCTGGGCCTGGGTGTCATCTGATCACCTTTGTTACAGGATCAGTTCCGAGCCTGTGCACTGAGGGCCTCTTCGGTACTTCTTCTGAACTAATAATACAAGATTCCAAATGCCAGGTGTAGGAGAAACCTAGTGTTGGAGTTATCTGGGCCTGGGTTTTTAAAACACAAGTAAGGACAAAGGATGTCAAGATGTATAACTTTGATGTTCAGTCTTCCTCACCTGCCTGTCTTTCTAGCCCTGAAGGAAATATCCCAATGCCATGCCATGAAATTGCCTCATGGCCCTAATTGTTGTACATTCTGACTAGACACAATCAGAAGATGGCAGGGCTTGAGTTTCACCACAAGCCCCCAGATGACCGCATAACAGCTATCACATAGTCTTACTGAACTAAAGTCCCTGGGAACTTGAACTCCAAACTCTTCGTGCTGATCCTGTGAAAAGTGCAATGTTGCATGTCCTGTCCCAGCTTCCTCTTTTCCAGGGACTTTCATATCTTAACTGTTCCTCTTGCAGTACTCTCAGAGCTTTTCTCCACCAACCACTTTTTTTTCTTTTTGCATTTCAAGACACATCACTTTTTGTTTATTTCATTATACAAATTATTTGCTTTCACATCCATTTTTTCATGCATAAGTGCATGGCCATTTCTATTTCTTTAGTTAAATTATCTGGTCATGCACTTTATCCATTTATATTTTTTCTGTGATTACTATGTGGGCAGTCTCTTCTCATTTTCTTGCCATTCAGTCTATTTCAACACAGCGCATCACTTGTATTAGTTATTGTATACTCCGTTTTAATTTCTGATAGTACTGTCTTTACTTCAACGTTAGTCTTTATTAAAATACTTTTGGCTAGTCATACTCATTCTATATGAACATAAAGAACATTAGGTCAATTTCCACTAGAGATTTATTTGAAAGTGTATTATATTACATCTGAAAAAAATGTGGACTAACCGACAACCAGAAATAAGTCAATACAGTCAAGTCTCTGTCTATGTTTCTAAATAAAAGGTGTATGACTTTCCTCATAAAAGTTCTTCATGTTTCCACTTAAGTGAATTACTGAACACTTTATATTTTTGTTTTAATATGACCAAAATATATTCACTTGAGGTATTTAATCTGGTTATTAACAATTAAAAATCTATAAATATTCATTGGGCTTGAAATTAATCTTATTTTGGTAACAAATATTTGTATTATTTACCTCTAGCTTTATTGATTAGTTAATGTGGGCTGGATTTTTTGTTTTAATTTAGTGAGGTTTTATTTGGGATGAATATGTGGTCAATTGTTGCCAATGTACCAAGGGTTCTTAAAAAGCATGCTTTCTTTAGTGTTGGTTTATTCAAGTATTTTATAATTCAAATCATCTTTTTTGGCTTACATTCCTCAAAACTTATATATGTTAAAAATTCTCATGAGTACTGTGTTTTTGTTAGCTTCTCACACTCCTAGGCATTTTTTATTAGTAGAATATTATATGTTATTTGATCATAAGATTCTAAACATATCATTATAAATGCCGTCCTTTGTCATTCTTGAGAATTTTCCTTAGATCTTGTATTGCCTAATATTAATATTCTATCCCATGTCTTATTATTTTGGATTTTCTGACCTTTATTTGCCTTTCCTTACCCTTACATTCACTACTATAATAGAAATTTTTGGAATAGAAATGGGATTTTGTCACTGTGCTGCTTGAATCCTTCTGTGGCTGCACATTGACTGCATGACAAAGCCCGATGTCTCCAGGAAGCATCTGAAGTCCTGTGAATTCCACATTTTGCACGTCCAGGATCTTACCTCTCACCCAAATGAAACTGTCACTTCCCCCACTGTGACAGAATCATAACAAAGTGTTTGCAGGTCCCCCCAGTAAGCCAAACTGTTTCAGGGCTCTAGCCTCTGTGCACACTGATTCCCCTACCTAGAATGCATATGGCTGCAAGCACCTGCTCTTTGAAAGCACGATTTGAATGTTAATTTTCAGTGAAGCCTCCTCTTCCCAAGGGAAATTTTAGCCAACATATCTGACCTTTGTGCTGTCGTGATGCTCCCTATGTACTGTGTTCAAGGGCAGGGACATTATCTTCCACAGGTATTACTGATCTCTGGTATAGTGCTGCATGGGCCAGATACTTAATAAATATTGGCTGAATAAAATAATTGTGAATGGTAGCTCATTTGGAATAGGAACCTAGGACAACTCTAGACTGGTGAGACTAAAATGGCAGCCTTGTTCACATATACAGAGGCTGGCACTTAGGAGTCCCTCCTGTGTGAAGCAGAGAATTGTTGCTGTAGCAAATCTGTTTTCAAAAGCCTCTTCATTCATGAAAAGAGAGTAATAACAACAGGGAAAATTATGTGAATTTGGGACGAGAGCAAAATAAGACAATGTAGCAATAGTAGACAGTGTAACTACTTGATATGAATGTTAGGCAGTGTATTAACATATTTCTTTTGCACCATAAGGTCCAAAATAGTAGCACTGAATGCCACAGCCTATGAGGTATTCATCAAGATTTGTCAATTCAGTATCAGTTTCTTATAGCTTAGAAAAACTGTTTGTCTAAGTACCCATAAGGAAGAGCCTAAATTCCTGGTGGGAGGGGATCTTATCTTTTTTTACTTGATGGTGCCAGTGTTTTTCATATATTAGTCAAGAGAAGAAAGATTTTTATTGCCTCTCTCCAACTCATTTTTTCATTCCTGTCCCCATTGTTGGAAACAAATGCTCAGTGTCACAAAAAAGAACTAGCACTGAGACAAAGGACAAAGGGTCTCTCAGCAAGGCAAATTTACTTCTGCAGAAGGGTGTGTCTCACATATGGAGCAATGGCAAGAGCACACAGAACAAAGGAAAGCAGAGGTTTTTATTATCTCTAATGCAGCTTCTGCTTCTGTGTCTTTCCTCTATTGGCTAGGGTTGGACAGCACAGTCTAAACTAGTCCTGACTGGCTAAACATTTAAACTTTCTTAAATAAGGTAGACATGTAAGGGAGGTGAGAAGACAGAGATGAGGGGTCATTTACAGGGACATTAGGAAGGCAACCTATTCCCTAATAAGGAAAGGAATGTGGACTGGGGTTGTAGCAAGTTCAGGCATGCCCAGGCATATTCAGACAAGTTGGGGTGCAGCAAAGGCAAGGCAATATGTGGAAGTATAGGACAGAGAATGGGGAAACTGGATAAGCTGTTTGAAGTGGGAACCTAACTGTATCTAACACCGTGAATGCCCTGGTTTCTTTGTTTTTCTCTCTTCCATTTTCATCGTTCATTTCCAGGGCTCAGAGTAAAGGATTTTGATTGTTTGCTTATCTAAATTACAATCTGAATTGGAGAAAAAGTGGTCTTTGTGACATTAAACAAATCATTTTTTGTGTTTCTAAACGCAAAGGACAGGAGGAGGGAGGAGTTCATTATTTATCATATAGAGAAAGTCAAAACAAAAAATTTAGGCTAATGTATCTGAAGACTACAGAGTTGAGGTGAACTTCAGATAAGATTGGAGCTACTGGTTTCGATGTTTAGATGTCATGGAGGCTCCAGCCCCAATTCTTGTGTACCTTTGTGTAGCGTATTAGCTCTACCCTCTTCTGTGTGTTGGCTTCATGCTTAGGCTGATTTCCCATCTCTTAGCAAAAATGTCTGCATCAAGTCTAGGCCTTACATCCATATATCACCCTGTGGTTTGGAAGAATAGTGTTTTTAGAAGAGTCTAGAGTTTCAACACAAGATGATTGAGAATCATTCTGATGAGACCATGTAAGGTTATATGTCCACACTGATTCAGTCATTGCAGTGGAAAGTGGGGGTGAAAAGCACATTGACTGGGCCTAGAGCCAGCGCATAGGAGGCAGAGGCAGAGTCAGTCCTCAGAATTACACAGATCCCCAGTCAGAAGTCACAGATTGTTGGGAAGAGGAAAGTGGAAGATGGATTCTGGGCAGGCAACAAGTGCATGCTACAGGTCACTCCTTTGTCTGCCCTATGCCCAAGGACACTTTCTTCTGATCCATACTTCCAACAATGATCACAGCTAATTGATGTGCATTCAGCTTTTCCCAAGTGAATGTCAAACCAAAAGCCTCATGCACTTAACACTGCATTAAAATATTAAGGGAGCTCTGTCTTAATAGGGAACTCTGCCTAAATAGTAATGTGTGTTTCTTGGCCTGACAATTCAGCCACTTCCAGTTCTGTTTTCCAGGAATACTGCCTTTTCTCTCTTCAACCATATCCAGCATGAGAACTGAGAAAATGCGAAGCCAACTTAGTATATGGTACAAATTTGAGGGCCTACATGGTGATTGTCTGTGATTGTTTAATCCATAGGGCAATTCTTGGGTCTTCCATCAAAGAATAAGAAGGAAATTAAACAAAATTTTGGCAGTCTACTAGAAAAAAAGAAATTGGAAAAAAAAACAATTAAATCATGGTGAATAGAAAGGAAAATATAAGATGTTATACATTTAAAATCTGATATATTAGTAATCTAAATAAAAATTAATACACTATACTTACTATTTAAAATAAATATTAAATACTCTAAAAATTAGAAGTAATTTAAAATATACATATGCAAATTACATAAATAATTAAATAAATAAAGCAGCATGTCCTGAATAGTGAGTTATATGATACTAAAAATAATAGACAATGGAAATATCATTCAAAATATTCAGAAGATTTTTTTTAAAAATGGAATTCTCACAAATTCATTTTAAAAGATCTTGATCTAAACCCAACCAGAGCAATAAGAGGTGGAGAAGTTTTCAGATATTTTTCAGTCTCTGAAAAATCATATTTAAAACACAAGGAATTATAATCCCACAGTGTAACATATATCATTACCAAGTTGTAATTATACTGAGAATGTGTGGGTGGTTTAATATTATTTCACTGCAGACTTCAGAGGTAAGCATGATAAAGAAGGCAATCTTGTAGAACTTAGTGAGGGAGAGGGGCACCATGCGGCCATGTCACTCCAGACACTGTCCCTCGCAGTGCCCTGAGAACAGCCACCACCAATACAGCAGAGCACATGCACAGGCAAGGCCACCTAAGCTCCCAGGTGTCTGCCATGGAGTCATGGGCCATGATTTACACACAGTCTCACTCCTGGAGAAAGCTCTGCCCTTCTGCTATATTGATTGTCTCTTCCTGGTGGGCTCAGACGAAGGGACTGCCCAACAAGGACTAGACACCCTGTTGATCCACATGCAGCAACCCAGCTGGGCCATTAACACAGACAAGATAAAACGACCTAATAATATCCAAATGAAACTAATAAAACTCCTGGGCATAATTCAGAAAGGAGAAAAGCCTCTCATTGCAAAGATGATTGTCAAGATTTTGAACTTCTCTGTCCCTCCCCACCAAAAAGCACAAAAAAAACCCCAGCATTTGGTAGACCTATTTGGCTACTGGTATCACTCCTACAATACCCGACATAGATCTCTTGAATATACTCATCTACTGGCTTACCATAAAGACCGTTACCGTGGAGTTGGACCCCGACCAACAGGACACTCGGGAGGACCTCCAAAGGGCCACCCACCCCACCCTTCTCCTGGACCCCATTGACTCCATTTGCTGTTTGAATCACAGGTCTCAGCAACCTCTCAGTTCACTGAGTGGAGCCTGTGGCTAAAGAACACACAGGCCATCGGGCTTTGGATTCATAAATGTAACTCCCCACACCTTAAGTCTGGGCTGTGAATAGTGACTTCCTTCCAAAGAACACAGAATGTAAAGGGGAATAAAAAGTAAATTTACAGTGAAGAAGCCTGACATACACTACCTCAACCAAATGACTAAGAGTAACAGTGGTAAGTCATGTGGATAGTGTGGACTGTTGATGGGATGTGATGATACTGGCTCTTTGTATCTGTGATCTCCTTCCACAAAACCCAAACAGCAGTTTAATCGTGAGAAAAATATCAGATAAATTACAACTGAGGGAGTTTCTACAAAACACCTGACCAGTACTCCTCAAAACTCTCAACGTTATAAAACACAAGGAAAGTATGAAAAACTGTCACAGTCTAGAGGGGCCTAAGGAGACGGACACCTAAGTGGAATGCTGCACCTTGGATGGGATCCTGGAACAGAAAAGAACATTAGATCAAAATCTAAGGAAATCTTGATAAGAAAGTGTGGACTTCAGTTAGCAATAATGTATCAATATTGGTCCATTAATGGTGTATCATACTAATGTAAGATGTTCATAATTGGAGAAACTGGGTGTGGGGCACAGGAGAACTCTCTGCTCCCTTCACAAGTCTTCTGTAAGTCTAAAACTTTTCTAATAGAAAGGTTTATTTAAGATATTTTAATTTATCTTTTGTTTTTTTCACTCTGTTCTGCTAAACCATGTTGTCCAACATAGCTCACTAAAATGGCACATAGTGAATTCACAAAATAAGACAAAACTTTCCAATTCTACATTATAAACAATATAATTATGCTACACAGTTTGGTGTAAATTCTCTTTCATTACTAGGTTCCCAGGAAGAAATAAAACAAAAAATTAGGCTGGGCACGGTGACTTAGCCCTGTAATCCCAGCACTTTGGGAGGCCAAAGCAGATGGCTCACCTGAGGTCAGAAGTTTGAGACCAGCCAGGCCAACATGGTGAAACCCAAGCTCTACTAAAAATATAAAAATTAACTGGGTGTGGTGATGTGCACCTGTAGTCTCAGCTACTTTGGAGGCTGAGGCAGGAGAATTGCCTGAACCTGGGAGGTGGAAGTCACAGTGGGCCAAGATCAAGTTACTGCACTCCAACCTGGGCAACAGACAAGACTCTGTCTCTAAAATAATAAAATAAAATAAAATAAAATAAAATAAAATAAAATAAAATAAAATAAATAAAATGTAAAATAAAAAAATACTCCTTTACCCTGGGAGTTAAGAAAACACTCCCAAAATCATCCTGCTTCATTTTTTGGTTTTGCTACTTTTCATTCAGTGATATCTCCCTCAAATTCTGCATGGGATTAAGGATTGTTTTCTTTTTTAGCAGTATTCCAACTTTTCTTAGTGCCAGCTTCACATTTGCAAAATATAGACGATGACAGTAATATCAAGCTTCTTAAACAGTTAGCCCAGGGAAAATTATGTACCAGACCCAATACTTAATCTAGACCCATGATATTATTTCCAAACACCAAAGCAATAACTCAGGAGTATCTGAAGGAAGGAGGGTAGATAGAGAAAAAGAAACCTTGATTTTCAATCTCAAGGATGACAATTAACTCCAGATTTTCAGAGTCAATGATTTGTGTTAAAATCAATTAACACTGAATTCAGGCACCTTTTCACGCTGCCTTCAGTGGAGGACGGAGAAATCAATGTGTGCATATTATGTTCTCTTTCAGAGCATGGCCTTTGAGACATTATTGTCGATGAAAGGAGTCAAACTCTAAAATATTTGAAGAGATTTATTCCGAACCAAATATGAGTGACCATGGCCTGTGACACAGCCATCAGGAGATCCCCAGAACACGTGCCCAAGGTGGTCAGGGTGCAGCTCAGTTTTATACATTCTAGGGAGGCATGAGATATCAATCAAATACATTTAAGAAAGACCTTGCTTTTGTCCAGAAAGGTGAGACAACTCAAAGCAGGAAGCAGGTTGGGGGGGCTTCCAGGCCATAGGTAAATGTAAACATTTCTGGTTGATAATTGGTTGAGTTTATTCAAAGACCTGGAATCAATAGAAAGGAATATCTGGTTTGTGACAAGTGGTTGTAGAGACCAAAGTTTTATGATAAAGATGAAGCCTCTAGGTAGCAGGCTTTAGAGGCAATAGGCTGCAAAATGTTGTTTTTTTTTTTTTATCAGACTTAAAGTCTGTGTTGATGTTAATGCCAGAGAGGTATAAGGAAGCATACTTGACGCCCACTTCCCATCAAGGCCTGAACCAGTCTTTTGGGTTACATTTTAAAAGTGCCCTGGCTGAGGAGGAAGTCCATTCAGATGGTTGGAGCCTTAGAATTTTATTTTTGGTTTACATTATGGTACCTTTGCAAAGTTTACAAATTTGGTGGTGGCCCTAGGTTCCAAAGTCACTCTTGAGGCACTTCTGTCCCATTGGCCTTATTCAAAACCTCCTGATGTTCATTTCCTCTCTGGTCTCTGTGTTCCTGGCATCCTCGTGTTGCATCAAGTGAGATCTGTCTCTAGTGACAAAACTCCTTTGCCACAGTATCTATGGCCACTGTTTCTTTCAATGGAATCACTTAGGCTTCTAAAGCAAATCTTACAGGCACAGTTTTTCCCTTGTCCTCATTGTAATTTCAGCCAAAGAACAGCTCTGAAAGGCTGAACCAAAGCTCCTATGAGGGCCCAGGGAGCCAGTGGCCCTTGAAGGCTCAGGACAACCAGTCCCTCCACCAATGTGCTCCACTCTAGAATCTAGCATCTCCTTAGCCTTTGATCTTTCAGGCCTTGTGTGTGGTGCTTCATCCTAAAATACTGTGGTACCTCAAAGAAATGGAAATGTTTCTTTTATCCACAGCATTTTTTTCTGCATGATTTATGTATGACCGTTGAATTCTGCATCCTTCTGAAGGGATCCCACATTTGGAATGCTTGACTGAGCTCCTAACAATTCATCTGCTTCTTAATCAGATCCATTTCCATATCTGTTGATGTAAGGTTGTAAGGTTGATGTTAATTGATTATAGTATATTCTATTTTCTTTTCTCTTTCTTTTGTCTTTTGTTTTTCTTACTGGCCTGGACATTTTTGTCTTCCTAACATAGCCCTTTCATTGAGTCTTCAAGACTCTCAGTGTTCCAAAAGCATCCATTATTCAAACAAGGCTTGTCCACCTCATCTCCCAGTGTCCCATGACCCCCCTAAGTGACATACTACTGTGTTACCAATGTAGAACCAACACTGGACTTGACTGTTGACTTGAAACCACCCAATCAAGGCTACCACAGATGTGACACAGGATTTTTCTTGACCACTTTGCCAGCTGGAGACCTCTGGCCAGTGATGGCCCCTACCCAGGCTTTGCTCGGTCCTGGGCTCACTGCAGGAGATGCCCCATCTTCTCAGCCTGCCAGGCCATGCCTGGTTTGCACTCCAGCATGGATCCCATGTACACTACAACAGTGCCCTCAGCCCTTAGTGGGAGGAGGTGTGTGAGTGGGTGAGTGAGGGATTGGGCCAGCCATTCCAAGCACTGGCACAGGAGCAGGCTTCATGCAGGGCTTGACCAGGCATGTCACAAATGACTCCCACAGTGGTCTCCAGCATCCGGATGAGGGGAACACGGTGGCACCCAGGCAGAAGTGTCCACAATGCTGAAACCCCAGAGGGGGTGTTGCAGCACACTAACAGCTCTTTTAGTCCCACCATCTGCAGCTTGATGGATGGTAGTGTGTAAACAGCTCTGTCAGTCCCATAGCCTCACTCCAGCCTGCAGCTCCAGGGCTGGCTTGTTCCTGCCACTGCTTCTCATTGCATGGGATGTCTGCCCCCACTGTCATAGGGCAGGGGGCCACAGTGTTATGGCCTTCTTTGTACCCACATTCAGTGGGTTCTGAGTTCTTGTCCCACATCCCAGAAGAATGAGGTTATCCTGATAATTGAAAGGTAAGGAGAGTGGAGGAGGATTTTATTGAGAGACCAAACAGCTCTTGGCAGAGAGGAGATGCAAGGGTGGTCCCCCAACCAAAGTTAGGTGGTCTTTCTCACTTGGAGGTGGGCAGTTCCCAAGTATGGCTGAGTCTGAGGCTTTTATGGGCTCAGAATGGCAAAGTGAGTGCTGATTGGCTTGTGAGTATGCAAAAAAGGCTAAAACAAAGGCACCACTCAAAGGTGGGCATGACAATGTAAAAGACCAATTAGGGAAGGGTAGGTACATGTAAAACAGGTGAAGGGTAAGAATCAATCAGAGGAAAGCATGCCAAACAGGAAGATAGGTTCTCAATCTGGTCTGTGGATTTGTCAAGACTTGTAGCTTGGCTTTCAGGCTTTAAACTGTCTTTGATTTGAAGATGGAGTTCACCAGACACCTGCCCCTGTTTGCCTAGGATTTGTCTACCTCCTACTGCTATCAGATGCATCAATCTCCCCAAGTGCTTGTTTTAATATATTTTTCAAAGTTCCTAGTCTCTGAACATAGGTTTTTTGGAGAACTAGGGCCTATACACAATACCCCTTTCTTCTAGTCCACTCTTTAGAGTGACTTGCAAAATAAGAAAAGAATTCCTTCAACTCAAGGCCAAATGAAATTCAATTAATGTGCCAAACCAGTCACTGGCAGAGCTGGGTCATGCCAGGCCTCCCCTGTAAGAGGAGGCACCTCCAAACCCTAGCAAGGGAAGGGAAGAGCAGGTGATGATGCTGTCTAGTAGGCAGACTGTCTCTCAAACAAATGAAGAAACACAGAGGGACTGAGCCACACAAACCCAAGCCCTCCTTCCAAATACAGAGGGGCTGAACCACACAAGCCCAAGCCCTCCTTCCAAACTCTGCAACTTTGTGCAGCATTCCTCCTTCCCTGAAGAGAATCAGGTTAAGGAGAGGAAAGAAACCGGTGTGTTTCTCTATAGGAAGTTCTGCTGGAAGGAAATGTGAGGCTAGAGACAGAGGAAGTTCCCTCCTAACTGTGAATACCTCTGGGGAAGGAGGCAGGGGGAGGAGGAGACAGGGAGAGCTTTGGGGTTACCTGCAGCATTTTATTTCTGTAAGGAAATAAAACGATGTATCTCAATACAGAAAACGATCATGTCTTCTGAATCTTGGGGAAAATATGTAGATATCTGTTTTATTATTTTCTATTCTTTTATCTATGTTTGTAAAGTTTCACGATTAGCATATAAACATTAAAAGTTATTCTGAAACATTTATCATCTCACCTTTTTATAAAGCTGATCCTTTCTGAAGGAATACCAAAAAAAGAAAAAGAGGAAAACATAAGTTGCCTAGGAGCCTCAAAGTTGCTTTATTTTTACTTAATGTACCATTTTTTACAGCTCAGCAATTTATAAAAGTCCCTGAGTGCCAAATATATATATAAATGTTTTTGCCTTGTTTGACCTTCTGTCTTCCTCTTTTCTTTGTGTTTCACTGTGGCCCCTCAAACAATGAGTACTCTTTTCAGGACAAAATGTCATGTGCGAGTCATAAAGTACAGAGGAACTACACCCTCCAGAACAATGGTACGGACAACTTTCTGCCTAATAGATACTTTATATTAACCAAGCAGTAGATTTCCTCTTAAACAAATGAAAAGCAACTGAAGAGAAACCTCATGAAAACATAGCACATTTTTGTTTCCCAACAGTTATAAACAACCCAGTTTTCCTTTCCCTTCTCACCCCATGTTCAGACACTATGGGTGTTTCCCAAACTTTGGAAACAAAGACCTAAGTTTCAGGTTCCTGCAATGACCTGTTGGTGACATTCTACTGCAGTCTTCAGGGCAACTGCTGATGGCAGAGTCGCAGCTGGCTTGGAAAATTTATTTTTATTTTTAAGGGCAGAAGCAAAGGAAGCCACCACATTCACTCACTAAAAATAACAGTTGCCCATCTGCTTTTGTTTCTGCTGCAGCCCCAAGAGCCACAGTAGAGAGGCTGCTGGTGTGGGCAAGCCTGGTCTTGGAGCTTAGGGCCACTGACCTTGGCACTAACATGAGTCCCTTTCACAGCAGATTGCCACTGCCCTTATGGATCCTGAAACTCAGAGTCAGCATAGGCTCAGAGAGGTCTCTGGTATCTAACCCAGCAGACGAGACAGATGTATGAGCACTTTCCCTCCAGAAACCTATTTGCTTCTCCAAACACACAAACATTATATTGAGCAACTTTTATAACTTTTTGGTGTCTCCTTCTCTGTTTGCAGAATAGAGATAGTTAAACATAATAATACTCCATGATCACAGGATGAGAAAATATATACATCCAGCACTTAGAACAAAGCCTGACACAGTGTAACGTAATTTCATCAGGACTTCTGAGCTTCCTTTTCTTCCTCTTACGTCTTTTCCTGTCTCACTTTCTTAGATGATAACAGCTTCTCTACACTTCCATATACTGGCACCCTCTTTATCTCCTCCCTCCAACACTTGCACACAGAGACACCTGAAATCCTCAAGACCACTCCAGTGACTTTCTGGTACCACTCTTGCTAGACAAAAGAAAAAAGTAATATGGAAGGAAATTTTGCATCTCAACTGTTTATATCTTATATAATGCTAAATGGTCCATATGCTTTTGATAGTTGAGTGCGCATGCATTTATACAAGCACATGCACAAAGTACCGTCCCATGTGAGTGTGCAGGGGGAACGCTATGCAAATCTGAGGCTCCAGACACTTTTTGTGTAGTTTTCACAATTGCCCAGCAGATGGCAGCAAAGTGTCCTGAGGAAGGATGGGTTTTTCTATGTAATTCAGCCCTGGAGACAGTGTAAAGCTGGAGGCTAAATTGTCCCTCTAGATACCCAACAGGACATAGGCAGGAGTCGCTTTCTGTTCAGTTTCCTCTGAGGCCCGAAGAGAACAAATGACACAGAGTCATGCTAAGGGCAGCCTCTGAAGCAGGTAATTATTCAGATAGAATTTAAATCAACTTTTAATTTCATGAGAGGAGTATTCTATTATCAATATTGTGTAGAATTTCTTACAAGTAGGTGATAAAAAGCAGATGGCAGTTTGTTATTGTTGTAAAAAAAGCCCAGGACCAGACAGATTCACAGCCGAATTCTACTAGAGTACAAAGAGGAGCTGATACCATTCTTTCTGAAACTATTCCAAACAAAAGAAAAAGAAGGACTCCTCTCTAACTCATTTTATAAGGCCAGCATCATCCTGATACCAAAATCTGGCAGAGACACAACAACAAAAAAAGAAAATTTCAGGCCAATATCCCTGATGAACATCGATGCAAATATCCTCAATAAAATACTGGCAAACCGAATCCAGCAGTGAATCAAAAAGCTTATCTACCACGATCAAGTTGGCTTCATCCCTGGGATGTAAGGCTGGTTCAACATATGCAATTCAATAAATGTAATTCATCACATAAACAGAACCAATGACAAAAACCACAGGAATATCTCAATAGATACAGAAAAGGCCTTCAACAAAATTCAACAGGCTTCATGTTAAAAACTCTCAATAAACTAGGTATTAATGAAATGTATCTCAAAATAGTAAGAGCTATTTATGACAAACCCACAGCCAATATCATACTGAATGAGCAAAAGCTGGAAACATTCCCTTTGAAAACCAGCACAAGACAAGGAAGCCCTCTCTCACCACAGTTAGGCTAGAGAAAGAAATAAAGGGTATTCAAATGGGAAGAGAGGAAGTCAAATTGTCTCTGTTTGTAGATGACATGATTGTATATTTAGAAAACCCCATTGTCTCAGCCCAAAATCTCCTTAAGCTGATAAGCAAATTCAGCAAAGTCTCAGGATACAAAATCAATGTGCAAAAATCACAAGAATTCCTATAGACCAATAATAGACACAGAGCCAAATCATGATTGAACTCCCATTCATGATTGCTACAAAGAGAATAAAATACTTAGGAATGTAACTGACAAGGGATGTAAAGGACCTCTTCAAGGAGAATTACAAACCACTGCTGAAGGAAATAAAAAAAGACACAAACAAATGGAAAAACATTACATGCTCATGGATAGGAAGAATTAATATAGTGAAAATGGCCATAGTGCCCAAAGTAATTTACAGATTCAATACTATCCCCATCAAGCTACCAATGACTTTCTTCAAAGAATTAGAAAAAAACTACTTTAAATTTCATATGGAACCAAAAAAGAGCCCATATAGCCAAGACAATCCTAAGCAAAAGGAACAAAGCTGGAGGCATCACACTACCTGACTTCAAACTATACTACAAGGCTACAGTATGGTACCAAAACAGATATTAGACCAATGGAACAGAACAGAGTCCTCAGAAATAACACCACACGTCTACAACTATCTGATCTTTGACAAACCTGATAAAAACAACAATGTGGAAAGGATTCCCTATTTAATAAATGGTGTTGGGAAAACTGGCTAGCCGTATGCAGAAAACTGAAACTGGACCCCTTCCTTACACCTTATACAAAAAATTAACTCAAGATAGATTAAAGACTTAAACGTCAGACCTAAAACCATAAAAACCCTAGAAGAAAACTTCGGTAATACCACTCAGGACATAGGCATGGTGAAAGACTTCATGACTAAAACACCAAAAGCAATGGCAACAAAAGCCAAAATTAACAAATTGGATCCAATTAAACTAAAGAGCTTCTGCACAGCAAAAGAAACTATGATCAGAGTGAACAGGCAACCTACAAATGGGAGAAAATTTTTGCAATCTATGCATATGACAAAGGGCCAATGTCCAGAATCTACAAAGAACTTAAACAAATTTACAAGAAAAAAACAACTCCATCAAAAAGTGGTCAAAGGATATGAACAGACACTTTTCAAAAGAAGACATTTATTTGGCCAACAAACATACAAGAAAAATCTCCTCATCACTCATCATTAGAGAAATGCAAATCAAAACCACAGTGAGATACCATCTCATGCCGGTTAGAATGGTGATAATTAAAAAGTCAGGAAACAACAGATGCTGGAAAGGATGTGGAGAAATAGCAATGCCTTTACTCTGTTGCTGGGAGAGTAAATTAGTTCAACTATTGTGGAAGACAGTGTGGCAATTCCTCAAGGATCTAGAACCAGAAATACCATTTGACCCAGCAATCCTGTTACTGGGTATATACCAAAAGGATTATAAATCATTCTACTATAAAAACACATGCACACATATGTTTATTGCAGCACTGTTCACAATAGCGAAGACTTGGAACCAACCCAAATGCCTATCAATGATAGACTGGATAAAGAAAATGTGGCACATATACACCACGGAATGCTATGCAGCCATAAAAAAGGATGAGTTCATGTCCTTTGCAGGGACATGGATGAAGCGGGAAACCATCATTCTCAGCAAACTAACACAGGAACAGAAAACCAAACACTGCATATTCTCACTCAGAAGTGGGAGTTGAACAATGAGAACACATGGACACAGGGAGGGGAATATCAGACAACAGGGGCCTGCTGGGGGATCGGGGGCTAGCGGAGGGATAATATTAGGAAAAATACCTAATGTAGATGACAGGTTGATGGGTGCAGCAAACCATCATGGCACGTGTATACCTATGGAACAAACCTTCACTTTCTGCACATGTATCCCAGAAATTAAAGTATAAAAAAAAATTAAGAAATTTTTAAATAAGAAACCTGAAATGTAGATATTCTATAGGAAAAGTGACATGGTTTCTTTAATAGATAAATGACATGAATAAAAAAGAGTGGGAAGGGGAAAATATAGATTGAAGGAGACTTAACATATCAACAAAATGCAATGTCTGGCCTTTGGGTGGATGGGGCTGGGGTGTTCTTAAGAAAATGAATAAATATGTACGAGAAAGTAACAAAATTTGAATATGAACTCTATATTCAATGATACTAAGGAATTTAATGCTGTAAAATGTGATAATCATATTAGAAAATGTTATGGAATAAGTGTCATCTGTTAATGATCCATACTGAGGTATAAACTAGTGAGGTGATATTAAATGTGAGATTTACTTTAAAATACTCTTACAAATATATGCAGGGTAGAGAGAGATGAGAAAACATTGGCAAACTATTGATAATTGTTGAAGCAGAGTGGTGGATGTATGGTAATTCATTATACTAACCTCCCTAGTTCTGTGTGTGTTTTAAATTTTCCAGAAGAAAAAGTAAAAGACAGAAAGGGGTGATGGTTTCATGAGTATATATTTATCTACCAAATGATCAAGTTGTATACATTAAATATATACAGCTTTTGGTATGCCAATTGTATCTCAACAAAGTGGATTTTTAAGACATATAAGAAATAAAAATAAGATAGATAAAAACTACATGTGATTATTAAATTAATGAAATGAGTGTTTTTAACTCCATCAGTTCAGTTTGGTTCTTTCTTAAAATAGCAATTTCATGTTTTATCTACTGTACTATTTTATTGTATTCCTTGGATTCATTGGATTAGGTGTAGACTTTCTCCTATTGATGATCTTTGTTCCTATCCATGTTCTGAATTCTACATCTGATATTTCAGCCATTTCAGCCTGGTTAAAAACCATTGCTGGAGAACTAGTGCAGTCATTTGGAGGTAGGAAGAGACTCTGGCTTTTTGAGTTGCCAGTTCTTGCACGGCTCTCAGTCATCTGTTTGTGCTGATGTTCTTTCATTCTTTGAAGATGCTGTCTTTTAGATGGGCTGTTTTTTTTTCTTTTATTGCCTTTGATGCCCTTGGGGGTTTGATCGTGGTGTAAGTTGGGTTTAGTTGATTGGCTTTGATTCTAGTCAGTAGACTGGCTTTGATTCTAGTCGATTCCTGGGTATTGGATGAAGCTTCCCTGATTACTGTCTCTCTGCTCGCATTTATTATGTTGGGCATTCTGGTCCACAGAACTCCCTTAGGCAGGGGCCACAGTTGGCGGACAAGTAGTATCCTTACAGCTTAGTGCTAATCTGCTGTCTGAATGCTTTCCAGGGTAACACAGTGTTGTCCCTGCCTATGGAGTTTAGGTGGAAGCAGGACCACTGGGCTATAAGCTGGGGTGTCTGCTTACAAAAGGCAAAGATTGGTGGAGTTGCCTACCCTATCATCTGGGTGTTTCTGGGGCAAGAGAAGGCTGCACTTCTTGGTAATTTCAGGCAGAAAGAAGTAGGACTGCTGAGCTGGAAGCTCCAGCAGATGTGGTTCACCTGTCTACCAGTGGTAGGAGTGGGTAGGGTTGCCCTCTCTGGCATCTGGATGCTTCCCAGGGAAACAGGAGGCTGCACCTGCTGGCTCAGTTCACAGAGAAGTAGGACCACTAGGCCAGAACTCTAGCAGGCATTGCCCACCAGGCTACCAGTGGCAGGGTTGGATTGCATCACCTGCCCTGCTGCCAGGGTGTTTTCTGTGATTACAGGAGGCTGTGCCCTCTGGCACACCTAAAGACTGCAATTTCTGGCTGAGTTCACATATAAGAGGGACTACTGGTCTGGAAGCTCTAGCAAGCATTGCCTGCCTGGCTACCAGTGTGGGGGCGGTGGGTGCGTTGCCTGCCCTGCTTGTCTGGGTGCTTTCTGGGACAACAGTAGGCTATGGCTACTGGCCAAGTCCAGGAAGAAGTGGAAATGCTGGGTAGGAAGGTGGCAAAAGGAATATTATGCGGAGATTATTTCAGAACCCTATAACAGTCCCTAATCAAGAGAGGCAAGAGTTAAAGGAAACAGGAACCCTAGGAGGGCTATGGGACTGCAAGTGTCTTTTCTTGGTAGAAGGCCCAACAGTTAGCTCAATTGTCTGTGTTAAATGTCTGGTAGTTTGTCATTGATACCTTCTGTTACATACCTTCTATGCTCCAACAATCATATTCTAATCCTACACAACCATTTTTTAACTCTGTATTTCTCCAACCTCCTCAAGCCAAGCCATTATCTTATTTTTATCAAGAGTATTGTTTACAGCCTCTGAATGTTCCCTGGTTTTTTATGTATTCTGGATATATATCCTTTCTTAATTACATGTATTAAGATATTATCTAATATTCTGTGGGTTGTCAATTTTTGCTATGTATATTTAGAGATTCTGTTATTAAATATATATACAATTAAAATGATTACATCTTTCTGAAGATTGTACTATTTTTATAGTTAAAAATTAATCCCTTTGCTCATCAGTAACATATTTCGCTCTAAGGTCAATTTTCTCTGATCAGTTTTTTTTGGGTTAGGGATTGGTCGATATATCATTTCTCATCTTTGTACTTTACAGTTTTTGTATGCATTAAAATTTACCTCTTTTAAACAGTAATGAGTTCAGTTTTGGCCTTTTAAAATTTTGTCTGAAATATTTGTATTTTATTACATATGACATATTTATTTATATATTTTGGATTAAATCTACCATCACACTATTGACTTTCCTGGAGGAAATAAATGTTCTAAATGATATTAGAATTTGATAAGTCAAGTGCACATGCTTTAATTTTTAGGATTACAAGAACACACAATAAAAGACTTTATAACTACTAAAATTAATTGGAGGGAGAAATAATGCAATAAAGTGGTATATAGAACCTTCAATCAAAAAAATAGAAAACATTTTTCGTTTGTTCATTTGTTTGCTGTATTTGGTTTCTCTGTTTTACAATATTGGTTTTCTTAAATATTCAGTGTTCATTTACACTTTCATTTGGTAATTTCTCCTATCATGTCAGGGAATGTAGGTCCTGCTTACCATAGCTTACATCTGGTGACTGTGAGAGAAGAGGGGGCATAAAGCCAGGTTATACATACAGATTGGTTGTGATATAGTTGAGAGAAAGCCCTCTCCTTCTCCAGACTAAGGTGACCCCTGTGTCTTCATCATCAGGATCCCAGTGCTAAAGAGTGAGCTCAGGACTTTCATTTGGGAATCAATTCCGTAGTGTTCTCTGCTTTTTGCTTTTCCTTTATACCCTGTGAATGGAAGCTTAGACCTTAATTCTTGTCTCTTTCCTCTTTTTTACTCAGAGCTGGCACTCACATTCTATATACTTGTCCAGAGCAGAACCATAAAACAATTTTTTGGTTTGTCTTTTTGCTCATAAAACAGTTCTTATATTTTGATTTGGGGATAAACTACCTTGTTATGTGATGCCTGCGTGAGGGAAAGAGGAACAACTGACCCAGCTTTTCTAATATAATTTTAAAAACTAATTAACAACTGCTCTGGGCTCTGACCTTCTTCTCTGCTGCTTGTTGTTTTGACACTGAACTTAGCTCTTTCTTATTTGCTTTTTTTTGTATAGTAGTTAGTTTTGTCATATGCTTATTTAGAGGTAGGGTGATTCTATTTACGTTTCCCTGTCAAATTTCAATTTTATTGTTCTTTGTATCACTGTAAGTCCCCAATCACTTGTCTGCTAATAATAACACTAATAAGATTTCACTTCACACCATATGGAAGAGGAGGAAAGATTGACGTCTGTTCTTAGTCTAGAATTTCAACCTCTCTTATAAAGTCACGAAACTCTGTACCTTTGCCTTCTGTAATGCCACATCTTCCTAGTTTGCCTGTTATCTTCTTTAATCTCTTTTTTGCCATCCTCTGGGAACTCTTATTTCTGATAATACTGTTTCTATCCTCTAGCAAAAAGGGTTTGATCTTTTCTGCCTCCTCCCACAAGCCTGGGTAACCTCATTCCTCTGGGTGAAGAGCTGTTGGGTTTACCTCTACAGCCATGTTCTCATTCCCTAGCTCCTGCCAGTTATCCAACTTTTGTCAACCTTATTTGAAGGTCTCCACACAATTCAAATTAAATATGCTCCAAGTCTTACTCTTTGTTCCTGCAGTTCAGTCCTGGTCCCTGTCTATTACCTTAGTGAATGGCTCTATCACTCATTCAGTTTCCTAACCCAGAATCTGAGCGTCATCCTTTCCTGTTTTCTCTCCTGATTTACACATCCATTATATCAACAAGTACTGTCATTTCTCATTCCTAAACATCTTTCAAATCCATTCATTCTCTCCAACTTGATTAGCATCACAGGTAGTTCAGGTAACCATCATCCCTTCCCTAGAGAACTGCCTCTTTCTTGACCCTAACTCCCTGATTTCAGTATTATTTATTCCTATTGTTGCTTTACATGAAAACCAGGACAATATTTCTGAAATATAACCCATTTTAATTTTGAGAATTAAAATAATTTCAGATTATAGACAACAAAGTTTTTGGGATTAGGCAAAACTGGATTTCAGTCTCATCTATACCAGCTATAGGAATATCTCTGAGTTTCAGTTCCATCTTCTGGAAAATGGGAATAATAATGTTACCTAGCTCCATCCTTCTTCCATTTGTGTCTTTTGCTTATTCATCAGGTCTCCAATTAGATGTCCCCTTATCTAGGAAGTCTCCTCTGCCTACCCAACATTGAGTTCTTTGATCCTCCTATGAACTCTCTTAGGATACCCTATTTTACCTTGTAGATCACTGGTTATAATGGGTTGTAATGATTTATTTACTCATCAGCATTGCCACTTTACCTTGCAGGTAACTAATTATAACGGGTGATTTATTTACTTGTCTATATTGTCAAGTAGCCTATAAAATCCTTGAGCGAAAATCATTTTTCACCATTTTATCTGAAGCACATGGCACACTGCTTGGCTTATAGTAGCTTTTCTCTAAGAAAATGCTGAGTGAATGAAAACTGCACGCCACTTTGCTTTCCTCCATGTAAAGTAGGCATTATTTTATTTTACAAATGAATCAGGTTCAGGGGATTAACAAGGTCATACAAGAAATGATTGCCATTGGATTTGTCTTAGTCAAAGACCAGCTTGTTCTATGATACCAGCTGCTTCTTTGACTTAGAAAGGCGTTGTATTAATTATTGCTGTACAACCAACTTGTTCCCATTTTATGGCTATTCATGTTGAACCTCCAAAGGTGAAATATCATGAAAATAAGATATTTAAGTTGTGTATATTAAGGCACAATTACTTTTTCACCAACCTAATACAACAGTAATAGTAGTTCTCTGGGAAGAAAAGAGTACTATGGAAATGTGTGAAATTGTGAAAGGGGGCATTTATAAATTACCATTTACTTAGTTGTGTATATAACAATCTTTGAGCAGAGTCTGGCACACAGAAAATCCTCCACCACTGATATCCACAGTAATTAGCAGTATTATTTTCATAGGAAAGACTGTATCAGGCAGCCACTGCTTTTTCAGCAAATTTCAAAATAGACATCCACACCCATATTGGGAACACAAAATCAGTTAATGCTTCTGATATAAAAGAGGAACTAGTTGCGCGTCTCAGAAATTCTCAACACATCCTTTAAGGTTCCAAACATCTACTAGAAAAGGAATGCAGATTTAAACTGAGTGAGGTGTGGAGTGGGGGAAGCTGACTGTGTCTGGAACAAAGAACTTTGAGGAACTTGCCCAGAGCCCTGCACTCATCAGACCTACAGCAGACATTGCAGGCCTGAAGAAAGGTAAGTCCAGGGACTTCCCTTCCTAGGCTCTTGGGCTGATAGTTTGTTTCATTTCCTGGGTTTAGGATTTCTGGGAGTGGAGTGAGAAAAAAAAATGTCACTTCCCATGACCCAAGCTGGTAGTCAGGGTTGAGTCGGATTGAGTGGACATTTAAATGTGCATTTGGTGAAGGTTGTGGGTGGTTGAGGAACAGTCTTTGCTACAGTTGATGGGAGTTAGAAAAGCCTCCTAAAGGCTGACATTGGAGGCTGGATGAGATTGTTTTAGTAACTTTTTTTCCTTAAGTTCTCAGGATACCAAAACACTGTAAGCAACATTTTAAATTTTGATTAATTACCTCATCTACTGTTAATGTACTTCTTCCATGGTCTTTATTCTTTGTCTCTGACTGGTTATTTTTATAATTCAAGATTTAAGAAAAGATCTAGCACGTGCAGAATTTAGTGTACATGGAGTAGGGCACAGGCAGGGTCCCCAGCCTTGTACATTTATATGGGCTGTGGCCTGACCGAGTTCTCCAGTGGTCTTTGGCACTATTCACGTGGCACCCGAGCAGTAAATTGAGGCTGCTCATGATAAAATCTGCTAATGAAAAACATCTTGTAGACTTTTAGCATTCTTAGGATAAGAAAGAAGCTTGTAAGTAGTCGTGGTCATTGTAATCTTTCCCCAGATGAAGTAAATGAAACCCAGAAAAGGGAAATAACGTAGCCAGAATCACACAGGTTAACAAAAGGGCTGGGAGCAAAACAAACAAACAAACAAACAAAACAAAACAAAAAAACCCAGAATTCTTGGTTCCTAGTCCAGGCCTTTTCCCTTCCTGTGCCACCATTTCTGCATCCCCATCATCCTCCTAAAAACCATCCAGATTCAGGCCTCATTTCGGGTTTCTAGTCTATTTGATAACTTTGCCAAGAAAAAGGGGATGACCGTGTATACCACTATCCTCACGCTCTCTTGTGATTGTGACCCATGAGGGGGATGGTGACATAAAAATGAGGAAACAAGAGACTGGTGGTGCTGCTGATCCACAAGGAGACTGGGGCCAATAGAAGAAGGAAGGGTGGTCTAGGTTCCCCCATCTCTTTATCCGGGGTGGGGAAGAGGGGTGGGGAAGACATTGTAGTTGTCAATAGCCTGATGCATATAGGTGATGTGACAAAACCAAGGTTTAGATTCTTTTCCAACCTGAAAGAAATGTCCCTCCCTCATATGTATCCAATATTCTCTGCAGTTAAAAAAAAAAATGTATTTTGATTGTAGAGAAGTGGAGCCTTGTAAACACATGTTTCTTTCCTTGGGGACCTTATCTACCCTAGATAATTAACACATGGATTTCTGTGGTGTAAAGATAGGACGCAGTTATATAAATTTATGTCAAAAATGTCTTATAAAGACAGAGCACCAGCCTTGAATGACCAGAACCTCACTTATGTTACCAAAGAATTATGGAAAATCATAAGAGTCAATTATAAGCCTTAATTTGATATAATGGCTCCACCCTCGGGAAGCTTACAGCCTTACCAGAGAGGCACTAAACACAGAGGGAGAACTACCAAGTGTGTTTGATAAGACAGACCCAACATGTCCTAAATTCTCAGTCTGAAGGTGTGCCTGAGAGATTGAGGCCGAGTTTCCCTTACATTAAAGAATAGATTGGGTGTGGTGGCTCACGCCTGTAATTCCAGCACTTTGGGAGGCCCAGGTGGGTGGATCACGAGGTCAGAAGATCGAGACTATCCAGGCTAACACGGTGAAATCCCTTCTCTACTAAAAATACAAAAAAATTAGCTGGGCGTGGTGGCGGGCGCCCATAGTCCCAGCTACTCTGGAGGCTGAGGCAGGAGAATGGCGTGAACCCAGGAGGCGGAGCTTGCAGTGAGCCGAGATCACGCCACTGCACTCCAGCCTGGGGGACAGAGCAAGACTCTGCCTCAAAATAAATAAATAAATAAATAAATAAAAATAAAGTACACATTTAGATGGACTAAGAAGAGTTGTCTTAAGTTTCTTTCAAAACAACTTTGGTTTCTGTGGTGTAAAAGGATAATAACATAGATTTCTTAAATCCTTAGTTACCACTAGAGGTTGAGTAATCCACATGCGGGAGATGGGGAATGTGGGGGAATGGCGTCTGAGAGAAGACAGAGACTATGCGAAACTGTTAGTGTGTGTGAAGATTAGATGCTGTGGTGGGTTTGTTGCTATTCTTGTTAAGTTGGTCATGGCCGGGGAAGTGGAACATTCCTGCAAACGGGCTCAACATATGCAAATGTCTCAATATAGGAATGAAATCACTTTAGAACAACTTAAATAAATCAAATATACTTGGGGCTTTAAAAAATAAAAAGGAGAAATTCAAGTTAAGGCTACGATAATAGATATGAGTTGAAGTAGCAGCAATATCAACAACATTAAATTTTTATCTTTATACTAAAGGTGGTGAAATGCAAAGAAAGGACTTTAAAGGGGAGGGTGACACAGTTGTTTTTGCATTTGATCATTTGGCTACAAAGTCAGGGGTGGGTTGAACATCCAAGGCCACAAATGGACACTGGGGAATATTCAGAGGCTGTAAGCAATGCTCCTGATAAAAATAGGATGATGGCTTGGCTTGAGGAGATGGGAGAAATACAGAGTTAAAAATGGTTGTGTAGGATTAGAATATGATTGATGGAGCATAGAAGGTATGTAACAGAAGGTATCAGTGACAAACTACCAGACATTTAACACAGACAACTGAGCTAATTGTTGGGCCTTCTACCAAGAAAAGACATTTGCAGTCGCATAGCCCTCTCAGGCTTCCTGTTACCTTTAGCTCTTGCCTCTCTTGATTAGGGTCTGCTTGTAGTGTTCTGAGGTAATCTCACATAATATTCCTTGTACCACCTTCCTTTATCTGAAAGATAAATTTTGAGGAAGACTGAATATCTTCTACTTTGGTCTTCTAATATTTGAAATAAAAATTACCTCTTCTTTTTGCTGGAACAATTTGCTAAGTGATCAGATTATTGGCTTTATTATAATGACTTCAAATTTAACCCCAGAGGGGGACAATTCTCTCAAGTTCAGCAAAATTTGAGGGTATGGATTCAGTTTAAGACCAAAAATAAGGCCTGCTATTTTATTTTATTTTATTCCTTTGCTCCAAATCTAAATTTTGTATTCTGTTCAGGGGATGCTAAAGCCTACATATAGGTTTGATTATACCTACTCAATAAAATGTAAATGTAAACCACCTCATAAACTCCATTATCATTAGAACAGAAATTACGAGAGGAAGAGGAGGGGCTCTTGGCCTACCTCTACATAGTCTTGTATCTAACTAGTCCATGAGAGCAAAAACAAGCACAACGCTGACTCTTCTGACCAATCTTTGAGACAAACTGCAAAAGAGAGGAAGAGTCAACCTCTGACAACACGGTACAATGAATAACATGCTCTCACCAGTTATATAGACCCCTCCTCTCTGCTTTTTCACTTCCCCCAAGACAGGACAGGTTGGAGCAGGGTCATGCCAGGAATGAAGCCCCTCTGTAGCATGTCGTTGAGTGGCAGGAAGTGTTAGAGGAAATTTATGTTTTATACTTCAAGCCAGAAATGAGTAAGTGATAGTAGGAAGACTCATAATAACAGTCAATAGGTAGTTAGTATTTATTAAGTGACATGAACTGGTTTAAATGTTTACATGTGCTAGTTCATCGTTAAATTTCTCTACGAGATATGCTGTATTATTCACAGGATAGAGTTACAGAAACACAAGATTAATTAACTTGAGTAAAGAGTGGCAGGGCCAAAATTTAAATCCAGGTAATTTAATTCCAGAACTGGTTTGCTTAAGAGGATCCACTACACTAGTCTGGCGAATAGAACTCTTTTATTTGCACATTTGTTCATTCCTCAGTTGTTGGACGTTTGGGTTGTTTGCACCTTTTGACTATTATAGGTAATACTGCTAGGAAAATTCATTTTACAAGTTTTTGTGTGGACATATGTTTTTATTTCTCTTTGTATGTATCTGGGAATGGAAGGGATAGGTCGTAAGTCTGGTTCATTGGTGACATTTTGCAAAGAATCAGTTAGGGAGGAATCCTCCTTATGTTTTAGGAATAGTTTCAGTAGGATTAGCTCTTTGGTATTTATTAGCTCTTCTGTGGTATAAACACTTCTTTGTAAATCTGTTAGAATTTGGTTGTGAATCTATAGGGCTCAATAATCTAATCTTCCACCTTAATAAACTGGAAAAAGAAGAGCAAACTAAATGGAAATAACTTGTAGAAAGGAAATAATAAAGACTAGAGTGAAAATAATAGAGAGTAAAAACACATTAGAGTAAATCAGCAAAACCCAAAGTTCATTCTTGCAAAGATCAACAAATTTGAAAAACCTTTAGCTATATTGAATGACAAAAATTACAAGAAGAAATCACTAAAATCAGGAATGAAAGAGGCAACATTATTTCCAAACTTACAGAATTAAAGAAATTATAAGGGATACTATAAAATTATATCCAAATAAATTAGATAACATATGAAATGGCCAAATTTTTACAAAGATACTACTAAAACTGACTGAAGAAGAAATACAAAAATAAAAAGAAATACAAAATCTGAATAGATCTATAATAAGAGATTAAATGAGGAATTTTAAAAACTTTTATAAAGGAAAGCTCAGGCTTCTGTGATTTCACTGGTGAATTTTACTAAACATTTTAAAAAGAATTAATACCCTTCCATCAAAAACTAGAAGAGAAGCGAACAATTCCAAACTTATTACATAAGGCTAGTATTATTTTGACACCAAAATCAAGAAAAGACAACATAAGCGGACAAAACTACATATGAATGTCTCTCATGAATACAGACAAAAATACTCAAAAAAATATTAGCAAGCAGAATTCAGCAACATGTAAAAAAGATTATATATGAGGACAAAGTCAGATTAATCTCAAGAATATAAAATTTAGCTTTCAAAAAATCAGTGTTACATAATGCATTAAGAGAATAAAAGACAAAAACCTCAAAAAGTCACACGAATGCCTCAATAGATTAAAAAATTAACAAGGTCCAATACTTTTTATGATAAAAATACTCATCCAATGAGGAATAGAACGGAATCACTCCCCCACCAAATAAAAAGCTATTAGAATTAATGAATGAGTTAAGCAAGCTCGAAGGATATAAATAATATATGCGAATGAACAGACACTTCAAAATAAGATGTACATGCAGCCAACAATCATATGAAAAAAAGCTCAACATCACTGATCATTAGAGAAATACAAGCGAAAACCATAATGAAATGCCCCCTTACACCAATCAGAATGACTATTAACAAAAAGTCAAAAAAAAAAAAAAAAAAAAACAGATACTAATGAGGTTGTGGAGAAAAAAGAATATTAATACACTGTTGGTGTGAGTGTAAATTAGTTCAACCACTGTGGAACACTGTGGTGATTCCTCAAAAACCTAAAAACAGAAATACCATTCAACCCAGCAATCCCATTCTGGGTATACACGCAAAGGAATAGAAATCATTCCATTTTAAAGAGACATGCACACATATGTTCATTGCAGCACTATTCACAATAGCAAAGACATGGAATCAACTTAAAAGCCCATCAATAGTAGGCTGGATAAAGAAAATGTGGTACATATACACCATGAAATGCTACGCAGCCATAAAAAAAGAACAAGATCATGTCCATTGCAGGAACATGGATAGAGCTGAAGATCATTATCTTTAGTAAACTAACACAGGAACAGAAAACCAAATACTGCATGTTCTCACTTATAAGTGGAGCTAGATGATGAGAACACACGGGCACATAAGGGGCAACAACACACACTGGGGCTTATTAGAGGGTGGAGGCTGGGAAAAGGGAGAGGAGCAGAAAAAATAAATTATAGGTACCAGGCTTAAAACATGTGTGATATGGTTGGGTGCGGTGGCTCATGCCTGTAATCCCAGAACTTTGGAAGGCTGAGGTGGATGGATCACCTGAGGTCAGGAGTTCAGGACCAGCCTGGTTAACATGGTGAAACCCCATCTCTACTAAAAATACAAAAATTAGCCGGGCATGGTGATGCATGCCTGTAGTCCCAGGTACTCGGGAGGTGGAGGCAGGAGAATTGCTTGAACCCTGGAGGCGGAGGTTGTAGTGAGCTGAGATCACACCACTGCACTCCAGGCTGGGTGACAGAGCAAGACTCGGTTTCAAAATTAAAAAAAAAAAAAAACAAAAAACCCTGGATGATAAAATAATCTGTAAATCAAACCCTATGACACAATACCTGTATGACCAACCTGCACATGTACCCCTGAAGCTAAAATAAAAGTTAAATTAAATATATACCTACAAAAATAAATTGGAGTTCTATATGCTAGTACTGAATAATTTAAAAATGAAATTAAGACAACAATCTCCTTTACAATAGTTTCAAATAGAACAAAATTCTCGGGAATAAATTTATCAAAATAAGCACAAGACTTGTACACCGAATACTACAACATGTTAAAAGAAATTAAAGAAAATTTAAATAAATGAAAAAAAACTCATATTCAAGAACTGGAAGGCTTAATATTGTTAAGATGGTAATATTATTCAAATTGACCTACAGATTCAACACAATCTTTATAAAAAATTCAAGCAACTTTATTTCAGAAATTTGCAAGCTAATTCTAAAATCATATGGAAATACAAGGGACTCAGGATAGTCCAAACAATTTTGAAAAAGAAAAATAGTTTGGCGCACTTACACTTTCCAATTCAAAACTTACTACAAAGCTATAATTTTAAGACAGTGTGGTATTGACATAAGGACAGACATATAGAACAATGGAATAGGATTGAATAAAATTGTCTAAAAATAAAAATGGGATGGAATAGCATTGTCTAGAAGTAAACCTCTATATTTATGACTAGTTGATTTTTGACAAGGATAACACGACTACTAAGTGAGAAAAGAATAGTCTGTTTAGCAAATCATGTTTGAACAACTTCAGATTCACATGCAAAAGAATGAAGTTGGACACTTTCTTACACCAAACAAAACTCAAAGTGGAGCAAAAACCAAAATGTAAGACCTAAATGTAACTAATACCCTTCTATTTAGGTACATTGAGACCTATATGTAGACTTCAGCATCCTGTGAGCAGAACACACATTTTAGATATGGAGCAAAGAGACAAAATAAAATAGCAGGCCTTATTTTTGGTCTTAAATTTAATACATAACCTCCAATATTGTTAAACTTGGGAGAATTGTCCTCCTCTGGGCTTAAAGTCATTACAAAAAAGCCCATAGTTTGATCATTTACCAACTTGTCCCGGAAGGGAGACAATTTCTTTCAAACATTTGAATACCTAAATAGAAGATATCCAGTCTTCCTCAAAATTTCTCTTTCAAAAAAGTAAAGTGGTGCAAGGGACAGTATGTGGAGATTATTTCACAACCCTACAAGTAGTTGCTAATCAAGAGTGGCAGATCTAAAGGGAACAGGAACCCTAAGAAGGCTATGAAACTGCAAGTGTCCTTTCCCTGTTGAAAGCCCAACAATTAATTACTTTGTCCGTGTTAAAAATCTGGAGATTTAGGATCAGTCACTGTGGCTCACACCTATAATCCAAGCACTATGGGAGGCTGAGGTGGGAAGATTGCTTGACCCTGTGCATTTGAGAACAGCCTGGGCAACATGGCAAAACTCTGTCTCTACAAAAAGCACAAAAATTAGCTGGGTGTGCTGGTGTGCACCTGTAATCCCAGGTACTTTGGAGGCTGAGGTCGAGGCTGCAGTGAGTCATGATAACGCCACTACACTCCAGCTTGGGTGATAGAGTGAGACCCTGTCTCAAAACCTTCTGGTAGTTTGTCATTAATGCCTTCTGTTACCTACACTGTATGCTCAATCGCTCATTAAATGACGACCTTCTTTGCGTCTTTTGACAGTTTTTGATTTGAAGCTTATTTTATCTGATCTAAGTATAGGCAATCCTTTTCCTTTGACTACTATTTGCATGGAGTATTTCATCCCTTCACTTTCAGCCTATGTTTTTTCTTAAAGCTAAAGTGAGACTCTTATAGCATATAGTTAGATCTTGTTTCATTTAAATTCAGCCACTCTATGATTGAAGAATTTAATTCGTTTACATTTAAGGTTATTATTAATAGGTAAGTAGTTAGTAGTGCCATTTTGTTATTTTGGGGGGGTTGTTTTTGTAGATACTTGTTTATTTCTTCATCTCTTGTCTCCCTTTGCAGTTAGGTAATTTTATGAAGTACTAAGCTTTTAATTTTTTGTCATTCATGTATCTGCTGCAGTTCTACAGTTCTTATAGCTCTAGAGGCTGGGAAGTCTAAGGGCATGTATGATGTAAACCTCTGGTGAGGGTGATCCCATGGAGGAAGATGGAAGTGAGTGCACAAAGCAAAGAGAGAGAGATGGGGCCAAATTTATTCTTTTATCAGGAGTCCACTCCTGCCGTAGCTAACCCTCTCCCATGATAATGACATTTATCCGTTCACAAGGATGAAGGTCTCTGGATGTAATTACCTCTGGAAGGTCACACCTCTTAAAGCTGTTACAATGGCAATTAAGTTTTCACATGAGTTTTAGATGGGACAGTGAAACCGTAGCATTTCATCCATGACCCTCCAAAACTCATGTTCTTCTCACATACAAAATACAATAATTCTGTCTCAATAGCCTCAAAAGTTTTTACCCATTCTAGCATCAAGTCTAAAGTTCTAAGTCCAGAGTCATCAGAAGCAGATATGGATGAGATTCAAGGTATGACTTATCTGGAGGCAAATTTTTTTAGCTGTGAGCCCGTGAAATCAAAACAAGTGATTTGTTTCCAAAATATAATGGTGAGAAAGGTATAGAATAGACTGTCTCAGTTCAAAAGAGAGAGCCAGGCAAGAAAAAGGCATAACTGGTTTCAAGTGAGTCCAAAATCCAACAGAGAAAATAGAATTATGTTTTAAATCTGGAGAATAATTTCCTTTGACTCCATGTCCTGAATCCTGGGAGCGCTGATTGGGGCCCTCAGACATGACCCGACTCCCATATCTTTGCTGGACTCAGTCCGTGCTTCAGCTCTGTTAGGGTGGAGTTGCATGCTAGTGGCCCTATAGTTCTGAGATCTCAAAGGTAGCCCCACTCCCATGGCTCCACTAGGCATATCCCTAATTGGGACTCTCTGTGTTGGCTCTGACTCTGCATTCCCACTCAGCTTTGCCCTAATAGAGGCTCTTAGAAGTGGCTCCACTCCCATAACTATATGTGACATTCTTTGATCCTAGGTGGAGAAAGCCATGCCCCTACATCTCTTGCAGTCTGTGAGCCTGTACACATGGATTCCACCAAGGTTTACAGCTTGTGCCTTCCAGGCACAGGTATTCCAGGCATAGTGGCAGTGCAAGCTGAGATCCTAGGCTCAGGGTCTTGCAAAACTGCTGTGGCATATGGCACAGGTTCACTCACCCAGTTGTGGCTGGATGCAGGTTACCCACAAAGCTAAGGCCGTAACTCTAAAGCACACCTCAGTAACTCGAGCCCATGGAGCAGGGATGGAATTGAGACTGATTCTGGGGTCAGTGCACAACATCATCAAGGCTCCAGGGAAGGAGGGGTGCTTTGGAGGCTTGAGCCCTGGGGAGCAGATTACTGTTGAAATTTTTTGTTCCAGAGACAATAGGGCATAGCAGCAATTCCAACCCTGGGGGATGGAGTGCCACATAGTGGTAACTCTAGACCCTGGGATGGTAGGGCATGGCAATATCCCAGGCTGTGTAAGGCTGGATATAGCAGCAGCAAGGCCTCAGGAATGACTAGGCCTGTTTGTAGCTTTTTCCTTGGGTTTCTTGGAGCAGTGCAGAAATGACCCCCTGGGGAGTCAGGGTTTCTCAGAAGCTTGGACTCCAGGGGACTGGTCAGTTCCAGGGAGGTGAGGCACTGCAGCTATTTTACCTGGATGGTGGGGTGACATAGCTCAATCAAAGCTATGGGTGCGCAGAGAGTGGAGCACAGTTTCAACCTGAGTTTGGAGGGGCAAGGTGCACCAGCGACTAAGATGGGGGCATGGAGCAGTTCCACGGGAGCCTGACCTCAGCGGGTAGAGAGTAGATAGCAGCAGTTTGGCTCAGGTATGGCTTCCAGGTGTGCATAGTGTAGTGGTGGTTAAGCCTCAGAGATGGAGGGGTGCAATGGCTACTCACTCCTGAAGCAGAATGCACTCTAGCCAGTGATTCAGTTCCAATAAGGGGCATCACAGTAGCAGCTCAGGCCATGGGGGCCAGGGCACAGCGTCAGCTCCTCCTCTTGGGATAGAACAGACATGTGGACTTCAGGTAGCTCTCTCAGTTGAGCTCAGAGCCTGTGAAGACTCTATGTGTCTCCAGTAGTAAGATTGCAGGTATCTATGGTGGTGATGGGAGCTGCTGAGATCCTGTCACTAACCTTTTCCCTGTAGGAAGAAGGCCCTCCTGACTCAGAGCTGGTTCTAACTGGGGGAAGGGGTGATGGAAGAAAGGTGTTTTCTCTCCTTCTTCATGCAGCCATTCTGGGTTTCTGTGCTCTACGAGATTTCTGCTACTCCTTTGCTGTTTTCTGGAGCTCTTCTTTAGTTATTTTGGTTGGAATGTAGTTGTTTATTCATTTTTGGTGTGTGTGTGTGTGTGTGTGTGTGTGTTTGATGGAGATGAGGTTAGTAACTTCTAATTGGCCATCTTGCTGACATTCTCTAGAATTCTAATAAGACATATTATAGACCTTTTAATTCTAAACTTCTAATCTTTTAACCTTTCATCTATTGTGAGCATTTTCTTGTTTTTCTGTAGAATTCTTGGTGATTTCTTCAATTTTTTTTCCAGTTGACTAATTCTATTTTCAGCTATTCCTTGTTACTTAACACATTGGCAAAATTTTTTTCTGTCAACATTATTTTATATTTGAAATTTGTTTGAGATCATGTTGCAAACATATTGTGTTACTTTTTGCACTTTAACTTTTCATTTTTGTGATTTCATTTTCAATTGAATAAATTATCCATACTTTTTACATATTCTATATGTGATATATATCCAGATGCTCCTAATCTGTGGGACTTCTTGGAGGCTTGTATCAAGCATATCTACTTCCTTCTTTATGGACTCCAATGTAAGACTTATTCAGAGACTAATTGCTTTCTAAGCATGTCTTTCTGATGGGATTTCTCCTTTACTACAGGCTTTGATAGTTCTCAGAACCATAATTCTCCAGGGAAGTGATAGGTATCAGCTGATGCATTCAATTTCCAGGATTATGATCAATAATTTATGCTGTACACCTCAAGGAGACTTTTATCTTGGATAAGTATAATCTGAAATCTGTGGCCATGGTGTCCTGTTTCTTTGATACTTTTTCTACCTATTTCCCCCAATTTATCCTTATGCAATCTTTGTTTTTAACACTCATTTCACCTGATTCATAGAGATTTTAGTTGTTTCCCACTTTCATAACAAGATGGAGTTCTAATTCTGTTTGTCCAAATTGTTTTTGGAACTTTTCTAGATGAGATAAGAATAAGAACATTGACTTTTTGGTTGCGTTCTTACATTTAAGTCCTTATCTTAATTACTTCAATCACATTTACATTATGTATTTCTTATTAATTATTAATTATATTTGCCTTTCTTTTAAAAATAACTTCTTATTTTATAATTTGTAATTTTGTACTTTTTATTTTACTGCTTTTCATAATTTTGAATGTATACATTACTAAAATTAATGCTCTAAATGATTAATCTTTTATTTTCATTTTAACTTTTCCCCTCTAGCTTTCTCTGAAATTCATCCTCCTTCTTCCAACTCTAATCAATTTTATTGCTAGATAGCTAATAATGTATTTTCACTGATCTATCAAAGATAAATATAGGATGACAATTATTTCCACAGAAATATGAATTTTTTCTGAACATAGCAAATTTGGACTACAATAACTTTTTTTCATTTATGTTACCAATAAAAGGGCACACATCTCCAAACCTGAGACTTTTTAGCATATATGCTCTATTGAAATCAACTATGACTTGAAGGATATTAGCAAGCTTCACTTCCCTAAAATTTTATGGAAGTGGGCCATGAAACATCTGAGTATGAATTCAAATACATAGATAAAAATTTCCATGTGGCTTTAGCCTGTCTCCACATTACTTGGTTGGAGTCATTATACTGAGGAGAGACAGAGGCATAAAAGTGATATCTTTGTGCTTGGAATCTCAAAAAGTGGCTTTATGTATCCTTGCTATGCACCAGCAAGTTAGAATTTAAAGCACTGTAATAGGAAAAGAGATTTAAATTTGTGGTGCCAAGAATATGACTCAGAGCCATAAGTTTCATTCCCAAAGTTCAGAGCTTATGGGACAAAATACAAGGTTACATGGGAAGATTTTCAGCCCTGAGAATTTAGCTGTGCTTTGGTTATAAAAGGAGGAACTATACAATACTGTACAATAAATTGGAAGGCAGATGAGTTTGTGTAGCTTATTACTATTATAAAAGTAATCCTTCACGGGGAAGTGGCTGTAATCAAGGGACTAGGCATTAAAAGGGATAGAAATAAAATCTGAGCAGACTTGGGATTTGAAGTTGAAGAAATTTCTCTAATTTACCTCACTTCTGTCAACATGTCCTCTCTCCTAGCATATTATTGATATCATATAACATTTAAGTCTCTCTCTCTCTCTCTCTCTCCACCCCCGCTTAATGTGTTGCCTCTTCCACTTCACTAGCTCTAACAACTGTTATAATATTGGAGGGGAATGTAGACCAGGTTTTGTCCTTAGGAAGGAATCTGCCCCAAAGTATCAAGACTTTCTTTTGTCATATCCAGGACCTCATCCTAAATTACATTTCTTATTGCAGCACCTTTTCTGCTTCCATGACAACCACGCAAGGGATGGAACAGGCCACTCCAGGGACTGGCCCCGGTGTGCCCCAGCTGGGAAACATGGATGTCATACATTCATATCTGTGTAAAGGATTGCAAGAGAAGTTCTTGAAGGGGAAACCCAAAGTCCTTGGGGTAAGTCAATTGCAAATCTGGGAGAAGACCAACTGTGTTGTAAACTCATGTTTGATCAGAGCTAATGCCCAATACACTGTCCCACTAGCCTCATAATACATCAACCAGCCCTAGCAACATCAGTATTTAATTTCAGGCCCTTTCTTTGAAAAAATATGTAATATTCTATCACGTCATCCTTCCAAATTAGTTATATTTAAAATATACTGACTTCAGATCTATTCTAGGGTTGTGGATCAGCCATGATAATTATATTTAACTTCAGTATGGAAGAACAGCAAAAGAAAAGGGCCACCTGTCCACTAGCTGACGCCCCCTCCACAGGCCTTCCTGACAGCTGATAGATGTGTATTGAGACTCTTTCTTTCTGGTAGCTTTTCTTAGCCTACTGCTCAGAGGATGAAAAATCTGCTATTCTCTGAGCATTTCCATCTGGAGTCTCAGGCGAACGTGTCTAAAAACAATGTAAAATTAAAAGAGTGACAGGTTAGGGCAGGTGAAAGAACATTGAAAATAGGTATCACTAGCCCAAGCTTCAAACCAGAGAAAATGTCATTGTGGACTCTTTGGATTCCTTCTCTTTTTTTGCATTATTCATTTTTTTTGGAGAGAAATATAGTTACTTCTCATAAAATATGTTATTTATGTTGACACATACTAGGTTCAATTTTTTAATGTATGGATAATTATTTTAAAATCTACTGTATGTTTTAGAGCAGTTTTAGGCTTAAAGAACAATTGAGAGCAAAGTACAGGTATATCCCATATGCCCCTTGCCCCGACACATGCATAGCTTTTTAATTATCAACTTCCCCCACCAGAGTGGGACATTTGTTCCAGTTGATGAACCTATGTTGACACATCATTACTCAAAGTACACAAATCACAATGGGGTTCATTCTCCGTGTTGTGTGTTCTATGGGCTTTAACAAAGGTATAGTGATATGAATCTACCTTTATGGTATCATATAGTATCCCACCAATCCCTGGCAATCACTAATCTCCTATTGTCTTCATAGTTTGCCTTTTCCAGAAAGTCATGCAGTTAACATTATAAATTAGGTAGTTTTTATAGATTGCCTTCCTTCACCTAATAACATGCATTTAAATTTCCTCCATGTTTTCTTATGGCTTAATAGCTCATTTATTTTTAGTACTGAATAATATTTCATTGTCTAGAGGTACCACAGTTTATGCATTCACCTACAGAAGGACATCTTGATGGCTGCCAAACTTTGGCAATTAGGAGTAACGTTGCTATAAATATCTGTGTGCAGGTTATGTGTGGACATAAGTTTTCAACTCATTTGGTTAAGTATGATTACTGTATTGTATGGTAAGAGTGTGTTTAGTTTTGTAAGAAACTGCCAAACTGTCTGTTTGACAAGAAACTGTCTATTGGTAAGAAACAAACTGTCTGTTTGTAAGAAACTGCCAAACTGTCTGCAAACTGTTACTTTGCAATTTTGAAGATTTCAATCAGCAATGAATGAAAGTTCCTGCTGTTCTACATAGTTGCCAGCATTTGGCGTCCTCAGTGTTCTGGATTTTTACCATTCTAATAGGTGTGTAGTCCAATCTCATTACCACTTTAATTTTCATTTCCCTGGTGACATAAGATGTGGAGCATCTTTTTATATGTTTATTTACCATCTCTATATCTTCTTTCTTGAGATGTCTTATTAAAGTTTTTGGCACATTTTTTTAACTGGGATGTTAGTACTCTTAATGTTAAGTTTGAAGTTCGTTGTATATTTTGCATAACAATCCTTTGTCAGATATGTTTTTTGCAAATATCTTCTGTCAGTCTGTGGTTTATCTTTTCATCTCCTGACAGTGTCTTCTGCAGAGCAGAATTTTTTAATTTTAATAAAATTAAGATGATTAATTCTGTATTTCATGGGTTGTGCCTTTGGTGTTGTATTGACAAACTCATCACCAAAACCAAGGCCATCTAGATTTTGGCCTATGTCATCTGTTAAGAGTTTCAGAGTTTTGAGTTTAACATTTGGGTCTGTGATTTATTTTGAGTTAATTTTTGTGAAGGATACAAGGTATGTGTGTAAGTTCAATTTTTGCCTATGGAGGTCCGGTTTTTTAAGTAGTAGTTTCTTTTTTTTTTTTTTGGAAAGACTATTCTTCTAGTTGTATTACCTTAGCTCTTTATCAGAGATCACTTGACTATACTTCTGTGTCTATTTCTAGGCTTTCTATTCTTTTCCCGTGATCTATTTGTCTATTTCTTTGCCAATACCACACAGTCCTGATTACTATCACTTTATAGTTTGTCCTAAAGTTGAGTAGTGTTATTCCTACAACTCCTTCTTCTTCGAGATTGTTTTTGTTATTCTAAGTCTTTTGCCTCTGCCTATAAACTTTAGAGTCAGTTTATCAATATACACAAATAATTTGCTAATATTTTGAGGGAGATTGCATTAAATCTACAGATTAAATTGGGAAGAATTGACATCTTGGCAATGTTGAGTCTTCCTATCCATGGACATGGAATATCTCTCCATTTATTTAGTTATTTGATTTTTTTTAAGTTTTTCTTATAGATTTTGTACATAGTTTGTTAGATTTATGCCTAACAAACACCAAATACCAATACCTAAATATTTAATTTTTAGGGGTGCTTATTTAAATAGTATTGCATTTTTAATTTCAAATTTTACTTATTTACTCTAAGTACATAAGAAAGTAATTGACTCTTGTGTATTAAGCTTGTATCCTACAACCTTAATATAATCATTTGTTAATTCCAGGAGTTTTTGGTTGATTCTTTCAGATATCCTACACAGACAATCATGTCGCCTGTGAATAAAAGCTGTTTCATTTTTTTCCTTACCAATTGTATACCTTTATTTCCTTTTCTTGTCTTACCGTTTCAGCTATGACTTCCAGTAAATGGTGAAAGGAATAGTGACAGGCTCATCCCTGCCTTGTTCCTGATCTTAGTGAGAAAGCTTTGAATTTCTCCATTAAGTATGAAGTTAGCTGTAGTTTTTTTAATAAATATTCTTTATCAACCTAAAGAAGTTCTCCTCTATTAATAGTTTTTCAAAAGTTTTTATAATGAACAGGCATTGGATTTTGTTCAATATTTTTCCTGCATCTGTTGATATAATCATGTGATTTTTCTTCCTTTTAGCCTGTTGATGTCATTAGTTACATCCATTGATTTTTGAATGCCTAGTCAGCCTTGCATATCTGGGATAAATCCCATATGGTCACGGTATATAATTCTTTTGATACACTGTTAGATTTAGTTTGCCTATGTTTTGTTGGGAATTTTTGCATCTTTGTTCACCAGAGATGTTGGTCTGCAGTTTTCTTTTCTTGTAATGTTTTTGACTTTTTTGTTTTTTTGGTAGATAATAGTGCTAGCTCCATAGAATGAGTTAGGGAGTATTTCCTCTTTTTCTATTTTCTATAAAGAATTGGTATAATTTCATTTTTAAGTGTTTAGTAGAATTCCAAACCTTTCCAGGCCTGGTGCTTTCTGTTTTGAAAATTAATAAATTATTTATTTAATTTATTTAATAATTGTGGGCTTATTCAGAGTGCCTATTTCTTCTTGTGTGAGTTTTGACAAATTGTCTTTCAGGAGCAATTCATTGTCTCAAGGTTATCAAATTGTGGGCATTGAATTGTTCGTAGCATTATTTTATTATCCTCTTAATTTCTATGGGAACTGTAGTGATATTCCCTCTTTCATTTATGAGTAATTTTTGTCCTCTCTTTCTCTTAGACTGGCTAGAGGCTTATTGATTTTATTTATGTATTTTTCTTTTTTTTAAAAAAAGCATTGAATTTCATTGAGTTTGTCTATTAATTTTGTTTTTAATTTTATGGTTTCTGCTCTAATTTTTATTACTGTGTTTTCTTCTGCTTACTTGGAGTTTAATTTGCTTTTCTTTTTCTAGTTTCTTAAGGTTGACTCTCAGATTATTGATTTTAGATCATTATTTCCTAATATATTCATTCAATGTTATAAATTTTTTTCTAAGCACTGCTTTCATTACATCCCATAAATTTTGATAAGTTGTTTTAATTGTTTGACCCATTTTTAATGCCATGAGATAATTGTACTCCAGCTCTCCTATTTTAAGAACTCTGTTTACTCATGTTCATGTCCTCAGGCCTCAGACGTCAAGAAAATATCAGATTTGCTCTTCTTTTTTTCTTCCCTTGTATACACTCCTTTTACTTCCCCTTGCTACAATAATTGCTTTCCAATTCCTTGGCCACTTTTCTCTGAATGTGTGACAAAAGAGAGAAACAATTGTGGTAGAAGTAGCATCCTAGGTATCAGAAAAGCACCTCTGGGCTATTCTGGGATACTCCTTTTAACCGTGAAATGATTGACAGTGGTAAAGATCCTGAGAGATAATATTGGTAAGATAATATTCATGGTTCTTTATGTGAAAAAAAAGAGTGACAACAGAATATCAAGGTCATATGACTATATCAAATGAAAATGAATAAGGATAGCTTAGTGATTGGAAAGGGGGTGGCATAAGCACCATTTTTGTGGTGGATAATCAGTTTTTGCTTTCTTCATCATTTCTAGGTTGTGCAGATTCTGATTGCCTTGATGAGCCTTAGCATGAGAAAAATAATGATGTGTGTTGCATTTAGTTCTTATGAAGAACGTCCCATTTTTGTGTATGCTGGGTACACAATTTGGCGATCAGTGATGGTGAGCTGGGTATTTTTTGATATCATTGGAGATAACATAATAGAGGTGTAAATACCCTGATCTTTGCAATTTTTATTCTAACTCTATCTTGTAATTCTGTAAATTTGAGAATGGTATCTAACCTTTTTAAACTCAATTTTCTCATATTTAAAATAGTAATAATAATATAAAACTTAAAGCTAGGCAGATTAAATACTTTATATAAGTCAGTTAGGATATATTACAGCAACACATTGCCAAAGACCCAAACTGGAATGACTTAAGCAATGAAAGCACTGATTGTTTCACAACAAGATTAGGGGCTTATCATTTCCAGAATTGCTTAATTTGGTGGTGTAAGGATTTCATCAAGGACTGCTAGCAGACTATATCAGAGGGGAGATGGTAGACACATCTCATTTTTGATAAATATTTTATATACATAGGCCCAAATCAACTATCAGTGAGGGTAACGGACTCACCATTACTGGCTTAGACTAATTAAGATTTACCTCTGTAGCTGGGAGGAGTCTACACTACCTTTTAGCTCAGGAAAAACTGAAGAAAATGATGGTTTAGTTAGCAAGGAAAAAGGGAGATGTGGCTGGTACACAGGCAGTTTCTAATATAGAGTCTATTGACTATCAAATCTCAGGAAATTGTTACCTTAGAAAATTAAATTGTTACTTGATACATTTTGTTTCATAAGTTTAATAACAGTAACTATGATTAATATTAAATTAAAATTAGAATTGGAATTTAAGTTTAAAAACCTTCTCCCAAGAGAAAACACAAGAGAGTTTTGATGCAAATTGAAAGTAAAATTGAGAATAAAATACCAAGTTTTATCTATTGACAAAAGAAAAATAAAATTTATGAGGCAGGTTTATGTTAGAATCAGGGAATCTATTCTAGTAATAGAGGGTTTCCATTTATTTCTAAAACTGAGAATGAGATAGTTTAGAGTTTTATAATAGAGCTTAATTTTTGCTCCCCTTCACTCGTGTACAGCCGAAGTGCAAGATTTGAAGGAGAGTGTATTAGTCAGGGTTCTCTAGAAGGACATAACTAATAGGATAGATGTATATATATATAAAGGGAAGTTTACTAGGGAGTATTGACTCACACAATCACAAGGTGAGGTCCCACAATAGGCCATCTGCAAGCTGAGGGGCAAGGAAGCCAGTCTGAGTCCCAAAGCTGAAGAACTTAAAATCTGATGTTCGAGGGTAGGAAACATGCAGCACGGGAGAAAGGTGTAGGCCAGAAGACTAAACCAGTCAAGTGTTTCTATGTTCTTCTGCCTACTTTTATTCTGGCCACTCTGGCAGCTGAGTAGATTGTGCCCTCCCAGATTGAAGGTGGGTCTGCCTTTCCCAGTCCACTGACTCAAATGTTAATCTCCCTTGGCAACCCCTTCATAGTCACACCCAGGAATGATACTTTGCATCCTTCAATCCAATCAAGTTAACATTCAATATTAACCATCAAGAGTCCACCCCTTGTCAACCTGAACCCATACACATCTCCTGAAATCATACATAATTTTCAAATAAAGAAAATAAAGACAAAAGGCCAAAATTATGCCTTACACAATGCAGCTATTTTTTGTACAACCCCAAACGCACCAATCCCCAATCCAATTGCTATTACATAAAGTTAACAACACTTAAATGCTGATATGAAGTTAATAAATCTTATGTCACATGATAAAGAAAAAAGAAAGAAAATAAAATGAAGATATTTTCTTAGTACAAATGTGTACATGCATAAACATGTTCTTAACAGAAGGAGGAAATACTCATAACAATTGTGGTCTTCATTTCTGCAACTGATCACATGGTTGTAGCTGGTATTGATGACAGCCTTCTTCTACCACCCATTCTGTATTCCCTTTGCCTTCAGTAAGCACCTCAGCAGGTTGTGTTTTTTTTCCTGGTGGAGTGACCAAAACCTTCATTCCAGAAGGTCTAGTCTGGGCCATTTGTAGTCCTGCCCAGATTTGGTTGTTGTAGTTTCCCATTGACCTTAATCATAGGGCATGGTAATACTAAGAGACACCCTAAGGGATCTCCTGTATTCCACACATACTTCCTTACCTCTATTGTGGAGTAGTAGACTAATTTTATCTTGATAGTCCAGGTCAGTCACCCTAACCAACACTGTAACTCCCTTCTTAGCTGGTTGACTTAGAGGTAAGAGGAGCCCAAAGTGGCCAGGTGGCAATCTTAACTTCCAGCTTAATGAAATCATTGTTGTGTCTCCTGGTGGCAACGTTCCTTCCTCTGGAACTAAGACCTCTAGGCCAGCAGAACATAGTGTTGTGGAAACAGGAAGGAAAAATTTTGCTAGTAGATCACTAGGGGTGATGGTAAGTGGTGCCACTTCCACTTATGCCCTTTGATTTCTGGACCCACAAATCTTGGCTATAGGAGAAACAGTACCTTATATTAGACCCTGATTCAGAGCATGCACAGCCTTCTGGAGAACATTGTCCCAGCCCTGAAAAGTATTGTCACCTAGTTGGTGTTGTAATTGTGACTTCAAAAGGACATTCCACCATTCTATCAATCCAGCTGCTTCAGGATGATGGGAAACATGGTAAGACCAGTGAATTCCATGAGAATGAGCCCACTGCCGCATTTCTTTAGCCAACAAGTGAGTGCCTTGGTCAGAGGCAATGCTATGTGGTGGATATCCATGATGGTGGATAAGGCATTCCATGAGTCCTTGGATGGTAGTCTTGCCAGAATCATTGCATGCAGGATAGGCAAACCCATATCAAAAGTAAGTGCTATTCTGGTGAGGAAAAACCGCTGCCCTTTCCATGACGGAAGACATCCAATATAATCAACCTGCCACCAAGTAGCTGGCTGATCACTCTGAGGAATGGTGCCATATTGAGGGCTCAGTGCTGGTCTTTGCTGCTGGCAAATTAGGCACTCAGCAGTGGCCATAGCCAGGTCAGTGAATGGAAGTCCATGTTGCTGAGGCCATGCATATCCTCCGTCCCTGCCACCATGGCCACTTTGTTCATGGACTCATTGGGCAATGACAGGGGTGGCTGGAGAAAGAGGCTGACTGGTGTCCACAGAACGAGTCATCCTGTTCACTTGATTATTAAAATCCTCCTCTGCTGAGGTCACCCTTTGGTAAGCACTCACATGAAATACAAATATCTTCACAGTTTTTGACCACTCGGAGAGGTCCATTCACATACCTCTTCCCAAAATTTATTTGTCACCAATTTTCCTATTATGCTTCTTCCAAGTCCCTGACCACCCAGCCAAACCATTGGCTATAGCCCATGAATCAGTATATAATTGCACATCTGGCCATTTCTCCTTCCAAGCAAAGTGCACAATGAGGTGCACTGCTCGACATTCTGCCCACTGGGAAGATTTTCCTTCACCGCTGTCCTTCAGGGATGTACTAGGAAGGGGCTGTAGTGCTGCAGCTGTCCACTTTGAGGTGGTGTCTCCATATCGTGCAAAGCCATCTGTAAACAGGGCCCTTGTCTTCTCTTCCTCTGTTAATTGATCATGGGGAACTCCCCATGAGACCATCGGTGCAGGCTGGGGGAGAGAAGGCAGTGTGGCAGGAATGCGGATCATGAGCATTTGAGCCACTTCCTCATATGACTTACTTGTGCCCTCAGGAGTTGCTCAAGCCTGATCATGTATATGCCACTTCCATTTGATGATGGAATGCTGCTGTGCATGCCCCACTTTATGGCTAAACAAGTCAGAAAGCACTCAGTTCATGATAGGTAGTTCAGGTTGCATGGTGACTTGAAGACCCATAGCCAACCGTCCAGTTTCTACCAAAGTCCAGTAACAGGGCAAGAGCTCTTTCTAAAAAGGAAAGTAGTTATCTACAGAAGATGGCAGGGCCTTCCTCCAAAATCCTAGCGGCCTCTGCTGTGATTCATCTATGGGGGACTTCCAAAGGCTCTTAACAGCATCCCTCTCTGCCACTGACACCTTACGCACCATTAGATCTGCTTGGTTCTATGGCCCAAGTGACAGAGCAACTTGCATAACAGCTTGGACCTGTTGCAGAGCCTTCCTCTGTCCTGGACCCCACTCAAAACTGGAAGCCTTTCAGGTCTCTTGATTAATGGGCCAAGTAACACAACCAGGTAAGGAATGTGTGGCCTCCAAAATCCAAATAAGCCCACTAGGCATTGTGACTCTTTCTTGGTTGTAGGGGGTGGGGGCAAATACAGCAACTTTTCCTTCACCTTAGAAGGAATATCTTGACAGGCCCCACACCACTGAACCCCTAGAAATTTTACTGAGGTAGAAGGTCCCTGAATTTTAGTCATATTTAATTCCCATCCTCTGGCATGCAAATGTCTTACCAATAAGTCCAGTGTGCTTGCTACTTCTTGCTCCCTGGATCCCATCAGTATAATGGCATCAATATAATGGACCAGTGTGATATTCTGTGGAAGGGAAAAGTGATCAAGATCTCCCTGAACAAGGTCATGACACAAAGCCAGAGGAGAGTTGATATACCCCTGAGGTAGGACAGTAAAGGTACATTGCTGTTCTCACCAGCTGAAGGTAAATTGCTTCTGGTGGGCCTTACAGACAGGAATGGAGAAAAAGGCATTTGCCAAATCAATGGCTGCTTACCAGGTACCAGAAGATGGGTTAATTTGCTCAAGCAATGTAACCACATCTGGTACAGCAGCTGCAATTGGAGTCACTACTTGGTTAAGCTCATGATAATCCACTGTCATTCTCCAAGATCCATCTGTCCTCTGCACTGGCCAAATGGGAGAGTTGAATGGGGATGTGGTGGGAATCATCACCCTTGCATCTTTTAAGTCCTTGATAGTGGCACTAATGTCTGCAATCCCTTCAGGGATGGGATATTGTTTTTGATTTACTGCTTTTCTAGGTAGAGGCAGCTCTAATGGCTTCCATTTGGCCTTTTCCACCATAGTAGTCTTCACTCTGAGTCAGGGGGCCAGTGTGGGAGTCCTGACAGCTGCTAAGCATGTCTATGCCAATTATGCCTTCTGGCACTGGGGAAATGAATGCAGGATGAGTGTGGAGACCCACTGGAGCCACTGTAAGTTGAACCTGAGCTAAAACTCCATTAATTACATGACCTCCATAAGCCCCTACTATAAATGGAGGATCACAATGATGTTTTGGGTCCCCTAGAATCAATGTCAGCTCAGAGTCTGTCCAGTAGTTCCCAAAAGGTCTGATCATTTTTTCTTTCTTTCCCCAATCCAGTTACCCGGTAAAAGGCCAGAGGTCTCCTTGAGGAAGGATGGGAGAAAGATTAACAGCATAAATTGTCAGTAGGGTAGTGGGAATCCTTCTTTAAGAAGACCTGGACTCCTTTTCATTCAAGGGGTTCTGGGCCTGTAAAATGGCACAAGTCTGGAAATTGATAGTGGGGCTGTGATTCTCTGTTTTTATAATTCAAATTAGTGTTTTGTCCACTCCACCTGGAAGTTTTCTGCTTATGTAAATTAAGTAAGAATTTGGTAAGCTTCCTATCAATTTCACTTCTAGGAACACTGTAATTAATTAGCCAATGCCAGAGCTCTACACAAGTCAGACTATTCTGATTGCTGCTTTGCCTCTTCTGTCCATTATGGTAGCTATGCCCACCTTTCCTTTGATGGCTGAGTGCTGCCATTTGGCCCCTGCCATCTCTGGATCAAATTATGTTTATTGCATTTAAATTTTGTAGTTGAGTGACTGTAGTTCCTACTGTAAGATCTGGCATACAGAGAAGGGCAATCACAGAGCTCTTCAAGGATGCAAGTGCTGCCCTCTCAAATCTATTTCACAAAGTATTGGTCAAGGGTATATCTTCTTGAACCCTCCCAGCTGGGATGAATAGGCTTAAAATGACTAATCCACTCCTTCATCGCAATCTGCCTAAGCCTTTGGATCCCTTCCTCTACATTAAACCAAGGAGATCAGGCATTTTCAGCTCACTCACACTGGGCCATCTTTTAATCCATATTTCAGCTAACCAAGCAAATAAACTAGAACTTTTTTAACTCCACAAGCTGCAACATTAAATGCAGAATCCCTGCTTAGAGGGCTCAAATCAATAAATTCAGCCTGATCCAACTCTATGTTCTTCCACCATTATCCCACACCCTTAATATTCATTCCCATGCCTGTTTTCCAGATTTCTGCTTATATAAATTAGAAAACTCAAGCAGTTCTTTTCAAGTATAGCACACCTTCTTGTGGATCACATTCTGAACCTCACCTCCTGAGGCCTGCTGGGACTTTAGTCTAGTTATAGGTCTAGAAGCAAACAGGGGCCTTGGGGGTGGGTCCTAAGGAGAATCAACATTGTCTTGCTTGGCAACTGCCTGAGGAGAGTCCATCACTATCGGGGAACCTTCACTGATAGTCACATATGTTCTTTTCTGTTTTCCCTAAGCATTGGCGGGCTTGAGAAATAAAGGGACAGAGTACAAAAGAGAGAAATTTTAAAGCTGGGAGTCTGGGGGAGACATCACATGTTGGTAGGTTCAGTGATGCCCCACAAGCCGCAAAAACCAGTAAGTTTTTATTAGGGAGTTTCAAAAGGGAAGGGAGTATGTGAATAGATGTGGGTCACAGACATCAAGTACTTTACAAGGTAATAGAATATCACAAGGCAAGTGGAGGCAGGGCGAGATCACAGGACCACAGGACCAGGGTGAAATTAAAATTGCTAATGAAGTTTTGGGCACCATGGTCATTGATAACATCTTGTCAGGAGACAGGGTTTTGAGAGCAACTGGTCTGACCAAAAATTTATTAGGCGGGAATTTCCTCTTCCTAATAAGCCTGGGAGTGCTATGGGAGACTGGGGTCTATTTCACCCCTACAGCTTCGACCATAAGAGGCAGGCACAGCTGGGGGCCGTTTATAGGCCTATACCCCCAGGCACATATTCTCTTTCCCAGGTATGTTCCTTGCTGAGAAAAAGAATTCAGCGATATTTCTCCCATTTGCTTTTGAAAGAAGAGAAATATGGCTCTGTTCCACCCAGCTCACCGGCAGTCAGAGTTTAAGGTTATTTCTCTTATTCCCCCAAACAATTGCTGCTATCCTGTTCTTTTTTCAAGGTACCCAGATTTCATATTGTTTAAACACACATGCTGTACAATTTGTGCTGTTAATGCAATTATTACAGGATCCTGAGGCAACATACATCTTCCTCAGATGACAGGATTAAGAGATGAAAGTAAAGATGGGCATAGGAAATTACAAGGGTATTGATTGGGGAAGTGATAAGTGTCCATGAAATCTTCACAATTTATGTTTAGAGATTGCAGTAAAGACAGGCATAAGAAATTATAAAAGTATTAATTTGAGGAACTAATAAATGTCCATGAAATCTTCGCAATCCATGTTCTTCTGCCATGGCTTCAGCCTGTCCCTCCGTTTGGGGTCCCTGACTTCCTGCAACACATCACTGTTGCATTAGGCAGCACAGGGTTTATCTCCTTAGACAAAGGTGAAAAGGCTGATGGCAATGTGGGTTAAGGAGGGCATGTTGCCACTACTGGTGATGGGGAAGCTGTTTTTTCTGGCAAAAAAAAAGGCTCCTGAGAGTTTACAAGCTCAGTTTCCCCAGCTTCATCAAGGTCCTACTGCACATCCCCATTCCAAGTTGCAGGGCCCCATTCTTTTTCAATCAATGCTCTCGCTTTAACAGTAGACACCTGGCGACTCTATGCGTGCACCTTTTGTTGCACGTCAGCAAATTGCATGATAAAAGCTTGTGTCTAATTGTCCACAGTTTCAGCTCTTTCTCTACAGAAGATAAGACTCTCACTCAGGGCAATCTTAGAAGATTTGAGGCTCAGTGTCTGCTTCTGAAGCTTAGAGTTAGAATCCCTGAGTTCATAATTTTCTTTCATCACTTTGTCCAGTGAACTTAGGAGCAAAACCAACAAAAGAATTCCATCCTTAATATTCTGTTTTTCTAGATCCACTCCTGGTACCAAAATCTGTATTAGTCAGGGTTCTCTAGAGGGATAGAACTAATAGGATAGTCAGGGTTCTCTAGAGGGATAGAACTAATAGGATAGACGTATATATAAAGGGTAGTTTATTAAGACCAGAAGACTAAATGAGTCTAGTCTTTCCATGTTTTTCTTCCTCCTTTTATTCTGGCTATGCTGGCAGCTGATTGATTGAGGATGGGTCTCCCTTTCCTAGTCCACCAACTCAAATGTTAATCTCCTTTGTCAACACCCTCACAGACACACCCAGGAACAATACTTTGCATCCTCCAATTCAATCAAGTTGACACTCAATATTAACCATAACAGACAGCAAATGCTGTTCTATCTCTGGAAAGTTGCACTATGTATATATATATATATATCTCCAATATATTGTCTCTCAAAAATTGTAATCAGGCTACTGATAGAATTACTGACATAATAATGGATACTTTATCAAGGTAGTCAATGAGGGACTCTTTATGAAGATATAGAGAATTATTGAGAACAAGTATGAAGTAGGATCACTCAAAAAAAAACTCTGCAGCTTGGGATTCAGCCCATAACAGTCACATAAAGTATTGGTGTGGCATAATGTTTATTGACGGATTGATTAAAATGTAGATTCTGGCTGAGCGCCGTGGCTCACGCCTATAATCCTGGGACTTTGGGAGGCCGAGGTGAGTGGATCATTTGAAGTCAGGAGTTTGAAACCAGCCTGGCCAACATGGTGAAACCCCTTCTCTACTAAAAATACAAAAAAATTAAACGGATGTGGTGATGGGCACCTGTAATCCCAGCTACTCAGGAGGCTGAGGCAGGAGAATTGCTTGAATCCTGGAGGCGGAGGTTGCAGTGAGCTGAGATTGTGCCACTGCACTTCAGCCTGGTGACAGAGCAAGACTCCATCTCAAAAAGGAAAAAAAAAATAAGTAGATTCCAACTGTATCCAAAAAGAATTTTGAATTTTCAATATAAGAAATCCACAATAAAATTATTATATAAGAAGCAGCAAATTTAAAATGTAACTCTCATGTCAAGAAGCCTTTCATAAAGCCAGTAAAATGCAAAATCCAAGATCTCAACAAGGGTTTTTCTGGCTAAACACTGTATTTGAGTTTTCTTTGCTCAAAAGATAAATATCAAACTCTGGAGCATGATCAATATGGGTTTTCCAAATCTGGCCTAACCCAACTTCCTAGTGTCTGCCAGGACCTGCAGCCACACTACACTCTTCACACTTTCCTGTGTAATTTTAGTACTTATAAAAAGCCTCCTTACCTTTACCCATGAGAAGAGAAGGTACAAAAAGGAATACACAACCAAGAAAAATAATTTAAAAGTTTGAGAGGCACGAGAGGCAAGCAGCGTTTAGAACAATGATAAGAGATCGGGCACCAGAAGCAAGGAATGGCAGGGAAGGACACAGACAGGACTGTCCAGCTAATGTGTAAAAAATCATTGAAAACCCTGCTAAATGATTTGGAGATTATCTCATCTGCTCACAGGAATTATCTGAAGAATTTAACCTGAGGAACAATGGGATCATATTTGTGTTTTGGCGAGAGATTAGAGTTGAAACCACTATAAGGAGACAAGTTAGAAGACTGAAATAAGATAAAGGTAGACAGCAGTGTAAAGTAATTAATAGAGATATATCTGAGGATGATGTTGGATTGCTTAATTAATTTTCATTTCTTTCTAAGTTGGAGGTAGTCTAGGAATGAATATCACCAGTTCAGTCTTGGCTATATCAGGGATCTTAATCAATGCAATAAGCTTGACATTTTATTCATCCCGTTACCATTACTGTAACCACGATCAGTTGTCAAGTAATTGTTACATGACTATGTCCATTTTATTGGTGAGTGCTTTCTCTTTTCATGAGATATTATCATAGAAGCAAGTTTGGGGGAGGGCTGGCTCTGGCAACAACAATAATTAACATTCCCTAACTGCTGAATGACTTTGGAAATTGGAAGTGATTGAGAAATAGAATAATCTCTCATTTAGGAGTCAGGTACACATCTCATCTCTGTCTTTATTTTTCCTCTGTATGTGATGAGGCAAAATGGGAAGAAAGCTTATAGTTATAGAACACCTACTCCTTAATAGTTACTGTGCTGGGTATTTTGCATGAATTTTTCTGTTTAATTTTAAAACATTGATGCAGTGTCTACTGTTATCTCCTCCAGACCCCTCTAAAAATGGGGTCAAGAAGTCAGTCCCAGCCAGGCGCGGTGGCTCACGCCTGTAATCCCAAGCACTTTGGGAGGCTGAGGCGGGTGGATCACGAGGTCAGGAGATCGAGACCATCCTGGCTAACACGGTGAAACCCCTTATCTACTAAAAATACAAAAAATTAGCCAGGCCTGGTGGTGGGCACCTGTAGTTCCATCTACTCGGGAGGCTGAGGCAGGAGAATGGCGTGAACCCAGGAGGCGGAGCTTGCAGTGAGCTGAGATAGCGCCACTGCAGTCTGGCCTGGGCAAAAGAGCGAGACTCCGTCTCAAGAAAAAAAAAAAAGAAATAGTCCCTATTCTCGAATAATAAAGTAAAATTGTCTTGAACAGTATTTTATAAGTGGTAACTCAGTATCGTTTCCAACATCTTTGGATGTTCTTGCAACGTTAACAACTTTTATCCTCAACATGTGGCACCTGAAAAATTCTCAGTCTCCATTTTGAATTTTACTACTTTTTTTGTACCAATTGTCCTTATTTCAATGCTATCTCAATTGCTTTATTCTGAAAATTGCCACTTATACAATATTTTGTAAGTAATAAAACTTTTTGATGTTTTGGGCCATTGGTTAAGTGTAGGGGGGAGAGTTCTTGCAGCACATCACAGCAGACTAAAATGCACAATTTAATCTTTATAATTATTATTATTATTGTTAGAGATGGAGTTTCACTCTTGTCGCCCAGGCTGGAGTGCAGTGGCGGAATCTCTGCTCATTGCAACCTCCACCTCCTGGGTTCAAGTGATTCTCCTGCCTCAGCATCCTAAGTAGCTGGATTTACAGGCGTGTGCCACCACGACTGGCTAATTTTTGTATTTTTAGTAGAGACAGGGTTTCTCCATGTTGGCCAGGCTGGTCTTGAACGCACCTCGGCCTCCTAAAGTGCTGAGATTACAGGTGTGAGCCACCGCACCCAGCCAAATCTTTATTATTAAAAAGCCTATTGGTCATTTTCCACACCACAAAATTTTCGGTTACTTTTCTTCTCTATGAACTTTCAGCCTTTCTCCTTGCTGCTTAGTTCTTTTCCTCACTGCGCCCTTCCCTCATGTGTACGTGGAAACTCAACACTCTTCCTAACTTACTAGACAGAATCAATTGCATTCTGTTTACTTCATTTCTAACTAATCCCACATAGTCTTGAGGGCTACGTAGTCACGCCAAAATAACCGCTTGCGGTGTCTTTGCTAAACTAATTTACTTCCCTTGAGATATCTAATGCTTTTTATAGTAAGTAATTTTATTTCTTGCTGCTCACTCAAAATAAGGAAAGAAAGCTTCTTTTGAGAATTTGACAAATTTTCCCAATGTCACTTAGTTAGAAATTGGCAAAAGCAAGATTTGACTGTAGAACTTCTTGTCTCTAATTCCCCTCTGATTTGCTATTATTATCCAGAAGAAGAACCTTACTTTTAGTTTATGAGGCTCTCTTCATTCACAGACTTTAATGGCACAATGATAGAGACAAAATCTGGAATTGGCCAGGTTCATAGGGCTGATTTCGTGGGCATGGGACCTGTACAGTTACTCAGGACTTCAGAGTTAAAAGAGCCCTGTGCTTGATTTAATGCTCTGCTGTTGCTATCTTGAAATTATTTTAAAAAATTTTAAACAAGACACTCTGTAAATTACGTAGCTCATTCTGCATTCATCTCAATCACCTTTCCCAGAGGCCATGATGAATTCCTATTAATTGTGTGAACATTTTTATGCCTATTCTCGTAGCAGAGGACCTCCATAAGAGCTTTCTGGGATTTGAAGCAATGGGTCTCTTCTTGCCTGGGTACCTGCACATTCAGTCCACAGGTCTATGAGCCCATAGTGTATGCCCCATCACAGGGTTGGCACCCCGGTAGACATAAGAAAGAGAATAGTTCCCTACCACAAAGGAACTTCGGTTCTCCTGGGAGAAAAAGATAGAAATGCTGGAAAGCATATAATTTTTAAAGAGGCTAGAAAAAGTTGAGCTCTAGAAAAAAGTAGTTAGGGTCTACCACCCGGAATCATTAGGCAGAACCATATGAAATTGCCAATGATCAATTATGCTTAACCTAGAAAGATAGCAGTTTCATATAGCTCAAGCTAAGATATATATGTAATTTTAACAAGAGAGTCTATAAATTACATAGCTGGTTCTGCATTCATTTTGGTCATCTTTCCCAGAGTCCATGATGAATTCCTGTTAATTGTGTAAACATTTTTATGCCTGTTTTTATAGCAGGGGACCTCCATAAAGGCTTCCTGGGATTTGAAGCAACGGATCTTTACTTGCCTGGGCACCTGCACAATCAGTCCACAGGTCTATACACACACGCTACGGTTTTGGAAGTCCAGCCCTGTATTTGTTTTTGTAAATAAAGTTTTATTGAAATGTAATGAACCCATTTATTTACATATTGTGTATTGCTGCTTTTGTGTTATAATAACAGGTTTGAATATGTGTGCCAGAGACCTTACGGTCTGCAAAACCTAAAATGTACATTATCTGGCCTTTATGGAAAGCTTGCCATCTTCTAGTCTACCCTTCTAGAAGGTAAAATCCTTGAAGACAGGGGAATTATCTGTTTTGTTTGCTGCTCTATTCTTCTGTACCTACAACAATGTGGAAACACAGAGGCCACTACAGCTGTTGAAGGCACAAGAAAATAAAAAAGCAATGAATGCAAATATTCTCAAGGTCTCCTTAAGTCTGCATTACTCATATCCTGAGCTCTTGGTCTATTGGGTCTTCCTCAACAGAGGGTCTATCCCTAACCATGGAGAGAAAAAGAGAGAATATTTAAACCAGATAATCGCTGCATCAATTCTGGGTAAAATTATTAGAAATGAGTGTACTACCCAATGTTCTCCAAATTTTGACCATGTTTCTTGGCTGAAGACTAGACCTAAAGCCAGTGCTCTGGGGAGATGGATTAAAGACTGACTACTTGATGTTCATTGTTGTATTAGCTTCTTATTGTTACTTTAACAAATTACTACAAATCATTAGGCAGAACCATATGAAATCATTTAGTGTCTCAAGACAACACAGTTTGGTTATCTTATGTTTCTGGAGGTCAGAAGTTCAAAGTGGGTCTCACTAGGCTAAAATCAGAGTGTTGGCAAGGCCGTACTCCTTTCTGAAGGCTTAGGCAACAATAAGTTTTATTGCCTTTTCTGGCTTCTGTAGGCTGCCTATGTTTCATGGTTTGTTATCCCATCCTCTACCTTCAAATCAAGCAATGCAGCATCTTCAAAACTCTCTTGAACTCTATTCTGCCTCTTGCTTCCACTTACAAGGATTCTGTCATTATTTTGAACCCACCTGAATAATCCAGAAAAATTCTCTCATTCCAGCTAATAAGCAACCTTGATTTCAGCTGCAAATTTAATCCTTTTTGCTGTGCAAAAAGAACATTGGTCCCCCAGGGAGGTCTGCATTCTAATCCCCAGAAGCTGAGGATTAGGGGACTAGGATGCAGACCTCCCTGGGGGACCATTACTCTGCTTACAATCACTAAGATATGGAATCATAATATTTTCTCAATGACATGAGTTTCTAGTACTCAATAGGATAAGATGACAATTATCTTTATACTACCTTCCTAACTTTTTAAAGCACTTTCATCTTCCATGCCCACAATAGCACTGGGAGGTATTGAACTAGGGAATAAATGTCTGTGATTATTTTATCAGTGAAAAAAGTGAGAGGTTACTTCAGCAGATCAAGAACTGGTCAAGGGAATGGCTGCCATTGGGAGGCAGGTTTCCTGACTCCCAGCCAGTGCTTTTTCTCTTATGACATTGTGGTTACTGGTAAATGTTTTCGCTTGTCATCTCCATTTCTCACATTCCCTTGTGATGAGTTTTCTCCTAGGGTATGGATGGCATGGTGCTCCTCTTAAGTGTGCTGGAATTCTGCATTGCTGTGTCCCTCTCTGCCTTTGGATGTAAAGTGCTTTGTTGTAGCCCCGGTGAGGTCAGTATTGGCCTTCATTTGAAGGTATCTGTATTACTTTTGTATTGCTGTATAATCAGTTAAACAAACTTATCGTCTTAAAACAGTACACATTCATTATATTTCAGTTTCCGTCGATCAAGAGTCTTGGCCCAGTGGATGTGGGTCCTTGGTTCAGCATCTTATGACTCTGTCATCAGGGAGTTGGCTGGGGATTCTCTTTCATGTGAATGTGGTGGAATTAATTTCCTTTAAGTTGAGAACTCATGACAATGTACTTTTTCTTTGAGACCAGCAGGAGAGTCAGAGTCTCTAGTGCTTTAATCCTCTCATAAAGCATTCACATGAAGAGGTGAGGTCCATCCAGAATAATGAGTTTTTTTATAAACTGAAAGTCAACAAATCAGTACCTACACACGGGACTTGTATCCCATCTTATACACAGGTTTCACCCACACTTGAGGGGTGGGAATCACAAGGGGTCAGTGAGTGTCGCCTTAGAACTCTGCCTAGCACAAGAGCAAAATAAAAGCTCTTTGTCCCCTTCCTTTCTCACTCAAAGGGTATAACCTCTGAATCCAGATAAGAAAATATTTCACAATGAAGAGGTCCCCAAAATTACTTGATTTTATTCTATTATCCTATTACAACAACTTTTCCTGGAATACGGAAGGAATATCATGATCTCAGACTTCTCTATCAGTCTGTGCCCACCTGCCCACTCTCTTACCCTGAGACCTGTAGCAGATGCTCTTGGCAGTTAAGCCAAAAGAACGTCACACAGAGAGAGGAAAGTGAGGAATGGAAGGAGAGAGGAAATCAAGAAAGAGGCTCTAAGAATAATGGGGTGGGATATCCTCCAAGAATTGAGGGTTCCAGAATGAGGAAATGGATAGTAAAACCCCAACAGCTACTCATTACCTTCATTACCCAAAGTCTGAAAGGCAGACAAAACTGTCAGCCAAAGAATAAAGTAATTGTAGTTTGATGAGATTGCTTCTCTGGTGCCCTTCTCCATCATTTTGTGCCTCTCTGTCTTCTTTAGGGATTCCCAGGCAACACCACATCCCACTCCCCAACAGGCCTCCCTCATAGAAGAGAGATTGTCTATAGCGCATTAACTCTAGTAGTGGGGTTTTGCATTGTAAAACCCTAGAAGTGAGAGATTCTCAGCAATTACCAATGATTTTGTAATTTCATCAAGTGAAGTAACTTTCATGTCATAATATTTAAGTCTGTGTTCCATTTGGCTCTTTGCATAGAAGCTGGGGAATGTTGTTTCCCTAATACCCTGGTGTGAGTCCAGAAAAGCAGTGGCTTTGGGGCATATCTTGGCTAAATCTCTATCTCTTCCTGGTCCCCCACTGTGCCCTACCAACCGAATGTTGCACTGAGTTTGTGGAAGAATAACCAGAACTTTTCTTAGTTTTCTGATGATCCCTGCTATTCTGGGCCAGTGTGGTTTTTGCAATGCTTTATTCATAACCAGCAAATCATGATTTGGGTATGTTGATGTCATCAGCATGAACAACCTGATTTGGAAGAAGAGCCCCATATTTTTCATGACACCTTGGTTTACCCATCGTATTGTGCACTGTCATCCACATGTAAGACTGATTTACTTGCAAGACCAGGGCAGTGGTCATCAGCAGCTCAGGTCAAGAGCTATTACTGAATGTTGTGTCCTAAATCTGGCCTGATCTAAAGAATGAGAAGCCCCACATGATTGATATTGAGAATCAATCAGAGAAGAAAAGAGTAAACTCTGATAATGATGACTTTATGTGGGCAGGAAAGGGGCACTCTGAGGTGATTTGGGTCACTCATCTATGGCATTCTGATTGTTTCACAGGTTGTGTTAATTCTGCCATCAAATTCTCACATGGCAGAAACAGCATCTCCCACACCACTTAAGACATTTTGATGCTACCAAAAGATCAACAGAAGAATGCTCCAGAAATCTATGCTGACTGTAACACAAGAACCCCACATGAGAAAGAACCAAAATCCAACTCCAATACTGATAGACATACTGATATCATTATTACATGTAATCCAACTATGACCTCTGTGTGTGTGTGTGTGTATATATATTCAAAATTATGTTCTCATTTTTTCCCCTGGAACTCAACAACTCATTTCACTGGCTCTTTATCAAGAGTACTAGAAGTTAAATTAATAAATAATGCATTTAATGAGGCAACAGCACTTGAAAGTTTTTCATTCATCATCAGAACTTTATATAAAGGCATTAAACTGGCAAATAAGATTTGGAAGCAGAAGGGCAAAAAGGTATTGCTAAAATGAGGCCTCCATGCAAAACACATACTTCTGCTCCCCTGTATAACATTCTCCCCACTTACTTGACTTTTTTCTGCCATATTTGGGGACCAAAGTGCTTTTTCCTTCATGAAGTGGAGATTCATGCCCTTCTCCCCACTCCTTTTCCTTCTGCTTTCCTTCACCCATAGAAAGTACCTTGGAATAGCATAGTCAGTCCTTGCATGTGCACAAGCTATCATTTGAGTAAAAGTATACATGGAGTAAAAATCATATGAAGGATCAGATTCAACTTATATTTTCTATTTCTTCTTCTTCCTCTCCTTTCCTCCACCTTCTGCTGGGCAGAATTATATCTTAATCAAATGTGTATCCTGTGCCATATATGGAAATGTAACACATGGTATTTGTTAAATGTTTGTTAATTACATTTGCTTTTTTATTGCAGAGCAAAAATAAAATTAGAAGCAATACTTTCATGTGCTGCCTCCTTTCTATTCAGATGCAATATGATGGGAAGAGACTAAATGTTGATGTCGACAGTACTGTATGGTGGTAAATAATGTGGACTTTCTAATCAGACAACCCTGGGTTTTCATCTTGCTATCCCATCTCTGTTGTTTACTACCTATGTAGCTATGAACATGCCACAAAATTTATCTGTGCTTCACATTTCTCTTCAGCAAAATAGTAACAATATTTTCTGGCCCATAGACCTATGATAATTTCTTGGTATAATAAAGATAGAGCAATTAGCACTCTGGTACATATGGAGCCTCAAAAGCTTTAATTAATACATATACATATATATGTACATATATACATATTATTTATATTTGTCAGTTCATCATTTTATTCAGCATATATTTGTAAAGTATCTATAATGAGGCAGACATTGTTTTAAGCATATAAGAAAATAGTGGTGAATAAGAGAGATAATATCCTTCCTCTTGTAGGTTAAACTTTTATGGGACAGGACATAGATTAACATAAAACAATTAATCAAAACATTTTTATATGCTGTTAAAAGCTAACTGGAAGAATTAACGTGCTGGAGAGTGGTTGTTGGTAGTGATTGTAAAATATGAGTCATTAGAGAGTAACCAGGAAAGTTCTTTTTGAGGAAGTGATATTTTCATTATGATGAGATAAAAAGTATTGAATTTGCATAGACATTCATATTTTCCAACTGAGTATATAGGATTTCTCATTCTGCCCTACACTCACATATCTATTGTATCCACCTTTCTCCATGCACGCCTTTCATGGGAATGTGAGGCCCTCCTTCTATCAATGCCAACCTGTCTACTTTCTCCAGCTCCAGAGATGGGCAGTATCTGGAAAAAGTCAATTACGACATTCTATCTCCTTGGTTGAGGATTGAAAGGTAATCTAGCAAGAACCACCAAATAGAACCTTAATACTATTGCTTACTATTATGTAGTATATAGAACCTTAATACTATTGCATAGATGTTCTATGTCTCTTATGGGACATCAATGAGAATACATGTAGCCTGCTTTATTACTGGCATATGTGTGTGTGTCTATAAAGGAAGTAGGTTTAAAAAAAGTCAAATAAGCAGAAATAGCAATAAATGGAAATGAAATGAATGCTTGATTTCATGGTTGAGCATCTGTCTGTCACAGGGTTCATATAGTAGCATGATGGCTGCTGATTGCAGCAAACTTACCTCTTCACAACTTCAAGCCCAACAGGAAAGAGGAAAGAGAGGGAGATCATTTCTTGGACAGTGAAGTAAAAATTATGAGATTAATTTGATTGGAAATGTGTGAGTCATTCACACAATTAATTTTTCCTAGGTCACAAAGCTACCGCAGAACTTCACTCTAGCTGAGTTGATGTAATTTGTTCGCAGACAAGAGCAGAACTGAGAAGCGCCAAGTGAACGATCAGACCCTAACAAAATCCTTTGCATCTCCAAGTCAAAGTTTACCTCAAGTTGGGCCAATCCCTGATGTTTTAAATATATAAAGGCAAGTGAAGAGAATTAACTGCTATAACTGGGCAAAATCCTTCAGTGGCTTCCTCTCTAATTCATAATAAAAGCCAGAACTCATACTAAATCCTAGAAGTCCTTACATCTCCTGATTCTTTGTTCTGTCTTGGATTTTGTAAAATATCCTAATTTATATCCTGATATATTACCTTGAGATTATTTTAAGTGGCTTGAGAGTGCCTTCTCTTGGTTTAAATTAGTGCATACATAAAGTTTTTAAGGTTAACACTTATATGTGTTAGTACCAGTGTCAATAGTAATATGCAGTTGGGATAAAGTAGTGGATCTTTTTCTCTAAGAGAGGAGTATTTAACTTCTACGGATGTCATATTGAGAATGACATGGCAGAACAGGCACCCGGAGTCAGGTGGAAAGGATAATCCTCCCACAAGTAATCAGCCAGGCACGCATATGATATAAATCAATTTTGTGTTTAGGAAAAACTCAGTGTTTAGGAAAAACTCAAGTGGCTTTGATGTATATTTGGAAACTAGGACTGTTTTTGGTTTGGGTAATAGCTCTCAGTTGGCTACCTGAGAGGATTTTTAGGACAGAAGAAACATAGTAGGGAACAAGAAAAAGACTATAAGCCAATGTAATGTAACACAGGTGCATGAAATCAGATAATTTTAGAATGCTACTGACCAGATTGAATGGCAAGCTCCCATACATTCTATATACAAAAACATCAAAAGGTTATTTAAAAATGTGTACTCTGTCATTAGTCTCCATTGTAAACACATTCATAGCACCAAAGGATAGGTTTGTTTTGAAAATATAGCAACAATTTACCAACAGCACACACCATAAATCTTCTCCTTCAAATCTTCAAGAGATAGGTCCTCACCAACACCAATTCCTTTCCTTTAGATCATCTCAACTTGTATTAATAAGACATAGAGGAAATTTGATTCTCTGTCTGCTTAATGATTGCAAGTGGCTGCTCTGCTGGGTTGAAGTTAGGCCAAGAATTGCCTTTGTATTGGCTGGTATGTACATGTCTGAGTGCAAGGGCTCTGGCAATTAGTGACAGTGGTTAACCATCAATTTGCTCTGTGAATAATAAGAATAAAAACAAGTCATAAGGTCTTGAGTATATAAGGTGATATTACTGATAACTTCTAACTATAAGTAGTCCAAGCTGAATTCAGGTAGAGTCAGTATACTTGAGACGAAAAATGATTTCTTTTTTTAAGAAGTATTGATCCGGTGTTTTTGTTTTTTCCTTAGAGTAACTGAGGCAAAATGAAGACTTCAAACTAAGCTAAATTTGTGTATCATATATTTCTTTCCCCTTTATCCTCTAAATCTAATTTCTCTTCACTCATCCTATATATCAAATATTATAAGAAAAGTAATGATAATAAAAGATTAAAGAATATTCAGATGTGATTTTTTCAGTCAATGATAAAGAAATAGGTAATCAATAATGAACAATTTGTAAGTGTACTATAATATCATTGCTGCAAAAACTGCTATCTATTGAGAAAACATGCATCCAACTATTAAAGGTAATTTATATTTATAAAATCAAATTAAACCCACTTGTAAATGTAAGAGAAGCCTCAAAGGGCTTCAATCATTGTTATAACAGTTATAATAGGTATTTCTATATTTGAGGTTGTAAAATAACAATACTGAATACTATATGCAAAGTTGGGAGCAAATCAACAGTTCTAACAGTCTAACAGTGATGTGTCATTCTTACATTACACAGTAAATTGGATCATAGAGCATGAAACAGATTCAGGAAGAATCATCTCGGGTGTTCACAATGACCATTAAAAATCTGTAGTTGAACTTAGTTTAAATTAACTGCTTTTAAAATTTGCCATTTTCCACAACTCTTATTTTTCTTGATTCTGAGTCCTGATCCTGTAAACTTGCAATACTCTGTGGAAAGGATTTCAAGAGAGATATACTTTTATCTTTAATAAGAATATGAATTAAACCAGGAGAAAGGAAATAAAGAGATGAAGGCCACTGCTGTGGCTACTGAAATAACTGATGCATTTTATCTTAATACTTGACTGGATATTTCCTGTTTCTTTGGTTTGTATCTTGTTATTAATTTTCATCATTAAAATGCATAATAGCGTTATAGTAGCACGTCTATATTATTTTTATTCATTACCAAAATTGATTTGGCCATTCTACGTCTTTATTTCATGTAAATTTTAGAAGTAGCATGTCAACATATCCAATCCTAAAAGACCTTCTTGACTTTTGATTAGGAGGGTATTGAATTTATAGGTCTATAAAGGAAGAATTGCTAGCTTAACAATATTAAGTATTCTAATCCATTAACAGAACATACCTTTTAATTTATTTAGGCTTTCATTAATATGTCTCAGCAAGGTTTTTTCATTTTCTGTTAACATGAAGAACTTCCTTTGACATTTATTGTATTGATTTTTTCTGGCACTAAATTTTCTCAGATCTTTTTGTCTGTTGTCCGAATACATCTTTATTTTACCTTAAGTTTTGATTAATATTTTCAAAGGATGTGGATCTGATGTTGACAGCTTTTGCCTTCAAGTACTCTAATGATGTCTTATGACTGTCTTCTGGCTTACATAATATCTTATGAGAAGTCTGCAATTATTCTTATCTTTGTGATAATGTGCCTTTTTCCCCCTCTGCTGTTAAAATGTTCTCTTTCTTACTCATTTTTAGCACCCTAATGAAGTTATCCTTTGGTGTAGCTTGATTTTTCTTCATCCAGCTTGTGGCTAGTTAGGAGGTTTGGATCTGTGGGTTTATACTTTTATCAAATTTGGAAATTCCAGTGATTTATACAAATATGTTTTAAATTCATGCTCTCTTCTTCTTGGACTCAGATTACATGTTAGACTACTTCATACTGTCCCACTGATGCTTTATTAATGTTTCCAGACTTTTTTCCTACTCTTTGCTTCAGATTATAGAGATTCTATTTCCACCTTCCAGTTCACTAACATTTTCTTCTGGAAAACTTAATGTGTTGTTACTCATAGGCAGTGACTTACTCATTTCATATATTGTAGCTTTTATCTCTAGAAGTTCTATTTGATTCTTTTTTATATTTTTAGACTCTTTGTGTCCATGTATTTCTTGAAATTCTTATGCACATTTATAATGTATATTCTAAAGCACTTCTCTTTTATTGTAATCCTATAACTTACAGGTCTTTTTTAAATTAATTTTTCTCCTGGCTATTTGTTATTGTGATTTTTCTGTTTCTTGGCATGTATAGTAATTTTGGATTAGATGCTGAATATTATGATTTTTGTTTGATTGAGTGCTCAAATTTTTCTTTTTTCACAAGATATTCCACTTTATTTCTTGCAGGAAATTAAACTTAAAGACCAATTTGATTCTTTTGAGACTTTTACAAAGGCATGATAGGGAGGGTGTATTAGTCCCTTTTCACATTTCTATAAAGAACTACCTGACACTGGATAGTTTATAAAGAAAAGAGGTTTAATTGACTCACAGTTTCACAGGCTCTACAAGAGGCATGGCTGGGGAGGCCTCAGGAAACTTACAATCATGGCAGAAGGTGAAGTGGAAGCCAGCATGTCTTATGTAGTGGAAGCAGGAGGAGGAGAGAGTGAAGGAGGAAGTGCTACACACTTTCAAACAACCAGATCTCGTGAGAACTCATTGTTATGTGAACAGCAAAGGGAGAGTCCACTCCCATGACCCAATCACCTCCCACCAGGTCCCTCCTCCATCATTAGGGATTACAATTCAACATGAGACTTGAGTGGGGACAAAGAGCCAAACAGTATGAGAAGGTTTATAGTTGTTATTAATTGGGGGTATGCTTTACTAATAATTTATTATTAACAGATTAATTATTAAAGCATTAATAATCATTGACTTATTATTAATAACCTTTCTGGAGATCTCTATTCTATCCCCCAAGTATTCATGGAAGTCTCTGCATTCTAGCTGATTGGAACTTGAATGTCTCCCAGCATTGTGTGAGCCCTGGTAATCATACAGCTTACAACTACCTGGCTAGTCCTTGACTGTACTTTTAAAATTTCAACCTATAAAGGTAGAGCTTAGTATTGGACAACAAATTTAGGATACTTGCAGATTTCTGGAACTCTGTCTCTGGAGAGCTATCCCCTTTATGGTTCTCTTCTCACTAATTCCAGCTGTCTCAGTGCCCTCAAATTCTGGTTTTTGTCTTCTGAAGTCAGCCATATCAGAATAAATCTCTCTCCCTGACCATGGTATGGAAAGTTTCTTCATGCAGAAAACCAGAGGAATTATTACATTCACTTTATTTTTTCATTTGTCAGTGTTGAAAATCCTGCACTAACTGTCCAATGTCTGGAAAGAGTTGTGCTTATTTTTTTTCCAGTTTTCTTTATGATTTAAAAAATTTTATTGAGACAAGATCTAATTCTGTCATCCAGGTTCCAGTGCAGTGGTGCAATCATAGGTCACTGCAGCCTTGAAATCCTGGGCTCAAGGGATCCTCCCACTTCAGCCTCCCAAAGTGCTGGGATTAGAGGCATGAGCCACTGGGCCCAACCCAGTTTTTTAACTGTACAGAGTGGAAGATTAAGTCTGGTTCTATCATAATTGGAAGAGCTGAGCTTCAACTTTAAACAGATGCTCATGAATGTAAATATTAACATTTTTATTTCTTTCTTTACATTTAAAATTTACTTAAGCATGTCAACATATGTAACTTAATTAAATCAATACTTCTAATTTAAAATATCCAAGCAGAAAATTGAAGTATTATCATTTTTATATGCTGTTATTTTTAGTCACCTTATTTAAGTTTCATGAAGTAGCTATTAAAAGACCCTAGCACATTCCAGTTATTTTATATTTAAATTAATTTGTGATATTTTCCAATGTTTTATATAGTAATATCCGGACAGTTTTTTTTTTTGTTTTTTTGGTTTTTTTTGTTTTTGTTTTTGTTTTTTTTGAGACGGAGTCTTGCTCTTTCACCCAGGCTGGAGTGCAGTGGTGCAATCTCGGCTCACTGCAAGCTCCGCGTCCCGGGTTCACGCCATTCTCCTGCCTCAGCCTCTCCGAGTAGCTGGGACTACAGGTGCCCGCCACCACGCCCGGCTAATTTTTTGTATTTTTTAGTAGAGACAGGGTTTCACCGTGGTCTCAATCTCCTGACCTTGTGATCCACCCACCTCGGCCTCCCAAAGTGCTGGGATTACAAGCGCGAGCCACCGCGCCTGGCCTATCCAGACAGTTTTAATGTATGCTCAAATGTCTTTTCTTCACACAACAAAAAATATAAGAAATATAATAAGACAAAATTGTACACATTCCAGGGAAAATATTTGAATCTTTTAATTAATTAAAAATATGTCTCTTGGTTTAAATTTTGAGTTTACTGTATGAAAAACACAGAAAAGATGTATAAAGCAACATCCTTTTGATTGCCTGGTGGATAGAAAAACAAAAAACAACTAAATTTGAGATACAGTTTGAACAAAGCTGACAATGCTTTTGCCTTCCTGTTTGAATCTCTTCAAGATCAGCAATTTATTTTTTTACTGACTAAGGTTTCTTGGGATTGCTACTGCTCATGTGATTCCCAGGAACTTAACTACTTGTGAATAACTCTGTCAGGCTGATAATACTAGATTAAGAAAACAATTCATCTTCAATAAGTACACTCTTTCTAGCAGAAGAAGCAATTCAGAAAGTTCCTTGTGGTTTCCCCTCTGGATCTTTTCATCATCAATTTCAGCAAAGGGTGGTATTTTCCCCTAGTAAAAGGTCAAGGCAGCTTGTTTTAGTCCTTCTCAGACTCTAGGTACAGTTTCACCAGATACAGTGGGTAACTCCCATCTCTTAAATGGATGCTTTCAGCTTGGCCAGGAGGGGCTGGACATCAAGAGGAGGAAAGTCACCATCTGGATGAGGCTCAGGAAGTGCTGTATTAGCTAGCTATCATCTAGGGTGATTCTTCTCCCCTTACGCCAGCAGCAAAGTGCTTCAACCCTTGCTGATTACTTCCAGTAATTTATTTTTAATCTGAATTTTTTTTCTACTTAGTATTCCCTCATATTTGGAAAAAAATGAAAACATTTCCATCTTACCTCCAGCTCTGAAGCCACAGATACTGTGCCCCTAACAGGGTCGCCAAATTGCTTAAATTACATACATGCATATATATATATATATATACACATGCACACACATATATGTGGAATATATATATATATATATATATATATACACATGCACACACATATATGTGGAATATATATATATAAATTTTAAGTTATTTGAAAATTTATTTAAATACATAAATAATTTGTATATTACACACAAATGTATGTTATTTGAAAAGACATTTAAATATATAAATAATTGGTATATTACACACAAATGTATGTTATTTGAAAAGACATTTAAATATATAAATAATTTGTATATTACATATAAAGGTATGTTTTTAAAAACATATTTAAAAACATAAATAATGTTTATATTACAGACAAATGTGTGCTATTTGAGAATATACCTAAATCTATATATAACTTGTATATTACTTAACAAATTTATATATTTTCCGTATATATATGCATATACTTTTTTCGTATAAAACTCTGGCAACATCTCCATGTAAGATAAGATTCCTTCTTTCTTTGTTGACAAAGATTATCTTTTCTAGAATTAGGATTGGAAAATTTAGTTATTTAGCACTTGGTCATATTGTTTCAAAATTTTGATTTAATGTATTCTAGAACTAGAAATGAGCCTGAAAATTCTACAAATTTTGCTTATAAATGTGTCATATGCATATATTTGTTGTAGCCTACCTAGAAAGTGGCAGTTTCATATTTCAGTCACTTTTTACTTTTCTATCTAAAAGATATTTGATTCAAGAAGAAAATCAGTTCAAAGTTTTTGTTTGTAAATATGATATATTCCCTATTCCCAATTATATTGCTCAAGTCAGAGTCTGTTATTTTTCCCAGGCAGATATTTGAGAGGACTCAACATACACCAAAGAATGTACTCACATGAGGCTTTTATCTAAAGGCAGAGGGTATGATGCAGCAAGAGAGCAAGTAGGCAAGCACTGGAGACATTCCACAGTACAAGATCCCCAGAGGCCTAACCAGACACATGAACCATGCCAGCTTCTGACTTGAACTGCCCAGATCTATGCAAGAAACTCTCTGTATCCCATTGAATAGAAGTCGAAACAGGTTTGTCAAACCCATTAGGCTAGTTGCAAGTCATTAGCAAAGAAATTGACCTTGGGGTTAGTTAGCCAAGAGAGTTTAAAAATTCTAAATGGCACATTATAAATTCCAATGTTCTTAGCTTGATAAAGAGTCAAAATCCATACATTTAGGCATCTTCAGAGATGAAGATAGAGCTTTTAAATACATCTGTAAATTAACTCTATAGCAAAATATCTTTATTCAACAAATATTTATTGAGCATCGACTACATTCCAGGCACTACTGGGAATATAGAGTGAACTAACTGAGCTGTCTATGACCTCATGGAGCTGACATTCTAGTTTCATTCTACAGTTATCCTTCAGGAGGCAGTTTTAGCACATTCAATGCAATTCTCAGTTAAAAGCAAAAATAAAAACTTGACATAAATTCCTAACTTTATTTTTTTCTTATAATTAGCGTCTTTTCATCATACTGAAACCTCACTGACCTACAAACTTGAGAGGAAATATACAGATTTAATTTAATCCCTGAGTTTTTTGCTTGTATGTTACCCAGCAAAATAACACAATAAAACTGAAGAGAAATCAAACTCCTAAAAAAAGCATGCCATATGATTTCATTAATTAAAAGACCAAAAACAATGAAACTAATCACAGGTATTAGAAGTTGAGATAATGGTTACTCTTGGGGTATAGTGGTGGGAAGGGAGAAAAAGGGCTCTATACCTTCTTAGTATTTGCTATTTTCTAATTTTTAATTGGGAGGTAGGAACACACATGTCTTTACTTTTTGATAATTTATTGACCTGTACATTTATAATTTACTTACTTTATGTGCTCTTCCAACTAAAACATTGGCATTAAATCCCTGTCTCAGGCTCTGTTTTCTAATGAACCCAGACAGCGGGTGCTTGAGCTGATACAGTGCCCCACCTTCCTGGGAAACAAAATCTTGGTTGATTCAAGCAGCCCCAGCTCCCAGAGCCTGAGCTCATGCAATGTCCCATTTCAGGGGACTCTAGAGTCTTGGCCCAGCCAAAGAGTCATGCCTCCTGGCACCTGAGCTAATGCAGTGCCCTGCCTTCTGAAGAAATAGAATATTGGTCAAGTCGATATTCTATGGACTTGCCTGCAAGGGCCTGAGCTGACATGGTGCCTCACCTCCTGGGGAACCAAAGCCTTTACCGAGCTGTGCCACCCCACACTAAGGATTAAATATCTAGAGCTCTCTGCCTCCCTGGAATGAGACTAGCCACCGGGAATCTGAGCTGCTGAGGTATGCTGTCTCTTAGGGAATGGAGCATCGCTGCACTACTCCCTGCCTCCCAGGGCCCAAGCCACAGTTGCCTCTCACCACTCTTGCATCTTTGCTGCCACTGCACTTCCCTTCTCAGAGCCTGAGCTGCTGCCATGTTCCATCAACCCAGGATCCAAGTCATAATTAAATGGTGCCTCATCCCTTGAAGTCTTGAGTTGGCACTGTGCCTTGTTGACTCCAGGACCTGATTGCTGATGCACCTGGTTCCCCAGGGCTCAAGCCTCTGAACCACCTACTTTTTCTCCAGAACTATGGTGATACTTCACTCCACTCTGCAGAGTCAGAGTCACAGCTCCATCCCTGCCTCTTGGGCCTGAGCTGCTGGGGTACCTCAGAGTCACAGACCCTAGCTTTGTGGGTAATCTTCATTCACCATGACCTAGAGAGTAAAACAGTGCACCAAGTCTTAGGTGGAAGTTGTTTCATAGACTGTGGGTCCAGAACCGTGGCTCCACAGCTACTCTAAGAGGCTGTACCTTGTATTTCAACCCTGTTGTGGCTGCCTGTGGGCTGTGTTAGACCAAATATCAAAAGGGATCCCCTCAGCTAAGATTCTCTAGTGTGAGGAAAATGATTAAAAGAGGAAACCAAAAGCCCTATCACCGAGGGCCCAAATAACCAATGCTGTCACAATAGCTGCCACAAACTCCTGATATCCAACTGTAGTCTCAAAGGAAAGTTTGAGGACAAGAAGAGACAGATCCGGCAGATCCGCATTTACTCACCTTTCTGACATATCCCGGATGGCCCCCAAATGAAGCAGGATATTTCCCTGACCCCTTTGTGGGTGGGAACTGGAGTGCATGGGTGCCAGCAAAGGCAAACTCCACTCACTTGCTGCTCCATCCCTTATGGGAGAGGGCATGCAGGTGACCAGGTGCAGGAGTCAGGGCAAGCACTTTTGGGTGACACCAAGAGTGAACTTCACACCAGCTGTGCAGCAGCATCTAGGAGGGGGTGTCCATGACCCCTGAAGCCCCAGAGGCAGTGTTACAGTGCTTTTTAGCTTTGTCATCTGCAGACAGCTTATATGTTAACAGCTCAGTGGAGAGTCAGTGTGACAGCCTTTTGCACCCACACTCATGGCACCTGAGTTCTTGTCCAGTGTCCAGGAAGAACAAAGTTATAGTAATCAAAAGAGTATGATACCAGCATAAAAGCAGACATACACACCAGTGGGTAAGAATAGACAGCCAAGAAACAAACCCGAACATATATGGTTTCTATGGTTTGAATGTTTGTGTCCCCTCCAAAATGCATGTTGAAATTTAATCTCAAATGCAATAGTATTAGATTGTGGGCCTTTAGGAGGCAATTAGGTCATGATGACTACTCCCTCATGAATGAAATTAATGTCCTTATAAAAGAGGCCTCACAAGACATTTGGACCACTTTGTCCTTCCGTTCCTTCCACCATGTGAAGACACAGAGTTTGTCCTATCTGGAAGATGCAGCAACAAGGTGCCATGTTGGAAGCAAGCATGGTGACCCTAACCAGACACTCAACCTGCAGCACCTTGATCATAGACTTCTCAGTTCCAAAACTATAAGAAGTAACTTTCTATTTTTTATAAATTACCCAGTTTGGGGCACTAAACACCATTGTGATGAGATGCCAGATGAAAATGAGAAGTATTTTATTACAAAGCGGAGGAAAGGCCATCCTTGTTACCAAGTGGCAAAGAACTTGACTGAATTGTGTCCATGTCCTAGAGTTTTGTGGAAAGCAGAACTTAAGAGCACTGAACTAGGATATTTGGTGAAATAAATGTGCAAGTAAAGTGTTTAGGGAGCTGACTGCTTATAGTAAAATGTGAGAAGAGACAAATAAACTAATAAAAAAATTATAATAGAAAGAGAAGTGAAATATAAAGACTTAGAAAATTATCAGCCTGGGGTTGAGCACAGTGGCTCACATCTGTAATCCCAGCACTTTGGGAGGCCGAGGCAGGTGGATCACGAGGTCAGGAAGTTGAGACCATCCTGGCTAACATGGTGAAACCCCATCTCTACTGAAAACACAAAAAATTAACCACATGTGGTGGTGGGCACCTGTAGTCCCAGCTACTTGGGAGGCTGAGGCAGGAGAATGGTGTGAACCCGGGAGGCGGAGCTTGCAGTGAACTGAGATCGCACCACTGCACTCTAGCCTGGGCAACAGAGCAAAACTCCATCTCAAAAAGAAAAAAAAATTATCAGCCTGGCTATGTAGAGCTAAAAAGCTGTCCAGGGGAGAAAATTAAGAGTGTGGACAAGCTTATCACTTTAAGTGATTTTAAATAAGAAGTCAGTATGGGTAGGTGGAAGCCAGATGCTATTCACCAGGACATTCCACCAGTGGAGGAATGACTCCAGTGGTATTTGGGAGATATTTGAGGCTCCCACTCCCAGAACAGGCACAGAGTGCTGTTTTTATTGACAGATGAATGAAGAAACTGTGACACACACACACACACACACACACAATATTATTCAGCCTTGAAAAAGGAGATATTGCCATTTGCCACAACAAGCAAGAACCCGGAGGACCTTATGATAAGTGCTAAGTGAAATATTGCATAATCTCATTTATATGTGGAATCTAAGCAAAGAAACAAACAAAAACCAAATGTAGAATACACAGAGATACAGAATAAAACTGTGGTTACCAGGGGTAGAAGACAGGAGAAAGGGAGGAAACCAAGGAGCTGTAAGCTGTAGGTCAAGAGATCCAAAGTAGCAGATATGTGGGATGAGCAAATCTGGAGCTCTAATGTATAATATAAACACTATAGTTTATCACATTGTGTTGTATTTGGCATTTTTGCTAAATGAGTAGATTTTAGCTGCTTTTTCCACACATAGAAATACAAATGGGAGGCCGGGCGCGGTGGCTCACGCTTGTAATCCCAGCACTTTGGGAGGCCGAGGCGGGCGGATCACGAGGTCAGGAGATCGAGACCACGGTGAAACCCCGTCTCTACTAAAAAATACAAAAAAAAATTAGCCAGGCGCGGTGGCGGGCGCCTGTAGTGCCAGCTTCTCGGAGGCTGAGGCAGGAGAATGGCGTGAACCCGGGAGGCGGAGCTTGCAGTGAGCCGAGATTGCGCCACTGCACTCCAGCCCGGGCGACAGAGCGATACTCTGTCTCAAAAAAAAAAAAAAAAAAAAAAGAAATACAAATGGGTAACTCTTTGAGATAATGGATATGTTAATTTATTTCACTATAGTAACCATTCTATTCTTTATATATATCTCATAACCTCATGTTGTATACCTTAAATATGTACAATAAAATTTATTTTTAAAAATGTAAGTGCTTGATATCATGATACTGGATCTCTAAATACATAGAATGTATCTCCTAAGAATACTATTATCGTATGTAGCTCTAATACTATTATTACATCCCCAAATTTATTAATATAATGATCTAAAATATAGTTCCTATTAAAATTTCCTCCATTATCCCCAAATTATATTTACATAAACTTTGTGGATAAAGGAGGGGATTATATGTTTACATGTAAATAAACACATAAATTATGGTTCATTCATACATTTGGTTCTCTTGTCCTTTAAGTCTCCCATCATCTACTCTTAGAGAAGCTTCTCACCATTTTTTTGTTTGCTTGATTTTGTATGTGTTTTAGCCTTTTATGACGTTGACTTTTTTTTTTTTTGAAACAGAGTTTCGCTCTTGTTGCCCAGGCTAGAGTACAGTGGCACGATCTCAGCTCACTGCAACCTCTGCCTCCCTAGCTCATGCCCTTCTCCTGCCTCAGCCTCCCAAATAGCTGGGATTACAGGTGCCTGCCACCACGCCTGGCTAATTTGTTGTATTTTTAGTAGAGACAGGGTTTCGCGATGTTGACCAGGCTGGTCTTGAACTCCTGACCTCAGGTGATCCAAGCGCCTCGGCCTCCCAAATTTCTGGGATTACAGGCATGAGCCACCACGCCCAGCCTATTTTTTTCAGTCTGGAGCATTTGTTTTATATAATACCCCGTATCTTGGGCTTTTCTTCTTGTTTTCCATGAGTTCAAGTTAACTATTTTAATAAGAACGCAACATAGAATATACGGCTCACTTACCAATCTTCCCTTGCATCCCACAAGGAGGCACATGATAAACATTTATTCCAATTTTGGCGATGGTTACTTTGATCAATTGATTAAAGTGGTGTTATTGACTGAGTGTTTATGTTTTCCCCAAATTCATATGTTAACATTCTAACCCCTAATGTGATGGTATTAAAAAGTGGGGCCTTTGAGAGGTGATTAGGTAACTAAGGTGGAGTCCTCATGAATGAGATTGGTGCTTTTATAAAAGAGACCCCATGTTGGGTGTGATGGCTCACGTCTGTAAGCCCAACACTTTGGGAGGCTGAGGTGGGTGGATCACCTGAGGTCAGAAGTTCAAGACCAGACTAGCCAACATGGTGAAACCCTGTCTCTACTAAAAACACAAAAACTTAGCTGGGCACGGTGGCAGCCGACTGTAATCCCAGCTACTGCGGAGGCTGAGGCAGGAGAATTGGAGAATTGCTTGAATCTGGGCGGTGGAGATTGCAGTGAGCCGAAATTGTGCCATTGCACTCCAGCCTGGGAAACAAGAGTGAAACTTCATCTGAAAAACAAAACAAGACCCCCCCCAAAAAAAAGAGAGAAAGAGAGAGAAACCCCAGAGAGCGCTCTCATTCCTTTCCACCATGTGAGGACACAGGGAGAAGACAGCCATCCTTGAATCAGAAAGTTGGCCCTCATCAGACATGAGGATATGCCAGTACTTTGATGTCAGATGCCCCTGCCTGCAGAATGGTGAGAAATAAATATTGGTTGTTTCAACTACCTAGTTTATGCTATTTTTGTTATAACAGTGTGAACAAAGACAGGTGGTATTCACATGCTATCTTCATTTTAAAGGTATACTTTTAACTTGGTAACTAAAAAGTAATCAGTAGGCTGATACTTTTAAGACAATGTGAATATGATGTTTCCAAGCATATTTTCACTGGATGGTTTCAGCATCCATTAAATTTGTCATCTCATCTTCTATTCTCAGTCTAAATGTGTTAGTCTACTTTATTACTTAAGTTACAGCTGAAAGACAGAAACTTGGATATCAAGCTATAAATGTTTTGCATTTCCTAGGAACACAAAATTGTAGCAAACTCTTAGATAAATTGATCCTAATTATGTGTCAATGTTCATTATTCATGAGGAAATTAGCCTTGATCTTATGTCAGTTCATGGCATAATTTAAACCATCTATATATCTTAGGTAAGTCAATGTTTAGCACCTGTAGCTGAGGTGCCAAGTGCAAGTATTAACTTATTCAGAACACCATCAACCTTGTCAAAACCATAAAACTGCTGTCTCTTTTTAAATTTTATTTTATTTCATTTTATTTATTTATTTATTTGGAGATAGAGCCTTGCTCCGTCACCCAGGCTGGAGTGCAGTGGCACTATCTCAGCTCACTGCAAGCTCCGCCTCCTGGGTTCACACCATTCTCCTGCCTCAGCCTCCCGAGTAGCTGGGACTACGGGTGCCTGCCACCATGCCTGGCTAATTTTTTTGTATTTTTAGTAGAGATGGGGTTTCACCATGTTAGCCAGTATGGTCTCGATCTCCTGACCTTGTGATCCGCCCACTCAGCCTCCCAAAGTGCTGGGATTACAGGTGTGAGCCACCACACCCAGCCTGCTATCTCTTTATTAGTTGTCTCAAATTAATGATTTGGACAGAGATGTTTCAAGACATTTTAAGATCTAAACCATTAAACAAATATACCAAATAAAATACGAGACACAATTAGAAAGCAACTGATCTGAGGCTATTATTTATATAACAAATAAGGTTTTATCTTGTTAGAAACACCCACAGGCCTGCAGAGATCAGCCAGAGCCAGAGGACTCTTTCTAGCTGTTGATTCCTCCCCCTCACAAAGAGCCCACATGCTTCACTTTGCTTAATTGTCACTTTGAGGACAATGTTTCCTCCTTTCTTTCTTTCACACTTCCCTGTTTTCCTCCATTATAGGAAGAAACTTCTCATTTATGTATGAGAAATCACAGTCCCTTTTATGAAATAGCTTATGCTGAACATTAGCCCTTCTTTCTCTGAATCCCTTGAATGCTGGAATAGTTGCCAGGTTGTTTTCAACTGAAGACTTCCTGTTGCCCAGTACTAATTTATTCAGTGGAGATTATAGGAAAAATTAAAATTCTTACAAGCACATAAATATTTTTTCTTCTCTATTCCAGCCATTTAGGAACTTCTTAGTTCTTTGCTTAAGATAATATATGCAAAGGGAGAGATAAGTGAAGGAGATAGAGGAATATACTAATGGAGAAAGGAAAAGGAGATGCTGCTTACTAGCTTCTAGCTTTTGTTTTCCAGCAATCCAAAGAATAATATCTCACTAGAGATTTTATATCTGCTTCAGAAAGATATATATAGAGAAAAGAGTTCCTAGTGTGTGGGGTACGAGAGGTATCATGGAATGGAAGGGATAACATGATAATTAAGAGAAGCACAGATGTCCTTAGGGAATAGAAGATTTTCTGGTCTTGAAGGAGAGGAGTTGGAAAGTGGGTAATGAAAACTGAGATGCAGATGGGACCTGGGAAACAGGGCTAGCTAGGAAACAAAAGCACAAATAATCGTTTTGGGTCCAAAGAGTTAAGACCTTCTTATTCTCTAAGGAGAGATCTTTGGAACTAGAAAGGCCAGAGAGACAGACTTGCTCATGGGCCTGCAGGAATAAGAGATATTTTATGGAGAATGTGCACAGGGAGTTGTATGTATACTTACAGAACTACAAAATTTCTCTCCAACCCCTTGTTGTCAAACATAAGCATCTGTTTTTGAGCTCTGACACAGGAACTTGGGATAACTAGATGACCTCTCAGCACAATAGGCTCTAGCAATAGGAAGTTGACTTGAGTGTCATCAGCAAGGTGGTGGAATAGGAAGCCTTGGGCCCTCATTTCCGCATGTAAAGACTGACTTGACAACAATGTATGAACTACATTGCCTTTGTGAGAACTCCAGAAACTAGTTAAGAAGTTGCAGCACCTTAGGTGAATGCAAACCAGGAAAAGATGCATCAAAATGAGGAGAAAATGTTGTCGCATTTTACTCATTCCAGCCACTCTTTCACCCTGGCACAATGTGACTTAATCTACAGAAAACATTAAAGTTCCAGTGGAAGATGAATTAAAAGAAATTAAAAACCGTGTAAGCAAAAACTCAGTTTTATGTAAAAAAAACAAAAAAAACAAAAAAAACACAAAAAACCAGTTCCCCTTAAGGAAGAGAAAGGGCTGGAGTCCTTTAAAATTAACTGCCTGTTTTTCTTTCTGAGGCTAGTGAGCCTTATCTCTCTCTTTCCCAGGCATTGTGAAGACACTGTTTCTCTAGCTGTGCAGCTACAAGGTCACTAGACAGATAATCTCAAGTCATAAAACATGTTGTTTCTTGAAAAGGAAGAAATTATGTAATGCATGTCTTAATTAAATAACTGTCTTTGTTTCTCACTTTTGTAATATGCTTCCTCCTGCACAGATCTCCCCCCGCCCCACAAAATGCTTAAAAGGTGACCACACTCTTTGTTCAGGGCTCACTCCTTTGGATGTTAATCTGACTGGGTTGGTGCACCTAAACAATTAAATAATTCCTCCTCAACCCCTCGGTCTCTCTGATTACTTAATTATCCCACTGCACCGGATTCTCCCTTAAAGAGGCAAGAGGAGTAGACCATCAGTCCAGCATTCTGGGTTTTGTGGGAGTTACCCAAGGTACTGGTTTCTGTCTTGCCTGACTCAGAGTGCAGAGTTGAATGGCATGTTGTGAGCCTTTGAGAACAAAGGCAGGCACCCTATTTCAGCACTAGGGAGATTGTAGTACTGCAGGCAGACACCAGGGGGAGAAAGAGGAAGAAGCAGACAAAACTCTTTTACTAGGAAATTACACACATGTCCCAAAAAAGGTTGAAGGGCCCCCAGAATCTCTAGCTATGCTAACCAGTAAAGGTCTTCCACTACATGAAGTCAGTTTGTAATGACTAGAAAAGGTTGGTGTTTTTTTCAAATGCCCAAATCTCAATAAAAGATCACAAGGCGTACAGAGAAGCAAGAAAACATGGCCCAACTAAAGGAACACAATAAATCTCCAGAAACTACCTTTAAATAAATAAATATCTATGAGTTACATGATCTTTTAGAGATATTTGTACACTCATATTTATTGCAGCATTATTAATAATAACCAAGAGGTGGAAGCAACCCAAATGTCCATTAATGGATGAATAAAGAAAATGTGGTATATACATACAATGAAACATTAATCAGCCTTACAAAAGAAGGAAATACAATCATGTGCTACAACAAGAAAGAGACTTGGAGATCTCATGCTAAGTAAAATAAGCCATCACAAAAAGACAAATACTCTGTGATTCCTCTCATATGAGGTATCCAAAGTAGACATGTAGCAGGACAAGCTGCAGACAAAATCCCTCAGGCACTGAGTTAAAGAAGGAAGGGCTTTATTCAGCCGGAAGCTTCAGCAAGACTCACAGGTCCAAAAACCAAGCTCCCCAAGTGAGCAATTCCTGTCCCTTTTAAGGGCTTACAACTCTAAGGGGGTCCATGTGAGAGGGTCATGATCGATTGAGCAAGCAGGGGGTATGTGACTGGGGGCTGCATGCACCGGTAATCAGAATGGAACAGAACAGGACAGGGATTTTCACAGTGTTTTTCCATACAATGTGTGGAATCTATAGATAACATAACCAGTTAGGTCAGGGGTCGATCTTTAACCAGGCCCAGGGCACGGCACTGGGCCATCTGTGGATTTCATTTCTGCCTTTTAGTTTTTACTTCTTCTTTCTTTGGAGGCAGAAATTGGTCATAAGACAATATGAGGGGTGGTCTCTTCCCTTATTCTCCCCCCCTTTGAGAATCTCACTCATTAGTGGATTTCACTAACGTATGGTTGTGTTTAGTGGATTTCACTAATGAGTGAGATTTCACTAATGAGTGAGATTCTCATTTTCACTACCCATGTCTTCTTGCAAGACAGAGTGATAGTGATTAATATAGTACACTTGGGCTGAAGCATTTTGGTGAACTAAGATAGCGATGAAGCTTTTTATCATTTGAAGAAGTACAGATAGCAAACAAGAGAGCAGTAAGCAGGTTTCTATTACTATTATAACTCCTATTATAAGAGTTTTAATTCTTTCTAGCTCTGGGAACCATTTTCCAAACATGGCCCCAGGATCAAATCCATGCCACACTTGCACTGGGAAACATGTGCCAGTTTTTTCATATTGCTAACTATGTCTTCAGCTACTTGCCCTTGATCATCTATGTGTAGATAGCAATTAGTAAGGTTAAATTTCCTACAGACCTCTCCTTCAGCTGCTAGCAAGTAGTTGAGAGCCAATCTATTTTGATAGACAGCGTTTCTCATCTGAGTTTCTTGCCAGGCCAGAATAGTCAAGGCTCTGCTGGTCTTATTAGTGATTATTTCTAAGACAGCTTGTAACCATATGATTCAGTAGAGCATGTAAATGGGGGTCCAGTATCCCCACGAGCTATCTTTTGCCCAAGTAGCAGGCCCATAATATTGTATGATTCTTTCAGTGGACCATTTATTATCTTTCCAATTTCCTGTGGCTATGTTTCTTTTTTCGCAGGAAGCATAGACAGGGAAGCCCAGGAGTTCGCCTGTCTTTATGGGCAGTAGGAAGAAAGATGATTTAATAGTATCAATAACACAACTACCTTCCCACTGGTAAGGTAATTTGGCATAAGGTCTATGCCCACATATCCAGTATAATCCAGTGGGGGCTGTCCAGTCCTGGTGGTACTCCAGGTGGGTCCACATTGTTTGCAACTTTGGGAATTTACTAAATGGATTTTTCTTAGTGTGGTTTGAACTCCACTAGGTGGCTGTTTTTGTAGTACTATTATACAGTTTTTGCCCAAGGCAGCTGAGTCTTCCCACAGGAAGGGTGAAGTCCTTCCCCACTCTTTGCTATACAGTATTGTCTAATGATTGAGGCTTTCAAGACCCAGAAGTTATCAGGGTGATTCTCTTGAGCTGGGAATTTATCAGGGACTGGGTCTGTAGGTACTAATTCTCAGGCTTCCCATGGCCATTGATCTCCCAGTACAGTTCCTCCACATACATGACATGAAGTGACACTGAGAGACTGGGCTACATGCTCGGCTATTGCAAAAACAAATTTCTTGTTTTTCCTGAATTTCTGGTACTGGTACATTCAGTTCATCATAGAAGTTTGAAATTCTAGCTCAGGAGCGCATTTGTAAACTTCTTCTCAAACTATGATATTTACTCGAGGATCCAGTCCAGCCCCATCAATTTCTAGGGTTATATGCTCCCCTTTTTTCCAGGGAGGATCAAGGGGGTTGGTTATTACCAGTTGTAAGGGGTTACACTGACCACTGGTAAAGGAATGGCCACTTTTCCTTTTCTGAAAGTGGACAGGATTTTTTTCATTTTTTATCCAAGTAGCCTAAATGACACAAGACCAGTATCCACATTTATTTTCACACAGTCCTAATTCATGACAAATGTACTTATTTTTTCTCATATAGCCTCTTTTTTAATTAAGAGAACCACATCCTATTTCTAACTAATTACTATTAATGACAGCACAGGCATCAAATTTCAAGGTGACTTGTTTGGGCACCCCTTTTTCTTCTGTTTTGGCTAACACTTTACTCATATCGTTTATGAGCCCCCACCAGTCCTCAGTCCTTAATCTTATTTCAAAAACTGTGGTCGTGGGAGGCTCAGATGGGTCATAACACACAAAACACAGGTCATTTCCTGGGTTACATACCTTGTATAGAATAATATTATACAAACAAGTTCTTTTCAGAGTTCCAGTACGCTTATAATAACCATAAAATAATAGGACCGTAGCAACTTTTTGTCCTACCTCAGTGACTTGATGTATACACTGGGAACAGTCCTCAGTATGAGGAAGGTCAGTTGAAGTCCTTACTGTATAAGTACTAATTTTAAGGAAAATGAGTCCCACAGTGAGTTTTCTCATGCTTTGGCCGTGTGTGGACCAATCATCTTCTGGGCGTGACTGGAGCAGGGCTTGTCATCTTCTTCAGAGTCACTTTGCAGGGGTTGATGAAGCTGCTACCATCCATGTACAGCTCACAGTCTACTGATGTTCAAGGATGGTCTTGGAGGTTGGGCCTGCTAGAATAAACTGAGTCCAATACCTCTACATAGTTATGTCCAACTGAGCTCTCTGATACTGGGAGCAAGGTGGCAGGGTTTAGGGTATTGCAAACTTCAATGGTTATGGGGGATTTTCACATAGCAAGCTTTGCTACTTGGTTAATCTAGCATTTGTTAGCCAATGATGTCCTTTAGTATCCATCAAAGTTACCACAGCATGGGGGGCCTTTATATTCAGGTTTTGCCTAAGGGTTAGTTTATCTGCTTCTTGTGCTAACAGGGCTGTTGCTGCCAGGACCCTTAGACATGGGGGCCAGCCTTTGGAAATTCCAGCTAGTTGTTTTGAGAGATAGGCAGGGCCCCACAGTCTGGGTTAAAACTCCAACTGCCATTTTTTTCTCTTTCTGACATGTAGAGTGTAAAGGGTTTTGTCAGGTCAGGTAGCCCCAGGGCTGGGGCCAACATGAGTTTTTCTTTTAACTCATGAAAAGCTCGTTGCTGTTGGTTGTAATAGATGTAGTTTATCTAATCTACATATTTATTAACTGTTCTCTACTAAAATATTGACTTAAATCTTGCATCTATTTGATTTCAAGCTTTAAATTGATCTGGTATTCCCCATGGGAATCCCATTGCATCTAAATAGACGTGAGAGTTGAAAGACCCATAAGGGGCTTCTCTCACTTTACGATGTTTTATTTTTCCTCCCTCTGGCTGATGAAATGCCAGGGTGAAAGGGATAGCCAACAGGACTAAAGCACAAGTGCCACTCCAGTTATTCAGCAGAGTGCCCATTAAAGGTCCACCACAATACCACCATACATCCACTCTGGGATGAACAAGGGCTGACCGATTGATAAGCTCTTGAAAATTCTTAAGTTCACTGCATCCCTTCAGGTCTCCAAGGAACACTAAGTTTCCTTCCTGTTGTGAGAGACATGAAATAAACTTAGTGCTGGGAGACGGAAGCTGGATGGCCCTCGGGGGCTGACCCACAAGGTGCCAGACTTTGGGATATAGCAGAGACAGCTTGGCATGACTTATTACTCCAGGCTGTAGAATCCTGGAAAAGAGCTACCATGCAGCCCGTGGTCAACTGGAGGACCACCTTAGTAGAAAGGGGAGAGTCTGGGCCTCTGGCCTGCCATGTGCACAAGCATAACAATTGCTTTTGTTTAACGTGCAGATGGAATATTTGATCCATTTCAACCAGGCATTTGCATCTTGGTATCCTGTCTTAACTGCCAAAGTTTAAGTCTTTAACTTCTATGATCCTCTAGTAAAATGAATGTATGATTTTTGGAAATTACAAACACCAGTTGGGGCAGTCCATTCTTGCTCTTTAGTGGTCCACAGACATTGGACCAACTAAGGCATAAAAGCTCTACATTTGTGGGCAAGACTCCTGGTTGACACTGGAGCCTTTATTGAAGTTTCCCCCAATTAAATGGCCCTAATTTACTAATGCCCAGTTTGAGGAGAGTCAGGAGGGACAGAGGTACTTTTCTGAAGTAGAGAGCTGTCTTTGACTTGGCAAGTCCCCACAGGGTATAACAAGGCAAGAATTAAATGCAATAGTTTGAGGCAAAATTGACTTGGTTATGTTAATAACTAGATGGTCAGCAATAGAGCGAGGAAAGAAGAAAGAGTAATAGAATAGATAAAAGAGCTAAATTTTTCTTAGCTTTAGTTTGGTAGGGTTTTCCCCTGGGACTACGGCCCACGACTCTGGAGGGGGTGGTGCTTTCTTGACTGGTGTGATGAGTCCATCCTTTTTTCACTGTACAAACAGCAGTCTCAGTGGTTAGCGGCATAGCGGCACAAGGTAGGGTCCTTCCTAGGCTGGCTCGAGTTTCCTCTTTTTTTTTTTCACCTTTTGATGAGAATGTGATCTTCAGGCTGGTGCTGGTTTACCAGAAATTGTAGGGGTGGTACATATGCTAAAAGACTTTTAGTTTTGAGGGAAAGTGGAAGATAAACCAAATATATAATTTTTAAGAAATTGACCTTTTGTTTTAAATGTGGGGACGTCAGCAGTGGACTTTATAGTCCTTGGTGCCTTTCTACTGAGAAATTTCCTTTAGCACCTATTTTTTATTAGTTTTTAGACCAAAGAAGCCAAGCGGCATTTTATACTCGATGCTTCCTGTATGATTTTATACCAGATAAGCTAAATGTCACCTCTATATTAGTGTGCTATTAATGTTAAATTTAGTTTTAATAAAACTTTGTAGGCATATTTATTTAATTTTTAATGTCAGACCATAAGGTAAGATTTTTATAGGCTCTTTTTAACCTTTTATAATCTTTGTTAAAGAGCAGGTTAATACTTTAAGAAAAACACATTGTGTTTTTATTTTAACATTAAGTTCACAGAAAAACTGGATGATACCCCTTTAACTTTAGTCAATATGTTTACGCACAGAATTTCCTTTACAGTGGACATTTTAAAACTTGCTTAAACCTTCAAAACAATTTTTTAATCCTTTAATGTAGGTAAAAATCCACATTCTTTTGCCTCTTTATAATCCCGTTACCAGAGGTATATTTTACTTTTCTTATACATCTTGCACGTAAACTGTTTTTTCAGTAGTTTTACTTTCAGGAGGCCTAGTTACTTTTAAATTATACAACATTTCTTGCATAAATTCTTTTTTATAACTTCTTTTTCTTTTTCATGACTTTTGCAGACAATTCTTCGACATGACTCAACTTTCTGACTTATTACAAACATTTCTTTCTTTAAACAACCAGTTAATTTATTTCAGGACAAAAATTTACCATATAACATTCTTTTTACATAAATTCTGCCCCCCCCCTTTTTCTGCTTTTTTTTTTTTTTTTTTTTTGGAGATAACCATTCTTTTCCAAAGCAAGCTTCCTTTATGTCTGTGGACCTGTGGACTAGACTGTCTAAGGCCACAAGATTAGAAGTTACTATAATACATGTTATACTGTTAACTTTTAGCAAATTTTACTTTTGTTGAAAACCTTGTAAGTTTGGGATTTCAATTATCCTTTGCTATTAGTAAGACCTTGTTTAGTCCAAATTAACTTAGAATTGGTATAGATGGCTTTTTTTTTTTTCCTTCCATTACCCGGGAGGAACCATCTATCGTCCTGTCCTGAAGGGAGTTCCTCCTAGGTCTGGTCGGACTTTTGTATGGTAATTAAGACTTAGATCCTCTGTTAGGAAACCTGCTGGGTTAAGGGAATTTTCAGTGGTTAATGTTAAATCATCTTTTTTTTTTTCCCTTAGGATACTTCTGAATTGGTGAGGTGTGCTCACAATGAGGTTTCCTCTAAAAGTTATTTTTCTACCTTCTTCTGTTAGCAAAGCAGTTGCTGCTACAGAGTGAATGCATTTGGGCCATCTATAGATTACTAGGTTAAGGATTTTTGATAGGAAAGCTACAGGTTCTCAGTGGCCTCAGTGCTTTTGGGCTACGCCCTTGTTTACACTTACAACAAAGTGGTATTGGAGTGTTGTAGGGTCACAGAGAAGACCTTCAATTATCAATTATAGCTTTTAAATTTACCGTGGCTTTTAAAGGAATAGGATACACTGTTTTTTTCTTAACTGCTAGTATATCTCTTTCTTTCTCTCTTTGACTTTCTGTCTCTTTCTCTTTGACTTTCCTTTTGCCTCTGTCTCTTTCTCTCTCTCTCTGCCTCTCTCTCTCTTTCTCTCTCTCTCTCCTTGACTCCCTCTTTGTCTCTCTGTCTCTTCCTCTCTGTCTCTTCCTCTCTCTCTCTCTCTGCTGGTCTTTCCTTGCCTCTGCCAGCCACTTATGCTGCTGTTCTCTCAACCACTGTGAGTGGGTGGGAGGGGTGGAGGGTGCGGTCTAAAACCAGCTGTAACCAAGTGTCTATATACGGGAACTGGTCTAGGTGCCCTGGCTTACAAGTTACCTTGTGCCATACCTTTGAAACAAGGGACATGTCCAGGCTTCCTTCTGATGGCCAACCCACCTCTAATACTGGCCAGTCTATTTCACACAAAGTTCTAAGTTTTCCTGGTGTCATAGTAACACCGTAATCTGCCTTAAATCCTTTCTTGAAATTTTTCAACATAGTTCCCAGTGGGGTGGGCTTACTTTGTGCCTGACCCATGCTTCCTCAAGACAAAACACCACGCTCACACCACAAAACAAAGAATGGGTAAAAACAGCACACACACACTTTTACAGTTTACACCAAACCAGAATCAAAACCAAAATCAGAGTATCAAGAAATCCAAGCCAGGTCAAAACCAAAACCAAAGTATCAAGCAATCCAAGTCAAGTCAAAAACAAAAACCAAAGTGCTAGTACAGGCACACTGTGGGTGATCAGGCCACGCTTCCACTCAAATGGAGTGGGCAAGTTCCAAAGACCAGTCTTACCAAGTTTCAGATGTCTGGACTCCAAGTGCCAGTTCCTTCACAGTGTTCAGCCACTGCATTGATCCTCTGCAGGGGCCTGCTGTGCACTGGTCTGATGAGGCGTTCCACCAGGGCAATTGCCTACCTGGGAGTGCTCTCTGGATCTGTGTCACTCAAGCTGGCCAGAGTCCCCCACAGGGATGCTCCACAGGGCAGGCCTAAGCTACCTAAGGGGCTGCCTCGACTGTCCATTAATCACCTCACTTCCTTGTCAGGGAACCAAGAAATGTAGCAGGACGAGCCGCAGACAAAACCCCTCAGACACTGAGTTAAAGAAGGAAGGGTTTTATTCGGCTGGGAGCTTCGGCAAGACTCACATCTCTAAAAACCGAGCTCCCCAAGTGAGCAATTCCTGTCCCTTTTAAGGGCTTACAACTCTAAGGGGGTCCCTGTGAGAGGCTTGTGATCGATTGAGCAAGCAGGGTTACGTGACTGGGGGCCGCATGCACCAGTAATCAGAACAGAATAGAACAGGACAAGGATTTTCACAGTGCTTTTCCATACAACGTCTGGAATCTATGGATAACATAAACGGTTAAGTCAGGGGTCGATCTTTAACCAGGCCAAAGGTGCAGCACAGGGCTGTCTGCCTGTAGATTTTATTTCTGCCTTTTAGTTTTTACTTCTTCTTTCTTTGGAGGCAAAAACTGGGCATAAGACAATATGAGGGGTGGTCTCCTCCCTTAGAGACAGAGCAAACATGGAACAGAAAGTAGGATGGTGGTTACCAGGGGCTAGGAATAGGAAGGACGGGGGTAGTTTTTCAATGGGTATAGAGTTTCAGTTTTGCAAGATGAAAAAGTTCTAGAGGTCTGTTACACAACAATGTGAACAAAATTAATACTAGTGGTCTGTACACTAAAAAGTGGTTAAAAAATGAATTATATGTGTTTTGTACCACAATTTAAAATTTTAAAAATAAAAGTTGAGAAACTGATTTAAAGAAAATATTGTTTTGTTTCTAGCACACCTGCCTTTACACAGAACACACAAAAACCCTTTTGTTCCTAGGTCAGTAGTTCTCAACATGAATGTGAGGGGATTTTGTTCTCCCTCCATCAGGAGACATTTGACAATATCAGATACTGTTTCTGGTTGTTACACATAGGGTGGGATTGTGCTGGCATAGGCCAGGGAGCCTACTAAACATCCTACGGTGTGCAGGATAGCCACCTACTACAAAGAATTACCCAGTCCAAAGTGGCATTAGTAGGTTATTTGAGAAACCTGTCCCAGATCATTAATCAGAATGTGTTATTGATATATCAGTCTTCTCCCTTCTAGTTAGGTTGGTAGAATTCAGACTCTGGAAGAAACTGGGAATGTAAAAGGCTGAATGAGTGTTAGCTGAAAGACAAGAGAAAAGAGTCTTGTTTGAAGCTTACTAAAGCCAAAATGGAAAAAAAGGAGGGGGGAGTATTGGGGGGTGGGGAAGACAGTCAACAGACCACTTTTAGGCCATCATTCTGAAGGGTTCTGTGCTAAGCACCTTACATATGTTGTCTCACATAATCCTTAAAACTCAGAAATGATTTTAAATTAAATAGTACAGAGAGGAGAACGCACTAGAGAGGGAGTCTTTGCTTAGGTAGGCAACTTTACCTGGCTTATTAGCACTTTCCCCTGAAGGGAAAGGGGGTGTGATTGCTCCTGAAGAGACCAAAGAGACCGGGCTCCTTTTTAATCAAAGCTCAGGAGGAGAGCAGCATTCCACGCTTTCACAGATGCCATGAGGGTGACAAAGATGCAGGGCACCCACTGGAAACACAGATGGCACTCTGCAAAAGAGGAAGGGGCACCAGAAGCTTGGGTGAGTGAGGTTGGTGGTGATGCTGCCCCTCTCCCCAGGCTTTCTGGGTGAGTCCATTCCTCCTCTTAGATTTATTGTTAGAACTTAAGACAAGCCAATTACATTTCGTAATGTCTGTGTCATTCACGAGCTGAGAACTAATCTAGCCTCCTAAATGGTGCTTCTTAACTCCTTTCTTCAACAGGAGAGTTAATGTGTGGAATTAAGTGCAGAATCCATGGCCCTCTGAGGTGACGATGATGATTCAGGTTGTGTTTCTCGGTTCATTCTGGAAGCTCCCCCAAGGAAAGGAGGAAGGAAGCTTGCAGGGTGGGGCTTTACCATTGCCCTGACTGGCTCTGGTTTCCTTGCCTGATACATTGAAGTCAGCTTCCAAAGAATGCCACCCAAGGTTTTGAAGGGGCACAGTGCTTCTGTCCTCACAAAACCAGCCTGCATATGAGTTTACTGAGTTCATTTAGGTCTTGCTGAATCTTTCCTGTTTGTTCCTTCTCTGTTTCAATATTTCAATACTTCCCTAGAGGGGCCTAACCTTTCTGGAGGGCAAAGATCTGTTGTTAGAGAAAGAGAGCAGCCAGAGGAGGAAGATGACTTGAGGGTAGGCAGCAGATGGGCAATCAGTATTGAAAGGTTGCTTTCAGCCTGCCAAGACTTGGGGAATTAGAAAAACAAGATAAAACAAAACAAACAAACTATATATATAAAAAACAATTTTTTAAAAGTTTTTTATGTTCTATATGACTATTATTAGCTATATATTAATGAATGTTCCTTTAAAGCAGTATAGTAATTATTGCTATTATTATTATTATGGTTAGTTACATACAATGGAATATTGTTCTTTCTCTATATTATGATTACTAGCACTATTACTGTTATTAGTTACATGTTATTGAAAGCTCCAAAGCAGCACAGGCTTTTTATAAATATTTTTGCTCATCTTTATGACAATTCTCCAGTGTTGCTATTGCTCCTCTATTTAACAGATTAGAAAACTGAAGCTCCAAGAACAGACTTGCCTAATAACAGGGAACTTGTATGTCTCGAAGTGGCAATTCACACATAAGGCTCCATGACTCCTGAACTCTCACAATTATTAGCTGGTTCTTTTCATGGTTTTTTCTGAAGTTGCTAGAAGTTTACAGAAAAGGAAGTGCAGAAACATTTCACAAATCTACAATCTGTAAGTATCACATCCTGTATAGCTCTAAACACTGGAATAAGGAAGGGCTGATGACTTTTAGAAGATGAAGGTAAGTAGAAACCATTGATGGGACTGAGAAACCAGAGTTAAAACCTCTTGGGAGCTTCTGAGGACTCAGCTGGAACCAACGGGCACAGGTAGGTAATGCTGAAAGACTTTTCTCATCTCACCATTCTCTTGCCATGACCTCCATAGAGGAGTAATTGAACTTGAAACTCCTTGACAGCATTTAAGAGACACTAGGGCCTTTTGGAAATAGAGTGGGCAAATGGAAGGAGTATCTGTGTTTAACTCTGTTTCTGCTGTATTCTAATTGCATAAACTCAGTGAGTCGCTTACCTAAGGTTGTGTAATTAATGGGAGCAGAGCTGTTGTCTCTTCAAATGTGTTTAGACCATTTGTAAACTGGGCAGTCTGTGGGCTGAGAATGGTGCAGTGAAAAGGGGTCCAAGCTGAGCTTAGCAACAAATACCACAGCCTACTTGGTCTTTATGTTAAAAAGTGGGGAGGACCAAGGACGAGAGCCTATGTGTTATGACTCCAAGACTCGTTCTCATAGCACTGCATGCAGCTGCTTCTCCAGCCTGAGTAAACTCAGACACAGGCTGGCATTGCCAGGTGGGAAATTAGGAAGAGGTAGAATGATCTAGAGATTTATGCAAAGGCTTCAGAATCCAGGAAAGCTGAGATCCAAGACTGGTTTTACGGCTTCCCAGCTGCGCGAACCAGGGTGAACAATAAGGGTAACTGCAAATATTTCTTCAGCATTAACTCTGGGCCACACATATATGCAATATGTATATTATTTGCATTCATAACTTAAACTTTATTTTGCATTTTCTTATTTATTACATGTTTTTACTAACTTACTAACATGCAGAGCTATTCTAAGGATTAAAAGCACTGCAGGATAAAAATTAAGAACATGTCTAGTAAAATGTGATAAACATATCTAAGATGAGTGCTAATAAATAGTATTATTAGACAAGAAATAAGTAAGCAGAGTTCATTTATTAGTCTGAAAATTCATCAAATGTATGGCAATACAGTTGTTGTCAGTAGGACTAGGGGAAAGGGAGGTTGTTGCATATTGCAAACTTCATGTGACCATTTGCCTCTGGACATTGGAACCTCTCAAGATTCATGCTGCTGCCACCCTGTGATGTGTTTATTATCTATAATGGACTGTGTCAAACATTACGGAAAAATCCTCATGAAACCAAAGTTGTGTGGTTTTCACTGCTCCATACTATCAGTTTCTTTCTCTAATGGACAGGCCAAGCCTGGACTAATTGGCAAAGACTGAGTTACTGTTTTTGGAGCCAGAACCTGGGAGCTCTGTACTTTTTAAAAGCTAAATCTATTTTTTCTTCCATAGTTGGCAACACCATCATGACATCACAACCTGTTCCCAGCGAGACCATCATAATGCTCCCATCAAATGTCATCAACTTCTCCCAAGCAGAGAAACCCGAACCCACCAACCAGGGGCAGGATAGCCTGAAGAAACATCTACACGCAGAAGTCAAAGTTATTGGGGTAAATCTAACTCAGAACGTGTTGGAGAGGGGTTGGGGGAAGTGCCAAGAGATGATGTATGTCTTGGGACTGGACACCTGTCATGAGTGTGGAGACCCTAAAGTTTTGCTGGAGGGACTTCGGGGTAAAAGCCACTTGGAGAAAACTGTCCCAGAACTTTTCCACAAGAGGTTGTCTTAAAAATATATTTTCCCTTATTCTGAATATGAGGAATTGATTTTCTATTATTGTCTTTGTATTTTTACAATACAGTGCTTCTCTATATTTTCTTTTACAAAAGTAATGGTGGTAAATAATTACATATTGTGTGTATGTGTATATATTTCACAATTGCATGCTTAATAATCCACACTGGCTTTTTACAAAGAATTTTTACCTCACTGCAAATTAGAGGAAATATACACCTCCTTTCCCTCTTTTCTCCTTACCTTTTTGAGAATGGAAATGATATTCACCTCTTGTTTGTCTGTTTCTCCTCTCACCCAGAATTTATTAAAGAAGCTGTATTGCATGAAGGGAGGAGAGAAATAAGGGATCTATCCTGGATTGGGAGGGAAACACAGAGTTTTGGTTTCTAGACTTGCCTCTGCACTTACGTGATCTGAGGTGAGGCACTCTGTTTGACTGGATTTCAGGACCTGGTGGGACTGGTTTCCTTGCCTCATGTACAATCACATGGGTTTCTATGAGGCTCATGTGACATAAGGTCTAGAAAACTTCTTGGTAAATGATAATAGAGCTGTGAATCTCTGAGGTGGACGTCCAGGAGGGAAAACTACCTCCTAAGACAGAGCTCCAGTTATACATGAGAACATGCAGTATTTGGTTTCTGTCCCTGTGTTAGTTTGCTAAGGGTGGTGGCCTCTAAGTGATGAGAACACATGGACATGTAGAAGGGAACAATGCACACTGGGGCCTTTCAGAGGGTGGAGGGTGGGAGGAGGGAGAGGATCAGGAAAAATAACTAATGAATACTAGGCTTAATACCTGGGTGATGAAATAATCTGTACGGCAAACCCCCATGACACAAGTTTACCTATGTAACAGACATGCACTTGTACCCTTGAACTTAAAACAAGTTAAAAATAAAAGAGCTTCCAGAACTTCAGCTATAGGGTTGTGAACTGCAGTTTCCAAGGTGACCAGAGGGGCAAACTCCATGTCCAGTGGAGTCTGGGAGATGAGGAGAGGGACTTCTGCAATGCAAATACTGCAGAGAATGTGGGGGCTTTCAGATGCCCCTGTTGTCAGAGAGGTAGAAAGACAGTTAACTAGTCATGGACTTAGAGGTCCTGAGAGCTGGGAAAGCAAATCTCAGCACTTGCTGTGAGCTGGAAGCAAGTGTCATGAGCAGACCAGGGCCTGTGAGGCAGAAATGCAGAAGCCTTCCCGAGCACCTGCCAGACACCCGAGACTGTGGCTTCTGTGGCAGAGCTGCACATCCTCCAGGATGTCTTTTCATATTTCTCACTCCAGAGTTTCCACAGGGTTTGTATCCTCATTAGGATCTTGCAGAAGGCGACAGTGCATTATTGTCATGGGAGCGGCAAAAAGGCCCTGTCTTTACAAATGCTGGTTTTCATCCTCAATCTCCCTTTCTCTTCCCACAGACTATCCAGATCTTATGTGGCATGATGGTGCTGAGCTTGGGGATCATTTTGGCATCTGCTTCCTTCTCTCCAAATTTTACCCAAGTGACTTCTACGCTGTTGAACTCTGCTTACCCATTCATAGGACCCTTTTTTGTGAGTACAGTTTCTGAGGAGGGCAGGATGGGGAAAAGAGGGGAGGAAGATGCCAATAGCTTAGACTTTCCACCTGCCACCCTGCTATGTTTGATCTGCCAGGAGCAAGGAGCCAACGATGAAGCTTGTTCTCCTGTGTGTGTAGTTCAGGGAGGATTGAGTTGGGTAGGATGGCAGGGGTTGCCTGATTTTAGATCAATTTCATATCAGACTCAAATAAACATTTCTTTTGAAGATCATCTTATTTTTCACGTTATCATCTTGAGCTATGATGAAGCTAGTGACTTCTCTCCAGGTTTAGGCAAAAAAAAAAAAAAAATCCGTGAATTAGGATAAAGTTGGGAAGAAACATTTTATACAAAAAAAAAGAGAGCATAAATGGAAGACGTCACACACTCACAGAGAAACCACACTGTGATCTCCCCATGCTTGTGCGGATCATGGAGGAAGGAGAACTTACATCTCTGAGCATTTTGAAAATACTTTTACTGCATTGACTGATTGCTGGGTAAGGCTGAGCAGATATCTATGCCCAGTGATTGACAGGAAATTCCTCTGAAATAGCTGCAAGTCTGGAGTTTCAAAAGGACTTGGTAGTCCTTTCCTCAGAGAACTTCTTTCTCTTAGATGGAGACTTTCTCATAGTTAAGTTTCCCTTTCATAGATATTTTTTCCTTCAATTTCCTGCAATTCAGTAGCTATTTGTTTTTCTTACATTTCTGTATTCGATGCACCAAGAAGTCCACTTTTTGTGTATCTTGTCCATTTTTCTTGTCTTATTAACTAAAGTTATACTTGGATTTGGATTTCATCGGTTTTCCCCAAATGACCTTTTTCTGTTCCAGGATCCATGCCAAGCTACTACATTACACTACATTACATTTAGTCATGATGTCTCCTCAGTGTCCTCTAGGCTGTCTCAGATTTTCCTTTTCCTTGAGAACTTTGAGAGTTTTTGGGTAGTGCTGGCTGAGATTTTTGTAGAATGTTCCTAAATTTGGGTGTGTCTGATTTTTTTTTTTGATGTTTAGGGTATGGTGATGAATTTTTGGGTGATGATGATGAGGTAAAGCACCATTTTCATCAAGTCATATCAAGAGTCATGCTACCAACATAATGTCACTGACACAATTAACCTTAATCATGTGGTTGGGGTAGTATTTTCCAGGTTTCTCCTCTGTAAAATTACTACTTTTTTTTTAACCATTGCTTTCACGTCATTCTCTAGAGAACATCTTACACCAAAACTGTCTCATTTTATTAAAAAAACAAAAATTCTTTCCTGGCTTTTAAGGTCTTTTTTTGTTTAGTGGGATATTTTTTTGTTTATTAGGATATATTTCTGCTATCTTTTTTTTCTGACGCTATCTGAATGTTATATGGACAAAGGGACAAATCTATGTCTTTAAATGGAACTTACCTCACTCATCACTGGTTTCTCAGGGATTTTCCATGAGAGTTGTCTATAAATATTGTGATAGTGATGTCGCAGTTACTCTGTACATGGACCTGACCATTTTCTCTTTTATCTTAGTTTATCATCTCTGGCTCTCTATCAATTGCCACAGAGAAAAGGTTAACCAAGCTTTTGGTGAGTATGAGAACTATAACCCACAACCCAATGGATCAAAATAAAACTTAGACAGAACTCGTTAAGGCTAGTCTTTCTACTTTGAAATGCTGAAAACTCAGTTCCAGAGCAGTTAGTCGTTAGAATTAGGAGCCAGGCCTGGATCCTCTGTATCCTTGTTCAGAGCACATTTCTCCAATTATTGTACCTTACATCAAAGTCTGCATTCAGGGGATTATAATATTCCCTCTGCCCATGCCGAAGAATCTATGACAGAGAAATTGTGCCTGTTTATGATGTCCTTTTGGTGATAATTGGCCTTCAAATTCAGGTTTTCAGTGGCAAGGAAGCTGACAGTGTTATAAAGAGGTCTATTGGTTGGGGTCCATTCTTTAAGCCCAGGTGTTAAAACAACCCTTGAAAAAAAATGAGTCAAAGTGTTGTTCATGTGAGGTATCCGAAGTAGACACAGAGGCTACTGCAGTATACTACAGACATTAGGCCTGATGTGTCCTCAGGCTCCTTTAGACTTTCTCAGATTTTCCTTTTCCTTGAGGACTTCAGTAGTTTTGGGTAGTGCTGGCTGACTGTATCCTTTCATCTATCTCACCGGAAGCATAATACTTTTATTTTGTTTGAGTATAAATTCTTGCACCCTAAAACGTTGTCCTTAGTCATTTGTATTGGCTAAGAAAAAAACAAACCAACAACAACAAAAAAAAACAAAGCTTTACCAGTCTTTATCCCTTATTCCAGCAAAAACTAGAGTTGGAAGTGGCAGGGAGATAAAGGCTGGATTATAGGGAGAATCTTCTCTTGTCTTTAAAGTTTCATTAAGTCTTCACTGAATCCATTATCCCTCAAGGGGTTGATGTTGGAGATTATGTGAGAGAATGTCATACCATGCAATTGCACCGAAACTCAATTTGGAAGCTCTGACTAAGGAAGTGAGAAAGAGCGCCCAGAAAAATGCCAATTCTTTTTCTCATCAGTATTTAGAGATTATTATTTGGAACCCTCAGTTAGACTCCGAACTACTAACTAGATCTGTGCTGTTTAACTTTCTATGATGATGGAAATGAAATGTAACTTTCTATGATGATAGAAGTGAAATGTAACTTTCTGTGATGATGGAAATGCACTACAGCTGTACTGTACAATATGGCAGTCACATGTGGCCATCAATGGTGTGAAATATAGATAGTGCAACTGAATAAAAATTTCTCTTAATTTTACTTTAAATATAGATAGTCCATGTGGCTATTGGCAACCATACTGAGTAGCCTGGCACAAGGGTAGTGCTTTCAAACTTTTAGAAGGAAATATGTGGGCCTCTTACTCCAGAGAACAATCCCACAGTGAACATGCAGGAAGCTCAAGGATGCAGGATGTGGTCTCGGGGTGGGCTCAGACTCACCAGAAACATCGAGGCTTTAGTGAGTTCTACTCTTGTCACACTTTGTACCAGCCCTTTTTGAGATTGAAGAAGAGTGCCATCTCAAGACAAATCTAGCTTATTCTAAGAAATACAGACTCTAGGCATCAAGACTACTACTGGCTAGTAGGAGGCCCAGGAGTATACACTTCAGTCATTATGTTGGGAAACTGGGGTCCCAGACCATCAACTGGTGAGTTCCTAAAAGAAGTGCCCATATGGGATTAAATAACACTCTACTGTACGGCTGTGGGGTGTGCCCTGTAGCCTACCTATCTGTAACAATAGCTTTCAGAATGCTCTGAGCTCAATTCTCTTTTCTGCGTGAGTTGGAGTAAAGGAAGTCACTTCTGAGGTCAGTTTATTTATTTCCTTCACTTCATAAATGTAGAAATGAGAACTAGAGTGGGACATAAAACCAAGGAACTGATTACCCAAGGGAATAAGCCAAGGCAAGTCTAGTACTGTGACCTCAATATTCTGACCTCCAGTCCAGACCTTTTTCTTGTCCCTCCCGCTGCCTCCCACACATTACACCATCATTGGGCCCGCACCTAGACCTCTGCCCACAGCCACCCCATACTGCGCTCAGTGTGGCCAATCATATGCCTGCCCAGGTTCTAGGGCCTGCCTGAGACTCAGAACCATCCCCTCACTCATTTTTGAGAGGTGTGCTTTTGAGAGAGGCAATGGGCACACAAGAGTGAGCTGTTAGTTGGTGCAAACATAATTGTGGTTTTACGGCAAAAACTGCAATTACTTTTGCACCATGCTAATACGTGATCTACCTTTTCCGTGTGGCTGATGCTTCCACCAGGGGTTTTTGAGTTGAGTAAGAGAGAAACTGCATCTGGTACATTGCCACCTTTGCTCTGGGTCACGCTCTCTTGGTAATGTTGCAGGTAAAGCCTCATGAAAGCCCTGCTATCTGTCCTGGGAAAAGAATTTAGGAGAGTAACATTCTCTACCACACCACTGAGTTCCTGCTTAAGGTGAACCAGTTCACATGGTCATTCATTCAGCCAAGATTTACCCTGGAGATTGAGAGATTTTTGCTGGACACTGGAGAGGAGGGGACAGATAAGGGAATAACTTACAATTTAATGGCAAAGACATATAAGAGATTCATGAGTTATTAGCAATGATCCTTACCCAGCATTTCTCTTTCAGGTGCATAGCAGCCTGGTTGGAAGCATTCTGAGTGCTCTGTCTGCCCTGGTGGGTTTCATTATCCTGTCTGTCAAACTGGCCGCCTTAAATCCTGCCTCACTGCAGTGTGAGTTGGACAAAAATAATATACCAACCAGAAGTTATGTTTCTTACTATTATCATGATTCACTTTATACCACGGACTGCTATACAGCCAAAGCCAGTCTGGCTGTAAGTATTTTTAGATGGGATGTTCTAATCTTATGAGGTATTCGAAAGCCTTGATTTCTTGTTATTCCTTCTTTTGAAAATCTCTCTATTGGTTTCTGGTTTGGGCATCTGGGGGAAAGCCAGGATTATGTAAAACAAAGGGGACTACATGGATGAGATTAAGGGGATTAGATACTAATAGAGTGGAATTGAAAATGTTAAATAAGGTTGATGATGAAAAACTAAAACATTGTTTGTAGAGGTTCTTAATTATCAAACTAATCCAATTTTGGAGGCATAAATTATGAGTTTATCAAAATGAGAATCTTGGTACATGGGGTGGTGAATTAAGAATGGAAACAGAGCAGAAAGACCCAGGAGATCAGAATAGGCCAACAAGGAAACTTAGTATGTGTGCGTGGTAAGGAGTTAATTTGGTTTGAGAAGACATCAGATTCAGTACTAAGAAAAAAAGAATAGGAAATATGGGGTTAGAAGATAAGGGCTTCTTCTTCTAATGATCACAATAATGAGTAATACTGATCAGGTGAGAATGCAACATTATTGTTGCTTTTTGTTATAGCTGAAAGAAGTATGATATATTAAATCAGGAGATAAGAAATACAGGGAGATGGAGAGCGTAACTGAGAAGATTGCAGGAGAATTCTATCTCTTTGGAAGAAGAAAAACAATGAAGTTTGGCTAACAGAAATAATATGTCTGAAGTTGAAAGATTAAGGGGCATGTGCATGGTCAGCAACACACAGAGAAAAACAGGCAACATAAGAGTAAAGAGACGGCTGGGCTCAGTGGCTCACGCCTGTAATACCAGCACTTTGGGAGGCCGTGGGGCATGGATCACGAGGTCAGGTGTTCAAGATGAGCCTGGCCATGACGGTGAAACCCCGTCTTTACTAAAAGTACAAAAACTAGCCGGGCGTGGTGGCAGGCAGCTGTAATCCCAGCTACTTGGGAGGCTGAGGCGGAGAATTGCTTGAGCCTGGGAGGCGGCGGAGGTTGCAGTGAGCTGAGATCACGCCACTGCACCCCAGCCTGGGTGATAGAGCAAGACTCCGTCTCAAAAAAAAAAAAAAAAAAAAAAAAGAATAAAGAGATTGCAGAATATCTGTTGTCCCGCAATCAAAAACAAGATAAGCCAAGAACTCAGCTGGAGGATGGACAGATAGAAAGGTCTGGTCAAAGTCATGTTTGTATAGCACTCATTATAAAGAGGGCCTTGCTCCCAAGGTAAAGGTGTAATGAGAAAAAGTACAAGTAAATGAGGCTGACAATAATTGGCACAGATTAACACCTGGCACAGCCAGTTCCACCTTGGGAAAAATTCTGAAGGGAAATTTCAGAGAAATTTGGTAGTGATAAAGTATAAGTTCATGATGGGACGATTTTACACTGGAAGTAAGAGAGATTCTGTCGAGTTTGCTTGCTGGAACAATTTCTAGGTAATGGAAAAAGTTATATCTTCTCTTTAACTGTGTGTAAATACCACAAACCAAAATTTCATGTGATCAAATTATCTCCCTTTATTATCAGATGGCCAATTCTGCACAAAGAATGTCTCAGGACAGAAATGGTAGAACTCATCCTTGTGAGCTGGTGTTGGTGTTGGTGATTAGCAACTCTGACAGTTTACTGCCTTCACTGTTTTTTTCTAAGCCTTACAGTCATCCCCCCCAAAAAAAAAGAAAAAAAAAAGAAAAAACATAAAAAACAACAAAGAAACAACAACAAAAATCAAGAAGAAATGCAAAGGGGTTCAGATACATAGACAGGGATGTCAATACTAAATTTTACAAAGGACTTGCACAGTCAAAACCTCCTTGATCCTTACAAATCTCTGAGAATGAAATGTTAGTATACATGTTTGATACATAAGGAAACAGGAGCTAGAGAAAGAGAGAGACTTGTCCAGGCTTACACAGCTACTCAGCAGTAAAGGTGAGACTGGAACGGAGCTGCTGATTCTCAGTCCTGGGAGTTGTTACGCCACTCTGCTTTCTTACTGGGTGAACAATGTCATCAGAATTATCGATGTCTCAAAGAAGTAAGAAATAAGTTCAGGAGATCGAGACCATGATGAAACCCTGTCTCTACTAAAAATACAAAAAAATTAGCCGGGCGTGGTGGCGGGCGCCTGTAGTCCCAGCTACTTGGAGAGGCTGAGGCAGGAGAATGGCGTGAACCCGGGAGGCGGAGCTTGCAGTGAGCCAAGATGCGCCACTGCACTCCAGCCTGGGTGACAGAGCGAGACTCCGTCTCAAAAAAAAAAAAAAAAAAAAAAGAAATAAGTGTATGAAGTAGATTAGTTGATTTAGTTACTATTCATCTCCCTTTCTCCTCTCAAGGAAATGAGTTAAGGGGTTGAATTAAGACAATTGTGAGGTGTGGGAGGAGCAGTTTTATCTTCCTGATGGTGTCCTTTCTTCATTCTCTAATGGGTGAGGTGGTCTTCATCTCTATGGTCACCTCTCAACTAGGCATGAAGGCTTCAGCTGACCTAAGCAACACCGATATTTTATTTCTTGACTTTCAGGGAACTCTCTCTCTGATGCTGATTTGCACTCTGCTGGAATTCTGCCTAGCTGTGCTCACTGCTGTGCTGCGGTGGAAACAGGCTTACTCTGACTTCCCTGGGGTGAGTGTGCTGGCCGGCTTTGCTTAATCTTGCCTAGTGTATCTTATCTCTGCACTGTGTTGAGTATGTCACCAAGAGTGGTAGAAGGAACAACCAGCCAGTCATGAGATACACATGGGAGGGCATTTTCATGGTGATGGAAGACCGAGAAGAAAAGCAGATGGCAATTGAGTAGCTGACAAGCTGAAAATTCACTGGATATGAAAATAGTTAAAATGAGAAATCAACTGGTTCAATCTTCCCATTTTGTCAATGAAGGGAATGAGACTCTGGGAAGTTAAATGACTGGCCTGGCATTATGCTATGAGTTTGTGCCTGTGCTGAGGACACTAGAACCTGGTTTGCCTCCCTTTTAAGCAGAAACAATTTCTGCCACAACCACTAGTCTCTTTAATAGTATTGACTTGGTAAAGGGCATTTACACACGTAACTGGGTCCAGTGAATGTCTTATGCTCTGCTTTTGCCCCTGGTGATCTTAAAATTCTTTTGACTTTTAAAAGATATATTAAAAATGTATTGTTGAATCAAATTCCATGGGATACCACCCCTATGGACTTATGGCTTTATTTAACTGAATTAAAAAGCCTTGATTTATCCAAAATTGTATTATAGAGTGTAGAATGAATACTAGGGTGATAAATTGCAATTATTTGAAGAACCTGATAATACGCTCTACTTATCTTGGATTAGCTAAGAATTCTATGTATACAGTTGGACAAATGGCATATGTACATCTATTTTGAACCGGATTGAAGTCTGAAGACCTAACATACTTTGTTTCTTCTAGAGTGTACTTTTCCTGCCTCACAGTTACATCAATAATTCTGGCATGTCCTCAAAGATGACTCATGACCCTGGATATGAAGAACTATTGACTTCTTAAGAAAAAAGGGAGAAATATTAATCAGAAAGTTGATTCTTATGATAATATGGAAAAGTTAACCATTATAAAAAAGCAAAGCTTGAGTTTCCTAAATGTAAGCTTTTAAAGTAATGAACATTAAAAAAAAACATTATTTCACTGTCATTTAAGATATATGTTCATTGGGGATCTCTTGATTTGCCTGACATTGACTTCAGCAAAAGCACAGGGCTGTAAATTACCATTTACTAGACTAGCCAAATAGTCTGAATTTCCAGAAAACTAGGCAGAATGATCATTCCCAGAAACATTTCCTAGAAAATGTTTCCCAGAAAACTAGGCAGAATGATCATTCAATGGATCACAGTGAAGCAAAGGACACAACTTTTTATTGTACCCCTTAATTGTCAACAGGAGTTAACTGATTTGTTGTGGTGCTCAGACTCTTTTATACAAGTGCTAGTGTTTTATCCTATGTATTTTAACTCATTAGTGCATAAAGGCAAGCCCCATATGATGAAGTCTCAGGGTATATGAAAGTAGCTGGCTTCAAAATAAAATCTTTGAGTGCATATTTTGTTTTAACACTCATTTTGTTGTTTTTTCCTTTAAACACAGAATAAGTCAACAATGACAGACATAAACCCAAATTTGAACTCCATTTTCTCCCCATCAAAAATTCAAACAAAACAAATGAGCAAACAAAAGCTAACCAGGAATAGTTATTTGTTATGAAGCAATGACCAGTTCATACTTATCTTCTTATTGCAAGAAAGACCAATTGTTTTTGTATAAATGTTAAGTCTCAGCATGTGTGCACACACACACACACGTAGGAAAGTATTTTAATTTTACATGAGCTCCATTTCGTTGAAAGAACTGGTCATGTTTCTCTTGCTTTTACCCACTGTAGCAGGGGTCATACCCACTGTATCAGATATCCTGATACTCAGCTTTTCTGCTGTTTTTTTCCAGTCTGAAACCGGACTGTCAGATTCTTTGATTTTAGCTTTATCTTCAAACTCTCGTTCATTGTGTCTTCTCTCTGCCTATTGCATCCCCCACTGACACACACCACTTCTTTTATTTATTTACCTACTGTGGACATTCAACTTTTGTAGACACTTATTGGATACCAGACACTATGTCAAATAAGAGAAACAGAGATGACAGTGAAATTAGGGATGTATACAGCGCACTACTATTTGAACACAGAATAAAGCATACCTTCTTCTGCCTAAAAGAATGTAGGGGATAAACAGGTGTGTGTGTGTGTGTGTGTGTGTGTATGTATGTATGTGTATGTGTGAAAGAGAGAGAGTCCTTCCTTTGAAAAGCCACCTCCCCCATATCAATCACATGGTGCCACCTTCAGCCACAGGAGAGGACTACGACCCAGAGTCCGCAATTGGTGTATTCATCTACTGTACTCACACTCCAGCTTTGTTCCTCACCCGCTGCCACCATGTCTTCACCACCACCACAGCACTCTGGATACCAGAAGTCTTACTGATTACCCAGTCAAGCTTCTGGTCTTCAAAGTTCCCCCCAGGTCTCTCTTCAGCTTTGACTTGTTTATCAGAGAAGGCATCCAGCCCTTTAGGCAACACTCAAAACCACTTTTTATCCTAGGCTCAACCTCACTGCCATGTCATCCACTGATATCTTTTCTTTCAAGTAGCAATGCCCCTTCAGCCCAAGTCAAGTGAGAATGATGCCTACCTTGAGATAGAAGATGTATTGAGATAACCTTTGTAAAGCAGTTACCATTATAGCTGACACATGAAAGATGCTCAGTGAACTTGAGTTTTATTGTGTGTTTACTTCCCTTTGCTTTCACTTCCGTAGTCCAACTTTCCTTCCCCTTTCACTTCCATCCTCTATGTCTAAAATTAACTTCAACCCCAATACATTGCTGGGATTTGGAACCTGATTATACTCATGAAATCTTTCATTTCTTCAAGAAAGTCTGGACCAGGCACAGTGGCTCTTGCCTGTAACCCCAACACTTTGGGCGGTTGAGGTGGGCAGATTACTTGAGTCCAGGAGTTCGAGACGAGCCTGGGGACCATGACCAAACCCTATCTCTACAAAAAAAAAAAAAAATTAGCCAAGTGTGGTGACACATGCCTGTAGTCCCAGCTACTCAAGAGGCTGAGGCAGGAAAATCACCTGAAACTGAGAGGTTAAGGCTCATTAAGCCATGATCTGGCCATTGCACTCTAGCCTGGTGGACAGAGCAAGACCTTGGGGGGAAAAAAAAGAAAGACAGGAAAAAAAAGAGAGAAAGAAAGTTGTAGAATGCTCTAAATAGACTGTGTAGGAAACATATTTTCTCTTCCCTTTGCAGGAGAAAGATTTTAGAATTATTGGCCTTTCCCAATTTCTGCGCAATTGACTCTACTGACACCTTATGGTGATAATGAGGAACAACTTTCCTCCCAAGAGAAATAGCAAAAGGCAAACCAAGGTATCTGGAATTCACTGGAGATAGCTAACTTGACCATAGGAAATCACACTTGCTACCTTTGTCCTTTACAGTGTCTCCACATGTCATCAGTGAGGGGAAACTATGCATTTTTCAAAAACTATTTATTATTGTAAGGAAAGTGGCTGTGCTTCAGTCAGGAGTAGGCCAAGGTAGACATCCAGTATGGTATGACGCAGCGGGTTTGGAGCGCAGGTGCACAACCCCATGCATCATGTAACCAATTTAATATAACCTGTTTGTGTGACCTCATACCTGGCTTTGAGCCACTATGTCTATGAGTAATACAACTGCACTGCTGACTCTGTAGGACAGGAGAGAGAATAAAGCCATGTCCCAACTGCCTACAATCCAAGTGTTCTTTCAGCTACCCACCACCTGTCCACCAGCTCCCCTCAGAACCCAGCTCAGGTTGGAACCTGTCAATTGGCATAGTCAGTAGGATCCCCAGATGAGTGAGCCCTTGGCCTCAATGATCCCAGGTCAGCCACGTGGCCCTAGCATGGGTTGTGGTACCTGGTGGCAGCTGTGCTGCCAGGATGGGCCTTGGTGGAAACATGGGCGGTGGTAGACAGATCTCCTGTGAGCATGGAGAAGGCACTGAAGTACCTGTAAGCACAGAGCAATGAAAGGACAATGCCTTTGCTGGCATAGTTCAATGGGCATTTTTGACTGTACTACGGTAAGTGCACACTCAGTCCCTGCAGGATGCAGTGAAGGTAGGGGACCTCCACGCACAAACAGAACACCTGGAGGCCCAGATATACAGCTTGGAAGGAGAATTAGAGGCCGCCATTAGTGTGGGCTTGGGCCCACCATCCCAGTCAGAGACTCCTGCTCAGTCTGATACTGAGGAAGAAGAACATCGGTTGCGGGTTTGCCCAGTGGTCCATCAGAAAATAGAGCAAGAACAGCCATTGGGGCCCCAGGGTTGGGCTTGGGGACCCCCTACCATGACAGAGCAGATGTCATATGGTGCCTATACCCCAATTATGTTGTGGGAATTAGATAAACAGTGTCAGCAGCACTCAGGGGAACCCCTACCTGCCTGGATGCCTCATCTTTGGGATGAGGGAGCCAACAGCATCGTCTGCTCTGCCTCTGAAATGGAAAAGTTGGCTTCCATTATGACTCATTCCTCCCTCTGTCAGTGATTGCAGGTGAGCAGGTGGTTAGCACAGGGCAAGGTGACCACACCCTAATTGAACGGCTGATGGTGGCCATTTGAACGGTATGGAAAGATGCCAAAGAAATACCAGAAACTGTGAGTAAATGGCAGTCATATCTAGATTTAGTGCAAGTAATTCGGGAGATGGGTGTGTGGCAGGCTGTTCCATCTGACTTCCCAAGGGCCAGATGGTGAATGCTTTACCTCCCACATGAGAGACCTTGTGTTGGGCTCTGTGCCCCTGAGTGCCTTTGGTTCCCTGGCCACTGTCCTCACTCTGTATGTGGGGTGCTGCATGCATAAGGTGACTACTTCCATGGCTGCCCTCAGGGAAGCAGAGGGCTGTAGGCGAGACCAGAGAGTCTGTGCCATAAAAAAGGGGAAAGTTTCCCTTCTCCAGGGGGCCACCTCTTGGGACAAAATGCGTCCTCAGTGGGTGACCTGCAACAGGTGTAGATTGATTTGATTTTGGCTGGGGTTGCGTGAAAGAAAATTGATAAGCAACTCCATGAAGTACTGTTAACTTTGTGGAGGCACTTGTCCCAGGAGCAGCAATTCTGGAAAATGCCTAAGAGGGAGAAGGATGATGCATCCTGCAGGGACTGAGTGTCCCACCCAGACACTCCAGCTCAAGGACTACTTGCAGATGGGTGGAAGTATAAAGTCTTTTTTTTTTTTTTTTTTTTTTTGAGACGGAGTCTCGCTCTGTCACCCAGGCTGGAGTGCAGTGGTGCGATCTCGGCTCACTGCAAGCTCCGCCTCCTGGGTTCATGCCATTCTCCTGCCTCAGTCTTCTGAGTAGCTGGGACTACAGGTGCCCACCACCACGCCCGGCTAATTTTTTTGTATTTTTAGTAGAGACGGGGTTTCACCACGTTAGCCAGGATGGTCTCGATCTCCTGGCCTCATGATCTGCCTGCCTCGGCCTCCCAAAGTGCTGGGATTACAGGCGTGAGCCACCACACCCGGTGGTATAAAGCCTTTTGTGTTTAATTAGGAAACTGACTGAGATGCCTGTCTGGGGGGGACACCGGATGACCAGAGGGCACATGTGGAATTGGCAATCCACTGGTCCCCCACCAATGTACAGTGGGTGCTGGCACTGGTAGACACCAGTGCAGATTGTAGACTTGTCTGTGGGAACCCACATAAATTTCTGGGCAAGGCTGCATAGATAGACAGCTATGGGGCTGGTCAGTGAAAGTGAAACTTGAATCTTTGCACCTTGGCATCAGCCGCTTGGCTCCACGCTCATACACTGCGTATGTCCCTCTCATACCTGAATACATTCTGGGGGTGGATATTTTACATGGCTTGGCTTTACAAAGCACAGCTGGAGAATTCAGACACGGAGCATGTGCTGTTAAGCTGGTGCTGCGCGGACATAGGCATCACTGGCCTCAGCTCCTGCCACGACCCCAACAGGTTACTTCCACCTGCCAATACCATTTGCCAGTTGGGCATACAGAGATAACTGAGACTATTAAGAAGTTAGAGGAGGAAGATTAAAGCCATGTCTCAACTGCCTATGGTCCCTCAAGTGTTCTTTCAGCTACCTGCCAACCCATCCACCAGTTCCCTTCGGCCCTGGCCCGGGTTGGAACCTGACAATTATATACATTTGCAAGGAATATTTACCATACAAACCATAAGAGAGCTGAGATAACTGTATTTACATCAAAGAAGATATACTTTAAGGTAAGAAATATTACTAGAGAAAAAGAAAAGTGAAAGATTTTTAAAGTTTTCATTTTATTTTACTATTATTAATTTCTTGAGACAGATGCTCATTCTGTTGCCCAGGTTGGAGTGCAGTGGCGTGATCTCAGCTCATTGCAACCTCTGCCTCCCAGGTTCCAGTGATTCCGGTGCCTCAGCCTCCCAAGTAGCTGGGATTACGGGTATGCACCACCAGCCTGGCTATTTTTTGTATTTTTAGTAGAGACGAGGTTTCACCATGTTAGCCAGGCTGGTCTCAAACTCCTGGCCTCAGGTGATCTGCCTGCCTCAGGCTCCCAAAGTGTTGACATTACAGGCCAAAGAGGGACATTTAAAAATGGTCGATGCAGCAGAACGATACAGTTGTAAATTAATGCAACATAACAGCAGAGTCCCAAAATATATAAAGCAAAAAATAATAGAATTGAAAGAATTTTTAAAAATGATTGAATTGAAAGAATTTTTTAAAATGTCAATAATAGTTGAATTTTAATACTCTATTCTTATTTATTCATAGAAAAACTAGACAGAGAATCAAGAAGGAAATAAAAGACTTGTATAGCTCTATCAACTTAACTGAAATATCTGCTGTGTGTCACTCTACCCACCAACTGCAGAACACCCAAACTTTTCAAGTGTGCCAAACTTTTCAGCATAGACCATGCCGTAGGGAGAATTTTAAGATAACTACTAATGATTCTCACCCTCCCTTTGAGTCATTTCCTCCCAAAATTTGAATGAAAACTGTGAATATCATGAAATAACACTTCCAGCATTATGTTATTCCATATGGCAAAGGGACTTTTGAAGATATCGTTATGGTTACTTATAAGTTGACTTTGGGTTAATCAAAGGAAGATTATCTGGGCAGCCTGAACTAATCACATGAGCCCTTTATATCTGGGTCTAGAGGTCAGAGGCAGAGGAAGTCAGAGAAGCAGTAGAGATATTCTCTTGCTGGCCACAAAGGGGCAGTTGCCACATTGTGGGAAAGGCTATGTGACAGGGACTGGTGGGTGACCTTCAGAGGCATCAGCTGATAGACAAGACATTGGAGATGCATTCTCCCAGAATTGCAAAGGACTGAGTGCTGCAAATGCCTCAAATGAGCTTGAAAGATGACCCTATGCCCAAGATGATATTACATCTATGGCCAGTGAAATCATATGATTTATGCCATGTGAGATTATGAGCAGAGACCCTATTCACATCACGTTCAGCTCCAGACCCAGGAAAACTGTGAAATAATAAATTTGTATCACATTAAGCTACCAAGTAATTTATTTATCATATAGCATAAGAAAATGAATACAGATAATATACCAGATTTTAAAACAAGACAGACTCAATCAATTTTAAAATATTCAAATAATATAAAATACGTTCTCTGAACAAAACAGAATTAAATTAGAAATCAATAGCCAAAATGAATTTGAAAAATTCTCAAATAAGTGGAATTTAAATTACTCATATTTCCATTAACCATGGGTAAGGAAATCACAACGGAAATTAGAAAATATTTTGAACTAAATTTAAAAAAAAACCCTAAATTTTTGGGGCACAGCTAAAGTAGGACCTAGGTGGAAATGTATCATTTTAAAGCTATAAGTTGGCTATACTGAAAATAAAAATGGTCTTGGGCTAGGTGCAGTGGCTCGTGCCTGTAATTCCAGCACTTTGGGAGACTGAGGCAGGCGGATCACGAGGTCAGGAGTTCGAGACCAGCCTGGCCAACATGGTGAAACCCCCTCTCTACTAAAAATACAAAAATTAGCCGGGTGTGGTGGCAGGAGCTTGTAATCGCAGCTACTCGGGAGGCTGAGGCAGGAGAATCACTTGAACCGGGGAGTCAGAGGTTGCAGCGAGCCGAGATCACGTCACTGCACTCCTGCCTGGGTGACACAGCAAGACTCTGTATGGAGGAAAAAAAAAGGTCTCAAATCAATAACCTAAGCTCCCTCCCTCAAAAAGTAGAAAAAGAAGAGCAAATCCAAAGTAAGCAGAAATATGGAAATAATTAGGATTCTAGTTGAAACAGAAGACATGAAAAACAGGAAAATAATATTAAAAAAAACCGAAAAGTTGGTTCTTTGAAATGATCAACACAATTGACAAACTTTAGTTGGATTGACCAAGCAAGTATAAGACAGAAGACACACATTGTCAGAATGAATTATGGAAGAGGAGGCATCACCATCAACTTTACAGAAATTACATTTATTATAGAGAAATATAATGGACAACTGTTTGCCAACAGTTCACACAATTAGATGAATTTTCTTAAAAACAGAAAGACATAAATTACCAAAAATGACCCAAGAAGAATTAGAAAATATAAGTAGTTCTGTAAGAAGTAAAATAATTAAAAGCATATTCAAACCCTACCCAGCAAGTAAAGCTCAGGCCTAGATAGTTACACTGGTGAATTTTATTAAATATTTAATGAAACCAATTCTAATTATTTACAAAATCGTTCACAAAGGAGAGGAGGAGGAGACACTCCGAATTTATTCTATGAAGTTAATATTATCACATCAAAGGAAAAGACATTAGAAAAAAGAAAGCTACACAAAATATATGCCTCATAATTGGCATTTTACAGTCTTCTGAGGTCACAACAGTAGAGTCATATAAGATGCTCATTCTGGTGGTGCCTCCTGTATTACAGTGTCAGTCATAACCTGAGTGAGGGACATCCCATTTGGAATTTTGTGTCTGTCTTCATATAACCAGTTTGATACTGCCAGCATCTGCAGCATTTATGTGGCTTCAGTGGAATTTGATCATCTATATCACAAACGAGGAACAGTAGGATATTTGCCCTTTTTTAGGTGTGTGTGATTAACCTCTCCTTTAACCCATTCTGATAAATCCTTAGAAATCATTTATAACATTTTAATAAGTACCTGTATAGCCAATTCATCCAGTTGTCCAGGTTCCTTTGGTTGGAGCTTCACCTATTGTCCAGAAAGGGCAAGGTTCACCTTTGTTTTTACTAAGCAGGAATACTGAAAGTAAATGTTTAGCTAATCTGCCACTTTTTTTTTTGCACTTCCCTACTCATCCATTTTGTTAGATCCTGAGATTTTTTGTTGTTTCCATATTACACTGGAAAGTTTTTTTTGTTGTTTCCATATTACACTGGAAAGTTTTATTATCAGTAACTGAGTCTAAAGCCTTTGCTACTTGGAACCAAAGTGGCCTTGTTATCACCCTGGTATTAACAGTTTGTTGCCATTCTCTTTACCAAAACCATCTTTTAAATGTATAAGTAAATCCTTAGCAATATTTTTAGTTAGAGATGAGTCTGGCTGTTCATTGCAATGCCATGTCTGATGCTAAGTACTCTAACGGTGGCAGTTAAACAGGGTTCAGTTTCTAAAGGACACTCACAGAACTCAATATGACACCGTTTACAAATCTCTGCAGTTTATTTCATGAATAGGATTCAAAATAGCAATGGCATTAAAATTAAGATATGCACCAGATGCTGGGATTACAGGCACATATCAATCTTTGGGCCGGGCGCAGTGGCTCACGCCTGTAATCCCAACACTTTGGGAGGCTGAGACAGGCTTATCACCTGAGGTTGGGAGTTCAAGACCTGCCTGACCAACATAGAGAAACTCCGTCTCTACTAAAAATACAAAATTAGCTGGGCGTGGTGGCGCATGCCTGTAATCCCAGCTACTTGGGAGGCTGAGGCAGGAGAATTGCTGGAACCCAGGAGGCGGAGGTTGTGGTGAGCCGAGATCACGCCATTGTACTCCAGCCTGGGCAGCAAGAGTGAAACTCCGTCTCAAATAATAATAATAATAATAGTAGTGGTAGTAGTAAGATATGCACCCCAGTTAAAGACGGCACCACAAGGAGTCCAGAAAAGTCAGGCTTGAGTTTCAATTGTCCTCCCTTTCTTTCTGTGATGCAAGTTCGGTTTTTATAGGTGACCCCAATAGAACACCTCAGAACCTGGAAGCCCAAAAACCTCATGCTAACTGGGCCTTCTCATACCTGACTTGTGTGGGCATATTTCCAGTTACATAACCAGCCTTAACTGCAGACCGTTCTGTGTCTGTCACTGAGACTGCATGCAAATTACCAATCTCACTGTTACCAATAAATGATGCTCACAAGCTGGTACAAACCACTCAGAAACTCCATGTGCCCATGGTTACAAAACAATGCTATTAATCTGTATGTTTGTGACTTGAAAAGATCAGTGAGGTGCAGGCTTAGGAAAATTTTATGCCTGCTGAAATTAACCCCAACAACACAGGCATATATCCATCAATGAAAGGGCCGGGTGTAGTGGTTCATGCTTGTAATTCCAGCACTTTAGGAGGCCTAGGTGGGTGGATTACTTGAGCCCAGGAGTTTGAGAGAAGCCTGGACAACATGGTGAAACCATCTCTACAAAAAAATATAAAAATTAGCTGAGTGTGATAGTGCATGCCTGTAGTCCCAGCTACTCAGGAGGCTGAGGCAGGAGGATCGATTGAGCTTCGGATGTCAAGCCTGCAGTGAGCAGAGATCGTGCCACTGCACTCCACCCTGGAAAACAGAGTGAGACGTTGTCTCAAAAAGATAAATAAATAAATAAACAAAAATAAGTAATAAGTAGACATTTATACAGATAAATGAATGGAACAAAATTGAGCCTATTATGATCTAATCATTCTTGTTTCTGATTTCTGATATTCAGCATACAATTTCTATGTTTTTCTAGGTTGTTGCCTCTATTAGTAGTTTGTTCCTTTTTTATTATTAAAGAATATTTCATAGCATGAATATGTCATAGTCTGTTTATCCCTTCACCTGTTGATAGACATTTGGGCTGTTTTAGACTATTATGAGTAATGTCACTATAAATATTAATGTATACCTCTTTGTGTATATCTATCTATTTTCATATTTCTTGAATAGATACATAGAATCAGATTATATCATAAGGTAAATATATTTAACTTTACAATAAATTGACAGACTGTTTTCCAATTATTCTGTAGCATTTTACATTTCTACCAGATATGCAAGAAAGTTCCACTTGCTCAATATCATTACTAATTCTTGCTATTTCTAGTAGTTTTTGTTTTTTAGCCACTGTAGTGAGTATGAAAGGCACTTACTGTGGTTTTAGTTTACTTTCCTTCATGCATAATGAGATCAAGCAACTTCTCATATGCTTATTGGCCATCTATATATATTCTGGCTGTCTTTAAAATTTTTTATTATCTTTATATTCTGCAGTGGTATTTTAATGGGTCTAGGTGTTAATTTTCTCTCTCCTTTCTCTTTTTCATCTCTATCTTTTCCTATATCAAATTATGTTTAATAATCATTTTGTTTATTGAATCTAAAAATTTATATCTTGTGAAATATACATGCATTTAAATTCCCTCTGTTCTTTCTATTCTCTTTCTGGTACTCCAATGTGTGTTAGATGAACATACACCATTGAAAAGAGATACCTCTCTTTTTCAAATTTATCATTTCTTGTATTGTATTGCACCATGAGTAATTTCTTTAGCTTAGTGTTGGGTTTAAACAATTCTTTGTGTCTAGAAATATTTTTATGTTTAAGCCAGGCTTTTAATTTTTCATTCATATAATCTTTTACAAATTGTTTTTTTCTAGAAGTTCTATATTGTTTATTTTTTTCAAGACTACATTATCACTTTGCTGTCATATTCTTGATGCTTATATTTTAATTCCTTATTTTCTGTCTTTAAAGATTTTTTTTTTAGACGAGGTATTGCTCTGTTGCTCAGTCTGGTTTTAAACTTCTGGGTTCAAATTCTTGGGCTCAAGAGATCCTTCCACCTCAGCCTACCCAGTAGCTGGGACTCTAGGCACATGCCACTGTGCCCATCTTGTCCCTAAACATTTTAAACATGTTATTGAGTGTATCTATCATCTATTTATCTATTTAATTTCCAGAGCTCTCTTTCAAAACTACATTCTTACATTTCAGCTACTTTAATGACAATTCTTGGAATCTGGGAAAACCCATGAAATGCATCAGTGCTCGATAATTATATGTCACTAGTTCTATAAAGGTGTTCTGGTTTATTTTGTATATATATCAGAACGCGGAAGTTTCTTGGTTGTGTCCACATGTGATATTTGCACCTTAAACATAGATTGATATTCATCATGTGTTTCCAGGCCTTTGGGAGCTTCTGAACTGAGTACTTCAGTTTTCAGCATTGATCTTAGTGATTACAAAAATTGATTTTATATTTTGACATACTTCATTTGACTAATTACTGCTCATGTGATCTGGGACCAATTCTTTTAAATTATAAAATACAGCTAAGAATTATATTGGTGAGTCATGTAAGAACTGGAAGATGAAGGAGAGCACCATTCATTAAGCTCAGTACATTAAATGTTGGTTATATACAGCTTTCCCTCTAAGATTTGGTGAGAGATACGGGAACAGAAACAGTATTTTTCACCCTGCAGAAGTGAACTCTCTGTAAGGAAGAAGAGGGTTTGACCCAGTAAAGAGACCAGGGTTTGAAGTTATCTTTTCTGACAGTGACGCTTTAAGAACATAACTAGAATTAGTTTACATAAAAATCATAGTTCTAAGGAATTCCAGCTCAAATTAAAAAATGAAGTGAAAACAAATACTGTGGAATAAGTGTCATCAGGGAAGTTCAGGGAGCTGTGAAGATATCTGCATTTCTGAGCACTGTAGATATTTCATTAACTGCTGGTAATATCAGATGCTTTAACCTATCTCTACCGCACTAATGACAAGCCTAAAGTTAGAAATGAAGAGCCCTAGAGTGACAACCCTTTCTCTAATGAGGGTGACTTGGTGTAAGATATGTATACACAGGGTTGCAAACAAGGTCAGTTCACAACGGAAAGCCTGAGTAGCCGTGGATAGGCATCAAGGTAGGCACACCTCATTTTCAGTTTTAAACATTCTGGTTGAATTTGGCCATGACTCTGGGCTTGAGTCTGGCCTGGCAAGATGCAAAACTCTTGGGTAGGGAGCAGATTCAAGCTGGAAGGGTGAGGATTTGCGGTGAAGGAGAAACTTCTCCTTTTCTTGACAACTTAGCAATTGTTCTCTGTCATTGCTTTCTCTCAATTTTGTTTAGTGATGCTGTATATACAGACAATGCTAAAACAGATACTTCTTTACCTACTGCACAGAGTCAACAAACTTAGCTTTTTGCTTTTTTTTTGCTTCAATGTTACAGAATACAAGTAAATAAATCTTTGTAGGTAGAGTTGAAGCCCCACCCTGAGCCTTATCACATTTTTCTCCCTTCTTAACTCAAAAACAATAATTATTTTGAGTTCAATTTTTCTCCCTCCCATCCGTCTAAAATGTTTACCACATGTATATGTGCTCATACATACTATAAGGCAGTGGTTTATCTCATAATTAAAGAGTTTTGAAAAATAAGATTTTTTCTTCACAGGAGGTCCCACATCCCATTTTGTTCAACTCTGAAATCCACAGACAGAAAGATTTCTCACACAGACAAGTGTATGACATATACTTAAAAATAATTCAAGTACTGTCTAGAGCAACATGTGTCACTATGAATTCTGTTTGTCCTTTGCATAAAATTCCATAACTGATCTATAAAATTATTAAATGTTTTGTTTTAGTATTTTAACAATAGATTTAAATCTTATTTTAATTTTTTGAAAACATTTAATTCATTTAAGAAGTAAAAGTTGCTCTCCCATTATATGTCAAGTGCTATTCTTAATGCTAAAACACAGAGAGAAAGGAAATCTTATATTGCCAGGACATCACAAAGAAAAAAATTTTTGCTACTATGTTTTGTATTTAATTTGAAATGTTTTGTAAGTATCTTATTTAATTCTTAGAGTTTTTTTTTAAGTGAAGGTGTCATAACCTAATATGTTCAGGCATTTCTAGTGACAGTGTAAATCTTTTCAACATGCAATTTTGAATGAGTAATACAGGTTATAATAACGTGCTTATGCTTTGATCCAGTGTCCCACACATGGAAATTTATAAATTTAAAAGTTAAATGGTTATTTATTTACAATAACAAAAATGTTACTTAAATGTATGACATCTTGAGAATGGTTAATAAGTTATATTTTATCCTTTATAACAAATATAAAGGCATAAAGTGATAGTTAAGGAGTTACCTGGAACAATCTTTAATATATAATGCTAAGTGTAAAAATACTAGATAAAAGTATGCACATAAACTACAATTAAACTCACTGAAACCATTTATGTATATCAGAAAATATTGGGATAGAATGAAGAGAAATGCTACTACTTGTATTTTGTTTATAGAATTTTAGGTTAGTTTTTCTCTGTTTTTCAAACTTGCCGTACTATTATAATGCATTTATATTAGATACATAAAATAGTGAAACATTCTGAAGAAAAAAACAATAAGGCTTAGAAGGCAAGGTCAATAAAATGATTTTCATTCTGTTTTATTCTGCCCAAAACCACAGAACAAGTAAGCAGAGATTTGGGATTTACACTTGAGTTTGCCTGACTTTTAGGTATATGTTCTTTCAACTCAATCCACTGCCTTTTTCAAGTATGTGAGAAACAGAATAGTTGTGTCCCCTTCACAATGGTGAGAACACACAATTTTTGGAATTGGGAATGAGGCTGGTCAAAGCTCCAGCATCATGCTACCTAATTATTCCTTACTGTCTTCCGTTACTGGGCTCCAGAATTCTATATTCCATTGATTTCCATCCAGCAAGACCTTAGAACCAACCGTCCCAGGTCTCAGGTAGGGATTACTTATCATCTCCTCCTAGATTTGTTGAGAGCTGGGTTAACAAGTTCAAATGTGATGCATTTTGCCAGTGTCTTCTCCTCCTATTCAGTATAAGCCTCTTAGGACCAGGAAGCACGGTGGCGGCTTTTTTGGAAATGCATCTCAGAAATGCATTCAACATTTTGCATATTGGTAGCAGTAAGGCTCAATTATGAATCTTGATTGGATGTGGTCTTTTACAGAATGCACAATGTTCATTGGTACTGGTGGAAGTGTTGAGGGAATGCCAACAAGCAAGATTCAAATCACTCAGGTGGGACAAGCCAACACATCTGACTTTGCTCACCCTCCTCACAGCAAGCTGCACAATTTCCTTAGGAAGAATCTTCAATCCCTGGGCATAAGGGACCTTTAGTTCTCTAGATATTTGGTGGTAAATATGGAGAATTAAAGGATCTATAATTTTATCTGGAATGAGTTGTGTTATGCCAGTTTATGAGATTAGATAATGATGAACCAAGAGAACACATCTGGGAATACATTTAGGTCAAATATCTTAATATTAAGGTGTTCCAGGCTGCCAGAGATTTAACTTTTTTCAAATATTATATCCTTATGAGGCAATATGCATTCGTAGGGTTGGTAAACTAACATAGTTTTTTGACTTCACACTTATAAGGATTATTTCCAACAGTGAGGGTAGGAAAGACACAAAAGGGATTTATATGTAATTTTTTTTTTTTTTTGAGATGGAGTCTCACTCTGTCACTCAGCCTGGAGTGCAGTGAACCTTGCCTCCCAGGTTCAAGTGATTCTTCTGCCTCAGCTTCCTGAGTAGCTGGGATTACAGGTGTGCGCCACCATGCCTGGCTAATTTTTGTCTTTTTAGTAGAGAAGTGGTTTCACCATGTTGGCCAGGCTGGTCTCAAACTCCTGACCTCAGATGATCCACCCATCTCAACCTCCCAAAGTGCTGGGATTACAGGCATAAGCCATTGCACCCAGCCTCATATGTGATCTTGAGATTGAAGGAAATAAGTCTTTAATATAGAGAGTTTCTACTTCATCCTCATATTCTATTTTTCTTCCTGCAGATAGCTCAGATAATGATTGGCCTGAAATGTTTCTTGCTTGGGATAGTCAAGAGTTTTTTTCCCTTGTCATCCACCTTCAGGAATACTTTATTCTGCTTTTATGTAGTCTACCCCTTCTGGACTTCATTGTCTGTGAGTATATCTGTTTGGAGTACTTTGTAAATTAAAGAAATTATTTAAAAATTACAAATAAAGAATACATACTTAATTAGTGTACCTACTCTTCTTATACAGAATGGCTGGGGTTCTCTTTTAGTTGGAGCTCACTACCAAGCACTTTGGGAATTTATAAAGAAAGAGACAAAAGTAGCCTCCACACCAATTTCAAGTATTTGGAATAAAAATGCTATTGAGTAGCACCCTTTGCCTTGTGAAGGGAGAGATCATTCTTAATTGAAAAAGTCCAGATACTTAATACCTACCAGCAACCTAGAAGTAGACGGCATCCGTATGTCTGTCACACCGACTTTCCAGATAACCTGATTCACCCATTACTGTCTGCTCTGGCCCTGGGCTCTCTGACTTCCTCAGAAACCACTTCTTCGGAACTTTCATTTCCACTATTTTTTTTAAACTTGAACTTCAAGCATCCTCCATCATCCCAGCCTCTCTACCTGATTCCATCCCATGTAAAGTAACCTCATCTGAGAACCTGCAATCGCCTTTTACCAAACACATGACAAGCCTTCGAAATCTAGGGATTGTGATAACTCTTGCCTTGGCCCAAGTTTACATAAGAACATGATAGTTTGCTGACCTCGTGGAGGGAAATCTAAATGAGATCAATGTCTTGTAACAAACAAAGCTAGCCAAGATCAGGTATTTCCACTCTGAGTATAAAAACAACTGATCTTAAGCTGCAGGCAGAGATGTTAATGCAGCAGATATATTTGTACAATCAAACTCTTGTGTGCTGGTGAAAGACTTTGCCCCCAAAGTCAAGACAAAAATCAAAGCAAAATGGAGAATGGGTCAATGTAACAGTGCAATCAAAAGAATAGGATTCAAACTTCTTGCTGCAGATACTGAACTGGAATCTTTTTTCTTTACAAGCTTGACAAGAAGACAGTAGTCATGACATTTCCCTAATAAGGGAATCCCTTCAGGCCACACCTGTGTTCTGAAGCAACTCAAAGTTTAATGATTATTGGGGGGTGAGGGGCAGGGTTAATGTCCTTTTTGTCAGTGAGAACTGCAGCCAAACTACCTCAGGGTCTCGAGGGACTGAGAGACCTCGGAAAGGAACTAATACCAGGGATGGATCTAGGTCTTCCTTTCAGGAACCAAAGACAGAAGAATCCAAGGAGACCATAACTTCACAGCAAAGATGACATAGCATTTTATTACCGTTACAAAAGGCAACTGATGATATTTTCATTGAAATATCTGCATTGAATGATGATTCAACATATGAGGCAAAGAGGGTTGTCTTTGGAGAAGGCACTTAAGGTAGAAGAACATTAGCAAATCTTACCGGTTGGCTAAAACAAAAATGAGCTCATTCAACCTGGCTGGAGACCTGTTAGGGCTGTTCCTTCTCAGTGTGACCTGACTAAAAACCAGTGGCATTAAGAAAGTGTCACATTTCCCACAGTCTGGGGGTGCCTCAGTGGGGTGGTGCTGCTCTCAAAAGCTCCATGTCCCTGAACACATCCATTCTCAAGAGATCAGTTTCCCCAAGTGCATAATATTCCATTGCTCACTGAGGAGTTTAAAATTATAAGCAGAGGATTTTATATTTTGGGGTGAAAGAATTATCTGGCATACGGTATTGGGGTTTAAAAAAAAGCCAAATTTCACAGTCTTAATAACTTTATAAAAACCTAAATAGCACTTCATGTCTAGTGTGTGGCCTTTCTGAAACTTATGGTCATCTCTCCTACTGAAAACAAGGTCTTTTCAAATGTGGCTAAATGGGGATGAGAAAACGTGGGTAGGACTTTCTTGGTGTGTGTGCATTCTTTATATAGCCCAGTGGCTTCAGGGAAACAGCCAAGAAAATGGTCAAGATTATTTGTAGAGGTTATTTTACTGGGGATTTTAAGAACTAATAACATCCTGAGTTATTTTCAGTTCAGGGGGATGTGGAAAGGTTTGCAATTGTGAAGTGTTTTGTTGTCGCTTAGTATCCTTAAGGGAAACTTACACTATAGACAAAACTACAAACCCAGTGCAGTTTTTGTTTTCTGCATGTTGTTGGGGCAATGAAATTTTACACATAGCAAGCACTTGGCCTCCCTGATGTCAGGATGCCTTTGTTAGGATCTGTATTCGCCTTTAATTTTGTCAAAATCTTTTTTCCTTCTTCCTCTTGAAAAGTAAGTTCCAAAATATAGTTTATTTTATCTTTCATCACTAAAAAGTTTGTTCCTTTTTTACGACAGGCAGGTCACATGAGGCAAAAAATATTAAACAGTTGTTTTTACTGTGTTGTAAAACTTGGCTGTATATCAAACTAATTTTGACAAGTTTTCATCCTAAGCCTCAAATCATGTAATTAATAATTTGCCTGTTTATTTATGACCTAATTGTGATTCTTTTATTAATAAAAGCTAATGGGAAAAGGATCTCTGATTAAGCTGATGACTAGACCTACAATTAATTTTCCTGCAGTATATGAAATATTGTACCAGAGTATTAAAATATATGTAATATTTTATTGATAAATCTATCCTTTAAAAGGAATATTTTAGGATGTCATAATTTTGATGTGAATCATGTAAATGTTGATAATATGCTGTTTATTATACATTTAGCATTTCAAGAGATTAACTTAATTGCCTTTTGCCCATGTATATTATGTATATTATTTGCAAGTTTTTTTTAAAATGAAATTAAAAGAATAGTTTATGTAGAGAAACATTAGTGGATATTAATTGTCTCCCCACCTGTATTTATGTGTATTTATGGGTGTTAGCACAACTGCTTTGCTAGTTGCAAAGCTGTATTATCAGAGTAAAAGCGTATTTGTAAACTGTATGGGAATTAAAAATTAGAAATAAAGTCATTTTCTTATATGATGGCAAAAAAAAGAGAAAAAGTCCAGATACTTTATTTAAAGATAATTACTTTAGAGAGCAAGATAACTGTCATCTTAGAATATATTTGGGTACATTAGGATGGATGTGTGTAGGGAAATCTCATTTTTCCCATCGAAAGTTATTACAGTGGCATCTACGGTGAGTTCTTTTCTCACCTTCTCTGCACATGAGCATTCTCCTGTCCATGTGTCTATCTTTTCATGTGGCCTTGGATTTTATCTGCAAAGGGATATGTTTATTTTACATTTATTAATTAACTAATTTATTAGTTAACTTTTTCACGTATATATCCATGTTCACTCTCACTTCAAGGACTCTCTGTTCCTGCCTCCATGTCTTTCTAACTACCTACCAAGAGCCAAAATAGACTCCTGTTCAGTTCAGTTCAACTTGACAATTTGTTCTTTAGAAAGAGCCTGTCAGAATATATGACATATCGTACATATTAACTGGGGAAGATATGGAGTTGAGGTTAGGTCACCTGAAGTGAAATGTGGGTGAGGTGGATGGGAGAATGCGCTCCCACTAATGGCTTTCCTGTCTTATGAACAGTTCATCATTATTGGATCTTTGACTGTCTTGCCTACAAAAAAACACACCAAATTTTTGGAGAGTATTATTTTCCCTTTTACTTAATGAGTAAATAAGATTTGATGCTGACTCTTTATAAAAAGCCAAACCAGGCTGGGCACAGTAGCTCACACCTTTAATCCCAGCAATTTAGGAGGCCGAGGCAGGCAGATCACGTGGTCAGGAGGTTGAGACCATCCTGGCCAACATGATGAAACCCTGTCTTTACTAAAAATACAAAAATTAGCTAGGTGTGGTGGCACGTGCCTGTAATCTCAGCTACTCAGGAGGCTCAGGCAGGAGAGTCACTTGAACCAGAAAGTCGGAGGTTGCAGTGAGCCGAGATGGCACCACTGCACTCCAGCCTGGTGACAGAGCGAGATTCCATCTCAAAAAAACAAAAAAAGAAAAAAGCCAAACCAACACAATATTTAGATATTCTAATGTTTTATTGAATAACTGGTAACCTTTATTTCAATCATTTATAGAATTCCACTGTAGAAAATAAGGCATATATTAAGTTTCTTGTAGGAGGGGAAGGTCTTCATCTCTCTGAATTTTAGCAAACATTAAAAAATAAAATCCCTGTAAAAAGCATAATAAAGGAGGCTTTGCATGCAAAGTTTTATTATGATGGATAAAGAGGTAATGAAGGTTGAAGTGCATGTGTACGCTTATATCAGGGAATTTCTAATCCAGGATGCATGTATTAAGGATCCCTCCTATCAGCAATATTGGAACAAATAGAACTGCCATCATGTTGTCCCCATTCACGGTGTTTCATTTGTGGAGTATGTTGTTTCCTTCTTTCCAGTGATCTAGAGTGGATTGCCAGTAAACTGGTAACAAAGAGAACTGAATTGGCTACGAAGAATCCCAAACACTAGCCAATGAAGCCAGGAGATGCATCCCGGGTACTGTAAAAGATGTATCCACATTTGCAAAGAATCTGGGACTAAAAAAAGACCCTGAGTATTTTCAGTCTCTTGGAAGTGCTATTCTCTTTCAGACTAGAGTCCATATCAGGGCTAACATTATCAGCACTGTGCTTTCAATCATTGGGATAATTCTTCTCTCAATGAATTTAATGGATATATTTTTATTTGAATGTTCAGAGTTCAGTGTTCAGTGGCTAAATCTTTTAAAACTGTAAGTATTTTGTTGTTGGATGATGTTTTCACATGTAATGTTTGTTTTCAGCTACATTGATCTTCCAAAACTAATGCCTAAAAATAAAGTCTCTAAATGTTGAAAAATAATAGAAATGAAATCACACATTAAAAAAAAATAAAACAAAACAGAACCCCCAATATTAGGGAGTTTTTTGCACGCAGTTGCAGAATTGAGTGTGTAGGTTTGTATGTGTGGCTTTAAAAATATATGCTCCTATCTTTCCAAATTTTCTCTAATGAGCATCCATTGCTATAAACAGAAAATGATTAAAAGGCTGTTCATAGATCAGTGTACCCAGAGAAGAGTGAGCAGATCCAGAACATTAATCAAGAATTGGCCTGTGGATTTCCAGTAGTTAAAATGATACAAAATATCAGAATGGTTTTGAGTTCTTTCTCTATTTATTTGATACCAATAGAATATTGGTAAATTCATCCTTTCCATGGGTAAAGTTGAGTCACATGACACTTGTGTGTGCATTTGTATATATGTGTGAAATCCCACTGTGTTTACAGTCAATGTTTATCCAATATATGTGAAGAAATAACTAAGATAAGAATAATTAACTCTAGAATGTCAAGGAAGTTCATGTGTAGGAACTTTGTTATTTAGAATTTCCATGGAACATATTTGTTTGTGTAGAAGTGTTTTTATGGTTGCTCCCGGGGATAAGGCTTGCGTTAGATGCAATACCCTGTCTTAATAGAATGTGCATAGCTTGAATAGGAAATGCATCATTCTGCAAAATATCCACTGACCCTTCCCCCTGGGGGTTCGGGATGAGACTGTTGTAGGCTAAAACTAGGTGGAGAAACCTAAACTTTGGACTCTTCTTTTTGACAGAGCATTGTGATCCTCCAAATGATGCTGACTTGTGTCCAAATTGCCATTTCATGCTCACTCTCTGGGCTTACTAATAATGTGAATGGCAATAATGTCAACTGGGTTAGTAGCCCTCAGAAGGCGAAGCATCTGAAGTATCTCAGAGAATCATATGTACTAACTTTAATCTCTGGTTAAATAGAGAATTGGCCAAAATGAATTTTACATAGTAATATGGGATATGGTGGGGTGGGTAAGAGAACAACGGTTATGTGTTATATTCACCAGCCACTCCATTTCCTCCACTTTCTTTCATAGTGAGGGCCACACAGTCAGTTTCATTCATTCACTCATGCATCCATATTTTATTCATTAATATCAACTATATTGGAGCATGTATTATGTTTATTTTGCTGTGCAATAAGGAGACAGTGACATTGCCCATGTCCTCTAGAAGCAGATGACAACATAAATGTAATGAAAAATGGAAAAATTATAGCAGCCAGATAAAAGATAAAACAGCTTTAGAAACCCAAATGTAATCTTGGTATTGGTTTAGTACTTCATAACATTTTTCAGGCAATCACCATTAATCGTATATGCACTGACATGTACATGTGCTCATGGACACATACATCTTTACATATGTATATGTAGTCTCCCACACAGCCACATGTGTGTTCCTCTAGTCACAGATTCTGCATAGCCTTCTTAAACAGTGGCTGTGCTACATCCCCAAATCTACCATAATGATATTTTCATTTCCATATCTCCAGGACGAAAGAGAGAGAAATGTATCAGAAATGTAACAGAAAACTGACAGCTGTAGCTACACCATAATTTCCAAGGATTCTGAGCAACAAGCTAAGATGACTGGGTCATATACATTCATTTTCCTCAATGGCATCCAGAGTGAGTGAGAAGTTCAGGGGGTTAAATGCAGGCTGTTTTGTGTCATAAGAAGCAACTGGTTTTAAAGACCAAAAGATACTTCTCAGCTAAACAAAAGCAAACCAAAACAAACAAAATACTATGAGGTGTGGGGATGGCTAAAACAAACAAACAAAATCAGTTTACACACTTTCAGTCAAATCTGCCATTCTTTTTAAATATACATATATTTATCTCTATATATGTATACATGTGTATATATATATGTAATAATAGTATATCTATATCTATAGTATATCTTACTGTGGTAAGAACATTTAACATGAGATTAGCAACCTAAAGCATTTTTGTGTACAAGATATTATTGTTGACTATAGGTACAATAGTGTACACAGGATCTCCAGAGCTTACTCATCTTGCTTGACTGAAGCTTTGTATCTGTTGATTAGTAACTCCCCGCTTTTGCTATCCTCAGATCCTGTTAACCAGCATTTCAGCCTCTGATTCTATGAGTCACACTGTTTTACATACCTCGTATGATTGCAGTATTTGTCTTTCTGTGACTGGTTTTTATCATGTGCATCACGGCCTCAAGGTTCATTTATGTTGCAGTATATTGCAGAATTTCCTCCTTTCTAGAGCCTTAAAAAGGCCTTTCTTCATTATTGGAAGAAAAAAAGCAAAAACATTATCTTTATTTATGTATTAGGTTGGCATATACCACATTTTCATATTTTGGCTACCATGAATAGTGATTAAATGAACATAGGAGTGCTAGTATCTCTTGGAGATCCCGATTTTACTGTTTGGGGATTAATACCCAGAAGTGAGATTGTCGGATCATATGGGAGTTCTTATTTAAGTTTTTGAAAAAAATTATATGTCTTTCCATAGCGGCAGCACCATTTTACATTTCCACCAACAGTGTGCAAAGGTACCAACTTCTTTACAACCTCACCAACACTTGCTGACTTTGTTCTATAGTTGCCAGCCTGACAGGTGTGAGATAATATTTTACTGCGGTTTTGATTTTCATTTACCTTATGGTTAGTGATTTCAGCACTTTCACATATACCTGTTGGTATACTTAGATAAGTTGCCTACTTATCTAACTATAAGATAATTAGAAATAAGAAAATTAGAATTTTCTTATTTCTTCACAGGTTGTGTTTTTTGTACCAAATAATGAGAATGAACTATCTGTAGTCTCTCCTGAACATATCTATGATGATGTGGCATTTCCACAGATCCCAGTGGTTTGAGGTTTCCAAAACATTTGTCCTGTTCTCACACTATTGGGTAATCACCATGTACAACTGTGAGACTATGTATAGCTGACTATTTGGGAGTTTACACATTAAGAATCCTGTGATGACAAAATATAGTATAATAAAGATATATTATAGTGCTGATTATTGTTTTGATTCTGTACCATTCCTTTCTCCTGCTTCTCCAAGAACCAGGACACAGAATATCATTTCAAAGTTATGAGACCCATAATAGAAATAAGTTGTTAGTTGGTGTGGGTGATTTTGGTTCGGGTTATTTTTGTATCATTCCATGTCACAACAAGTATTTCAAAGGAGAAAAAGAAATCCATGTTGGTTGTTTCTCATCCCAACAACTCTATTTGTCCCACTTTTTAATATATTCTTCCCCTGTGACTGAAGTTACAGGATATTTCTACTGCCAATGAATCCTCAGCCAGAATATAACCTGTTATTATTTTCCATCTTCCTTGACAATATCCTTAGACAAGAATAACGTGGTATTTAGAAAAATAGCCCCACAAAGATGTCCACATCCTGATCCCCAGAACCTTTGAATACATTATGTGGCACATGGGTGTCAAAGGTTGCAGAATTAAGATTGGTAGACTCTGACTTTAAAATATGGAGTTTATCCTGGATGCACTCCCATGCCCAGTACAATCACATGGATTCTTAACAGTGGAAAACCTTTTCTGCTTGTAGTCATAGTGAGTGATGTGACAATGGCAGAAGAGTTCTCCTCCTTCCTTGTGAGAAGGACCTAACTCACCATTGCTGGCTTTGAAGGGACCAAGAACTGTGATCAACCTCTAGAAGCTGAAAAATGCAAAGAGGTGGATTCATCCTTGGATCCTTCAAAAAAGAACAATAAAAATTCAATTCAGGCAGGGAAATAATATGCATATCTCACTATGAATAAAGTGTAAGAGGCCAGAAATAATTTTTCAAATAAAATGTTATAATATATGAAAAGAAAAAATATGACAATATATCATGATCAAGATGAACTCATTCCAGATATTCAAATATATTTTAACATTCTAATCTTTAAATACTACGTTTACCACAGAAGCAGATTGTTTAAAGTATAATAGTATAATAATCTCAATAGATGCATGACAACAAATCTTTGGAATGAAAAAGCAAGTATTCATAATTTTAAAGCAAACTCTTAAAAATAAGGATAAACGAAAACTTCCTAAGCTAACAAGAAAATTGATTTTAAACCTACAGTGAATAGCATTATTAGTGATAAAACCTGAAAAGTGTTACATTATTGTCAGCAACACAACAATTATACACACTTCCTACATTTATTCAGGATTATTCTGGGTCCTTTATGTAGTAAAGTAAGACAATTCATAATTAAATATAAATTGTTAGAGAAGAACCAAACTGTCATTAGTTGCAGATAATGAATTTTTTGTGTAGAAAATTTAAATGTATTTATAGAAAAAAATTAGATATAAAATGAGAATTTAGCAAGGAGGATGTATATGGAGGAAATATTAAAATCACTTGTATAACTGTATGACAATAAAAAAGTAGGACTACATGACTTAAAATAATTATATTATCAATAGCAATAGATATATTAAGTGTCTTAGTCCCTTTTGTGTTTTTATCAAGGAATTCCTAAGGCTTGGCAACTTATGAAGAAATAAGATGTATTTGGCTCATGCTTCCGATGACTGGAAAGTTCAAGATTAGGCATCTGCATCTGGTAAGAGTCTCAGGCTGCTTGCACTCACTGTGGAAAGTGAAGAAGAGCTAGCACACGCAGAGATCACAAGGGAACAGTGGAAGCAAGGGGGAAGAGGCGCCAGACTCCTTTCAGAGAAAGTGGAGAAATATATAATGTTTGTTGACTGGAAGATTAGTTATTACAAAGCTATCTATGCTACGATGAGATTGCAGACCTTGCTGAAACCTAGATTTCAGCTTCTCAAAAGACCTAGTCAAGCCACACCCAGACTTCTGAACCATAGGAACTGTGACATAATAAACATACGTTGTTTTAGACAACTAAGTTTGTGGTAAGTTTTTACAATAAAATTGCATATGGAATTTTAGTTTTAAAAAAATCACTTCACAAATGTTCCATTTTCTTTATTTTTAAAGAAACACCTGCTGTTCAAATTGTTGTTCCTTTAAAGAAAGATTTCTCAATAGTGGCCTCTCCTATCCACCAGCCTGCACAAGTTGTTTCAACTAGTCAGAATGCTGCTCTGTGATAGATTTCACAGAGGTAAAGCCCTATTTCTGGTGCATTTTCCTCCTTTTTATCTCTTTATTTTATAGGCTGTTTTTATAAATTGTTTTTCCAGCTTTTATTTGTAACTATTCTTGGAATGAGTAGCATTTTATTCTAGTTATTTATAGAAGATTTCTTTAGAAAGTGTGTTTTTGCTGACATATTCTGGGCATTTTAAAAATTGTTTGGGCATCTTGACTTTGCTTCTCTCCTGCTAAATTTATTTTAATGTATTCTGATGCTGTTCTTTTTTCATATTGTTTTAGGAAGAAAAGGAGCCATTTGAATATGGAATGCATTTTTTTGCATTTACCAACTACAATAAATTTAGTATCTTTTTCAATTCCCCCATAATTTTTAGGATACGTTAGAAACAGTTACCCTTTGACAAGTCTAGCATTCTAAGATAAGTTCCTTCATAGTATTCCCTTGCTACTTTAATGCAGATTGGCCTTTGAGGTACCTGTCTTGAGCTGCCTACTTAGAGTTAAAACCAACATTTTAGAACTTATCTAGTGATCTGGCCGGACTCAGTGGCTCACATCTGTAATCCTAGCACTTTGGGAGGCTGAGACATGTGAATTTCTTGAGCCCAGGTGTTCAAGACCAACCTGGGCAACATGGAGAAACCCCGTCTCTACAAAAAATACAAAAATTACTGACCCTAACAAAAATGAGGCCCAGGATCAGGTGATATGATATTACAGGAATGGAGAAAAGAGAAGTTGAAATCTCTACAGACAGTATGGGGCAGAAAAAACAAATGAAGAAGTACTGGGTACTCATTTATTTGGAATTTTCCAAACTTTATGAAACCAATACACTCACATGATCCAGGAAGCTTAATGAATCCAAGTATAAAATATGTGAAGAAAACTACATCAAAGCACATAAAAATAAAATTTCTCGAAACCAATGATCCAAAGAAAATCTTAAAAGTAGCCAGAAGGTGAAAACACATTTTACACACAGAGAATGACAGTAGATTTTTAAAATCAGAAACAATGTAAGTGACAATATACAATAGCAAAATTTCAAAACGCTGAGAAAAAAATTGTCATTGTAGAATTCCATACCCAGTGAAAACATCTTTCAAAATGAAGACACAATAAGGATGGCTTTAGATACACAAACACTAAAAGAACCCATTACTAGAAGCCTTGCCTTACAAAAAGAAAATGCCAAAACTTTCAGGATAGTACCAGATGCAAATGAGGAATGAAGGACACCATAAATGAAAACAGCAGGAGAAAAACAAGAAGTTTTAATCATTTCTGTGTATCTTTAAAAGATAAATGACTTTTTAAACAGGAATAGTAACAATGTATTTTTACGATTAATACACATGAGTAAGCAATATGTAAGGCAACAAAAGCATCAAGTCCAGGAGAGTAGACATGGGAGTACCATTATAAGGTTCTTAAACTACAGATAAAGTATTATAATACCAATTGATTATAGACTATGATAACCTAAACATGTACAATATAAACCCTAAAACACATGATAATAGCATAACAAAGAATTATAACTAATGAGCAAAAATAGAAGATAACATACGATCATAAAAATATCTAATTAGTCCAAAGAAGGCAGTAAATAGTGAAAAGGGGGACAAAAAATGGATAGGACAAATCTAAAACAAATGGCAAGGTAAAAGATTTAAATATAGCCATGTAAGTAATCACAGTAAATGCAAATGATATAAACAACTCAGTTTAAAACCAGGGATTGACAGAATGGATTGAAGGAAATAAAAAGACCAAACTCTATGCTGCTTAAAAGAAATACAGTTTAAGTACAAAGAGACAGATAGGTTTTGAGTAAAAGCAGAAAAAAAAAGATAGAGTGTGAAATGAAAGTTGAAATGTCTTCAGTGATATCAAATTAGATTTCAGAAAAAAGAGTATAACTAGTGATAAAGGAGATCTTCTTATTAGAAAAAACGTAACAAAATAGAAACTGAATTAATAACAACAACAATAATAATAATAATAATAATAATAATCTCCCCAAAAAGAAATCTCCAGGCCTGGATTATGTCACTGGAGAATTCTACCAAAAATTTAGTAAAGAATCAACACCAATATATGCAATATTTTCCAGGAAATTAAAGGAACCTCACAATAATTGTATAAAGCTAATATGACCCTGATAACAAAGCTAGTCACAGACAGTACAAAAAAACTGCACTTCAGACCAGTAGTGTTTATAAGTATACATGCAAATATTATTTTAAAGAAATAGAAGAAAATATTCTTAACAAAATATTTGCAAATAGAATTCAGCAATAATAGTCCCCCCTTATTCTTATGGGGTAGAAGTTTAAAGACCCACAGTGGATGCCTGAAACTACAGATAGTACTAGATCCTATATACAATGTTTTTCATATACCTATAATAAACTTTAATTTTCAATTTAGACACAGTACAAGATTACAACAACTAAAAATAAAATAGAAATCATATAAATTTATAAATAAATCCAAATATAGCAATTTAAAACTTATTAATTGTTCATATCTAGAATTTTCAATTTAATATATTCAGACTGCCATGGACCACGAGTGGTTGAAACCATGGGAAGTGAAACTGCTGAAAAGGGGGTTACTACTCTATACAAACAGAATTATACATGATGACCAAGTTGGTTTATTTCAAAAATGCAAGGCTGGCTCAGTATTCAAAAATCAATCAGTAAAAAATTATCATATTAATAATCTGAAGAAAAATGACAGGATTGTATCAATTGGTGTACAATAAAATAATTTAACACAACTCTGCACACATTTAGGATTGAAAACCCTAAGAAAATTAAATCTAGGAGAGAACTTTCTCAACTTGAAAAGAGCATATACAGAATATCTACAGCTAATATAATTAATTATGGAAGACTGATTTTTCCCTAAGATCAGAAACAAGACAAGGATGTCTACTTTTACCACTGCTCTTTAACTTAGTACTTGAACTTCTAGCTAGCATGATATGGCAAGAAAATGAAATAAAAGGCATATAAGTTAGAAAAAAGTAAATAAAACTGTGTTTATTTACATATGAGATGATGGTCTATTTGGAAAATCTCAGGGAATCTACAAAAATATCCCTAGACTAAGTGAGTTAGGGGTGGTTGCAGGATACACGATTGAGATCTAAAAGTGTATTCTTATATACGAACAATGAATATGTAAACAGAAATTAATAATAGCCAAGTGCAATTGTTCAAAAATACCTAAGTCTAAATCTAACAACATAAGCACAGTATGCTAAAAACTGCAAAATTCTCATTAAATAAATCAAATAAGATTAAAATAAATAGACATTCAGTGTTCATAAATGCAAGCACCCAGCATAGTAAAGATATTGTCTCCCCCAAAAGATATAAATAAATTATAAATAAATTCAAATGTAGCAGTTTAAAACTTATTAATTGTTCATATCTAGAATTTTCAATTTAATATATTCAGACTGCCATGGACCATGAGTGGTCCAGTTTAATGCAATTTCTATCAAAGTCTCAGCAAAATTTGTGTAGCTATAGATAGGATTATTGAGGAATGTATGTGGAAATGAAAAGAATTAGAATATCTGAAACAAATTTTGAAAAAGCAGAAGAAAGTAGGCTGAATAACTCTACTTATTTCAATACGTATATATTTACAGTAATTAAAACTGGTTGGAGTTGGTGGAGCAATAGGCATGTCAATGTCATATCTTTTGCCAATTTTTAAATTGCAATGTTGGTGTTTTACCGTTGAGTTGAGAGTCCTTTATGTATTCCAGATACAGACTCTTGATGCTAGCTATTTGATAGATACATGGTTTGTGAACATTTTTTTCCCCAGTCTGTAGCTTCTCTTTTCATCCCCTTACCAGAATATTATTATCAGAGCACATATTGTTAATTTTTATAAAGTTCAATATATCATAAAATTTTATGGATTATATTTTTGATGTCTTATCTAAAAATTCTTCCAAAAGCTCTATGACCCAAAGATTTTTACCTTATCTTTTTCTAAAATTTTTATGCTTTTACATGTCACTTTAAATTCATGATTTACTTTGTGTTAACCTTTTTTATGAAGTGCAAGATTTAGGCTAAGTTTCAATATTTTTCATATGGATATTCAATTTCTCCAGCACCATTTGTTGAAAAAGGCTATTCTTCATTGAATTGCTTTTGCACCTTTGTCAAAAATCAGTTGGCCATACTTGTGTGGAACTCTATCTGGGTTCTTCATCATACACCATTAATATGCTTATTGCCCCAACAACTCCAACCAGTGTTAATTACTATAAATATATATGTGTCGAAATCAGTAGAATTAGCCCACTTTCTTCATTTTTGTGTGTAATTGTGAGGGAGTAACAAGGAGAATTTTGTGACAAGGGAATGATGCTCAATAGTGGTGATTGTTATACAAAGCTATGCATATTATAAAATCTCATAAAACTATACATACATTTTATACCAATGTCAATTCTATAGATACGTAAGATGTAACCATTGGAAGAAATGGATGAAGGACACATGACATCTTTTGTTCTACTTTAGCAACTTCCTGTGAATCTATAATCATTTGATATAAAAGCGGAAAATATAAAATAGATTGGAAGAGACACTTCAGTAAAGAAGATATACACATGATGAATAAACACATGAAAAAATGCCGTTAGTCATTAGGAAAATGCAGATTAAAAACTACAATTAGGTGCTACGAAACATAAAGTAAAACGAAAAGAACTAACATGCTTTACCTATGAGAATCAGTACTGGCTTGACTCTAGATACTTTCACATCTGTCAGATGAATCATTTATTTCCAGAAACCTCTAACTTTTGGAGACTTCTTAGTTTTATTTAGGAGACCAGATTCGGTAGGGAGGTCTGGGTCCATTACCATTTCTCCATGAATTCCCTATCCATTGAAAAAATATGCAGATACTGCCTTTTTTTCTGATGTCTGAGAAGAGATTCTATTTTTTGTTTTGCACATGAAAGTGTTTATTAATCAGAAACTTTTGATCTTTCTCCCTAGACCCTTATCCTTTGGACTGTCTTCGGGCCTTTTTCTTTAACTTTTATTTTAAGTTCAGGGATACAAGTGCAGGTTTCTTATATAGATAAACTTGTGGCATGGGAATGTGCTGTACAGATTATTTCATCACCCAGGTATTAAGCCTAGTACCCATTAGTTATTTTTCCTGATCCTCTCCCTGCTCCCACCCTCCAACCTCTGAAAGCCCTCAGCAAAATGATCATTGGGAATACTGGAAAGTTACCAAAACTATTTTTTAATACAGGCACTGTTGTGTTAAAATTCAAAGTAACACTGGCTTTTTGTTGTTATTGTTTGCTTTGTTTTGTTTTGGTGGTTTTTTTTTTTGAAATCCAGTTCTTCTTCCAAAGCAGAACATATGTTTTTGAATTGAGATTCAAACTCACGTCATCTCATCATTTTGTTTAATGCAAAGTGGAGGGGACTCCAAAGGCCTGAGACGAAGCTTTAGGATACAAGTCTTGATACTACCGTGAGGTGGAATCCCGGCCAATGGAATTCTGTTCTCTTTAACAGGGCCTTGTGATTGTACTGATGATGCTAAACTGCTTGCAACTTTCAGTTACTTTTGCTCTCTGCACAGTCACCTATACTGCAGATGGCAATAAAATCAGTTGGGTAACAGTTGAGAGAATGAGGATGCAATTGATTATTTTGTTTAGTAATCTTGCATATAATTATTCAAATATTTGTTAAGAGGAAGAAAGGCACAGCTGTTGTTCCTGTACAGTTTTTGAGGACCACTCCTCAAACAGTATTTTGATCATAATTGCCCTACATTTATAAACACCTAGGATACTCAGGAACTCTCAACGGTAACACCAAGTAATTCAATATTTTTTGTTAATTGATTCATTAGTTGATTTAATATCTATTGAACATTTATTTGTTTGATACATTGTGCAGCATGGTAAGGATATAAAAGTAAGCCATTCACTTCAAAAAAAACTCAAAGTAGCCTGGGCACAGTGGCTCACACCTGTAATCCCAGCACTTTGGGAGGCAGAGGCAGGTAGATCACATGAGGCCAGGAGTTTGAGACCAGCTTGACCAACATGGAGAAACCCCGTCTCTACTAAAAATACAAAAATTAGCTGGGTGTGGCTGTGCACGTCTATAATCCCAGCTGCTCAGGAGGCTGAGGCACAAGAATCACTTGAACCGGGGAGGCAGAGTTTGCAGTGAGCTGAGATTACACCACTGCACTCCAACCTGGGTGACAAAAGGAGATTCTGTCTCAAAAAAAAGCAAACAAAACAAAGTATATAAAGGCAATTGCCCAATGAAGAAATAAATTGGCCCTGGCACAGTAGCTCATGCCTGTAATCTTAGTACTTTGGGAAGCTGAGGTGAGAGGATTGCTTGAGTCCAGGAGTTCAAGACCAAGCTGGGCAACATAGTGAGACCCCATCACTACAGAAAATAAAACATTAGCCAGATATGTGGCACACACCTGTAGTATTAGCTACTTGGGAGACTGAGATGGTAGAACTGTTTGAGCCCAGGAGACTGAGAGTACAGTGAGTGAGTGCAGTGAGTGTTGATTGAACAGTGCACTTCACCTTGGGTGACAAAAAAAAAAGAGATAAATTATACTACTGTGATACAGTACATTTAACATGCTGTGAACTAGGACTACATACAAAGTGCTTTAAAGAAATTGTCATTTTATTTTCCTGTTCTGCAACAACTCAGGAGTAGGTGGTCCATACCTGGGAGTATAGCTTTACTTTCTTCCTTATGTGGCTTCTTTTAACATATGAACGTTGTAACTAAAGCTTTTTCCTTTATGTCTGCATCATATGGACAGATCTTTGTCATATAACCACACACAGTTATAAGAGTGATGACAAAATCTAGCTATTGACCGAGCAGTTGTATGTCTAGGTTAAACCCAGGAGCTCTATTCAAGGAAGCAAGAGCAGAATAAAAATTGCTAGGCAATCCACATTCTCTGACCCTAACACAGTCTTTTCTCTGGCCACCCAAATGTTCAACTTTCTCCCCAGAAAGGAAATGCACTTATTTTCTCATCAAGGTAGAAAATCCAGAGTCTCAGACATTTGTTATACTTAGCACAATCTCAGGAAATTTTTAGTGATTTAACATTATTTTTTCCTATAATTCTGGAACCACTTTCTTGTTATTTGGGAAATCATGTTGTCTGCACTTTCCCACACTCACAGTCAAAATGCCATGATCGATTACGAGGATTATAAAGAATAAAAACATCTAGTTGGACAAAGAAATAATTAGTAATCCTGAAGTTACCCATTCATAGACTTTATTTGATTCTCTTAGGCAGGAATTGAGATTTGCTCCCCAAGAAATAGAGCAAGATCTGCTTATAATATGGTTTTCATCTCTGCTCATTCTGGCCCTTTACTTATTACCCTCTGGGTATTGGGAAGTTTGCCCCATTTTTCCATCCACTTCCTGATGGTGCAGGGGAACTGGAGATTGCATTACCTGACAAACGGTTCCAGGTTTTTGCAATCTAGATCTTTGAGTCTGTCAAAATAAGATATCTTCAAAAATCAGGAATGGTAGAACAGCCTTATTCTCATCAATCTGTAGAATTCATGTCTGGATTCGGTGAGGTGGTTCCAGTTTCAGCCACTATGCCTCCATTCATGTCAGCAGGAAACAGGAAGAGAAGAAAGAAGCATCCACTTATTTTAAGTGTTTAATTCAGAAATTGTCCTATGAATGTAATTCTTACATTCAATCAATCAGGTCTTCAAATCTGACCATAATGAGATGAAAATAAAACTTAAAAACTTAGCCACAGATTGACAGCCATTTGTCCAGATATATACAAGTTTTTTTTTTAAAGACTAAGAGAGGAGACATAGTCTTAACCATTAAAAGAATAAATTTAATGTATATTGAAAACACAAATGTTCTCTTATACCTGAGAAAATCTTATATATATTTGTCTATGGTATGTCCTTTATACATATGCCTAGAGATAGATATGAAATTACACACACATATACACTTGCATACACACACAAATATATTACACTTCTAATAGACATAAATTAATTTTCCTGGCCCTCATAAATATCCCATATTTCCATGATTTCCAGAAATTACCAGGCTGAGTGACCTCATAAATATCCCTACTTGTGTCATCTGGAATATCTCCTGATGGATAAACATTCTTTTGTCTTCCTTTTCTACAAATCCTGTGAGTACTCGGATGTAGATGGAAACATGTTTGCCTGACACACATCTCTGAATCACTGAGTAGTCTACTAGCATCAGTCATGACTGAAGTTGACTCTACCATACACTGTCTGGATAATATGTATTAAGCGACACCAGCTCAGCATATTTTGGAAGTAGGCTTTGTAAGTCAGGGTATGTCTTAAAGGACAGGATTATAATAAAACTCTGAGGATGTAGGTAAAATTATTCTAATGATAGTTTGGTTTATTTACAGATTTCTGCATTATCTTTCCTGAAACCACCTTCAGAAGGTTCTTATCAAGACTTGCATCAAACTTCATTTTACCAAAACCTTGAGCAGAGAGACTCATCCTCTTCAACTACAATCTCTAAGAGAGATGCACAGACGTAAGATTACACCTCTGTCACGTAGTTACATAGCGATGGCAAATGGAAAAAAATAAAATACAAAATACAAAATCAAAACCTTGTTCAGATCCTTTTTTGGTGGCTACTTTTATCCTAATCAGCATAGTCTAGATTAAGCCATAGTAAAATCTAAGTCCTGAAACATCAATGCTTCTTAGTCACAAATTCCATATAACCCAGTAAGTCATCAAGTGGCTCTATTTCATATAATCACACTGAGACTCAAACCAATGTGGATTCCACCATCTCTGACACCATATTTTGAATAGCATAATCCAGGTTTAATGCAGTGGAAGACAGAGTGGGAGACTGGCACATTTTCAACTAAGTGCTTTGACCTGGAGGCCACATATATCACTTCGTATCACAACTGAGTCACCAAAATTAACCACCTGGCCCCACTTAACCACATGGAGACTGGGATACGTAGCAGAAAAGGTGAAGTATATGAGGAGCAATATTATCTCTGTCACAGGCATCCTTTCCAGGAGCCGATTCCAACAGGAAAATTCCATGGAAATAATTTTCTTCTAATTTTTACTAGGTCAATTTACTGATATTTCTTAGAATGTTCATATGTACTTATGTGACATTGTATTCCCTCTCTAAGTTTCTGAAAGTATTCTTTTGATTAACAATATCTTTGATGTAAAGTTCCTTAAACTAATTTTGAAAAGAGCTTGAATTTCCTCTTGGCTCTACTACTTTATACCATATGATTTGAGACATTTGCATATTAGATTTTTCATCTAGGGAATAGAATATATTGTGCCTCTCATTTCAAGCTATTATAAAAATCAAGAAAAACTAAAAATGAAAAAATAATTATATTAAGCGCTATGGACATAGTTAAACAAGAATAATCTTCATATAAATTTTGTATTTATTAACATTATATATGCTGCACTTGCTGCACTTCACTGAATGCCATTTTGTTTTTATATGACTTTCTGTAACTGATGACTATGCCACAATTTAATATCTTCAGCTCTGAGATCCTATTTCAGTCTCCATTGCCATGCTAAGCCCCTCTTTCCACCTTCCCTAATGTTCCAGCTTTCCTATAATCATAACCATCTTCAGGGGAAGAATTCTATTAGCTCCAGCTACATCTAAACCCAGAACAAAGGTCATACATCTATTAATCCATGAACTTTTAAAGATCCGCCTAAGAGAGTATGGGAGTAAAATCTCAGTGAATTCTAGCAATCCCACTTAGTTGTGTCTTTTGTTTGTTTTACCAAGAAAGTAAGTTGTTTTACTGCGTGGGAGGGCAATTAGCCTGATCACTTTTATCCAACCTTAGGCTTGCTGCTTTCATTCATCCTACTTAGTAGAAATGTATTAGTGATGTAGACAGGGTGCCACTCTATCATGAGACAATAATGTATTCCTCTTCTTCACATGAGAATCGGCTTTCAGTAACTAGTGGAATATTTCATCTCTCATTCTTATCCTTGTTGCTCTTTCTTTTCCCATCAACCTACTATCCATGTTTATAGCAACTACTCTTCCTTCTCTGAGTAGTGCTTGATAATCTAACATGTCCCTCCCAATCTAAGCATGCTGCCAGGGCAGCTAACTAAAAATGGTCATTTTTAATCAGTTATGGGTTTGGCAGTAATTTGGGGGTTCTTCATACATCTAATCAAAACAGAATTAAATCTTATTTGAGGCCGGGTCTAGTGGCTCACTCCAGTAATCCCAGCACTCTGGGAGGCCGAGGTGGGTGGATCATTTGAGGTCAGGAATTCGAGACCATCCTGGCTAACATGGTGACACCCCGTCTCTACTAAAAATACAAAAATTAGCCAGGGGTGGTGGCTTGTGCCTGTAATCCCTGCTACTCGGGAGTCTAAGGCAGGAGAATCTCTTGAACCCAGGAGACGGAGGTTGCAGTGGGCTAAGATCGCCACTGCACTCCAGCCTGGGCAACACAGCAAGACTCTGTTTAAAAAAAATCTTATTTGAAAATAATCTATGAAGATTTTTGACTGTTACTAAACTTAAAGTTTGCAAGAGGCTGAAAATTTTCATGTTTTCTAAGCTTGGCCAACTGGTTAATGTTGTCTTAAAATCCTTATTTATTCAATATTTTTATACTGTTCTAGTGTGATGCACCCACAACTACCTTTCCTTGTCTCAAAACATTTTCTATTTATCTGTCTGTTTAAACGATCAGTTTTACATATGCTATCATAAAATACTTGATTCTTGCTTTCTCTCTTTTCTTTCTTAATTCCATCAACTCACAGCAATCTACCTTCTTTAATTAGGAAAATCTACCAATTACTCTATTACCAGTATTTTCTGTCCTGCTCTTATTTGTGTTCTCTGATGTATGTAACTATATATTTTAACTCATTTGATTTTGAAATTTTATTTTGGCTTACAAGTTACTGTCTTAGCCTTAATCAATTAAGAATGATAATGTCAACTACAGAAAAATAACCAACATGCCTATGAATTCATTATAATGCCATTATAACTGTAAATATTTAAGTACAGTAACTCTCATAGAAACCCCAATGTCTCTTTCATGAGATTATATCATCTTTGATGCAGGTACATCTTATATCTATTCCACATACTTAGCAGTAAATCTTTAATGACCATTGATATTGATTAAGGGATGAAGTAGGAATGTCTTGATACAATTAATATTAACCAAGAAAATGGCTTTTATTGTTAGTGAGCATATCCAAGACTTTTTAAAAAATATAAAGCTGATATGCTGTCAACGACACAAAAAGAATAAAGGCATGATTAATTCATTCAGGAGAAATATAAACAGTTTAATCGATTAGGAAGCCATTTCCCCATATTCATGGCTTGAAGTAACAGTGGAGAGTCCATGCTCACTGGTGGAAAGTGCTATAATTTGTCAAGAAATCAGGGCATGAGACATATGGACACAAGAGATGTCACTTCTTTTGGGCCCCAACTCCTAATGCAGTAATGTTTCCTTGGTTCTACCCTTTTGCTGATCCAAACACTTCTGCCCCATTCCCCACCTCATCTAATAATGGGCAAGTCTTCCAAATGCAAAACTTAACACTAACACGTTTTCACACAGATGCATAATAAAAGACAGAAACTTGTGTGTCTTATACATTTTGTGTTTTAAAATAAGCCATAAAAGACAAAAAAAGAAAGAAAATATCATAGAACACATTCTAATCATCTGCACTTTAGGCACTGACTTCACTACCACTACAGCAGACACTGAATCCAAATGAGAAACAGTAACAAAAATGAAGAATTCCAGCAGGAAGAGCACAGGCAGCTTAATCACTATACCTCACCAATTAAAATTAAATTATATTGAAACATACAGAATGATTTAGCCAAAGGTGAGTGGACGCCTCAGTACAGATGAAAGCCAAACTTATACAATGCGTGATGGCTGCTGTAATCTTCAACTATCCAAAATTTCCTCTAATCAGCAACCTCGGTTAAATTTATTTCTAAGTATTTTATTCTGTCTTATGCTATTATAAATGGAATTGCTTCCATAATTTTATTTCCGTATTGTTTGTTGCCAGTGTTTAGATCTGTATTGTTCATTGCTAGTGTGATTTTTGCATCTTAATCTTGTGTGCTACAACTTTGTTAAATTTGTAATATGACGGGCCTTCAAAAACTTCATAGAAAATGCATATTATGAAAAAATATGCATGGAATTCTATTTTGAGGGCACTGAAATGAATTCATTCTAACTTGTTATAGCAGGTCTGAACAGCATCTAGTTTGAGGCACTAAGAAAGATAAGACATCAGTTTGCAGCCTCTATCAGAGCAATGTAAACCCTGCTAAAATTAAAGCAAGAGCCCCCATCAAATATGTGGTGAAGCTTGGGTGGAAGAATGGTGAAATTGTTGATGATTTACAAGAACGTTATGTGGATAATGTCCAAAGAAATCAGCGATTTACAATGAATAACTCATTTTAAGAAAGGACAAGATGATGTTGAAGATGAAGCCCTGCAGCAGCAGACCATCCACATCAATTTGAAAGGAAAAACTTCACCTTGTTTGTGCCCCATTTGAAGAGGACCAATGACTAACAGCACAAATAATAGTCGACACCATAGACATCTTAATTGGTTCAGCTTACATAATTCTGCCTGGAAAATTAAAACTGAGCAAAGTTTCTACTCAATGGGTGCAGAAACCGTTGCGCCCAGATCAACTACGGACAAGAGCAAAGATTTCGATGGAAATTTGAAACAAGTGGGATCAACATCCTGAAACATTTTTTCCTGATTTAGCACCTTTTGACTTTTTTTTGTTTTCTAATCTTAAAAAATCTGTAAACACTCATTTTTCTTTCAGTTAATAATGTAAAACAGATTGCAGTGACATAGTTAAATTTCCAGGACATTCAGTTTCTTAAGGATGGGCTAAATAGTCTGTATCATAACATACAAAGTGTCTTGAGCTTGATGGACCTTATGTTAAAATTAAATTTACATTTTATTTTCAACTTTTAATTCCATTTTCCACAAACTTGTTGAAGTACCTTCCAGAGTTTTTTGTATTCTTTAGAAGCTTCTCTACATAAAATCATGTCATCTGCAGGAAGACTACTTTCTTTCCATTCTGGATTCCTTTTATTTATTTTCCATGCTTATTTGCTCTGGCTGGAGATTCCAGTAAAATGTAGAATAAAAGTGGTGAAATTGGGTATCCTTATTGTATTTCTAATCTAAGGAAGAATGCATTTAGTCTTTCATTATTGACTATAATGTTAGCTGTGGGTTTTTCATAAATGCTCTCCATCACATTGAGGAAATTTCCAACCATTCTTAATTTGTTGACTTTTTATAACAAAGGTATTAGATTTGTAATGCTTTTTCTACATCAAATAAAATGATAATTTTGTTCTTTCATTCTATTAATGTGGCATATTTCATTGAGTTATTTTCTTATGTTTTGTCACTTGCATTCCTGAGATAAATTCCTCTTGGTAATAAGATTTAAATATTAATAGGCTTCTGCATTTAGATAAATTTTTTTGAGAATTTTTGCATCTATATTCATAAGGGATATGGTCTCCAATTTTATATGCTTGTGGAGTCCTTAGCCTGGCTTTGGCATCAGAGTAATGATGGCCTTATAGATTTAGTTAGGAAGTGTTTTCTCCTCTTCTACTTTTGGAAGAGTTTGAGAAGGATTGGTATTTAATATTTTCTGAATGTTTGGTAGAAGTCATCAGTGAAGCCATCTGGTCCTGGACTTTTCTATGTAGGGAGGTTTTTAGTTATTGATTCAGCCAATAGGCGTATTATAGATCTGTTGATATGTTCTCTTTTCACTTGCATCAGTATTGACAGGTTGTGTTTTTTCTAGGAATTTGTAGGGCAATTAGCATATCCATCACCTCACACCTTTATCATTCCTTTGTGTTGGGAACATTCAAAAATCTCTTCTTTTATGTATTTAAAAATATGCAATAAATTGTTGTTAACCATAGTTATCCCACATTGCTACAGAGCATTAGAACTTACTCTTCCTATCCAGCTATAATGTTGTCTTCACTAAACAACCTCTCTCTATACTCCCTCTCCCCTGCCCTTTTCAGCCTGTAGTAACCACTATTATATTCTATACTTCCATGAGATCCACTTTTTTTAGCTTCCACATGTAAGTGAAAACATGTATTATTTATCTTTCTGTGCCTGGCTTATTTCACCTAACAAACTGTCCTCCAGGTTCATCCATGTTGCTGCAAATGACATGATTTTATTCTGTTTTTATGGCTGAAATCCTATTGTGTGTGTGTGTGTGTGTATATATATATCACATTTTCTCTATGCATCATCCGTTGATGGACACTTACGTTGATTCCACAGTTGCCTATTGTGAATAATACTGCAATAAACATGAGAGAGTAGAAGACACCCCTTTGACTGATTTCCCTTCCTTTACATATATACCCAGTAGTCGGATTACTAAATCATATGTTACTTCTATTTTTAGCTTTTTGAGAAACTTCCATACTGTTTTCCATAATGTTTGTACAAATTTACATCCCCGCTAATCGTCTACAAGAATTTCATTTTCTCTGCCTATTCACCAGCATTTGTTATTTTTCATCTTTTTCATAACATTCACACTAACTAGGGTGAGATGATATCTCATTGTGGTTTTGATTTTCAGTCCCCTGTTGATGAGTGAGGTTGAGTATGTTTTTATATACTTGGCCATTTGTATGTCTTCTTTTGAGAAATGTCTATTTAGATCAATTGTCCATCTTTAATTGGATTATTTGTTGTTTTGCTATTGAGTTCCTTTTATATTCTGAATATTAATTTCATGTCAGATGAACAGTTTTCAAGTATGTTTTTCATTGTCTTTCATTTATTGTATTTCATTTTTTTACTCTGTTGATTGTGCAGAAGCTCATTATTTTGACATAATCTTGTCTATTTTTGCTTTTGTTGCCTGTGTTCTTAAGGACTTATCCATATATCCTTGCCCAGGTTTATGTCCTTAAGCATTTCCCCTATGTTTTCTTCAAGTATTTTTATTGTTTGGAATCTTATATTAAAGTCATTATTCCATATTCAGTTTGTTTTTGTACATGGTTAGAGAAAGAGGTCTAGTTTTATGCTTCTGCATATGGTATTCAGTTTTACCAGTGTCAATTACTAATTCAGCCATTCTTTCATGAAATAGATTTTTATGCCTTTTCCCATCTCTTCTTTTGAAGCAGTCATAAGGTGAATATGTGTTTGTTTCATGGTGTCCCATAGGAACTGTAAGCTTTCTTCATTTTTTTTCTTTTTTGTTGTCTAACTAGATTATTTCAGAAGATCTGTTTTCAAGTTTAGAAAGTCTGTCTTCTGCTTGATCTGGTCTATCACAGCTTTTGACTGTATTTTTTATTATAGTCATTGAATTCTTCAGCTTCAATATACTATTTGGTTATTTTTAATGATATATAAATATTGAATTTTGCATTCAGTTCATGAATTGTTTTCTAAGTTTATTGAATTGTCATTCTGTTTATCTTGTATCTCCCTGAGTACCCTTAAGATTATTATTTTGAATTTCTTTTCAGGCCTTTCATAGATTTCCTTTTCTTTGGGGTTTGTTACAAAGGAATTATGTTCTTTTGGCGGTATCATGTTTCTTTGCTTTTCCTTGTTTCTAGTTTCTCTGTATTGATATCTGCACATCTGGTGGAATGGTTGCCTCTTTCAATATAATAGAGTAGCTTTTATAGGAAAAGTTCTTTTTCTTTAGATGTGACCTCTATTGACAGTCAAGTACAGTGGTGTGGCTTGTGTTCTAGTGAGTGCAGTAGTGTAGTCTCCATGTGATTTCTTTAGATGTAATCAATGTCAGCAGTGTCTGTGCCTCAGTTGCCTAGACTATGGGTATTTCTGGAAATGGGGTGTGGTTTTGGTTGAGGAAAAGGCCATTGGGTAGGCCAGTACTAGTTCCTGGGAGGTTGCTTGCCAAGTGTAGGGACTCCACCAGATGCAAGGATAGGGTCACTGACAGAAGTAGTTGCTTGGTGGGCTGGCTCTCAGCCTCCAGGGAAAATGTGCATAGCACTTAGCATCTCCACTGGTCAAGGATACAGGGAGGTATATGCCTGCCAGCCAGTCTTAAGTCTTTAGAATGGGGCATGCATAGTGCTCAGCAGCTCCACTAGTCAGAGGGTCAATGATGATGGTGAGAACTGGAGGCCCAGTTCACAGGCCCTGGAGAGCATATCGTTGGCTCCCCCAGTCATGGGAAAAGCACCCCACTGTGCTGGACTGCCTATTCCATGGGATATGGGGCCCTATGTGGGTTCAAGTGCCAGAATCATAGCTATACTACTAGTTCCAGCTAGGATCATGGCATAGCAACTCTTTGTGTATATGTAGTGGGGTAATGGAAAGGCCCCAGGAATATGGAGATGCAAGGGATATTTGGCCCCAAGATAGGATGCACTCCAGCAATAACTATGTTCTCAAAATCGTACTGTGCCACAGCAGCTTGGGTCTCAGGAAGTTGAAGAACCCAATGTGAGTTTTCTCTCTGTAGCAATACAGCTGCATGATCTTCAGGAATATTCCTATATTAGGTTCAGGGCCTGTGAGGGCTGCAGGGTTCTCCTGAAGCTATAATTACAGGCATCTGCAGTGGTAATGGGAACTACTAGGGATCTCCAGCTTACTTTTTTTCACAATGGAGTATTCCTACTGGCTTCAGACCAATCCTGGCAAGATGCTTTACTTCCCACTCTATGCTGCCATCCCAAGTGTCTGTTCCTCAGAGGGTTTTTTATCCCTTCCTTGCTGAATTCCAGTGTTGGCCTTTAGTCACTCTACCTATAAAACAATTATTTATATGTTGTTTTGTTCCTTCCTTGCAGAAGAAACACATTTTGGACACCTCTAGTCAACCATCTTGATAATGCCTCCTGTTATAATCCTTTTTATTTCTGTAAGGTAGGTAGATATGTCTCATTTTCATTTCTGATCTTATTTTTTTTTTTGCATTGTCTATCTCTATCAGTCTAGTTAAAACATCAATATTGTTGATCTATTGAAGAACCAAGTTTTGGTTTTGTTGATTCTCTCTAATATTTTATTTTCTATTACATATATCTATAGTCTAATCTTTATTATTTCCTTCCTTTTATTAGTTTTGTGATTAATTTGTTCTTTTTCTAGTTTCCAGGATGTCAAGTTAGGTCATTTGTTTGAGAAATGTTTTTTTTTAATATAGATATTAATGGCTATAAATTTTCTTTCAGAGAACTACTCTCACTGAATCACATACTTTTTAAAAATATGAAAACATTCTATATTTAATTTTTACATTTCAGGTTTTAAAGAATAAATTTGTAATTATTAGTCTTATGCTGGTCTTATGCCCTTTTTATCATTTTATTATTGTTAAGTGTGCAATGTAGTGGCATTAATTACATTCACAATTTTGCATAACCATCATCACTATATTCAAAACTTTTTTTCCACCTCATACAGAAATCGTATCTGTTAAATAATATTAATAATAATAATAATATGTGGGGATTATTACAATTCAAAGTGAGACTTGGTTGGGGACACAGTCAAACCATATCATTCCATCCCTGACCCCTCCCAAATCTCACATCCTCACATTTCAAAACCAGTCATGCCTTCCCCACAGTCCCCTAAATTCTTAACTCATTCCATCATTAAACCAAAAGTCCAAGTCCAAGTCTCATCTGAGACATGGCAAGTTCCCTCTGCTATGAACCTGTAAAATCAAAAGCAAGTTAGTTACTTCTTAGATACAATGGAGGTACAGGTATTGGATAAATACACCCATTCTACATGGGAGAAACTGTCCAAAACAGAAGGGCTGCAGGCCTCACACAAGTCTGAAATCCAATAGCATAGACATTAAACCTTAAAGTTCCAAAATGACCTCTTTTGACTCTATGTCTCACATCTAGGTCATGCTGATGCAAGAAGTGGGCTCCCATGACCTTGAGAAGCTCTGCCTCTGTGGCTTTGCAGGGTACAGCCACCCTCCTGGCTGCTTTCATGGGCTGGCGTTGAGTGTCTGCAGCTTTTCCAGGTGTATGGTGCAAGCTGTCAGTACATCTATCATTCTGGAGTCTGGAGGATGGTGGCCCTCTTCTCACAGCTCCATTAGGCAGTGCTCCAGTGGGGACTCTGTGTGAGGGCTCATACCCCACATTTCCCTTCCACATTGCCCTAGCAGAGGTTCTCCATGATGGCTCCGGCCCTGCAGCACCCCTCTGCCTGGACATCCAGGCATTTCTATACAATCTCAATTCTTGACTTCTGTGCACTTGCAGACCCAACACCATGTGTAAGCCACCAAGGCTTGGTGCTTGTACTCTCTGAAGCAACGACCTGAGCTGCACATTGGCCCATTTTAGCTATGGCTGGGATACAGGGGACCAAGTCTGGAGAATGCACAAAGCAGCAAGGCCTTGGGCCTGGCACAGGAAACCATTTTGTCCTCTTAGACTCCTGGGCCTGTAATGGGAGGGGCTGCTATGAAGACCTCTGACATGCCCTGGTGTCATTTTACCCATTGTCTTGGCAAGTAACATTTGGCTCCTCCTTACTTATGCAAATGTCTGCAGCCAGCTTGAATTTCTCCCCAGAAAATTGTTCTTTTTTTTAATTTTCTATACTGCATTGTAAGACTGCAAATTTTCCAAACCTTTATGCTCTGCTTCCCTTTTCAACATAAGTTCCAACTCCAAACCATATCTTTGTGAATGAATAAAACTGAATGCTTTCATTGGTACCCAAGTCACCTCTTGAATGCTTTGCTGCTTAGAAATTTATTCCGCCATATGCCCTAAATCATCCATCTTTAGTTTAAAGTTCCACAAATCTCTAGGGAGAGGCAAAATTCTGCCAGTCTTTTTGCTAAAGCATAACAAATCACCTTTTCTCCAGTTCCCAACAAGTTCCTCATCTCCATCTGAGACCACCTCAACCTGGACTTCATTGTCCATATCACTATCAGCATTTTGGTCAAAATCATTCAACAAGTCTCTAGAAAGTTCCAAACTTTCCCATATTTTTCTGTCTTCTGAGCCCTCCAAACTGTTCCAGCCTCTGCCCGTTACCCAGTTCCAGAATCACTTCCACATTTTGGGTTATCTTTACAGCAGCACCCCACTACCCAGTGCCAATTTACTGTATTATTCTTTTCTCAGATACTAACAAACATACTCAAGACTGGGTAATCTATAAAGGAAAGAGGTTTAATGGACTCACAGTTCCACATGTCTGGGGAGGCCTCAATATCAGGGCAGAAGATGAAGGAAGAACAAAGTGACATCTTACATGGCAGCAGGCAAGAGAGACCTTCTATAGGGGAACTCCCATTTATAGAACCATCAGATCTCATGAAACTTATTCACTACCATGAGAACAGTATGGGGGAAAACTGCCCCCATGATTCAGTTATCTCCACTTGTCCCTGCCCTTGACACATGGGGATTATTATAATTCAAGGTGAGATTTGGGTGGGGACACAGCCAAACCATATCAAGCACTATTTGAAATGTTTACCTGAAGAAGTCTTAATGATGTGTTTCCTTGAGAAGCCCTCTTGTAAATCTTTCTTTTTTCTCCCACTGCATCTTGCTTATTCTTCTGGGCCTAACCATGGCCTATTTGTCTTTCTCTTATCTCTGTTGAACTAACAGACAACTCTGATGCCTGGATGGAGGGACCATGTATATACAGGAGTGAACTAATATTGATAAATGATTTAGAAAACCTCAAACTTTCAATTGTTTCCTGGAGATACTGTTATAAATCTGAGAGGTATTATTAGATACAGGCTTTTATATATTTTTTTAATATCCTTTTGTGACAAGACTTGAGTGCAGGAGTAGAAGTGAACATACTGAGTGATTACGTATGAGAGAAAACTAGTCTTTGTTAACCTGAAATAAGCAAAAGGATCACAATGCAGTTTTTAAAATTTGTTCAAGCAAAAAGTTGAAGAAGGTCATTCAGAAGACAACAGACTTCAGATAAATGGGGTCAGTGTTCTGAAGTGAAAAGTTAAGATCTTGCTTATATAGGCAGAAAACAAACAAGTTCAGTATAATTTTTCTATACAAGGCTGGTTTATGAGTTACAACAATTTAATTATTACAGTTTGCTTTCTTTTTCATAGGGCTTGTTTTCTTTTATTTACAGCTGGTTTTTATATCCTTTCCAGTTTAAAAGAGTGTATTTAATATTCCGTCTTAAAACAGTGCGGTAGCCATATCTTTGTGTAAGAAATGTAAGAAAAATACTAAACTATAATGAAGATCAACAGTGAATGGGGAAAGAGGTTTTCCTGGTGCCCTTTAGTCATTTTCAACATTTTACAAAGCAGTGAAGGTAAGGAATGAGGCTAATCTATAATCAGAGAAACAGAGGTTATAGCTGCTTAGGTTACAGCTGTCTGTCACATGACTCAGACTCCACAATCACATTCCTTTAAGGCTCAAAACAATTTAGAGTTTCAACAGCTTGGATTTTGAATTATTAATACTTATTTTAACATCTTCATTACCAATCAGTCATCACACCTCTTCCTCCTCAAAAGCTATATCTGTAGTAGTACCTAGTTTTCTAAAGCACTGCAATTCAAAGTAAAGTTGTTTTGTCTCCCAAGGCCCACAAAGAGCACCAGGTACCCCTGATATTACAACAGGCTACAAGTCCAGCAACTCAGAACTCCAGTATCATGAGAATCAGCATTGTACCATTCATGACCTGCAAACAAGTATGTTTCATGAAAGAGTGAAGATTTGAAAAGTATGTATCTCCTTCATAAGAGTATATGGATGGCTGGGTGTGGTGGCTCACGCCTGTAATCCCAGCACTTTGGGAGGCCGAGGTGGGTGGATCATGATGTCAGGAGATCAAGACCATCCTGGCTAACACGGTGAAACTTCATCTCTACTAAAAATACAAAAAAAAAAAAAAAAAAAAAAATTAGCCTGGCATGGTGGCAGGCACCTGTAGTCCCAGCTACTCGGGAGGCTGAGGCAGGAGAATGGCGTGAACCCAGGAGGTGGAATTTGCAGTGAGCCAAGATCACGCCACTGCACTCCAGCCTGGGCAACTGAGCAAGACTCCGTCTCAAAAAAATAAATAAATAAAAAATAATAAAAAAGAAGACAAAAGAGTATATGGACAAAGAATTGTTTAGAAAGAGAAAACAGCACTTCTTGGGTTGGGAACCCAAAAATGGTTTCTCTTCTTGATTAGCTGCTGAGACACTTGGAACATGATATAAATTCTCCATGGCTTACATTTATTTTTGGTCAACCTATATCCGAGGACTACTAGAGTCAAACAGTGTGAACATGTTTGAGGGAAGTGGTAACATGACAATGTTGGTATATTGCATGTTAGACTTTTGAATTTCCATATTATAATTTTATATTATTAATGATATTACAATAGTAAGAACAAAGACTGTCTCAATCTCTCCAGCAGTTAAAGATAGATAGAATAGCAGCGTCAATGTTAAACAGTTTAATGCATGTTAGAAATTGAGGAGCACTGGGCAACCTCTTGCCCCATGTACCTTTCCCAAAACTTTATGTTAAAATTTCTGTTGTTAGCAATCCATTCTTCTCCCATCCCCCAAAACTATCTCTTCTCTTCTTTCCTAAGCAATGTGCTATCTAATATAAACTCTACTTCTCTCCTAGAGGTTAAAAATGGAACAAGAATGCAAGTTCTTAGTCAAATAGAGTCAAGTAAAATTATGAACACACACTCAGGTCTAACTTCTCCAGGAAGTTCTAAATGAGCACACAAGGATATTTCCTTTCTTTTCTCCAGTACGGTCTTTACAGTGAGAGTCAGTCTCTACCATACCTTATCCTCTGTTTTCTGTTATCTACCTCTATATCCTATTGAGACTGATTGACACCAGAGGGCAGCAGTAATGTATTCCTCTTTGCTTTATCTAGGCCTAGAGCATCTAGCCCAAGGCTAGGCATGCAATGAGTGCATGGACTAACTGATATATGGAAGAGGCCACACACACTGACAGAGATCTTAAATTTAGGTCCACTGAGTCCTCCTTATTTGCACTATTTTCAGAGATAATGTAGGAGCCATTTGCCAAACGTTCACTGAAAAATCAACTCATAAAAGGCTGGTTAATCGGAAAAAAAAATACAAATTTATAACCAAAGAGGGATTACTCACTGCTCAACATGGTTCAGAAACTTATATACTATTGATACAGGAGCTAGAAAGAGAATATTTAGGCAGATGTAAAGAAGTCCATGGCAAGGCTTCCTTTTTAACAAAAAGCAGCCCCAAATCATTTCTTTTCTAACAAAGAGCAGCCTGAAAAATCAAGATGCAGACAGATAAGCAAGCTGGAAGCTTGCACAGGTGAATACCAGCAGCTGTGCCAATAGAAAACAGCTACCTGGAAGCCAGGTATGTTCAACATGGAGGCTCCATCTTCCCTTTTCTTTGTCACCATGTGTACAGTAAGGACCAGGCAACATGACGCTGGCCAAGTGGAGAACTTATCCACAGCCTAAAAGATTAGGGTGGGGCAACCAGCTTCTTCACATGCTATGCACATGGCACACCTGGTCCAGTCAATCTTTCATCCCATATGTAAATCAGACACCTCCTCAGGCTTATCTATAAAACCTTCTGCATTTCACTGCCGAAGTGGCAACCCATTTTCTCTGGGACCCCTCTCTGCTCAGAGAGCTCTTCTCTTTCTTTTTTTTTTATTACTAATATGAGGTTTTTTAAAATTATACTTTAAGTTCTAGAGTACATGTGCACAATGTGCAGGTTTGTTACATATGTATACGTGTGCCATGTTGGTGTGCTGTAACCATTATCTGGTCATTTACATTAGGTATATCTCCTAATGCTATTCCTCCCCACTCCCCCCACTCCACGACAGGCCCCGGTGTGTGATGTTCCCCTTCCTGTGTCCAAGTGTTCTCATTGTTCAATTTCCACCTATGGGTGAGAACATGCAGTGTTTGGTTTTTTGTCCTTGCGATAGTTTGCTCAGAATGATGGCTTCCAGCTTTATCCATGTCCCTACAAAGGACATGAATTCATCCTTTTTTATGGCTGCATAGTATTCCATGGTGTATATGTGCCACATTTTCTTAATCCAGTCTATCATTGATGGACATTTGGGTTGGTTCCAGGTCTTTGCTATTGTGAATAGTGCTGCAATAAACATACGTGTGCATGTGTCTTTATAGCAGTATGATTTATAATTCTTTGGGTATATACCCAGTAATGGGATGGCTGGGTCAAATGGTATTTCTAGTTCTAGATGCTTGAGGAATCGCCACACTATCTTCCACAATGGTTGAACTAGTTTACAGTCCCACTAACAGTGTAAAAGTGTTCCTATTTCTCCACATCCTCTCCAGCACCTGTTGTTTCCTGACTTTTTAAATGATTGCCATTCTAACTGGTGTGAGATGGTATCTCATTGTGGTTTTGATTTGCATTTCTCTGATGGCCAGTGATGATGGAGAGCTTTTCTCTTTCTTTTGCCTGTTAAATTTCCACACTTGGGCTGGGCGCAGTGGCTCATGCCTGTAATCCCAGCATTTTGGGAGGCTGAGGTGGGTGGATCACCAGAGGTCAGGAGTTCAAGACCAGCCTGGCCAACATGGTGAAACCCCGTCTCTAATAAAAATACAAAAAATTAGCCAGACGTGGTGGCGGGCACCTGTAATCCCAGCTACTTGGGAGGCTGAGGCAGGAGAATTGCTTGAACCTGCGAGGGAGAGGTTGCAGTGAGCCGAGATCATGCCATTGCACTCCAGCCTGGGTGACAGAGTGAGACTCCATCTCAAAAAAAAAAAAAGAAAGAAAAAGAAAAAAAATTAAATTTCCATGCTTAACCTCACTCTGATGTGTCTGCCTCCTAGCTTTCCATGTCGTGGGACAACAAACCTTGGGTATTACCCCAGACAATGATGCCACTACATTATGCTGGCCAAAAAGGTTATGGGAGGGGAGAGAAGAGGAAATGTATTGAGGATATTACTAGGAAGAATAAAAGGATCCCTGGGAACAGATTAACTTTTAAATAATTCTCTTTGACAGTGAAAGGGTCTATTCAGGTGTTGTTACATTTTTGTAACAAACCAGAAAAGCAAAGAAAAAAACCAATTGTTCTTCTTGGTGGGTCTGGAATTTAGGCAGATAAAGGCACTTCAACTTCTTTGGGAGAGATGATGGAAGCCTGGGGAAGGTCAGAAGGACCTTGAGGCTTCTTCAGTTAAGCAAGTTAAAGTGCCATAATTTGAGTTATTAGCTTCTGAGCTCCAACATTAACCAGACAATCAGATTTTATTCAGGGAGCTGTAAACACCCTAAGAGCCGTTAGAGAGGCAGTTAAGTCTTCATGCTTCTGGAACCATATTGTAAAAAAAAAAAAACATATCGTAAAAAACAAGCCAAACTATCCTTGAAAAATTCTAGCCCCCAAGCTTTCAAGGAGGCTGATTTGATTAATAAACTCCTGATCTATAGCAAGGTCTTACAGTCTTTCAGGGAGGAAGTCTCAGCAGACAAGTCTTTCAAAATGTTTTATATTTCATTTATATTATATATTTTTCTTATTGGTACCAGTGTGATAACAGCAAAAACAATGTAGACACTCCATTCAGAGGTGGTAGATTTTAAATTGTAGCTCTAATACTTATTAAAGAAATCATCTTTGGATTTTTTTATAGCTTTTAAGAATGAAACTCCCTTTGCAAAGACTATGACAGTGAGAGAAGTCTAGCATGGCTGATTTCTTCTTGCTTTTAGACTCATACATTGGCTGCCCTTGGTCGCTTCTGGGTGTAGGCCAAGCTAACCATGGGAGGAATTAGGTTATAGTTTAACATTGAAGCAAAAATGATAATAGTGCCCCTGTAAAACAAATCTCCTTGCTGGGAGACAAAACTGCCTTTGTAAAACTAATGAAAGATTAGGATTACGGGAGAGGCCTGAATTCTGCTAAAATATAGGCAGACCTAGATAATAACCAGCCCTTGTTCTGGAGGTCACAAGATTTGTAACTTCCCTAATTTCTCCTATAGATAACATCACTATTGTAGAACCTAACATGGGTCTTTTGAGATGTTTTTCAGACTTCTGCATTCTGATGACCTACTGACTCCACCTGGACTCATGACTCATGACTCAACTGATCCTGTGGTCCCCACCCAGAGGCTGACTCTGCACATAGGAGCTATTTTCCAAACCCCTATGATTTCATCCCCAACCAATCAGCATTACCCATTTCCTAGCCCCTTACAAACCAAACTATCCTTGAAAAACTCTAGCCCCCAAGCTTTCAAGGAGGCTGATTTGAGTAATAAACTCCCGTCCTCCCATTTGGCTAGCTCTGTATTTATTAAAATCTTTACTGTAATACTGCTGTCTATGAATCGGCTCTAGCTGTGCAGTGGGCAAGCAAAACCTGTCGGGCAATTACAAAAATAAAAGCGTTGTTAGTATCAAACCTGCTAACATGTATAAGTCATTCAATGGGGTTGCCTCATATTGGGCTCTCAGAAATGTTATTTTATTTTTGTGTTTATAAGTATTTATGATGTTATGATAGATATAATTTGTTTTTGTCCATCCATGACTCCTAGCTTTCAACTAGGAAGATTCTTATAAGACTTCTCATGCCCCAAGTACTAAAGCAGTAAGAATTATAAGACTTCTCATGCCCCAAGTACTAAAGCAGTAAGAATATCTTCTGTTAAAGTATTTGACTTTTGTCCTTGGTTCCTGAAGTCACTCCTAAAAGATAAAGTTGAAAGACAGTCTTTTGTTATTTACAACAAGTGCTTTAAAATATTCCTAAGCTTACGTTAATAAGGCAATTTTTAGAAAGCCCTAGAAACAACTGGATGGAGGGCTGATTCCCAGGGGAACCATTCATTGTGCCCAGAGGGTTAGATTTTTTAGTCTCAACCCTCAACTTCCAGGAAGGGGAGAGGGACTGAAAATTCAGTTAATCACCAGTGGCCAATGGTTCAATTAGTCATGCCTATATAATAAAATCTTCATAAAACCCAAAAGGACAGGTTTTGGAGGGTTTCCAGGTAATGCACAGGCTTACAAGAAGGTGAACAAGAAACTCATTAATGTGCAGGGAGTTCAGCACATTCCGTGAGGACAGAAGCTCCTGTGCTTAGGACCCTTCTGGACCTTGCCCTATATATCTCTTCATCTGGTTGTTTGTATTGCAAAAGAAAAGAAACTTTTTATCTGTGAAATGTGATCTCCCTTTTAAATTATCAGGCCGAGAGACGTTGAAATTAGACCACAGTCCTGTCCCACCCTCTCCTCCTTGAGCTAAGTAATCATTTCTAAGCCACCTGCTATGTGGACTCTAGACTGAGTCACCACCAATAGCTATAAATTAACATAATGATGCCATATGCAGGCAGCATAATTTGAACCCTATAGCCAATCATGAATCAATGTTATCTCTGTAAACTAATACAAATTTCTGAAAAGAGGACTTTTGTAATCACTTTCCCTAATTCTACCTTTTTTCTTTAAAAACTTGAGCCTTTTCTTTGTTCTCAGGAGCAATTCCCAGTGTTTGCTGGGCTTCAGTCCTCAACCTTTGTCAAAATAAACTCTATATTAATTTTGTCTTAGTTTCTTTGTTTAGGTCAACAGTATCCTTTATTATTTCCTTTGTAATACACTGATAAACATGTTTCCCTGAGATCTGTGAGGTGCTCCAGCAAATTAGTTAAGTGCAAGATTGGGGGCATGGGATCCCTGATTTATAGTGGGTCAGTCAGAAGCACAGGCAAAATAACCCAGGGCTTCTGATTGACATTGGAAATGGGAAAAAGTCTTGTGAGACTGAGCCCTCAAACCATGGAATCTGATATTATCTCCAGGTTAAATGGTGTCTCAACAGAATTGAAGGACACCCAGCTTGTGTTCACTCCAGAAATGATTGCTTGCTTTTTTGGCGGGGAGAAATCCCCACACATTTGGTGGCAGAAGTCTATGTTGTGTCTCTGGTGTGAGAGCAGAGGAAAAACAGTTTGAGTTGTTCTTTCTACTTGGTACTATTTTGGAAGAATTATGTAAAACAGCAATCTATCTTAAAAATAGTTTCCTGTGATTTCCTGCCGGGTCTGACCTTCAGACTCTGACTGAGCGACGGATGTATGCAGTATGCAGACACAGGTTTTTTGCCCGGCCACGTGGCTAGGGGACCAGGCGGCTCAAAGACCCTGAGGAGGGTGCCATAAAGAGTCAGCAGCCGCAGCCTCGACAAGCTGGCTTTGCCGGCATTTATTCAGTACAGATTTAATCACAAAGGCCTTGAATAATTAACGCGGTTGGGCCCCCCTCCCCACCCCCGAGGAAAGCAGTCCTGCATGCAGATAATTAAAGGCCAGGTTCCAAGGCCTAAGTAAACTAACTTATCTATATCAATTCCATTGTGCTTCCTTGTTATCTACTCTGAGAGAACTCAGCTGCCTTCAGCTATATCCATTCCCCAAGCTTTTGCAAAACCTCCTGGCCTTCCAAGAAGCTTTGCTTCTTTCTATAATTTTTTCCGCCACCCTGACTGATCTCCTATAATTTCCAACTTAATTTTTCTTGAAATCTAAATTGTTGTCCCAGTTAATTTGAATTAAGTTCACTGCCCGGATAATTTTCAAAATGTCACTGCCCAGTATACATACATGACAAAGCAGGTTATGGTGGTAACACAGGTTATGGGAGAAAAGAGGAGGCCTGACTAGCAAAGCTGGTCTTGTTATGTAGATGAAACTTCACAGGTAGTAGCCCTCAGAGAAAACAGGTAGTAAATCTTTTTTTCAGACCTTTAAAGATGTCAGCCTATCTATCAGTTAATCTTTTCTGGATCTGCACAAGGGCTGGCCTCAAATAAAACCTGGCTGCATTACTGTAGATTCTCTCTACAGTTGCAGATCCCCTCCTTCAAAAGACAGCTTTGCAGGGCTACTTCTGTTTGCTGGCTCTCTGAACAGACATCTCAAAATACATCAAAGAGGTATATTTTGGGGTAAAATATTTTTATTTTCTTCAAAGGCAGGTGAGAAAGCATGAGGCATGGTAGCTGTAGCCACAAATAGTAAATAGACACTTGGTGCTAGGAAATCTGGATACACTTCACTAGTAAATATAATTCTCACTCTCTGGGAGGCATCTTTCATATTTTAATCTTTATTCAATTTTAAGACACTTCTTTCCCCTACCCACATTCTCAACTATTCAATATATAGTATTTTATGGAAAAAAAAAAAAAAAAAAGCAATGGCAACAGTTTTTCTATAAAATGAGAACTAACTCATTTTTTTCCATTATCCTATCTGTCAACCAAACTATATTTATAACCACACATGTGGCCTTTTATTTTATTACAGGGTAATATTTTATTTCATTCTACTTATAAACATTTCTGTTCCCATGTGTTGTACTGAACACCTGTTGACTCCAATAGGAATGGCACCATGTCCAAGAGGCTGAGGAAGAGACCTGGAGACTGTGAACAAGACATAGGGATTATTGGGGACTTACATATGGGATAGTCCAGGAGCAGTGAGCTGGACAGGAAAACTGCTCCCATGTGTAAAAACCATGCAAGATATACTATATTTTCACTTAGCCATCCGCATCAGCCAACCTCCACCTGCCAATCTCCATTTAACCCAAAACAAAGGGCCTCAATCCCCTGTATTGCCTGATTCCAAGCAATGGGCCTGGAGTTTAGATGTTCTTCGTGGATAAGGAGTGAATCTCCAGGTTGGCCATTCCTCGATTCCTTAGCTCAGAACACCAAACACACATTCTTAGACTATAGGGCCATTCTCAGCATATGCTTGAATTACTGCTGTCAGGTACGTGTTCCATACACTATGTAAAGCTTTCTCCCTCTATTTGAGATTCCATTTTTTCTTGCATTATTAACGACTTCACTTCTGAATTTATCACTTTTCTGTCTTATATCTTTTAGTTCTTTCCCTCTCAACTTGATTATTTGCATCAGAATAGAGACATGTCTAAAATTTTAATTTTTTTTTTACAAAGTCTGATCTATTAACTCTCTGAAATGCCCATGTGAAAGGAAAATAAAATTGTGGGACCCCCCCAGACACACCATGTCAAAGAGAGAAGCTAAGCTTGGGAACTCAGTCATGCAAAAACTGCCTTCCATTTTGTTCCTAAATAGCTGCAAGATAGAAAGCCACATGTTGCCCCAGGTAGCCTCTCTCACAAATTGTTCACAAAGAAATTCCTTGTGGCCTGGAAAATCTGTACCCTAAACAGAGTTGTCTTGAATTTCACCCTGACAATGTAAATTAGCAGCTTATCTTTGCAAGCATTGGACAAAGATGAAGAAACCATCCCTCCACCCATCCTGAGACAAATACATATTTGACTTCTTCCTCTACTCTATGTCTATTTTTATGTTATGTAAAATGAAGATTTACTAAGCTCAAGATGAATGCATAATTGACTGTTCCTCTGTCCTTTCACATATAACATGTGGATTCAGTGAGCACTAATCAAAGCCTCACAAGGATATGAACACTTATCTCACTACCTACCCTCCTTCTTTTTTTCTTTCCTGTTCCCCCTCTGCCACTCTTTCCCCACTAAATATTGAAGTCCTCAAAGGCTTTTTGGAAAAAACACAGGTCACACATCCTGCTGTAGCTTGTGTCTTTTTTCCTAGGTGGATCCTCAAACATAGTGAAATAAACCTCTGAATTGATTGACACCTGCCTCAGACACACTTTTTGGTTTATATCCATTCTCCCCTTCTTTTCATTTCCTGCTTCAAGGAGGTTCATGTGTTATGCTGCCCCTGCTTTAATCAGCAAAATTTTCAGAATCCATAATCTGGATCCTATTTGCATCTATAACCTGAATTGGCCTTCATTATGGAATTAATCACAAAGCTCAGAGCAAGTCAAGAGAATGACTAAGAGAAAGAACATTGGTCCCATCTGGACCCTACTTGAAGCTCTCTTTGCCTAATTTGTTTCTTCATTTGTAAGGTAGAGATAATAAGATTCTGGGTTTTTTTGTTTGTTTGTTTGTTTGTTTTCTAGTTGTGAGGATTAAATCAGTGGTCCCAATCTTTTTGACACCAGGGACCGGTTTTGTGGAATACAATTTTTCCATGGACCAGGGCCGAGGGGATGGTTTCAGGATGACTCTAGTTCATTAAATTTATTGTGCGCTTTTTTCTATTATTATTATGTTGTCATATATAATGAAATAATTATACAACTCACTGTAATGTACAATCAGTGGCAGCCGTTTGTTTTCCTGCAACTAGATGGTCCCATCTGGGGGTGATGGGAGAGAGTGACACCCAAAGCATGCTGCTTATGTCCAATCTACTCTGTAATATCATTTTGGTTGCTGTCATTGCAGAAAACCCTGCTTCATAAAGATAGGATGTGGAAATGGAAGCAGGCTTTTCAGTGTTTTGTGGCAATCTCAGGAGATTCTGCCTTGACTTTAATTCAGAAGGTACAGAGATTTGAAGTTGTCTTAAACATAATTTTAAGGCTATCAACTCACTTTCAAGTATATCAACTTTTAAGTACATCACTTTTAAGTATATTCATTCACTTGGCACTATAAAGCCTGCCAACAGATGCAGCTTAATTATCACTTGCCACTCACTGATAGGGTTTTCATGAGTCTACAAGCAATTGATTTATTATGGTCTCTATGGAGTCAAACCTCTCTGCTAATGTTAATCTGTACTGGCAGCCGCTCCTGAGCACTAGCATCACCGCCTCAGCGCCCCCTCAGAAAGTTGGACGTTAGATTATCATAATGAGCACGGAACTTAGATCCCTCACATGCGCAGTTCACAATAGGGTTTGCACTCCTATGAGGATCTAATGCAGCTGCTGATCTGGCAGGAGTGGAGCTCAGGCAGTGATGTGAGCAATGGGAGCGGCTGTAAATACAGATGAAGCTTCCCTGGTTGCCTGCTGCTTACCTCCTGCTGTGTGGCCCAGTTCCTAACAGGCCACCAGTCCATGGGCTGGGGGTTGGGATCCCCTGGATTAAATGACCCAATTATATAAACATAGACTTTTGTCCTTTTCCTTCTTTGGTTGATCATGCTATATAAGTGGCTGATTTGTAAATGGGCTTATGCTTCTTTCCACCACCTTCAGTGATCTATTTTTAAAAATGAAATAAAATCCACTTATGAGAGGAAGAAGAAATCTACTATTTTTATTTAATTGACTTATACTTGCTTCCCCATCTTCCCCAAAATGCTTAGGTACCAGGCAACCCCCTGGAATTTGTAGCCTGCTAATCTCAGTCATCTCTTTCTTTCACCTCGCTCATCTAACCATTTTCTCATTATCACTGGATTGTGTAAGATGATCACAAACCCAACAATGGGTAACTGCTGGCTTACACATGTAAAAGCTCACAAGTAGGACGATCTTAAGAATAGTTTGCTGCAGAAATTCAAGATATCACAAGTGCTCCACATCCAATTCCCTGCCCTTCTGAATTCTGCTCTTCTCTGAGTGGTGGCTTCATCCTCAGGCTGAATGCGTTTTTAAAAACACCAAAGATGCCGGGCGCGGTGGCTCACTCCTGTAATCCCTGCACTTTGGGAGGCCGAGGCGGGCGGATCACGAGGTCAGGAGATCGAGACCATCCTGGCTAACAAGGTGAAACCCCGTCTCTACTAAAAATACAAAAAATTAGCAGGGCGAGGTGGCGGGTGCCTGTAGTCCCAGCTACGCGGGAGGCTGAGGCAGGAAAATGGTGTGAACCCGGGAGGCGGAGCTTGCAGTGAGCCGAGATCGCGCCACTGCACTCCAGCCTGGGTGAAAGAGTGAGACTCTGTCTCAAAAAAAAAAAAAAAAAACCACCAAAGATTTCAGAGGTTTAGCCCTCAGATGTGTGTTCCACATAATAGAGGAAAAGAAGACCTCTTGTCCAAGCATTTCAAATTTTGGTCCATGTTTGCCTGAATCAATCAATACGGTCAGTGGGACAGATTTAATTGATTATCTCAGCAATTCTCAAATATTTTGATCTTAAAACTTTTCACTCTTAAAAATTATTGAAGGTCCCCGAAAGCTTTTGGTTTTATAAGTTGTATCTAAATGTTATCTACTGTATTAGAAATTAATAATGAGAAAATTATAAAATATTTATTATTTAAAAATAGTAATAAACCAATTACATGTTAAATAACATTTAATAACATACAATAAGTTTTCTAAACAAACAAAACAGAAAGAAAAAATCCTACATGCGTGGCATCACATTACACTTTTACAAATCTTTTAATGCTAGACTTAATAGAAAACATCTAGATTCTTATTTTGATTCATTGTTTAATCTGTTGTAATATAATAGTTAAGGTAGCTTCTAAAATATTTGACAATTCACTTGTGAGACAAGAAGAGTAAAAAAGGGTAAGTAATGTTTTAGCATTATTATGAAAATAGTTTTGATATCGCGTACCATGAAAAGGTCTTGGGGACCCTCAGGGTTCTCTGAACTGAATTTTGCTATATTCACTTATCCTTAGAGACATGCTATCCATTGAACCTGGAGATGACAGAATCATCCTGAAAAGTTCATTTTGTACTTTCTCATAGGAAAAGGAGGCTACTTTGAAAGAGGAACTCAAATCTGGTAAATAATTAAGTGTAAAAAAGAAAAAAAATCAGAGTAAGTACCCATTCAGCTGTATGATTCAGTGGTGTATATCTTTTTTTTAATGCTATTTTTGTCATCCTAACTACCCCATAATTGTGGTTTATCAAGTGTAGCAAATATACCACACAATTGCAAGATGTTAATAAAAGGGGAAACTGTCGAGGGCAGAGGAGTATTGGGGAACTCTCTGTACTCTGCTTAGTTTTTCCATAAATCTAAAACTGCTCTAAAAATAAATTATAAAGATACTTTGAAGACTGAGGCGAGAGGATGGATTGAGCCTAGGAGTTTAAGCCTGCAGGGAGCCCTGCTTGCACCACTGCAATGAAGTCTGGGCAACAGAGTAAGACCTTGTCTCTAAAAATGAATAAATAAATAAATGATGAATAAATAAATATTAATTTATAGAATATATTAATTCAAAAGAAATATTAATTAGCAAATGACATGATCCAATACTTCAATGCCAATACGAAATTGTTTCTATAATGACAGATGTTTATGATGGTTAATATTGAATGTCAACTTGATTGGATTGAAGGATGCAAAGTATTGTTCCTGGGTGTGTCTGTGAGGGGGTTGCCAAAACAGATTAGCAATTTAGTCAGTGGACTGGGAGAGGCAGACATACCCACAATCTGGGTGGGCACCATCTAATCAGCTGCCAGTTCAGCTAGAATAAAGCAGGTGGAGGAACGTGGAAAGACTAGACTGGCTAAGTCTTCTGGCCTCCATCTTACTCTTTTGCTGGATACTTCCTGCCCTCGAACATCAGACTCCGAGTTCTTCAGCTTTTGGATTCTTGGACTTACACTAGTGATTTGCCAGGGGCTCGCAGGCCTTCAGCCAAAGACTGAAATCTGCATTATAGGCTTCTCCACTTCTGAGGTTTTGGGACTCGGACTGGCTTCCTGGCTCCTCAGCTTGCAGGCTGCCCTTGTGATCATGTGAGTCAATTCTCCTAATAAACTTCACTTCGTGTGTATACATTTATCCTATTAGTTCTGTCTCTCTAGAGAACCCTGACTAATACATTGTAAAAACCTGAACACAGCTTCTGAGAATCATCTCTCTATCCTTCAAATGAAGAGACTGGACTGGTTTTATGGTGTGTGCAGTTCTTGCTCCTTCAGCTTAGGATTCTCCCTCAGATTTTCATTTACGGCTCTATGGCTTTCAAAATGCAGATTCAGCTCGCACATCACTTCCTCAGGTTCCCTGTCTACTGTATAATAATTTTGAGCTTTAACTACACTATCATCATTATCATCAACATTATCATCACTTTGCCATCATTATTTCTGAGTTTCATACATATATTGTGACACCAGTTTTTCCCACAACGATGTGAGACAGATACTGTTACTATCTCCATTTGCAGGTGAGGGAACACAAGCAAAGTAAGATTCAGCAAAAGGCTGAGGGTCACACAGTTACCAGGCTCTCACCCCATCTGCTGGTTACTCTCTATCCTATTACTTAAATAGATTTTCTTCACAGTATTATTCACTTCCTAAAATTATATTTATGATATATGTATAACTGTGTGTATGCATATGTGTATACATATATGAATGCATTTAGTTTTAAACGTGCTTATTTTCTGATTTGCCTATTTTAAGGGCAGAGAACTTCTTGTTCAAGTTTGTGTCTTCCAGAGTGAAAATGAGCCCTAGGAAGTATGGCGCTTCATAAATAATTTGTGAATTGATGAATGAAATCAATGGTAATCTCCTCATTGCTCCGGGGCTGTATCCTTGTGAATTTTATTTTAAAAGAGAGAGGTGATTATTACCTTTGTCAGGTAATTAGAATAGCAATAAGCGTGTGTGTGTGTGTGTGGGTGTGTGTGTCTCTATCCTCCCCTCCCTACTACCCATCCAAGCCTCTAATAACCACAACGCCACTCTCTTCTTCTAGGAACTCAATGTTTTTTTGGGTACATTGTCATCCCTAGGCACTCTTCTAGATAGTTTACGTTTATTAACTCAGTGATTTCTCACAGTGACTTTATGAGATAGGTTCTATTATACACATTTTACAGAATAAATTACAGGCAGATGGGACACAGGAGAGAAACTTGTTTATCTAGCTCATTCCTTGTAATTCTACTTTAACCTGGAGTAACTCAGTCTGTTTGCAACTTAATGTATTAAATGTTTATCCAACTTTTAGCAGTGTAGTAGTCACAAGTAGACAGGGTCTAATTTGAATATTTAATCTTGGCTTTTAAATCACTAAGCTTGCTTTGAAAAGCTTTTTTATTGTTCTAAGTGCTTCCCCAAATGCCCTAAATAACTAAGCTATTCTAGAATCCTGTCATCTTTCATTTGGGTTTTATAAATCTTCTGAATAACAGGCATATGCCGTTAAGTTCTAAATTCAATAAACAGTGTTTAGAATTATTCCTTTTTTATTGTGTAACAATATTGTCTGCTGGAGAAAATCTCACAATCCACTTTTTTTTTCCTTTTATTTTTAGTTGACACATAATTGTGCATATTTATGGGGAACAGAGTGATATTTTCATACCTGTGTATATTGTATAGTAATCAAATAAAGGCAATTAGCATATCCATCAGCTTAAACATTTATCATTTCTTTGTGGGAACATTCAAAATTCTCTTTTCAAACATATAAAATAAATTATTGTTAACTATATTCACCCTACAGTGCTAAAGAACACTAGAACATATTCTTCCTATCTAGCTGCAATTTTGTATTCATTAACCAATCTCTCCATATCCTCCCCTCCCTGCTACCCATCCAAGCTTCTGATAACCACAATTCTACTCTCTTCTTCTAGGAAGTGAATATGTTTTTAGATCCCACATATGAGTAAGAACATGCTCAACATCCTCTCGGACACCACAAATTTTACCTCTCAGGGTCTGTGTTTTCAAAATTTGGTTTTTCATACTGATTTTTCAAATCGGTCAGGAGTCAATTTTTTGTGAGTGACATATTCCCAACTCGAACCAGTTTTACAACAAATAGGACTTGCTAGCTCCCATTTTTGGTAAGACTCCTGAAATAAGCCTAGGCGATAACGGGATGAAAAACATTTAGAACAGCCAACAAGAATCTCTTGCCATTTCTTGTCTTTCTGACCCACTTCACTGTGACCTACTTTTCTCTCACCATAGGAGAGCTTTGTTGATAAGGCAAGAACAGCAAGTTTCACGGTTTTATCAAAGACATTCTAACACAGCATCTACAGAATAGTACAGTAGCTCATTTTCACATTAATCCCCTGTCACAAACAATGATAGAAAAAGAATGCAATTGGCAACTTACAGAAACATTATTCTTCAATATGGTGGTTATCCACTGGAGAAGAGAAAAACGTTAATTTCCAAGAAAGAAATAATACGAGGATCTCTTCCTCTCTGACTGAGTGAAATTTCCCAGTTTTCTCCTGGTGTCTTAGATAAGATTGAGAATACTGAAATTGCATTCCCAGGCCTTCAGTCAGGCTTATTTTCAAATTCAGAATTCGAAATTGAGTTTAAGAAGTGCACCAATGTTTCTAAAACTGAAACAGAAGATTGCAAAATGGAAAATTAAGACTTCACTGTTCCACCTGGGGTCGTCTCTCCTTTATGGCGCAATCACCCGGTGCCCTTGGCATGCCCTTGTCATGTGCCATTTTCAGGATAGATCTTCAGGTGAATATGAAGATATGCTGCCCAGGTGCCCCTTCAAGGAAAGACTTACTTCCCAGTGGTGAGGAATGCAGTGAGCAAACTCTGTATTGGTCTGCCTCAAATTTAGAGACATGCTTCAACTCATGTCAAAACCTCCCAGGAAGGCCACATCAGATGACTGAGGAAGGCAGAAGTATAAACAAGCTTGGCCATTTCTACACGGTAAGAACAGTACAGGCCAGGTGCAGTGGCTCACGCTTGTAATCCCAGTACTTTAGGAGGCCAAGGCGGGCGGATCACGAGGTCAGGAGATCGAGATCTTCCTGACTAATACCGTGAAACCCCGTCTCTACTAAAAATACAAAAAAAAAAAAAAAAAAAAAAAAAAATTAGCAGGCCGTGGTAGCAGGCGCCTGTAGTCTCAGCTACTTGGGAGGCTGAGGCAGGAGAATGGCGTGAACCCAAAAGGTGGAGCTTGCAGTGAGCCGAGATCGCACCAGTGCACTCCAGCCTGGGCAACAGAGTGAGACTCTGTCTCAAAAAAAAGAAGAGTCTGAAGGGTAATCATCCTCACCCCAGAGTCCCCTGCAGATTAGTCAAGTCTTCTCATGTCTGCATCTCATTTCACACTTCAACAGTTTTGCTTCTTCCACATGGATTTTCATGACTGTTATAGCACCCAGAGGTCCAAATATCAAGGCAACTCTTCTTGAACACTTAGAACTTGCTCTGGATTTACTCTATTTTGTGTCTTTGGGCTCCTTTGGATTTGCCAGCTCCTCAAAAGAGATGTTGTCTTATATGTGTGACTTTTAATAACTTACAAAACTTATACAGCAGGCACAGATGAGCATGTAATATTGTCTGAAGAATTAATAGGGTAATTATTTAATTTTAGAAGTAAATGGGAGAGACATGGTCACAGATATGCTCCTCAGAATGAAGAGGCTGTATGGCAGCAAAACAAAATAACATTGTCCTCTTTTAAAAATATAATTAAATACCCCATTATTCCTAAAAGGAAGCATTTAATACCAGTCATAGTCTAGAGTACCTAGAGAAAGAAAAGAAAAAGTGTTTGGAGAAGGAAAGCCTTTTCCAAAATATCAGCACCAGAACATCAAGATCACTTGTGAGTCAGTTTTTCTACTCTATGTCATCATTAGAGGCGGTTCCTAGTGATAGGCAGATCATTTGTGTATCAGAATTTCAGTTGCCTGAATTGGCATTGACCACACTCAGTGTTTCTTAAACTAGACAGGTGTTCCGTGGTGATAAAGTCTGTGCAATCCTACCCCCAAACTTCGAGAAATCTGAGAGGCCAAAGAAAGAGGCTGACATATCCAGTTTATCAAAAAGAATCATTTAATAGAGACTTAGGAACAGAACCCATGACTATGTCACATACAGCAAAGTGACAAGATGATGGATTGCTGTGCCATTACCCCCAGACCAAGGGTTTATATACTATAGGGAATGAATGTGCACAAAGACACAATAGGAATGGGACTTGGCACTCCCAACCCCACTAATGCATTTTTCTCAGACCTGCTGGTCCTGCATGCTGCCCCTGGGGTGCTGGGACACAGCCCAGGGAGAGGGCAGAATGCAGTGTTCATGGCAGAGCAGGTGGCCCCCATGGCTCCACACCGCTGTTGCTGGCTGGCCTAGCACTGTTGGGCAACAGTGGGCAGAGGCTTCAACCTGTAACTTCCATATTTCAATTTGGCCAAGAGTGCCTGCATCACCTCCTCCATAACCTTCAATAAAGCAGCCCCAGCATGCCCCACCCCACCAAGGCCTGTACTACGAACTGGTAAAGGCCCTATAGCTGCTGGAGATCCCAACTACACCATCCAGACTGTAAACCAAAAATAAAATCCTAAGTTCCCCAGCTGACTTATAGACCTCACCTCTTGGCCAAGGGTATTCCAAAATAAACCTGAAAGTCTAGTTCAGGCTGTGATGGGAAGGGAGGTAGGACATGCCTCATTATAATCTCCTCCCTTTGAAATTTAAGCACAACTGACCAGCATTAACATTAATACAGAGACCTTGAGACTGACAAAACAGACTCTCTGTAGCAATAAGACACCAAATTCCAACCCTCTCTAGTATAGAATCACATGACAGCATAAATCAAAAATAAAATTCTAAGCTTCCCTCTCACCCCCCAAATAACTGAATAGACCACTCCTTTTGGCCAAGGACATTCAAAAGTTAGTCTAAAACACAAATTCAGGCCATGATTGGAATGACTGGTTGGATATGCCTCATTATACCCTCCTCCCTTTGGAATTCAGGCACAACTGACCAACATTCACATTAAAGCAGTGACCTTAAGACTGGCAAAGCAGACTCTTTGTAGCAATAAAATGCCAACATGACAGATAGCAGGCCCTGAAAGAAATCAAAGTATTTTACCCCAAAATATATTTCCTTGATGTTTCTCGAAATGGCGCTGCAAATCTGTCTCTTGTGGGGAAAATCTACATTCTGTAGACAATCCCTTTTTCCAGCTCTTTTTCCTGATCTAAGAGAGAATCAAGGAATATTCTGGCACCTTGCAAAGTCTAATAAGAAACACTTACAATCTATTCTCTCTGAAACCTGCTACTTGGAGGCCTCATCTACATAATAAAAACCTTGGTCTCTACAACATCTTATCTTAACCCAGCCACTGCCTTCTACTGATTCCAGGTCTTTAGATAAACTCTCTCAACCAACTGGCAATCAGAAAATCATTAAATCCATCTGCGACCTGGAAGACTCCCAACCAACACCCCTCCTTCTCCCTTTTCCATCCCCCATCCCTGCTCCAAGTTGTGTTGCCTTTCTGGACCAAACCAATATACATCTTACATATATTGATTGAAGTCTTATGTCTCCCTAAAATGTATAAAACCAAGCTGTAGCCCAACCACCTGGAACCCATGTTTTCAGGAACCCCTGGGGTTGTGTCATGAGCATATCCTTAATTTTGGCAAAATAAACTCCTAAATTGATTGAGATCTGTCTCAGATACCTTTGATTTACAAAAGCCAGCAAGCCCTGAAAGAAATTGAAGTATCTTATCCCAAAATATATTTCTTTAACATATTTTACATATTTTGACATGGCCCTATAAAGCTGTCTCTTGTGGAGAAAAATCGACATTCTGTAGAGAATCCCCTTCCGTTTCCCAGTCTTTTTCCTGGTTCAGGAGAGAATTAACTAAGAGTGTGGCACCTTTTAAAGTCTGATAAACTTTTACAGTCTATTCTGTCTGAAGCGTGCTACCTGGAGGCTTCATCTGCGTAAGAATCTTGATCTCCACAACCCCTTATCTTAACCCAGACACTCCTTTCTATTGATTCCAAGTCTTTAGGTAATAAACTCTTTCAACCAAATTGCCAATCAGAAAATCTTTGAATTCTCTCCTTCAAGTGTTCCCACCTTTTTGGTCTCAACCAATGTACATGTTACATGTATTGCCTGATGTCATATGCCTCCCCAAAGGATATAAAACTAAGCCGTATCCCAATCACCTTGGGCACATGTTCTCAAGACCCCTTGGGAGGCTGTGTCATGGATAATTGTTTCTCATATTTGGCTCAGAACAAATTTAAAATATTTTGCAGTTTAACTCTTTTCATTGGCAAGACCTTGCACCCCCACTTCCTCTAGAGCCAGCCCTGTTGATGGAAAAACCTTTCGAGCCAAGATAAGCCATGCTCTGACCCTGTTCCATTCATTTCATTCAAGGTCCTCTGATTGGAGGACCTTTGAAAAGCTAAAACAAATGGCGTTCCAACATAGCTTTCACTCAAAGAAGTTAACCCTATCACCCTCATGTGCACAACAGCAGAAGGATGGCTGGTCTTTACGTTTGCCTCATTATAATACTAAAGTCCCTACCCAGGGAGAGGCTGATTTGCCATTTTCTAATCATGTCATGTATGTGTTAGCATTACTCCTTACTGGACTCATGCACCCTGCACTGTACCCCACACACGTGGTGACACTCACCATATCTCATGAATTATGCATGTCACTCTCCTTAACCCGCTTATGCCTGAGGTGTCTGATTATACAAATAACTCCCACACGCTTAGCATTCCAATAATGGAGCATGAGGCATAAATGTATTAAGGCACCACAATGCACAGCCTTTAGGGAGACAGCATGAGACCTTTAACTCCAGTGCTGGCTCCCTTTTGTTCCAACACAAGCCATTAATAAAGGCCTTGACTGGGAAACTTGTTGGGCCTCATGCCACTTTCTATTACATGAGATTCTAAGAACCTGTGATTGGTAACAATAGGACAATTGAAGTCGTTTTCCCAGGGAAAGGCAAGAACACTGTGTAAGTCTCCTTCAAGGCAGGATTTATAGTAACAGTAGATAAAGTAGAAATCTTAGAGGCATTCCCGGAACAGGGGTGAATCAGAAGTCAACATGCAACCAAGCAGCCTAGCAGCCCAACAACCTAGCCTCAAGCTGCATTTTAAACTTTTTTTCTTTTCTTTCCTCTTTCCCATCCCAGTCTCAAGATATAACTTTGAGACAAACTGCCTATGTGTTACCTCTCATCTTTAAATCCAGGCTCAGAATGTGCTGTGAACCTCCACTCCCTTTCATTTCCCATACTATGCTCCCATGCCTTATGCACGTTTATTTACCTACATGCTTGTTAAGCACACACCATGCTGTCTTATCCGGTCCTACCTTTCCTTGGAAGCTTCATGGGTCAGATCCTGATAGGGACCAGGCACTTCTGGAATTCTTTCTCCAATAAAAGATTACTTCAAAGATGGAATCCACTCCAGATGACTATAAGACAGACTGCAACTAATTTATAACCTGGCAGGATCCACGATGGTGCCAACCCCTTCACCAAATGAGACAATAATTCAAGATGAGACATCGGAGCAAGTCATGCCACCTGGCACCTCCTAGCCCCTTCTCTCTTCTGTATTCCAAACACTTTCTTTAAAAAAAAACCCTGCTTACCCTCCACAAATCGAAGAGGGGAATTGCTCTATACTCTTCTCCTTACCTAGCATGGATAATAAAGGAATATCACTCTTTCTTATCATAATGCATTATTATTTTGACATCATTCCATAAGAAAGAAGTTCAGCGAGCAGCCAGACCCTTTTTGCTGGTTACAAACATGGTGAATTAGCATCCAAGGAGTTGCTTTATCCCCCTCAATATGCTCACTCTTTTGGCAATTTTGATTTAATAGGTTTGTTTTAGACACTGTAGTCAGACAAGTTTGGAAAACACTGTCATAACAGAGTCCTATATTTCTCCACACACGTATCTTCAGGTACACCTTTCTCAGCCACTGCCCTTCCTTCTGCCATGAATGTGGAACCCAAGCCTGCTCTCTCCTCCTCAGAGTCTCTACAGATACAATGACATGCATTTATTTTTTATTTTTATTTATTTATTTATTTTGAGATGGAGTTTCACTCTTGCTGCCCAGGCTGGAGTGCAATGGCGTTATCTCGGCTCACTGCAACATCCTCCTCCCCAGTTCAAACAATTTGCCTGCCTCAGCCTCCCAAGTAGCTGGGATTACAGGCATGCTCCATCATGCCCGGCTAATTTTGTATTTTTAGTAGAGACGGGGTTTCACCATGTTGGTCAGGCTGGTCTTGAACTCCTGACCTTAGGTAATCCACCCTCCTCGTCCTCCCAAAGTGCTGGGATTACAGGAGTAAGCCACCACTCCTGGCCATGCATTTATTTTAAATCTTGTGAATTAGTATGGTCAATCTCTTTTCATTATTCTCTCTTTAGATTTATCTGAAGAGGAGAGAGATACCTGTGAGTCTGAGGCTCATTTATCACCTAGACTTTTAAATCCGCCTTGAGAAATTGCTGCAATTTGCTTTGAGGAAGCAACATAATTCCAAATGTCTTGGTTATCCTTAACTGGGAATTTTGGTGTTTCTTGGACTGCTAATTTTCGTCCTATTTATATTAGTTTGCTACGGCTGTGATAACAAAGTACCACAGACTAGGTGGCTTAAACAATAGAAATTTATTTTTTCACAGTTCTGGAGGCTATAGCGAGCCTAAAATCAAGGCTTAACAGGGTTGGTTTCTTCCGAGGATTGTAAGGGAAGGATCTGTTCCAGGCCTCTCTTATTGGCTTATAAACAGCCATTTTCTTTCTGTCTTCACATAGTATTCCTTCTGTACATGTCTGTGTCCTGAACTCCTCTTCTTATAAGAATATTACTCATATTGAGTTAGGGTCCACCCTGAATGTCTCATTTTAATTTAACTACTCTTTAAAGAACCTGTCTCCAAATATGTCACATTCTGAGGTCCTGGTGCTTAGAACTTCAACATATAAACTTTGAGGGGAACACAATTCAGGCCGTAATCCCTCTGGAAGCAAGAGTCTTATTCTGTAACAAAACTTAAGATAATCAAGTGTGATACTCCATATTCAGAGTATCATCCTCCCTTCAGAGAGGAATTCTAAAAGAAGTAGACATCTTCCATCTGTTACAAACCCTGGTAGAAGAAGAGCCCAAGATATCAGGTGATACCAGAGACCTGGAAATAGGTGATTTCCAGGGGCTGGAGTGTGAGGTGTAAAGAAGTTAGTTCTTGTGTCTAGGTTTTAAAAAAAAAATGGTTATGTAGAGATAACTACATAGAACTGTACCACCAATTAATGCTTCATGTTTTCTATCTCAAGAACAAATGTGTAATCATTTGGAAGATAGTATTCATTAATTTCACACCTCCCATGGCTAAGACAGACAGTTAAGCCAAGTAGGAAGAGCACAGACACTAAAGTCAAGCCAGCCTGGGTTTAAATCCCAGCTCTATAATCTCATGGCTAAGTGGCCTTGGGCAAATTGTTCTTATTCTTGTTATGTAAAGACGCTTACAGCTTTAAAAAAGAGGTATTGCTTACCTCAAGAGTTTGTTTCATGGATTAAAATGAAGTAACACAAGTTAGACTTTCAGCAGAAGGCTGGAGACATAATGGAAATTCAAGTAAGTTTGGCTTTATTTACTTTCTTTCTTTTTTTGGCGGGGAGGGACGGAGTCTCACTCTGTCACCCAGGCTGGAGTGCAATGGCGCCATCTCAGCTCACTGCAACCTCCACCTCCCAGGTTCAAGTGATTCTCCTGCCTCAGCCTCCTGAGTAGCTGGGACTACAGGCACATGCCACCACACCTAGCTAATTTTTGTATTTTTAGTAGAGGCAGGGTTTCACTATGTTGGCCAGGCTGGTCTTGAACTCCTGACCTTGTGATCTGCCTAAAGGAGGAGACCAACCCTCATATTGTCTTATGCCCAATTTCTGCCTCCAAAGAAAAAAAAAAAGTAAAAACTAAAAGGCAGAAATGAAATCCACAAGCAGACAGCCCGGTACCACACCCTAGGCCTGGTAGTTAAAGATCAACCTCTGACCTAATCAGTATGTTATCTATAGATTACAGACATTGTATAAAAAAGCACTGTGAAAATCCCTATCCTGTTTTGTTCCGATCTAATTACAGGTGCATGCAGCCCCTAGTCACGTACCCGCTGCTTGCTCAATCGATCACGACCCTGTCACGTGCACCCCCTTAGAGTTGTGAGCCCTTAAAAGGGACAGGAATTGCTCACTTGGGGAGCTCAGCTCTTGAAACAGGAGTCTTGCCGATGCTCCTGGCCGAATAAACCCCTTCCTTCTTTAACTCAGTGCTGAAGGAGTTTTGTCTGCGGCTCGTCCTGCTACATGCCCACCTCTGCCTCCCAAAGTGCTGGGATTACAGGCGTGAGCCACCGCAACCAGCCCGGCTTTATTCATTTTCTTACTCTCCTATAGGATTTGGAATTCCAGTTCAAATTTTCCAGTTTCTCTTGGTACCTGCTCATGCCAGAAAAACTCTTTCTCTACGTTCTAGTAGCATCTTCTATTTGCCTAAGTGGATCTTTCTCTCCTCTCTCCCTTTTTGCACATGAACTTCTGAAGGACAGCATTTATAGCAATTCATATTTTCTGTTCTATTAGCAAAATGTCTGGAATCTAACAGGGCATTGGCCCTTATTCAGGTCTATTGCCATATCCATAGAATCATGTTAGATAAAATATCAATTTATTTACAAATGGCAAAACGGCAGCACCATTGTCTATCCTAGGACACTTGTCTCTAAAAAAAAAAAAAAAATCATTGAACAATAGCATATCATGTAAGAAACCACTCTTAACATTCTCATATAGACCAATTGCCAGTCCTCCTTCTACCCAGCCTAAATCTATCCCCAGGACAAGGCCTTACAGCAGCATAAAACAGATTCTAATCCAAAAATGTTATATAGGGCCACCAAATAACAAGAGGAAAGGAGCTGTTTTCTCTGGGCACCTTTTACGCACTGTTTAGTGTTAGAGCCAAAAATTGATCTTGGCTCTCTCTCTTCCTTCTGTTTTTTACAGATTGAGCTTCTTGTACTGTTTTTCAACCAGTTCCTTCCTGATAGTCAGACATGGTGGGTTAAGATATTTCTCACTGATGAAGAAAGTTGATATGCTTTTAAAGGTTTCCCAAAACTCATCTGATAGCATTTTCCCTGGAGCCTCTTTCCATCTACTTCTTTGCCTTTTTTGGGACTAAGATAACATCATTAAGATAACATCATTTTGTAATATATGTTTTTTACAGTTCAATTTATCTGGAAGTAGTCTATGTGAAGCTTACTAATAATTACATTCCCTGATCTTACCCAGGGTCTTAAGCCCACTTTTTCCAACCAGAGTTAAGGGATAGGTGAATATTGCCAAATGTTCCTGAGAAGCTGACAGTGTCTCTTTTCTTAATTTCATGTTCAGGATTACACATCAATGTCTATAAATAAAAAAATAGGTTCCATTCATCATTCTAGAAACTGGGCTAAATGATTTTTGAACATGCACAATATTAAGTTTAATATATCCATTTAAGAAACAAACAAACAAAAAAAACTAAGATAAAATAAAATGATTGGCCAAGATCATAGAGCCAATACCTAATATAGCTACTGCAATTTGCTTCTGCATATATTGTATTCCAAAATCCACCAGCTTAATAATCCATGCTCCCCAAATATTGTTCAACAAAACCCTATGCTGGAACTCCCAGATAGAAGCAATTTGGAGATGTAAGTTCAGCTCACTTAACTGTTTGTAGAGTGAACAGAGGTTTTCCAGTGGAGAGAAATACTCACGTAACACAGAGAGATACTAACGAGGGACCCTCACGCTCTTGGATATATAGATTTACCCCAACACTCTAAATCGGGTTACACTTAAAAATATGGTACCCTGTCTCATTAGTTGTTTATATAAGTAGATTCATGTCTATAGCGGGAATTGTTACCTATTATATACTTATAATGGGAATTATTTGGAAAATTTTATTTTATTTTTTTTTTTTTAAGACAGAGTCTGGCTCTGTCACCTAGGCTGGAGTGCAGTGGCGTGATCTCGGCTCACTGCAAGCCCCGCCTCCCGGGTTCACGCCATTCTCTTGCCTCAGCCACCTGAGTAGCTGGGACTACAGGCACCTGCCACCGTGCCTGGCTAATTTTTAGTATTTTTAGTAGAGACGGGGTTTCACCGTGGTCTCGATCTCCTGACCTCGTGATCCGCCCGCCTCGGCCTCCCAAAGGGGAAATTTTATTTCTAAGACAATTTTTAGAAAAAAAAAAAAAACCCTTTGATTAGCATTTTTCAGGGGGATTTAGAAAAATATTATTGTCCCAGGTATCCTGCTACACCACACACTTCTTTACCCAAAGTGGAGAGCTGCTCCTTTGAAAATATGTCCACCAAATTGTCCTGATTGCTGTTGCTGTCTCAACCACAAACTCGGTAATTGTGATTACCAAAAATCCTAAATATTGAAAAATCACAGAATATGGGAACAGAAAGACCAGTTAGGAATCTTTTGTTCCAAATTGCTCATTTTCAGATGTAAAACCTGAGGTTCACAAGGAGAAAAAACTTTCTCAAGTTTACGTAGCAAGTAAATAAGAGTGAGGACTGACTGGTCAAATAGGACTCATGCTCCAGTTTCCTTTCAACTCTGTTCCATCAATTATTGACAAAAGATGGCTGGTGTTTGTTCCTACATGCTGTTTTCTGGCTATGGGTTGTTTATAGAGTGTTCTGTTTGATAAAGGGCTGATGAAAAGGAGGACTTCAGAAACTGCTGTTGGTCTTTGGCATCATTTTATTGATGCCTTAATTCCCCATTATCTGTGATAAGTTCCTAAATCTTGGATGCCAACACAAAGACAGATACGAAATCACGTTACATTATTCCAATTTATTGCACAAATACAGGTAATTGAGAATACATAAGGAGGTCACAAGCACACTAATAATTAATGATACAATACTGCATCATGGGATAGAGTAGTTATGGAGCAAGAAATTAAGGCAGGATGAAAAGGGTCTTCATGGAGAAGATGACCTTGAAGTTGAAATTTAGAAAAACAATTTGGGGCAGTGATAGTGTGAAGAGAACCCCAGCATTGTGCTCTGTGTCTGCCTGAGGTGTGCATACTATAAAAGGCAGGCAGGGTGGGGCAACTCTCCAAATGATCTTGAGAAAAAATTTATAAATTGTGTGTTGTGTATAAGAAATACGTAGTCAATGATGAAAATATAAGTTGAGTGAAATAAAAGAGATCATATATTATACAACTGTAAAGATAGCTTGGATCCACTCCTAGGGGTCCTGGTAAACCAGGTTTAAGAGTCCGTATGTGAACATCCATGCCATGGAAGTGATGTGATTAATACCTACAGATGATCAAGAGTAGAGATGCAGCTTAGCATGATACACAGTGAAAGGGTAGGGTTTTTTATTCTGCTGTCAAATTTGGAGAAACAAAATTTTATTTTAGAAAAATGAGAAGGGGAAATCCTCAGGCCCTACAATTAAATAAAGCATACCAAGTCACTTAATTATTTGTTGTGTGATTGTTGTGATCACTTTCATAATCTAGGGAAATTAACATCTACCTGTCACCTTTTAATCTTGGCATCCTCAATACATAAAATGTAATTAACTGTTTCATTAATTGTGACTAATACTCTCAGACTGATTTTTTTCAGTCATTCTATAGGACTCTTATACTTAGTCTAAAAACATAAACTATCTTTTCCTTCTTTTATAAACAGAATTTTTTCTTAGCTTGCTTTTCTTCACTACCTTCTATTCATAATCAACTATCTTATTTCTCACATATGCCCCCATTCTCTGTCTCTAAAGGTCTTTGCAAATATTTTATTCATTTACTCATCACAATACCCATGTGTGGAATTTCTCAACACTTTTTGCATTCATTCACTATTGCTATTTTCTCTGCCCCATATTCATGCCTTAGGTGGAGTTGCTTATCACTGTGGACTTTTCTCTTGCCCAAGCCTACAGATACCGTCTCTGATGGATACTTATTTTCTCTTTATCTAATCTTTCTCTATTTTGGGCTACCTGCTCTCTACTGTTTCACAACGCATGTTTATGCCTAATTATTGTATCTTCTAGTCTAGATTTTATCCTCAATTTTTCCCTCCAATTATAGGCATATGAAGTTTAACTTAGCTTCACTTCTATCTCAAAATGATTCTCTTAGACTGTTAACTTGCTTCATTTAATAATGATTTCTCTTATAATGACACTAAACCTGTATCAAACTTTATCTTTACCAGAACTCTGTATTGGATGTCATCAGGCCTTCTATAGTTGCATTTCCCTTTGTATCCCCAAAATGAAAGTCTAAAAATAAGCTTAATTCAGGTCTATTTGTCCTCTACCATTCATATTTCTGACTTTTTATCTTTTCTTTTTTTCTTTTTTTTTTTTTTTGAGATGGAGTCTCCCCTTGTCACCCAGGCTAGAGTGCACTGGTGCGATCTCAGCTCACCGCAACCTCCACCTCCTGGGTTCAAGCGATTCTCCTGCCTCAGCCTCCCAAGTAGCTGGGACTACAGGAGCCCACCACCACACCCAGCTAATTTTTTGTTTGGATTTTTAGTAGAGATGGGATTTCACTATGTTGGCCAGGCTGGTCTCAAACTCCTGACCTCGTGATCTGCCCGCCTCGGTCTCCCAAAGTGCTGGGATTACAGGAGTGAGCCTCCACCCCTGGCCCTTTTTATCATTTTTTCAACATAACCAGTGTTCTCCTTTCATCTTAGACTCAAACACTTAATGTATTAGTCAACCAGTTGCTTGTCTAACTTTATTCTTTAATTTAATTTGTTAACAAAATCTACCAGTTACTGTTTTTCTACATGTTTTAGATATAAACATTGTTTACATTTCCACTCACTTTATTTCTGCTTAGGTCTTAATTTAGTCTTCTTTTTTCACAAATATTTTACTAAATGATCTCTCCACTTATAATTTCCCTGTTTTTACCTATCTACCTCCCCAGACAGTGGTAACAATAACATTCCCAACTTCCTACTTATCAATCTGCAAATAATATCATGTCAGTGAATGTGCTGGTGATTCGGGCAATTATACAGATCTTTATAAAACTTCATGTCTTTGCAAAAATGTATTATTGACTGGTGGTAAAATATTTGCATAGAAAGTTATATATAGTGTAAGTAATACATATGTTTGTGTGACTGTGTGGGTATGGGTGGATGGTACAAATCATGCCCAACTGTAACTATTAGGAATGCCAAAAAAAAAAACCCTAAGAACCAAATATTATCAAACTGTCAAAGTTTAACCAGCTTTCAGCCAGCCTTCTTGTTTTCTGTATTTGCACAGTTATAATGAAACAGTTAAATCTTGCTTACTACATGTTGACTTTCCAGCAAAGATGTGTGTGAAGTCATAATATAAAACAAGAAAAATAGGAGTCTATCATATCTACAAATGGAAGGAGAATATTAAGGTGAACAGAAGCAACAAAAACAAAATATTCTCATCTGGTGAATAAATCTAATATAAAATTGGCAGGCTGTGGAGAGAATAGAAATTTTTCCAGTAGCCCCTTAACACGACCTTGGCCTTCTGGATCCTTGGCTGTGAATCAGAGTATTCTGGACACGTGATTCTTATAAATCAATGGGAGGAGACATTTCCCCTCGGTCTTCCAACTCACTGTAAGTAGCTGAATATATGTTTAATTCTTCATAAACACGATCGTCTGGAACCTGATAAGGGAAAAATCATTTCATATCAATTACCATGAATTTCCCATCCCTAGAAGTCTCGCTCAAGAGACTTACCTCATCTACTTTTGTCTTTCTGGCTCTCACGCTCTCTGTCATTAAACTCTGATTATTTCTTTCATTTCCAGAAAACCAAACCAGACTGGCTGGCCAAGTGGGCCCAAAAGAAATCATGTCAGTCGATGACAAGTTGGTGAGGTTATTCCTTAGTATATCTGCTGTCTTATTTATCTATCTTTGGAAGAGAGTGATTTTTTTTATTTCTTTTATTTTTTTTGAGACAGAGGCTCACTATGTCACCCAGGCTGGAGTGCAGTGGCCATGATCTTGGCTCACTGCAACTTCCCCCTCCCGGGTTCAAGCAATTCTCCTGCCTCAACCTCCTAAGTAGCTGAAATTACAGGTGTGTGCCCCCATGCCCCACTAAGTTTTATATTTTTAGTACAGACGGAGTTTCACCATGTTGGCCAGGCTGGTGTCCAAATCCTGACCTCAAATTATTCTCTGGCTTTGGCCTCCCAAAGTGCTGGGAAGTCTGGCTCTGTCACCCACGCTGGGGTGCAGCGGCATGATCTAGGCTCACTGCAACCTCCACCTCTTGGGCTCAAGCAATTCTCCTGCCTCAGCCTCCCAAGTATCTGGAACCTCAGGTGCCTGCCACCACGCTGGGCTAATGTTTTCTTTTCTGTTTTTGTTGTTTTGTTTTGTTTTGTTGTATTTTTTAGTAGAGATTTGGTTTTGCCATTTGGCCAGGCTGGTTTCAAACTCCTGACTTCAAGTGATCCACCCTCCTCGGCCTCACAAAGTGCTGGGATTACAGGCATGAGCCACCGTGCCCAGCCTGGAGGAGAGTGATTTTAAAAGGTGGCTAGACTTGAATGCCTCAGGAAACTGGACAGATGGAGAGAGTATGTTTCTTCCACCAGACATGGGCAAGTACATGAGCACGAGGTGCTGGTGGTTCTCATCAAAGGTGTAATGGACAGGTGAGGCAAGTGGAAACATTTGGTAGTCATGAATCAGAAAGGAAAGAAAGCTGAGGTTTTAGAGCAAGTTGGAAAGGAAAAGTCAAGAAACAAAGGAATAAAACAGAAACAGGAATAGGCTACTTCTGGGGCAGAAAACAATGCAGATACCTGGGAGGTTTCCTCACAAGCCTTCTGCACATTCATCTCTCATGCTCCACACACTTTAAGGCATTTTCTAACATTATACAGATCCTATTATCCCAACCCTCATTCAGAGGGATATATTATGAAATGTGTGCTACTTATGGGTATAAAATGTGATTTAAAATGTGAGATTTGGAAACCAAAGTAATAAAACTTGGAGAAACTATTTTCTGGAAGAAATGTTTCAGAAAACCCAGGCCATATTTTTAAGGAATAAAGCTCCAGTTCGTTAACCTGTCATTCAAGATTTTATATCAGGCTTCTATCTACCTTGTTTCCTTTGAGTTCTTCACCAGCTCCATAGACTGTGAGTGACACCGCACTACCAAGTCCCAGAATGGTGAGAAACAGCATCATCACTACGATTTCCTATTGAACAGCAACAAACGACAAACAAAGTCACACGGTAGGCGCCCCAAAAGTTTATTTTCTTATAGCATCTCCTGTTTTCATCTCCCTACCATCTGACCAGTCCTTCTAAAGTGACGCATACACACACACACACACACACACACAGGCACAGAAAAACCCAGAGATCGTCACTTGCAGTAGATAACTTTAACCCCGAGGAATTTGCCTGGGTTGAGGGGAGCAAGCAGCCAGCATCTCCCTGGACTGTGTGAACTTAGAGAACACTGTACAATGTAATAGAAGTTACAGAAAAGGATGGTGTTCACGGAACAGGAAAAGAGGGCTTCTTACTTACATTAGGACCCAGAATCTTAGTCTTGCCACACACACAAAAATACATACAGTGGAAAAGGAAGCCATAAAGCACTTGTCGGTCTCGAAAAATTTCTGGCAACTGTGGATGTGGATATAAGCCGAGCTCTTCTTCAGGTTGATGATCAGGATGGTAATTCCTGTTCCCCCAGCTATGCTGCTGGCAGCGTTTGCTCCCAGGCTTCCTCTCACCTGATGATAGTGAAGAACACTCAGACCTGGGCCTGCACTTGCTGGCACATTCAATAAACCTATCTTCATTTCAGGGCTGGATGCATCCAGTAAATTCCACATCGCTTCCAAATTTTGGTTAAAAAGGGAAACCCTAAAAATGTCCGCATTGTTTAATGAGCATATATTACTTTCTCCCTGGACTGCCTTCAGGAACCACATGAACACGTACGGTCTGTCCTCAAATATTCTCCTTAATTGAAAGCTATTTATTTGATCATGTTAATATGCCTACAAGGACAATGCCAGTGTGAGGACACTTTTTTTTAGAACGAGCGTCAAGGTAAACATAAACTTCATTGTATGTTAAATGGTGCAATTTATGTTTCTAATTATTATATCCAACTTCTGTTGCAAAAAGCCTTAGGACACAAAATAGACTGAAACAAAATCATATATCCACATTCACAAGTAATATAGGAGACAAAGATGTGTTTCCCTTAAGACTCTTAAAACTCTGTTTTTCTTATCTTTTCAAGGATGGACAAAGACAGAAACGGGCAACTCACCAGATATGTTGCATTTCTCCCTTCAGATATAATTGACAAAATTCCAGAAATAGAAAACTGTTCAAAAAGGAGGAAAAAAAAAGCCACAATGAGTTTCTTGTTTTCAATGTGTCCTTTTCAACCCCATCTTCCAAACATAGGTAAAATTTGGGGTACTCGATAAAGTTACTTTTTAATGTCACTTGTGAGCCCAATATTTCCTTATTCTTATTTTCTATACAGTGCTTCTCAGAATTAAATGTGCATACGAATAAGGCTGGGTGTGGTGGCTCATGTCTGTAATCCCAGCACTTTGGGAAGCCGAGGCAGGGGAATCATTTGAGGTCAGGAGTTCAAGACCTGCCTGACCAAAACGGTGAAACCCTGTCTCTACTAAAAATACAAAAATTAGCCAGTCATGGTGGCATGCGCCTGTAGTCCCAGCTACTAGGGAGGCTGAGACAGGAGAATCACTTGAACCCGGGAGGCAGAGGTTGCAGTGAGCCAAGATCATGCCACTGCACTCCAGCCTGGGTGACAAGAGCAAGACTCCATCTAAAAAAAAAAAAAAAGTGTATATGAATCACGTGAGGGTCTTGCTAAAATGCAGATTCTTATTCATTAGGTCCTGGATGGAGCATGAAATTCTTCATTTACATGAGGCTCCCAGGAGATGCTAACCCTGACAATGCAGGGGTTACTCTTGGAGTAGCAACGTCCAGCAACATCAGTGGCATGAATCTGTTAGACCACCACTCTCATTCTATTGCAATTGTCTGTTTGTATGTGCGTCTTCCGTCAGCTCCTTTAGGCATGGAACATGTGTTTGTGGCATTCATATTTCTAGAGTTTGACATATATCATGTGAATATAGAGTAATTATGAAAATGTACATGATGATATTGTTACCAAACATTTACATATTTGATATAAATATAAGTCAATAGCACAAATTCAAAGCAATCTCCTAAAGACCCAGATTGTGAGTTTGATGGTTTGAGAGACACCTAATAAACTGGGTTTGAAATACAAAGACAGAACCAAGTTTCAATTATAACAGAGGTAGAGGTTCAAGGAGAGTCCTGAACAAGTCATCCGAGCCCTAAGGATTTAGCAGAATTCAAAGTGAATGTGACATAGTTTAGAATTAAAATATATTCTTGTGAATGAAGTATCGATATAAAGAAAAAACATGAATAATCTCAAAATAACTGTGCAGCGAAGGAAGACAAACAGTAAAGAGAACATACCTATATAAAGCTCTAAAAACTGCAAGTTAATTTATATTCACAGAAAGCAGATCAATGTTTTCTTGGGGATGAGAGGACAAGGAGTGGAGGGAGGAAGAAAGAGTTACAAAGATACACAGGGAAGCTTTTGGAAATGATGGATACATACATTGTATTAATGTGGTGATGTTTTCGTGTGTGTCTATGTGTGTCAAAGGTTAGCAAATTGTACACCTGAAATACTTGCAATTTATTATATGTCAATTAGACCTTTAAAAAGTTATACACCTTGTTATCTTACTCATCCACCTATTTTTCCAGCTAGAACAATGAGTAAAAGAGATACCAGGAGAAAATACCTAAAAGAGTTTCTAGGGCATAGAAGGTCACCATATGCCCATTGATCTTAATTTTTCTCACCCCAGCAATCTCTTTCTTCATTTTTCATGAAGATAACTTTATTTTCTATTATTATTATTGTTATTTTGAGACAGAGTTTCGCTCTTATTGCCCAAGCTGGAGTGCAACGGCACAATCTCAGCTCACTGCAACCTCTGCCTCCCAGGTTCAAACAAGCCTCCTGCCTCACCCTCTTAAGTAGTTGGGATTACAGGCGTGCACTATCACACTCAGCTAATTTTTTATATTTATTAGAGACGAGGTTTCACCATGTTGGTCAGGCTGGTCTCGAACTCCTGACTTCAGGTGATCCACCTGCCTCAGCCTCCCAAAGTGCTAGGATTATAGGTGTGAGCCACCATGCCCAGCCTCTGTTATTATTTTTAGTTGACAGATAAAGCTGTATGTATTTATCATATAACTTTATTGATGAATAGTGCTAGAGGTATGTTCTTGGAGTTGGATTCTGAAAGTTTAGGTTCAATTACTATTAGTCAAGCATCCCTTAGGCAAGTCATTTGACTTGAATTAGATTCAGGTTTCTCATGGGCTAAAACTGTGGGCTAAATAATTAACCCACCGTTAATTGTAAAAAGAATCTTTTGTTGTTGTTAATGAGCATATCTATGTTAAGAATTATAAATATCATCTTAATACTGGAAATAAACAACTGGTTAGAGCTGAGCAAGAGAAAAACCTATGTTCAGTGTTATTTCAGAAACAATTATAGATGTATACTCACAAATATGGCTCCCCAGAATGGATAACCTGCTTTAAATGATGAAAAAATGTCTCCCTCAATGTGTGAAATATCAAGTACAGAGCAGACAACTGTTCCAAAACAAAGGCATATCATAGCAATCACAATTTGTGTTACCTATAGAAAAACACATGAATTTCATGAAAATCAAAAAATTTTCCCAAGATTGTGTCATTTTTTAATAATAGAAGCCAAACATGAGAAACTGCTTTAGTGTCCTAGACTGTCCTGAGAAATGATCCACACGTAAGATTTTCCAGGATACCCTGGCCACTATAAGAATTGATAACAAGCACTACCTAATGCATGGATGGCCAATACTTTTCTCCATGCGCCTTTATGTACGTAGTCATGTTGAACATCAGTAATTGTTCTTTACATCTAAGTAAAGACAAAGATTATGAATCCTTCACTCCTGTTGGCCATTCTCGTCCTAGCAATTTAAAGTCTTTATGAGGAAATGCTTCTCTCTTCCCAAAAGGACCCAGTTAGTGCCAACTCTTTATCTACCATGTTTTTCAGAGGACCTGCCACCTCTCACGAATCCAAGTGGGAAAACAGTTGATGCAACTCAATATTCTTTTCTAGACCCAAAAGAATTACTCTAGTCAAAGTTGGAGGAGGCTCACTCACCCCCAGGAACTCCTGCTCTTTTTTCAAAACTGTCAGCCATGTATGCTGTGGTGGGGATGAGGCCGACTTCAATAGTCTGCCTGAAGATACTTCCTGGGGGGATATTTCCAAGACTTCAAATGCAGGCACACTGTGAAATTTAAAAACAATTCGGTCATGAGAACATTCTGTAACTCCCTGTGCAACATTCTCGACAGACAGAAAGGGGAGTTTTGTTTATTTTTTCAAAGCCATCCTGTAATTCAAATCTTCATTGTAATCACTAAGAAACTAAAGCCCAGAGCAGCCAAGTAACTGACCAAGAATACCTGAATACTATCCAAGTGATTAGATGGGACAAAATTGAACAAAATCCATGCCACATTTTCCTATTCTTAATCCAGTGTTACTTTCAAGTTCTTTCTCATTCGTCTATGTTGACAAGTAAAACTGAAAATAAACACATTCACCTATGCATGTCACAATCCTTTTAACATAGAAATGTATCTGAATATATTTTGTCAGTAACAAACCCCAACTTCATGTACACAGAATACAATGAAGGAATGGCTTTGAATGGCTAGATGGGACTCTATTACTATTTTCATCTTTTCAGAGAAGCATCCCACAGCTTATGGATCATAAAGACCAATCAAGAAGCAGGTTATTTTATAAAGTATTTATAAAAGCGTGTGTGAAGGATATGTGTCCCTCAGCACATATCAGACACAGAAGCAAGAGATCTACATACATAGTATGAACTCTCCTGTCTCATACCCAGAAAATGAGCTTCTAATGTGAGAAATCTGTTATTTCCAGTTTACAAGCTGAGTAAAATATTCCTCTCCAGGGAGAGAGAACCACTTGGAAAGTATGGCAAGTAGCTTCCTCATACCCAATATATTAATTAAACTAGATGGATCCATGCCTAAATCCATAAAGTTTCATCTCCTAAGCACTGTGACTATGACTTCCCATGCCACTAAGTGACTGAGAGTAGAAAAAAATAATACCTTGTACCTACCTGGAAGGCTCTTGTGGCAGAGCAAGATTTGCTCTCCTATTATTTTCCGTGTCCATTTTTTCATTAACTGAGCTATCCAGGAGTAAAGAATATTGTTATATTGAGACTTGGTGGATTCCCTCTTACTGCATGCTCTGAATAGGCAGTTGAAATGGGTTACCTCATGACATTGATTATTATCTTTATACATAAGCCATTTGCCAGACAGATAAGTTTCTTGGCTGATTCAGATCAACAGGCTTTTACTTGTGATGAATAGAAAAATCGAGAAGTCTACTAAATAAAGACTAATATGAAATAAGAATATTTGAGACTCCTGGAGCATAATTTTGCCTGAGACTAGCAGGATTTACAGAACCGGAAAATGAGACATTTTAGTAGGGGTTGAGAAGGTGAGAAAGAACTGCAGAAAAGAAAGAGATGTGCCCTTCTTCTGGAATTTTCCCCACTTGTGTCCCAATTCAGCCATTTCTATGGCAGAAGTTATCCAACTGCACCTTTGAAAAGCTTGTCTTCCTTGTTTAAGGCCTACTTGGTTTCACACATAGACCCAAAACTGAAGTGCTGTTGTATGTGAGTGAGTGTGTGTTAGTCTCTAAATCTCCAGATTCATCTCTGACTTTAATGTCTATCATCTTTCTCTCTCTTTCTGTCTTTTGGAAACTGTTTACATGATTTGCTGCAGCAGATGGTCTTGGAAATACAACAGGCTACATTCGAACTGCTGTGAACCATACCTGATAGTGTGTAAAAGCTAAGAAGACTCCATTGTCTGCTAAATTATTAGGCTGATGGTGCTTAAATCTTTACAATGGCAAGAATGGGATAGTGAAAACACCGAGAGGCATGAACTTTATAACAAATCCCATGAGCAAATCTAAACAGCATTGGACTGAGTAGTATGCCTAAGTTAGAATTAGAGCTAAACCATGTGATCACTGAAATACCATAACTAGCTAGACTATAGCAAAATCAGTACAGATCAGATTCAGAGAAGGTTTTAATCTCTTTTATTTCAGTTTAATTATAAACATAACCTTGAATGGCTTTCAATAATATTTAAGATACTAAAAATCACAACTCTAATCATGTGTGGTTTTTTTTGGAGGGGAGGGGGGTGAAAAAGAAAATCTTTTTGCAGGAAACTAAGATATTTGCATAAACAGAGTATACTAAAATACATATTGGTATAGCTTTTGTATCCAAGTTTATTAACTCAGATGTCATCTTCCCATGGTGTCTTCAGGAATTGGTGGACCTAAACAAGGTGCTATTGGAATTAAGGAATAGACCGTACTCACTTATACGTTCATTCAAAAAGAACTTAATGTTCCATGCCAGGCACTGCCCTTATCACTGTGCATGCACAGATGAATGCCAAAATCCCAGGTCCTTCTAATCCACAATCAAGCAGAATAGAACAAAGATAAATGATATATTATTACCCAATATGTCGGAGGCCAGAGGATGTGGGAACACATAGAAGGGTAAAACAATTCTGCCTGATGGGGGATATATAGAGTTCAGGGAAGGAATTCCCAGAGAAGGTAACATTTGAGACCAGACTTAAAATTAAAATGATAGCCTCAACAATTTTCTATTTTCTTTTTTTTCTTTTTTTTTTTTTTTTTTTTGAGACAAGAGTCTCACTCTGTCACCCAGGCTGGAGTGCAATGGCTCACTGCAACCTCTGCCTCCCAGATTCAAGCAATTCTCCTGCCTCAGCCTCCCGAGTAGCTGGGACTACAGGAGTGTGCAGCTACACTGGGCTGATTTTTTTGAATTTTTAGTAGAGATGGGGTTTCACCATTTTGGCCAGGCTGGTCTTGAACTCCTGTCCTCAGGTGACTCACTCACCTCGGCCTCCCAAAGTGCTGAGATTACAGGAGTGAGCCACTGCACCCAGCCACGAATTTTTATTTTATCTTTCTTTTTCTTATTCTTTTCTTTCTTTCTTTTTTTTTGACGGAGTTTCGCTCGTGTTGCCCAAGCTGGAGTGCAATGGCGCGATCTCGGCTCACCGCAAACTCCGCCTCCTGGATTCAAGCGATTCACCTGCCTCAGCCTCCGGAGTAGGTGGGATTACAGGCATGCGCCACCACGCCCGGCTAATTTTGTATTTTTAGTAGAGACAGGATTTCTCCATGTTGGTCAGGCTAGATTGAACTCTCGATTTCAGGTGATCCACCCGCCTCGGCCTCCCAAAGTGCTGGGATTACAGGCGTGAGCCCCGCACCCAGCCTTATTGCCTCCTTAGTGAAATTACCCCACACCTGCTGGGAAAAGTCCTGAATTCATGGTTCTGTGTGGTGTTTCCTAGTAGCTTATAATAGTTAGTTATTTGTGCAGCAAACCATCACGAATTGAACTTGAGATTTAGACTGGAAACAAACTGAAGATGATCTTTGGTATTTGCACACGATGCTATTTTGTGAGAATTCTGAACAGAGCCTTGCAAAATGCAAATCAGAACCTGTCATACCTCATGGCCTCCAAATTGTTTCCTATTCCAATTCTCACAACCACCTCCTTGCCGCTTCGTAAGTTACTTATTATCTTCTATGCCCACACTTTGGTTCCCTTCAGCCATGTTTTATCATCTTTCACAATAATGAACATTGAAACATATGACAAAATGACTGGCTTTTTTAGTGAGGCAAAATTATCACGATGAGTTTTAACTATGCTGCTACCTGAAAGGAAGAGATAACAGAGCTAACACCCCTTCCCTACCATGTATCTTTCCTCCTCTAGCACGGTCTTTGCACACGCCTTTCACCCACCCCACATCTCTGGCTTCCTCTTTGACAAGCAAGGTTTCCTCTTTAAGTTACATATTAGATTTATTTCTTGAAACTTACAAAAAATTTGCTTTCATATCCCACATTGACAATTGTTTTCTCAAACTGAATGCTCGATTTACTTAAAATAAATATGCATGAATTTGCATGTTACAAGTTAAAATTTATACTATCTCAGATTAAAGCCTTAAAAGTAAAACCTAAAACCATAAAAACTCTAAAAGAAAACCTAGTCAATACCATTCAGGACATAGGCATGGGCAAAGACTTCATGACTAAAACACCAAAAGCAAATGCAACAACAGACAAAATTGACAAACGGGATCTTATTAAAGTAAAGAGCTTCTGCTCAGCAAAAGATCAGAGTAAACAGGCAACCTACAGAATGGGAGAAAATTTTTGCAATCTATCCATCTGACAAAGGTCTAATATCCAGAATCTACAAGGAACTTAAACAAATTTACCAGAAAAAAAATAAACAACCCCATCAAAAAGTGGGCAAAGGATATGAACAGATGCTTCTCAAAAGAAGACATTTATGTGACTAACAAACATACGTAAAAAAGCTCATCATCACTGGTCATTAGAGAAATGCAAATCAAAACCACGATGAGATACCATCTTGTGCCAGTTAGACTGGTGATCATTAAAAAGTCTGAAAACTGAACAGATGCTGGTGAGGATGCAGAGAAATAGGAACGCTTGGGAGTGTAAATTAGTTCAACCATTGTGGAAGACACTGTGGCGATTCCTCAAGCTTCTCCTTGGTGAAGGAATGAAAACACTGGGCCATAAGTCCAGCATTCTGATTTTTCTGGGGGCTGCTGGGGCCTTTACTTAGGTCTTACCTATCTCAGGCAAGGGCAGATAGGACCTGGCATACCCTGGACACAGGGTCATCATTAAGAACAAAGGCTGCAGTTTGAATAGCAAGCTAGTACATGTCACATTCCCCCCTTCCAGCTCAGGGCAAAGCAAATAGGCAAAACAAACAGAACAACACTGAACCACAACTGCCCCCTTCAAAAAAAAAAAAAAAACCAGCTCCCTGAGAAAGGAAAGAAAGAGAGAGAATCATATGTTCAATAGTCTGATTTTTCTGAGGGCTGCCCAAGGCACTGGCTCTACCTCAACTGTCTCAGAGCATTTATGGCTCCTGCCATATTCCAAATGCCTAGGAACCACTGAGAACAGAAATAACAGTCTGAGATAGCATCTGGACTTGAGATGCTCCCAGAATGTCTGGACTGGCAGATTGGTGAAGTGCTTCTCCTATATGAGTCCATTCTATGAGACTATTGTGCAAACATCAACACAAGAGTCAAGGACAGTGAAGAAACAGAAAAATACACTCCAAAAAATATAGTAAGTTTCCAGAAACTGACCACAAAGATACAAAGACATGTGATATACCTGACAGAGAAATCAAAATAACCATCGTAAAAATGCAAAATAAGGTCAGGAGAACATGCATGAATGTGAGAATTTCAAGAGAGATAGAAAGATTTAAAAGTATCAAATAGAAATCATAGAGTTGAAGAACACAATAGTTGAAATGAAATTCACTAGGTAGATTCTACAGCAGACTAGAGCAAGCAGAAGAAAAGGTCAGTGAACTTGAAGAAAGTTTATTGAAATTATCTAGAGAAATGAAAAGAATAAAAAGAGTGAAAAAAAAAACTTAAAGGGGCTTGGCGTGGTGGTTCACGCCTGTAATCCCAGCACTTTGGGAGGCCAAGATGGGTAGATCACAAGGTCAGGAGATCGAGACCATCCTGGCTAACACGGTGAAACCTGATCTCTACTAAAAAAAATTAGCGGGGCATGGTGGCGGGCGCCTGTAGGCCCAGCTACTCAGGAGGCTGAGGCAAGAGAATGGCATGAACCTGGGAGGCGGAGCTTGCAGTGAGCCAAGATTGTGCCACTGCACTCCAGCCTGGGTGACAGAGCGAGACTCCATCTCAAAAAAAAAAAAAAAAAAAAGCTTAAAGGATTTATGGGACACCATTAAGTGGGTCAGTATAGAAATCATAGGATTCTCGGAAAAAGAAGGGAGAGAAAAAGAAAGAAAGCTTATTCAAAAAATAATAAAGGAAATTTTCCAAATCTAAGGGCATCTAGAAAGCCCCTAATGGGTACCTACAAGGCCCAGTGGACCCCAAATAAGATGATACCAAGATATCCACACTGAGATACATTATAATAAATTATCAAAGGTCAAGGGCAAAGTGAGAATTTTGAAAGCAGCAAAAGAAAAGTGACTTGTTAATACAGTGGTGTCCCCATAAAAATATTAGGAGAATTTTTCAGCAGAAACTTTGCAGGCCAGAAGTAAGTGGAATGATATATCCAAAGTGCTGAGAGAGAAGAAAAAATGCCAACCAAGAATACTACTCTTGGCAAAACCATTCTTCAGAAATGAAGGAGAGATAAATACTTTCCTAGACAAACAAAAGCTGAGGAAATTTATCACCACTGAACCTGCATTACAAGATATGCTGAAAGGAGTTTTTCAAGTTGAAACAAAGAACAATTAAAAGCAATATGAAAGTATATGAGTATAAAATCACTTTTTCTTTAAGGTAAGGAGCAAGGCAAGGATGCCCATTTTTGCCACTTCTATTCAACATAGTACTAAAATCCCTAGCAAGAAAAATTAGGCAAGGAAAATCAATAAAAGGTATTCAAATTGGAAAAAAGTAAAAGTAAACTTGTCTCTCTTTGTAGACGGCATAATCATATATGTAAAAAATCCTAAAGACTACATATACTCACACACATGTGCACACACATACACTTTGAATAAATAAATTCTGTAAGTAGCAGAATACAAAAATCAGTGGTGTTGCTACACACTAACAACAAACTTCCTGAAAAGAAAATTAAGAAAATATCTCATCTAAAATAGCATCAAAAAGAATAAAATACTTAGGAATAAACCTAACTAATGAGGTAAAAGACCTGTACACTGAAAACTATGAAACACAGAGGAAAGAAATTAAACACAAATAAATATAAAGACATCCATGTTCATGGATTGGAAGGCTTAATGTTGTTAAAATTTCTGCACTACCCAAAGCAACTTACAGATTCAATGCAAATTCTATCAAAATCCTAATAGAATTGTTTACAGAAGCTGTTAAAAATCCTAAAATTCATATGAAACCACAAAGGGCCCCAACAGCCAAAACAATCTTGAGAAAACACAAAGCTAGAGACATCTGCTGATTTCAAAATGTATTAAGAAACAACAGTAATTAAAACAGTATAATGCTGGCATAAAGGCAGGCATAAGACCTACAGAACAAAAGAGCCCAGATATAAATCCACACATATATGGCCAACTGATCGTCAACAAGGTTGCCAAGAATACAGAATGAGAGAAGGAGTCTTTTCTACAAATGGTGCCGGGAAAACTAGATATCCTACATAATAGAATGAAATTGATTTTTATCTTACACAATATACAAAATTCAACTTAAAATGAATTGAAGAATTAACTGTAAAGGAGACCCAAAATTGTAAATCCCATAAAATAAAACATAGAGGAAGAGTTTCATAACATTGAAGTTGGCAATAATGTATTGGATAAGACACCAAAAGCAAAGAAACAGAAGCAAAAATTGGGAAGTAGAAATAAATCAAACTTTTTGCACAGCAAAGGAAAAGATAAAAAAAACGAGGAGACAACCTATAGGATGGGAGAAGTATTTGCAAATAATCTATCTGATACGGGATTAACATCCAAAATATATAAGAAACTTTTACAACTCAGTAGTTAAACAATCAAACAAACAAAAACAATAACCTGATTTAAAAAGTAGACAAAGTACTTGAATGGACTTTTCTCCAAAAAAGACATACATATGGCCAATGGGTAGATGAAAAGATTCTCAACATCACTAATCATTGGGGAAATGCAAATCAAAGCCAAAATGAGATATCACCTCATACCTGTTAGGATGACCATTATTAAAACATAAATAAATAATAAGTATTGGCGAGGATGTGGAGAAATTGGAATTCTTGTACACCGTTGGTGGGAAGGTAAAATGGTGCAGCAGCTATGAAAAACTGTATGGAGGTTTCAGCAAAAATTAAATATAGAACTACCACATGATCCATCAACCCTACTTTTCTATATTTAAGAGAATTAATACCAGGATCCCATGTTCATTGAAGCATTATTCAGAATAGCTAAGATGTGGAAACAACCTAAATATCCATAAATGGATGTGTGTTAAATACACACAATGGAATATTATTCAGTCTTTTTTTTTTAAAAAAAAGGAAATCCTACCATCTGCAACAAAATGGATGAACCTGGAAGATATTTGCTAAGTGAAATAAGCCTGTCACTAAAGGACAAATACAGCGTGATTTCATTTGTATGAGGTATCTAAAATAGTCAAATTCATAGAATCCAAGAGTAGAATAATGGTTGCCAGTCCCTAGAAGGAGAGAGAAATAGAGAGTTGCTAATTAGCAGTCATAAAGTTTCAGTCAAGCAAGATGAATAAGTTCTAAAGATACAATGTATAACATTGCATATTTAGTCCATAACAACGTAGTGTACATTTAAAAATTTGTTAAGAGGACAGTTAAGTGTTAACTCTTGTTAAGTGTTCTTACCATAATAAAAAATATGAAGTTGTACACTAACTATTTGTACATTTTTCTGTATCTTTCATATACCTCAATATAATGTATTTTGAATAAAATATGAATTTGGCTTTTCCTCTTTCAGGCATGTCCTATTATTTATGATCTATTACAAATTTTCATTACTATTTTCCATGGCAAATATCTATTTAGCCACAATTTTTGTTTTTGTTATAATGTGGGTGGCTGGCTGGAGGTTTCCATGTTTGCTTATTCCCCTGCCCCAGCTTTAAATATGTAATTGACAAAGGTTGTATATATTTAAGATATACAATGTAATGACTTGATAAACATACATGGTATAATGACTACTATAATCAAATTAATTTACATATCCATCACCACCCATGTCATACCTTATGTATTAGTCTGTTCTCACACTCCTCTAAAGAACTGCCTCAGACTGGGCAATTTATAAAGGAAAGAGGTTTAATTGACTCACAGTTCCACATGGCTAGGAAGGCCTCAGGAAACTTACAATGATGGCAGAAGAGGAAGCAAATACGTCCTTCTTCACATGAAGGCAGGAAGGAGAAGTGCTGAGGAAAGAGGGAAAAGCCCCTTAAAAAACCATCAGATCTTATGAGAGCTCACTCACTGTCATGAGAACAGCCCCCCATGATTCAATTACCTCCCACAGGGTCCCTCCCATGACACATGGGAATTATGGAAACTACAATTCAAGATGAGATTTGGGTGGGGACACAGCCAAACCACATCACCTTAGAAACTCAGAAATTGTTAGTCTTTTTTTTTTTTTCCTCCATTGGACTTTTATTTGAATGTAATATTTGGGACAGTTATTCAAAAGGACAAATATTTTCCAATTTAATCTAAGGTCATAATAAAACAAGCAACAAAACAGTGTTTGGGATTTCACTTTCTCGCCCTTGTAATCAAGACTCAATGCCTCCCATCATCAATATTTATTGAGCATTTACAATGTGTGAGGCACAATAGAACATAGAGACAACATTGTCCCTGCTCTTGAGGAGCTTACATTCTAAAAAAACAAAACCAAACAAAAAACGCCTCTTTTAAAATGTTTTGTTTGGTGTTTTCTGCAAAGTATTGAGAAAATATTCTGTAGAGTGAACTTTGGATATAACTTTACCCCACCATTATTTAGAGAATAGAGGAAAAGAAAGAGGAAGGATTTTAAAGGCAGACAATGACAGAATATTCAGGATAGGTAAGGTTTAAAGGGAGATAAACACAAACTAAGGAGAGATTTGTTGCAGTAAATAGGATGAGGGAAATAGTTTCTGGGATGCAGGCAAAGGAAACAGAGTGTTTTAGACACTGAGTGGAGCCAGACATATCATGTGGCCTTTTTCCAAGTAAACGGACACCAAGTAGGAATGGTTGGTGACAAGACAGAAGGCTAAAAAAGGAAGGTAATCTTGTGCTCCTGACAAATAGAAAGAATAAGGGATCAAAATCAAAGGCAACCTATAATAGTATCTATAAATTATTCTTAAAAATCAAAAGTGATTTGGAAGCCCAAAACTTACAGTTAATGCTACCCAATGTGATGATGGATCAAGAACATTGTGGCTTCCTAAGTTAGAAAATGCTGTACATTAAAATTTTAAAAGGAACATATTACTTTTTTCCAATCAATCCCCTTCCACTAGAAAAAACAGAAACTCATTTTTTTCAGGGTGAGGAGGAGCAGAGGCGAACATGGGGCATGGTTGCAAACAGTAGTTATGTTAGTAGTATTTTTGCTATGATAAATTTTGTGTTTAAACTTGGTAAAATTTCATTAACTGCCAAGGAAGAATAAGGAATAAATTTCAAAAAATGGACAATTTCCTTTACAGCAATTTCAGAATCAACAGACTAATTTACATGAAAAGCTATAGAGAAATAGCTGGAAAGTCTATTCATAGAGCGTTTATTCCACTTACATGAACATAATACACGTGTTATTAACAATTATGTAGGATTGTTTATAAAAATTTCATAAGATATTAAATGAAACTATGCATCATGTCAAGTTACTTCTCTGTTAACTACTGTTACAGTACATGCATGTGAGGCAAGTATCAAAAAAAGGCATAAAAGAAAAACACTTTAAAAATTAAATACACGTGTTTTCTTTTAATTTGACTGATTTGCTTGATGTACATGAAGTAATGACTATCAAGCAATTCACTTTTACTGCATCTTTACTTTTACGTTTGTTCTTAGGTTGCCTAAAACATTTAAATACAAAGATAATGAGCATAGCAAAAATAATGAAAGCAAACAGCAGTGAACTTTACAAGTATGGAATATAAACCACTTCTGCCCATATCCAGAGTAAATTGGTCTCAGCTTTGTCTAAAGGAACACTTCTGCAGCTGTAGTCAAAGGTGTGCACGTTGAAGTTGAGTATTCTGCAGATATACGTCGTTTAACATGTGGTATCCATAGCATATCTGTTTCTACCACAGCCTTGTAAGTGCTCCAAACCTTAAAGTACCCACAGTTACTATATCTGTGACTGGAACAAATTATCCCTTTTATTCCCCATGAGGACAAATCAATATGTAGGCAGTTTTCTTCACTCAGACATGGAAGCAGTTTTAACTCTGGCCATTGTGAAGTCACAATGTACCAAAAGTCCTATGCCAAACATTTATAACGTGTATAAAAATTCCACATCCCCATATTTGCCATCTCAAGATGAAAACAGATAACTCCCTAAATGTTGACTGGCTCTAATCTTCTAATATTAAACATAAAAACCACATGGGAAATACTAAAATTTAAGTAGAAATTCCATATCTTGGCCATTCTGAATATTGCTGCAATAAACATAAACCTGTCATAAAGCTAAACAAAAAACTATTTGTGAGACAGCATGGATGACAAATGGTCTACTGTGTAAATTTTAGAATGAGGCAGACAAAAGTTGGAGGGCTGGTTAACTTTTTTCTTCCTCTTGCTTCAGTTTCATCTCCTTGAGTATCCAATGTCCACAATGTCAAGTTGTCTCTCAGTAACTGCATTAGCAAGCAGTCTTTGTATGACTCTTCACTTAATGTAACAAGTTCAGCAAGGGCTTCATCAAAAGCTGCCTTTGCAAGTGAATGGGATTTCTCTGGGGAGTTCAGAAGCTCATAATAGAAGACAGAGAAGTTAAGGGCCAGACCCAATCTGATAGGATCTGTTGGTTGCATTTCCTTTTTGGCGATTTCACGTATGCTTGTGGTGACTGATCTAGGATCCCTTTCATGTCATCACCAGCAGCAGCCTCAGGCCAAGTAAAAATAGTTGTCTCCTTTTTGTTGTTGTTGTTGTTGTTGTTGTGGTTGAAATGGAGCATTGCTCTGTCCCCCAGGCTGGAGTGCGATGGCACAGCCTCGGCTCACTGCAACCTCCACCTCCCAGGTTCAAACGATTCTGCTGCCATTGAGGCAGCTACTCCTGAGTAGCTCGGACTACAGGCGCGTGCCACCACGCCCGGCTAATTTTTGTATTTTTAGTAGAGACAGGGCTTCACCATATTGGCCAGGCTGGTCTCGAACTCCTGATCTTGTGATCCGCCCACCTCGGCCTCCCAGAGGGCTGGGATTACAGGCGTGAGCCACCGCACCCGGCCCTCCTTCATTTTTAAATAGAAGATTTTGCTCTCTGCTTCTGAGGCATTGGAGATCAAGAACTTTTCCAAAAGACATAGTACATAGTACATCATTGTAGATATCTCTTAGCTCCTTCTCAATTTTCTCTCTGTATTCTCAAGCCATCTGCTGTTTTTTCTCAGCACCTTCTGTCTTTTGCTCAATACTTGAGATGATCCTGCAAGATGACCTACAGACTCCTACAACATTTTTATAAGGAACTGAAAGACGATTCCTCTCCTCACTGGATAATTCGCCTCCTTTTTCAGTTACGGACTTCATGTAGACTGCAGTATCATCATATTGCTCAGCCTGCTCGCCAGTTTGTCCTTCTGAACCAGTTCATTTTTATCTATGACTGGATGCTCTGTGTCCGGAGTAGGTGGAAGTAGATGGACAGCGGTTCAGCAGTCTCTAGGCAGCAGCAGCAGCAGCAGCAGGAAGCTGAGACTCTGTCCCTGGATCTCGCTGCTCAAAAGCTCCTGTTCATCTTGTAACTGAAGTTCTGTTCCCTTTGGCCAAACTTCCCTCCCGTCCCCTGCTCCCCAGTCTCTGGTAATCATCGTTCTACTCTCTGCTTTTATTAGTTCAATTCTTTTGGGTTTCACAAATAAGTGAGCTCATACAGTATTTGTTTTTCTGTGCCTAGCTTATTTCGCTTAGAATAATGACTTCCAGTTCCATTCATGTTATCACAAATGGAAGGATTTCCTTCCTTTTTATCACTAAAAAATATATTCCGTTATATATGTATTCCACATTTTCTTTATCCATTTATCTGTTCATGGATAGTTAGGATGTTTCCATATCTTGGCCATTGTAAATATTGCTGCAATGAAAATGGGAGTACAGATATCTCTTCAGCACACTGATTTCAATTCCTTTGGGTATATACCAGAAGTGGGATTGCTGGACCTATTTTTAACTTTTTGAGAAACCCCTGTACAGTTTTCCCTATGGCTGTACCAACTTATGTTCCTACCAACAGTGTACAAGGGTTCGCTTTTCTCTATACCCTGGCCAACACTTGCTATCTTTGGTCTTTTTAATAATAGCTGTTCTAACAGCTGTGAGGTGACAGCTCATTATGGTTTTGATTTGTATTTCTCTAGTAATTGTAATGTTGAGCATATTTTATATAGCTGTTGGCCACGTGTATGTCTTCTTTAGAAAAATGTCTATTCAGGTAATTTGTCCATTTTTAAAAATAAGGTTATGTGGGTTTTTTTTCTGGATTGTAGGAGTTCCTTACATATTTTGCATATTTACCTCTTATCAGATAAATGGCTTGCAAATGTTTTCTCCCGTTCTATATATTGACTTTTCATTTTGTTAGTTTCCTTTCCTATGCAGAAACTTTTTAGTTTGATGTGACTCCACTTATTTATTTTTGCTTTTGTCACCTGTGCTTTTGATGTCTTATCAAAAAAAGTATTGCCAAGACCAATGTCAAGGAGATTTCCCTATGTTTTCTTTCAGAATTTTCATCATCTCAGATCTTACATTTAAGTCTCTAATTCATTCTGAGTTAATTTGTGTATATGGTATAAGGGTCCAATATCACTTTTTTGCATGTAAATGTCTAGCTTTCCTAACACCATCATTTTTGTCTCAAATTTTCCCAATTCTAACACTATCTTGATTTTGCATACTTGTTTGATTCTCACTGGCACAGCAGTTATCCAAGCTCATATTATTGTCCAACTTTACACTGTTAATACCATTCTTACTGGGTTTCTTTTTTACATATTACATATTCACTTATGTACCAGCTCTCTCAAAGCTGTTATTCATAATGCAGCCATAGTGACCTTTCAAACTGGCATTATTAGTAGTATCACCATCCTCTGAAATCCATTCCATAACACCCATTGCTTTATGACTGGATCTCTGCCTTCACTCCTTCTCACCCTACTGCCTCCATAAGAATAGATATACAGTATTTTCCAGAATATCATATGAAAAGACTACATCTATATATCAATTAATATGGAAAATAGTTTGGTTGTTACCAGAGTTTGGGGTGGGGAGAGAAGTTGATTTTCAAGAGATTACAGAAGGGAACTCTTAGGATGATGAAACTGCTTTGTATGGTACTGTGGATACATAACTCTATGTTTTGTTAAAACTGATAGAATGATATTTTGCAAATAATGAACTTTACTGTATGCTACTTTAAAATAAAAATTAACCAAGATAACTATGGAATGCAGGATGAAATTTAAACTGTGAAAAATAAATTAAACAACATTAGAAATGCATGCCAACCTCACTGAAAGAGGTAGAGGTTAAAAGGAGCTGGCCTAAGTATCTATAAAAAACAACTACTTTGACTGCATACCTTAAAGCTAAGGATAAAAAGAACTGTACACAAACAGTGTACTGTAGGTGGTAAATTTATTTCTCACAAAAATACTGGTTAGCAATTCTGAAATGAATTTACATGTATACTAACGTCAAACAGGTAAGGAAATAAATTGTGGAAATTGTTGCCAGATTTATTATATTCAGAAAACAGGTTATAAATAAGCAAGGATGAGAGGTTGCTAGAATGGACCCTGTGTGGCCATATTTGAGTGGAATTTATCAGTAGGAATTCATGATGGAGAGAGAGAGATGGATACATACAGATATACATACATATGATAATAAATATAGTCATGTGCGTGCATGGGTCAGTGTACATGCATATACTTCTTAGCTTTGTCCCCTGAGAGGGCCTAAAAGCAGTCACATACAGTAGCAATGAGCATATCTTGCCTCCAGGTCAGGTTTTTTAAACATAGTTCTCTAAATAAAGAAACCAGAGCTCCCCGAAGAAATGAAAATTCTAGGTCTGTAGCAGGTGAAATAACATGAAGAATCTTGTAGTTCCAGAAAATATGAAAGTGCTAAAAAGGGGAGGGTGGGGTGGAGCATGTCAAAACTACACAGGAGCCAACTCAGCTCCCAATGGCCAAAGCTGGAAAACTTTGAGAAACAAAATAAATATTGTTCATAACCAAAATAATAATATAAATATTCATTTGTACATAACAATATAAATACTTAAACAAATGAGAGAAGAGACAAATCTTCCTTACTGAAACATTTAAATGATAAAGGAGAAATGAGGGAAACAAAATCACCTTTTGAACAACACAATAGTATTTGCTGCAGGCAAAATCTACACATGAATGCTAAAACTTGTGGTTTTTCCCCATCTCTGTGGTGTAAATCCTCCCATCAGAGCTAACTTCAAGCTACCCAAACTATGTTGACCGGTGCTCCCTGAAAATTTAAAATTGACTTCCACAAACCAATATAAGCCAGTCTCAGGACATTCCTGTGTAAATTTTTTTTTTTTTAGGTGGAGTCTCACTCTGTTGCCCAGGCTGGAGTGCAGTGGCGCAATCTCAGTTCACTGCAACCTCTGCCTCCCAGGTTCAAGCGATTCTCCTGCCTCAGCCTCCTGAGTAGCTGGGATTACAGGCACACACCACCACACATGACCAATTTGTGTATTTTTAGTAGAGACAAGACTTCACCATGTTGGCCAAGCTGGTCTCAAACTCCTGACCTCAAGTGATCCACCCATCTCGGCCTCCCAAAGTGCTGGGATCACAGGTGTGAGCCACCATGCCTAGAACCTGCATACATTTTCAATTGCTTCTTTTTTTTTTTTTTTTTTTTTTTTTTTTTTTTTTTTTTTTTTTTTTTTTGAGACAGAGTCTTGCTCTGTTGCCCAGGCTGGAGTGCAGTGGCACGATCTCGGCTCACTGCAAGCTCTGCCTCCCGGGTTCACGCCATTCTCCTGCCTCAGCCTCCCGCATAGCTGGGACTACAGGCGCCCGCCATCATGCCCGGCTAATTTTTTTTTTATTTTTTTAGTAGAGACAGGGTTTCACCATGCCAGGATGGTCTCGATCTCCTGACCTTGTGATCCGCCCGCCTCGGCCTCCCAAAGTGCTGGGATTACAGGCTTGAGCCACCACACCCGGCCTCAATTGCTTCTTAAAACTAACAGAGTTGTCATTTTATAATGTCTTGTGACATACACCTCTCTCCAAACTTTTATTTTTCCATCTGCCCATTATACACTGAAGTTAAACCCACTAAAGTCTCTAGTTTATTCTTTGAATATTCAAAATTGTTTCTAACTTAAAGGCTTTGGATGTATCCTCTTTTCTTCCATTTGCCTTCCATCATGTTAATGCTCAGTTATCTTTAAGAACTCAGTTGAGAAGAAAAGTGTTCTTAAAAATTATCACTGACATGTCTTCTAATCTGGGTTAGAGCTCGTCCTACGTGCTTCTCAAGATTCCTAGACTCTTCCTTTCAGAGCCCTTGTGTGTTTCTAGGGGTCTATATCTCCCACTACAAGCAACTTAAGAGCAGAGATTATGCATCATTCTCTATTATATGCCAAGCTCTTAGCACAATACATGACACAGAGTAGGCACTCCCTAAATAACTGTTGAATTAGAACAGGAATTAAAAGAAATTAAAGAATGTGTAAGCAAAGGCTCAGTTGTATGTAAGAAAACCCAATTCCCCCTGAAGAGGAGAAAGAGCTGGAGTCCTTTAAAATTAACTGCCTGTTTTTCTGTGGCTAGTGAGCCTTATCTCTCCCTTTCCCAGGCATTGTGAAGACCCTGTTTCTCTAGCTGTGCAGCTGCAAGGTCACTAGGCAGATAAACTCAAGTCGTAAAACATGTTTTTCCTTGAAAAATAAGAAATAATGTAATACATGTCTTAACTGAATAACTGTCTTTGTTTCTCACTTCTGTAATATGCTTCTCCCTGCACAGATCCTCCCCCGCCCCGCAAAATGCTTAAAAGGTAACCGGACTCTTTGCTCAGGGCTCAGTCCTTTGGACGTTAATCTGACTGGGTCAATGCACCTAAATAATTAAATAATTCCTCCTCAACCCCTCGGTCTCTCTGATTCCTTAATTATCCCGCTGCAGAATGGATTAAAAATAAAGAAATAATTATTATATAAGTAGGCAACAAGTGGTAGAAAAGAACCTTTGCACATACGATATACAAGTAGCTAAGAGTAAATTATGGGTATAAATTTATGGACACAATAAGTGCTTATATTTCTTATTCATAAATTTTATTTATCTTGAATATTTGTGAATAAGAAATATAAGTGCTTTAGCAGATTTATAAACGAGGAACTGAGGGAAGTTTTCACACCACATTGCCACCTTGAAAAGATGGCTATTGGAGTTGTTGGAAATTATATGAGGAGCCACAATGGAAGTATAAGTAAGGTTTCCACTGTATCTCTCCAGCACATCTGACCACAATCCCACCTTGGCTTTCACCAGCAACAGCAAGACCAGCAACAACAGCAACATCATTAGCAAGTACCTGTGGTGCTGTTTCACATTTTCTTTTTATTTTCATTTAACCCTCAGAGCAACTGACAAAGTAGTTGTTATTATTACACCTATTTTACAGATGAGGAAAAATAGGTCAGAGAGATTAGATAACTTGCCCATGTTCATACAGGTAATAAGTGACAGTTTCAGAATTTGAACCCAGATGTGTCAGATTCTAAAGGCCTTATTCTTTACTTCTCTACTTTACAGTTTCCCATTGTCCTTTGAAGAACACATTTGGGCTTGCTCTCAGACTCACCAACATAAATTATCATTTACATATCAGGGCATGTGTGAGTTCTAGCAGTTCACTGAAATAAAATCCCTGAGCCTTAACCCTCCTATCTCAAATATAGTGAAAATTTATTTTAATGACAACGATGGTAATTTTTTATTTGACACCTTTTATAATGCTGATGTTAGTTAAAGTGAAGAAGCATTTCTCTGTAATGGAAAAAATGTCTCATTTTTCTTCCTACTGGGTGGTCAGAAGTTGGATTTTAGAAAAAGTATATTGAATAGGGATTATACTGCCTTCCTTCCTTAAACCTCATAAAGCAATGGAGTAGGTGGGTAAGAAGAAATAGAACCAATTTCTGGAAACAACTTTGGAGTAATGATCATAGAAGTTGCAAATATCCAAGAATGCCTAAAGAAATATATCTGTCCTTCCATACCCACAACACACAAATAGGATTTATAGTTAGGAGAGAAAGGATAGAGTCAGCCAAATGTCCAAGGTTCTTGTGATTGGTGCCATGGTAGAAGGATTGAGCTTTACAAACAGGCTCATGTTCTCCTGAGTTTGTGGGTGAAGCTCTGAGTCACTGGAGATTTAAGGTCAAATATTCATGCTCTCAGAATTAGTTTCATAAGGAAGTATTCTTGATTCCACAGAATTGGGAGGTGAGGAAATTTCCTAGAAAATAAAACAACATTAATGTCCACGAACAGGATCATTATCTCCTCCTCCTCCCATCCCTTCCTGTTATCATCATAATCATCAACAATAAAATCCATTCATTGATGTTTACTGTGCCAAATGCTGTAAAGATTATATAGACAGTACTCACACAAACATTAGAAGAGAATGAAAATATTATTTTCATTTTACAGTCAATATATCTAAAATTTAGAAAGAATTATTAATTTTTCTTAGGTCATACAAGTAGAAAGTTACAAGTTATAAGAAAATAATAAAACTTAATTCCAGCTGTATAAGAAAGTATGCTCTTATATATCAAGTACAGTATTTCCTCTTGCATTTTCACGTCCAAATTCTTTTCTACCCTTCATTCCATCTCTAACATTCATACAATCTCTAATTCCAGGAACTCCACAAATCATTACCACATAAAAGTTTATTTCTAAGCATCAGAAACAACTTCAAACCCTACAGGGAGGCTTTGAGACCGTGTGAATGATTAATCATTTGAAAAATCTTACCTCTCTTGAATTACAGCAGTTTGTTTTGCACCACATGGCTACAGTAGAGATGGTTATGCATAATTCCAGCGAGGTGAGAATCAGCAGTAGAGACACCACGCCCTAGGGGATATGATGCCTTATATCAAACCCAGTGGCAACATCCAGAGGTAAAAAAAAAAATGTCAGCAGGAAACCAGACTACAACATCTCCCCGCCGTAAAGTGGAACAAAGCGAACCATAAATTAAAGACACAGACACATATAATACTGTAGAAGAGATAGTATCTCAATCTAAAAGCATGAAAACATTTTCTCTGAAGAGAAAGATGTGTCGCATTTCTATGTCAACGCATGTGAAGTAGCTACAGGAGGAAGAAGCTGTAGAAACAAAATTCTGACATTATCACTAACATCTTCCAATCTGAATAGTGGTAAACTAAGGAGAGGAGTAGGCAGTTTAGGAAAATGAACAAAAATGGCCCTTCCACAATTTCATTAATAGCACTCTATAGGGGTTTAGGCATTTACATTATCCCTAGAAACTAAAACACTAAGCTGATATAAACACAAAATAAAATGGTTGGGCTGATGATTCTACTGTTGTTACTGAGGCACCTAGAAGCAACCAATACAATATAACCCTGGAGGAAAAATACCTCCAAATTCACTGAAAAATCAGGCTCCAACAAATATAAATTTAGATCATTAAAAATATAATAAAGAAAATGAGAACACAAACTTCCACAAGTAGTGTCTCACCCATAGGTGGGAATTGAACAATGAGAACACTTGGACGCAAGGTGGGGAACATCACACACCAGGGCCTGTCGTGGGGTGGGGGGATGGGGGAGGGATAGCATTAAGAGAAATACCTAATGTAAATGACATGTTAATGGGTGCAGCAAACAAACACGGCACATGTATACATATGTAACAAACCTGCACATTGTGCACATGTACCCTAGAACTTAGAGTATAATAATAATAAAAACAAGAAAACAGGAAGCTTAGGAGTGAGTCTGTAATTAACAGTTCATAGATCATTGGGATGAAATGAATAATTCCAAAAGAAAATATTAATTTCTAAGTAGACCTCACAAGAGGTAGAATACCTAAACACAAATTTTAAAAAAATTGGTAAGGTTGGCCAGGTGCGGTGGCTCACGCCTGTAATCCCAACACTTTGGGAGGCCGAGGCAGGCAGATCACGAGGTCAGGAGATCGAGACCATCCTGGCTAACACAGTGAAACCCCATCTCTACTAAAAATACAAAAAATTAGCCGGGCATGGTGGTGGACACCTGTAGTCCCAGCTACTCGGGAGGCTGAGGCAGGAGAATGGCGTGAACCCGGGAGGCGGAGCTTGCAGTGAGCCGAGACTGTGCCACTGCACTCCAGCCTGGGCGACAGAGCGAGACTCCATCTCAAAAAATAAAAAATAAAATTGGTAAGGTTATTAAAGAGCTTTCCTTTGAAAACACCATGCTCATTTCATTCTAAAGCGCAGTCCTTCAAAACTTCAAGTCATTATTTGAATATTCCAGATTGCAGAGAAAGTTGTAAATCTCTCGTTTGTTTTATTAAGCAAGGAGATATGAAATGAAACTTTAAAAAAAATCTCTCTGGGGAGTGTAATAGTAGTAGTTGTAGTAATAATTGTGTATCATGATATGCTAAGCCTTGTTTTAATTGCTTATCATATGTTAACTTATTAAATATTAACATCAATCCTATGAGATGGGTACTATTGTTATCCTCATTTCAAAAATGAGAAAACTCAAGGGATTATCTAATTTGCCCTTCATTATAAAGCAAATAGGTGGCAGACCCAAGATTCAAATTATGGGCCGGGTGTGGTGGCTCACGCCCGTAATCCCAGCACTTTGGGAGGCTGAGGTGCGTGGGTCATGAAGTCAGGAGATCAAGACCATCCTGGCTAACACGGTGAAACCCCATCTCTACTAAAAAAATACAAAAAATTAGCTGGGCATGGTGGTGGGTGCCTGTAGTCCCAGCTACTCAGGAGGCTGAGGCAGGAGAATGGTGTGAACCCAGGAGGCGGAGCTTGCAGTGAGCAGAGATCACGCCACTGCACTCCAGCCTGGGCGACAGAGCAAGGCTCTGTCTCAAAAAAAAAGAGGTTCAAATTATGGCACATTGGTACCTGATATATTATTTTTCTGTACATCCTGGATTGTTTGAAATATTTTATACATATTTTTCAGAAACATACATTTGATATGGAGCCCATGTAATTGCATAGGTCCGGTGACTTTGAAGACTGACAACTCTTTAATGACAGGATATTAACTGCTAAATTTATTGAGAGAAAAGCAATCCCCACTAGTGCAATTGTAGCACTGGCAATGTTCATTCCAAAACTGTTCTGTATCTAAAAAAGAATAAGAATTTTCAATTAATATATGCAGCACATACTTCATTCCTTTGGCAACAATTCATTGACACAAACATTGATTGAATATTGTTTACACACTCACTGATATCCTAGATGCGAGACAAACACCAATGACCAAAGAAAGATTTCTGTCCCCTACCCTCCATGGAGCTTATATTCTAGCAATAAAAACAAAGAAAAAAGTAAACATACTATAGGTAAATTACATAATATTTTTGAAAGTGATGAAGTACTAAGGGCTAACAGAATGGGATAAGGAGAATCTGGGAATCCAAAAAGAGGAGTGGGGGTTCATGATATTGAATAGAAATGACACTGGGGAGAGGCATGAAAGAGCTGTGGCTGCCAGCCAGGAGGATATCTGGAGAATATCCTTGCAGTTAGGGAAACACTCAAAGTCCTGAGGCCAGAATCTTTGAGGAAGCAAAGGGGCCAAGGGCATTGGAGGCGTGTAGGCAATACTAGGAAATGAAGAAGAAGGAAAGTTAACAGAGAGCCAAATCATGTAGGGCTCTGCAGATCATGAAAAGGAACTTGTTTCTAACTCTAAGAAAAATACAAAGCCAATGAAAGATTTGGAAGAAATACATGATATATTTGGCTTTATGGTTTCGAGGGATCACTGTTTCTAGCAAGGCAAAGAGAAGTTCAACGATAAAAGCTAGAAGCCCGATTAGGAGAGACAAGGTGGATTGGATGAAATGTCATCAATAAAAAGATAAGAAAAGGTCAAAATTGGATGTAATAATAGCTTGAAAGTAGAGCCAACATTATTTGCTGATAAAGAGGATTCAGGATTGTGAAAGAAAGAAGACTCTGGGTTATTCTGTGTTTGGTCTGGGAATCTAGAAGGATGACATTCCCCTCAGCTGACATGAGGAGAAGGTTTGAGGAAGAAGACTGGGAGTTGGGCTTTGGATCTTTACATGCCAGTCTGATGATCAGGAGAGATACCTGGGCTGGAAATACTTATTTCAGGGTTGTGGGCATATAGATATTATTTGAAGTCATAAGAATGTGTGAGATCACAGAAGAAGTACGTATAGATTGAGAAGAGCAGGTGGCAAAGAATTCAGCTCTGGGGCACCAGAACATTAAAAGGTCAGAGACAAGGAAAGGAACCAGGAAAGGAGACTGAGATGGAGAAACCAAAAGATGGGAGGAAAACCAGCCAAGCAATGTATGCTGGAAGCCAAGTGAGGAAATTCCTGGAAGGAAGAGTGGGAGACTAACTATGCTAAATGCTGCTCATGGGGTAAGTTAGGTGAGGATCAAGAGTCGACCGTTGTTTTAGCAGGGTGGAAGTTTTCAGTGATCTTAAAGACAGCAGTTACAGAAGGATAGTAGGGAATAAAATAAAGTCTTATTGAAGTGGGCTTAATTCAAACCAGTATATGGAAATTAGAGAAAGAACATGATGATTCCTTTGAAGGAGTTTAGCTACAGAAGGAAATACAAATTGTGCCTGTCCCTAGCAGGGAGAAATAATGTCAAGGTTTCCTTTTTTTGTTTTGTTTTTAAGTTTAGAACAGTAACTGGATGTTTACATGCTGATTAGAGATGGGGCAAGGTAACTCATGCCTGTAACCCCAGCCTTTTGGGAGGCTGAGGCAGGAGGACTGCTTGAGCCTGAGATTTTGAGACCAGCCTGGGCAACATGGCAAGATCCTGTCTCTACCAAAAAAAAAAAAAAAAGACAAATATTAGCCAGGCATGGTGGCACACACCTGTAGTCCCAGCTATGTGAGAGGCTGAGGTGGGAGGATGTCATGAGCCCCGGAAGGTGGAGGCTGTAGTGAGCTGTGACCACACCACTGCACTTCCACCTGGGTGACAGAGTGAGACTCAAAAAATATATATATAGTAGAGAGACACAAATTAAAGTGATGCACTTGTGTGGGGAAGAAAAGAATGGAATCTTATACTCAAGTAGGGAGATCAGCTTTAAAGAAAATCACAAAGTTTTCCTATGGTAAGAGGCTAGAAGAAAAAATACATTGGTACAGATCTAGTCCATTAAGTAGTGGAGGTCTGAAAATTCTCTTCTAATGGCTTCAGTTTTCTCAGAAGAGACAGAAAAATCATCAGCAGAGAGTAAGGAGGAGAGAAGTGGGATTGGTGTTTGAGGATACAATAAAATGGTAAAATAGCTATCCATGGAGGAGGGAAAGTGAATGAATGGACTAGGAAAGTGGAGTATCAGTGGCTACGTGACTCACTAAGAACACATCATAGAGACTTAGCAGTTGTTTAGAATAGAAGTTTGGACTTTCAGTTGTCAAACTAGTTAGTGGTGGGAGTTCTTACTTCCAAATAATTAGAATTGGTCAAACTTGACAACACATAAAAATCAAGAAGACTTTTTCTAAGCTTCAAGTTTACCAATATTAACAGCAAGCATCCCAGGAATGCATCCTCACAATGTATGTGATCTTCTGCTGACCTACCATCTGAATACGTTAAGAAAACTAATTTTTTGTGCATTAAATGATATTCAATGCCTCAGTTGTATTCATGGACACTTACTATCCTACTGTTTATGAATAATATATTTCTACTCCTCTGATCATAGAAAAAGAGGAAGTGCTACTTACCCATGTTCTCGTGGGTTTTCTCCCTGCTACAACAGACAAGGTTCCTGAACTACAGAACTGTTTGAAAATAGGAAGTAAAACAGATAAAGGAATATTAAGTCTCAACCATTTTCTTCTTGGTCCTCCCTCAATTAGCAGATATCCAGCAGTAGTCATACAAACTTCCTTTTTAAATTCACATCCTAGGACACAGAATTGTACTTGATGCTGCTCACTTTATTTATTTATTTATTTATTTATTTTGTCTTTCCATGCAATTAATTTTATTCATTTTGTTTTTTTAAATTTTTTTTTATTTCCATACGTTATTGGGGAACAGGTGGTGTTTGGTTACATGGATAAGTTCTTTAGTGGTAATTTGTGAGATTTTGGTGCACCCATCACCCAAACAGTATACACTGCACACAATTTGTAGCCTTTTATCCCTCACCTCCTTCCCACCTTTCCCCCTGAGTCCCCAAAGTCCATTGTGTCATTCTTATGCCTTTGCATCCTCATAGCTCAGCCCCCACTTATAAGTGAGAACATATGATGTTTGATTTTCCACTCCTGAATTACTTCACTTAGGATAATGGCTTATGCAAGGATTTCATGACAAAGAAGCCAAAAACAAATGCAATAAAATCAAAGATAAATAGCTGGGACCTAATTAAACTAAAGAGCTTTTGCATGGCAAAAGGAACAGTCAGCAGAGTAAACAGACAACCCACAGAGTGGGAGAAAATCTTCACAATCTATACATCTAACAAAGGACTAATATCCAGAATCTGCAATGAACTCAAACAAATCAACAAGAAATAAACAAACAATTCCATCAAAAAATGGCTAAGGACATGAATAGACAATTCTCAAAAGAAGATATACAAATGGCCAACAAACATATCATTCACTTTTTAAAAATGAACCATCAGGGAAGTAATAATCAAATAATCAAAGCTGAATGAATACGTTTTAAAATCACCCCTATTTTTTCTGATTGCATGTTGACCCAAATAGTGGAAATGATTCTTCTGATTTTCAGACAGTAATCAGCAGACAAATTTCTTAACTCTCAAGCCAGGACTCTCTGCTGTACCACAAGGCAATTCATCAATACCCATTTTTCATTCAATTTTTTAAGTATCTATAAATGTAACACATAGATATAAGATAATTTTTAGGACTTCATTTGTACTTGGCAAATGTGGTTTCTCTTAATCAGAAAGAGATTTTTGGCCTGGCATCAGGGCTCACGCATGGCAATTCCAGCATTTTGGGAGGCCAAGCTGGGAGGACCACTTGTGGTCAGGAGTTTGAGACCGTCCTGGAAAACATGGTGAAACCCTGTCTCTACTAAAAATACAAAAACAAAAATTAGCTGGGCATGGTGGTGCATGCCTGTAATCCCAGCCACTCAGGAGACTGAGGCAAGAGAATCACTTGAGCTGGGGAGGCAGAGGTTTCAGTGGGCAGAGATCATGCCACTGCACTCCAGCCTGGATGACAGACCGAGACCTTGTCTCAAAAAATAAATTAAGTAATTAATTAATTAATTAAAAAAGAAAGAGTTTATTGTCTCTAATTGTTTATATCAAGAATTGTGAATCAAAACCACAGCATGCAACCTTCCAATAACCCACAAACAATACTTTTGTCATCAAACACATCTCCAGCAGTGGTATCTAAGAAATAACATACAGCCAGGGGAGTATGAATACTCACAAATATAGCACCCCAAATCGGGTAGCCTGTGTAGAAGGTGAAGAAAAAGAAGTGCCTTTCGAGGTGGAACAGGTATTGCAAGGAACCCAGAAAGACACCCAAAGCCAGAATCATTGCTGCATTCAGGATCTGAATGGCCTGAAAGAAGAAAGGGGAAAAAGGCATAACAGTCATATACTAAAGTGGACACTGAAAACAGGCCATTTTAATTTTCCTCAGAAAGGAGATGTCGGTGCTTGAAATGGTTACAGTGTCAAGCCTAAATTAACAGAACAAGAGCTTATCTGAAAGAGATTTTGTTCCACACTATCCGCACCGATTCCAGCGGCAGCCTTTCATCTTCACCTCTCTCCCACATTTCTGTTCCTTCTCACGAACTCCTCTCAGAAAGTGGCAGGAGAGTAAAGGAGACATGATTGGTAAGGTAGATGGAGTCAAAGTCTCTTCCCAGCATGCTTTTGGGTCATAATATGATGAAGGCAGACAGAGGATAAGCCATATCCTACTCAGCCTTTCTCTCAACCCAATGTTTAAATTTAAAATATAGAGTATAAGCTTCATAGAGCTCAGCCTCCTGAAATGGCTGGTCAAAAGGCACAAAACAAAAAATGAAGGGTCTTGGAATCTGTTCTCCAAGGTTTGATGTTTTCTACCATGAGAAAATGCCTCTGCATTTCTGCTCCCCATATCTATAAGAAGTCCCTGTCTTTTCTCCAATTCATCATTAAGTCAGTGATAAATAACTCAGAATTTCCTCCTTCTCAGCATAAGCAAGTTTTTCTACATGACACAGTTGGCTCTTGAACAACATCGGGGTTTGGAATGCCCACCCCTTCACGGTGGAAAATCCACATGTAATTTGTGACTTCCCCAAAACTGAACTACTAATAGCCTACTGTTGACCAGAAGCCTTACTATTAACATAAAGAGTCGATTATCACATATTTTGTATGTGACATATTATATACAATAAGCTAGAGAAACTAAAAACGTTATTAAGGAAATCATAAGAAAGAGAAAATGTATTTACTATTCATTAAGTGGAAGTAGATTATCATAAAGGTCTTCATCCTTATCCTCTTCACATTGAATAGACTGAGGAAGAAGATGGAGAGCAGGGGTTGTTCTTGCTGTCTCGGGATGGCAAACAGGGGTGGAAGAAATCCACAGGTAAGGGAATCCTCACAGTTCGAACACACATTGTTCACAGGTCAACTGTATTTATTTTCTTCCCTCTTAAATCAGTGTTTAAACTAAGGCTGACTTACCCCAAGAACTTGTAATTTTCCTTTCTGATAATCTTGTGATCCATCAATGGGCTGGTAGACAGAATTATTCAGCTCGTCTGGTCCTGCCTCACTGCCTGGGGTACGATGGGTAGAGGCTGACCCCAGCTCTGCATTATCAACTTCGTGGGAGGCCATTTGGGGTTGTTTATGGCTGTGATAGAAAAGAAATCCAAAGCCTTCATGCTTTCCCTTTTTCCACTAGCTACTAAAATTTTGAGTGTTACAGAAGGGTTCGATTCTGTCCATACATTACAATGACTCTCCACAAATGGGACACCAGGGCAGAGCAACAACAGAGTTTGTACAATATTTAATTCTGTCTTGCCTTGAAGTAGTAGACATCATCAGGTCATTGTAGTAGGCCTTGGTACTTCACTTAACTTTAGAATGGTAAAGAACAATTTCTTTCTCATTTTGCATGCACTGATATACAGTCCCTGCCTTTCTTCAAATCAGTCGAGGGCAACCAGACATATGGTTTCTCTGAGCGGTGGTCTCTTTTTAAGAATAATGGCTTTAGTCACATTCCAGTAATAATAATAGGTGTCATTTATTTAGTACTTATTACTATATGCCAGGCACTGTCTGGATGCTGTGAATGTATTAATATGTTTAATTCTGTTATAATATTATTATTATTCCCATTTCACAGATGAAAAAAATTGAGGTATAGAGAGACTGAGAAACTTACCCAAACTTATATAGCTTATAAATCATTTCAGATTCTACTAAAAACATTCTACTCTAAGGTCCAATATTTTTCAAACCACCACATTATACAGCATTATATAGAAGATGTCTTTCTGAGTATCAACATAACATAATAGAGTTTAAGCACTGTGAAAGATCCAAATTCAAATCCAGATTTCATCACTTACTAGTTGCATGACCTTGTAGTGGTAACCTCAGTTTTCACTTCTGTAAAAATGGGAATAATTTTAATTTTATATTAACATTGAGAGAGTTGACTTTGATAATGTACGGAATTCTTAACCTGTGAACAGGTGGTATCAGCTTTTAACTTATACTCTGCCTTCTGACAAAAAGGACTTCAAGTTTATATATATATATATAAGGGTCACAAAACAACCACCTCAATCATTACAGCTAAAAAATATGTATCACTAAAGTACACACAGAATGCTTATATTGGACTTCTGAATGTTGGGCAATATAACTTCCTAATTCATAGTACCCTCCAACACAAAATAGTTGTAAAATTCTTATATGCTTTTTTAACTGATGAGGGAGATGGCATGAGATGAACCATAAACACACGAAATGATGCTGTATTCTGCCATAACTATTGATTGGGTTAAGAATAAGATCTTAATATAAATCATTCTACCATAAAGACACATTCACGTGAATGTTCGTTGCAGCACTATTCACAATAGCAAAGACATAGAATCAACCTAAATGTCCATCAGTTGTAGACTGGATGAAGAAAATGTGGTACATACACACATGGAATACTATGCAGCCAAAAAAAGGAATGAGATCATGTCTTTTGCAGGAACATGGATGAAGCTAGACGCCATTATCCTTAGAAAGCTAATACAGGAACAGAAAACCAAATACCACATATTCTCACTTATAAGTGGGAGCTAAATGATAAGAACAAATGGACACATAAAGGGGAACAACACACACTGGAGATTATCAGAGAGAGGAGGGAGGAGATCGGGAAAAATAACTGTTGGGTACTAGGCTTAGTACCTGGGTGACAAGCTGCACAACACACCCCTGTGGCATGAATTTACCTATAGAACGAACCTGTACATGTACCCTTCAATCTAAAATAAAAGCTTTTTATTGAAAAAGAAAGTAAAGAATAGTATCTTAATTTCTACTCCTTCTTATAAATTATATACTAGATCCATTTTTCTTTTTCTTTTTTTTTTTTTTTGAGATGGAGTCTTGCTCTGTCGCCCAGGCTGGAGTGCAGTGGCGCGATCTCGGCTCACTGCAAGCTCCGCCTCCCGGGTTCACGCCATTCTCCTGCCTCAGCCTCTCCGAGTAGCTGGGACTACAGACGCCCGCCACCACGCCCGGCTAATTTTTTGTATTTTTAGTAGAGACAGGGTTTCACCGTGGTCTGGATCTCCTGACCTCGTGATCCGCCCGCCTCGGCCTCCCAAAGTGCTGGGATTACAAGGGTGAGCCACCGCGCCCGGCCGATCCATTTTTCTAATAATTTTTTTGTCAAGCTAAATACATGCCACTTTCAGGATGTTTACCTTTCTGATACTCTATTCTGGGGGCACGTATGACCCTCACTTAAGTGTGGTGACAAATTTACTAAGCATTGACTTAAAGTGAGAGTCAAGCCATGTTGTATTATTACACTGGGAATTGCTATAAAAGTTCATAAAAGTTCTCTACCAATACTGATAAAACATTTATTAGAAATGTCATAAAATTTTCCTACCAATACTCTTCATCAAAGTTTCCTACCAATATTGATTTTCATGCCAAGATTAAATTACATTCTCTATGTATTTAAATATGGATAAATGTGAAATGACAAGGAACTCTTAACCTCCCGTGTTCAGCACTGCACAGAACCCAAGAGCCAGGGAAGATCAATAAAGCTTAAAGCAAACTCTATGTGAATGATTTCCTAACGTAATTATCTGCAAGAAGTATAAATAAGAATAGCCAAAAAGCTAAGACTTCAAATTTATCCACTGGGAAATTTGTATGTATTTTGGATTAAATATCTAATGAACTAAGATGCATGCAATATGGAGAATGTTGCTGCTTTATGACCAGATAATTTCTTGCCTGTGTCTCCCACCTCACCCCTCACCCCTCCCTATCTCAAAACTCCATCCAGCCTTCTTTTATTGATTTGTCTTCCTTCAGACGTTCCAAGCCCTCAACTGTCTTTAATCCTCTATGCTATCCCCCTATTCCTGAAAGACAAGTCCCCTCAAGCTTCACCTGGATAATTTCTGCTCTCCTTCCAGACTGTATTTTTTTTTTTTTTTTTTTTTTTTTGAGCTGGAGCCTTGCTCTGTCTCCCAGGCTGGAGTGATCTCGGCTCACTGCAACCTCCACCTCCTGGGTTCAAGCTATTATCCTGCCTCAGCCTCCCAAGTAGCTGGGATTACAGGCGTGCACCACCACACCCAGCTAATTTTTGTACTTTTAGTAGAGATGGGGTTTTACCATGTTGGCCAGGCTGGTCTCGATCTCTTGACCTAGGTGATCCACCCACATCCGCCTCCCAAAGTGCTGGGATTACAGGCGTGAGTCAACGCGCCCGGCCCTTCCAGACTGATTTTCAGCCCACATGTCATACTTCCAGGACGTTGTTTTTAGTCCTGGCCAACTCTGGAAGAAGCGTGCACCCCTTTTGTTTGCTCTCAAAATTTCCTCAACTTTCCTTCTCATACCACTTAATCAGCCTGAGCTTTAATTGCCTGGATACTTGTCTGTTACCTCGTTGTCTACTCATCACTGCAACTCCAGCGCCTAGCTCAGAATCATCAGATGGCAAGCACTCAGTTAACACATATGTTCAATCAGTAACCAGACTTTTGGTCCAGCCCAAGGTAGCCATCCTGATAAATGATAATGGAAAATACCTCTGCAAGCACTGGAGCCTCTCATCCCAAGAAACCCCAAGAGCACTTCTGAAGGGAGCAAATATCTAACCATATTATTTAACTTGATTTGTTTCAAATAATCAAAATAATCAGGGAGAATTTTCAGCCTCCAGGTGAAACAAACTATATTTTCTAAAATTCGGTTAAATCAGTTACTTATTTGTTAAAAAAAATCAGAGAAATGGTCCGGGTGCAGTGGCTCGCGCCTGTAATCCTAGCACTTTTGGGAGGCCGAGGCGGGAGGATCACGAGGTCAGGAGATTGAGATCATCCTGGCTAACACAGTGAAACCCTGTTTCTACTGAAAACGCAAAAAATTAGCTTGTTGTGATGGCACGCGCCTGTAATCCCAGCTACTCAGGAGGCTGAGGCAGGAGAATTGTTTGAACCCATGAGGCAGAGGTTGCAGTGAGCCAAGATCGTGCTATTGCACTCCAGCCTGGGTGACAGAGCGAGACTCTGTCTCACACACACACACACACAAAATCAGAGAAATGTAGATTTTCTAGGAAACTGCCAGTTAAGTTCACCTCTCCAGCTCTTAGTATGTGGCAGGCATTTGTTCTAAGGGCTTTACTCATGTTTACTAATTTAGTTCTCACAACCTCAGATAAATGGGTACTACTGTTATGATCCTTTCCATCTAACAGACGAAGAAGCTGAGGAACAAAGAAGTTCAGTAGCTTTCCCAAGCCCACACAGCCAGCAATTTCAGAAGCTAAAAATCAGAACCTGGTAATCCATCTCAAGTTATCATTACACTCTACTGTCCCCTGAGCTATGCCAAAATGCACTTTGCAGACTCCATACTTCAGGCATATCGAGACCACCCCTCATTATCAGAGCTGGCAGACAAACTCAGGTGCAGCCAGTGGGATTTAATGTACCTAAGAGGTGTGTGTGCATGTGTGTGTGTATCCATACCCACATTTTCCCAAAGAAATTGCTGTATTATTATGTCTAACACTTTCTATCATGGCTCCAAAGGAATCATCACATCCTAAAGAGAAGCCATGCTCACAGTTAAATGTTCCAAACCTCTACATAGCAACCAAACAGAGACCTTTGCAGACATCCCCAGTAGTCCACCGGGAGGCGTTTTAACAAAAGATATGAAAGAAAGGGGAATGTCTATGGAGAGAGAATCTATACCTTGGAGGATTCAGGCTTTGGCAGGCGGCTTCCCTCCCAAGTCCAACTTGTCGCAAGTAGGAGACACTCAGAAAAGATCACTACAGCATCTTTTCCCGATAACGGAAGCCTCCACAGACTTAACGTTATCTTTACCTTATGCAACACTTTAGAGGACTCGGTGAAAATGTTTTGTGGGCTGACTGCCCAGTGTGCTAATCACATCTGCATTTGGGGCCTCGCTGATCCATTGTGTTTCCCCAGGGCTTAGTGATGATTAGGAAACTGGTGTGAGGGATAACTGTCTTCTGGCTTTCAGATGTTGCTTAACACATTGTTGGAACAGGAAATACAAGCAACAAATATGGGTAGACAAGTGGGAAGAGGTTGTGGGATGGAGGTAGAACAGAGTTAGTTGCATAGCAAGAAGAGAGAAAGTCACACTGTAAGAGAAGCATCTGGAGGAGGGAGGTGGTCACTCAGGCACTTATTTTACATGATGTGCCAGCAACAGTGCTGTGTACCTTATATGCGTGATGACATTCAATTCTCACATGCTTAGAGAGGTTAATTAGTTTGCCCAATATCACAGATATAATAATAATGCAAATTATTGTTTAAATGTATTAAATGGTTACTACATACAGGTCATTGTTCTAAATGCTTTATATATGTTAATTCATTTCATCTTCACAATAACCCGGGACCCAGGTACTACTATTAACCCAATGTTATGGTAGAGAAAACTATGGTATAGAAATGTTACCCAGCTTTCCTAAAATTTAACTGGAAAAGCCCTGTGCAAAATCTCTGTTTTGTACAATGGTGAAGCCCAAAGTGTGCCTGTTATCCTAATATGATTGTTAAAACCCCTCCTTTCAGTTTCTTTTTTGTTGTTTTGTTTTTTAGGTTTTTTGTATTTGTTTGTTTGTTTTGTTTGTTTGTCGAGATGGTGTCTCGCTCTGTCATGCAGGCTGGAGTGCAATGGTGCAATCTTGGCTTACTGCAACCTCCACCTCCCAGGTTCAAGCAATTCTCCTGTTCCAGCCTTCTGAATAGCTGCAAATACAGGCATGCGCCACCACGCCCAGCTAATTTTTGTATTTTCAGTAGAGCCAGGGTTTCACCATATTGGTCATGCTGGTCTCGAACTCCTGACCTCAGGTGATTCAACTGCTTCAGCCTCCCAAAGTGCTGGGATTACAGGCATAAGCCATCACTCCCGGCCTCCTTTCGGTACTAAGAACTGTTTAAATAATTAAATACAATATGGCTGTTAAAAAATAGAGATAACCTTCTGTATGCTTGATAGGGAAAGATCTCTAGGATATGTAAGTGAAAAAAGCGAAGTGCAAAAGATTGTTTTAGTATGCTACCTTTTGTATAAAAGGCCAAATAAAGAATCTATATTGACAAAAAAAAAAGTGGCCAAATTATATGCTTATCCTAAATAAATGTCCTAAAACAGGTGATAGAAAGATCAGAGCCAAGTGACAGGGAGTAAGGAAGTAGGTAACGTGAAGATTCAAACCACAATCTTTATGAAGGTCACAGGGCCAGGCCTGAGAGAAAGAATAGGGGCACAGACCCTGATCCATGCCCCAGGGGAGTCTGTGAGACAGAGAAGAATGTTCACAGCAAGGAAAGCGAGGTCCTAGTCCTACAAACAGGAGCGTAAGTGGGGACGTGATCACAGGAAAGAGAAAGAGGGCCAGTTACCAAGAGCAAAGCATAGTGTGTGGGGCAGAGATTGTGAATATGAAATGAGCAGGGGCCCAGCTGCCAGAAAATTTCGGCACAGGTGCTTCTGCTAAGAGAGCTGGCACCTGAGCCCTAGGGCAGCGGCTCTCCAGGGTCTACATTTAGGAGTGAAGGAAGGGACTGATGAAAGAGAAGACAGAGACAGAAGTCAGAAGGAAATAGCCAAAAGGAAGGTGGTAAAGATAAGATCCTTCCCTCCCCGTTTTAGCCAGAACCATTGACAATGGAATACTGAAGAAGAAAGAGATGACAAGAAAATGCCTTCAGCGAAGAAGAGAAAGAAATCTGAAGAAGTGAAAGGAAAAAGAGTGGATGCTTTCAACATGCTCATTTTGAATTTGGAGCTGTAAAAAAAGCCATGAAAGGAAGTTACTTAAACTCTAAGGCTTCAGTTCTCCCATTTGTAAATTGAAGATCATAGTGCCCACTCTGGGGTATAAAGTGTAAATGACAGAATGCATGTAAAGTCTTAATAACTAAGATCTTCACGTGAGTTCAAAGTAAATAATAAAAATGATTGGGGTCTTTCTTCAATTCCAGAGAGAATGATTGTGAGAAACTGCTTTCAAAGGAAGATTCACAAATAAAAATTTAATATACTTACCATGTACAACATGATGTTTTGACACATGTGTGCATTGTGAAGTCACTACCACAAAGCAGATAATTAATCTACCCATCAGATCACATAATCATCTTTTTTTTTTTTTTTGGTGGTGGTGGTGAGAACATTTAAGATCTCCTTAACAAACTTCAAGTACACAATACAGTATTGTTAACTTCAGTTATCATGCTGTACGTTAGATCTGCAGACCATTCATGCTGTACATTAGATCTGCAGAACGTATTTATCTGACTGTACCTCATTAAAGCTGAGGGGGGAGCAGTAAAATAAATACATAAAAATTTTTTTTTTATTTTATTTATTTATTTGAGACAGAGTCTCACTCTGTCACCAGGCTGGAGTGCAGTGGCGCGATCTCAGCTCACTGCAACCTCCGCCTCTGGGTTCAAGCAATTCTCCTGCCTCAGACTCCCGAGTAGCTGGGACTACAGGTGCACACCACAACGCCCAGCTAATTTTTGTATTTTCAGTAGAGACGGGGTTTCACCATGTTGGGCAGGATGGTCTCGATCTCTTGACCTCGTGATCTGCCCGCCTCGGCCTCCCAAAGTGCTGGGATTACAGGCGTGAGCCACCACGCCTGGCCCCCTATTTTTTCCATTTGTTGTAGGTACCTAGTGTATATACTTATGAGGTACATGATATGTTTTGATACAGGCATGAAATGCACAATAATCACATCATGAAGAATGGGGTATCTATCCCCTTAAGCACTTATCCATTGCATTGCAAACAATCCAATCACACTCTTTATTTTAAAAATGTACAGTTATTATTGACTATAGTCACCCTGTTGTGCTATCAAATAGTGGGTCTTATTCATTCTTTCTATTTTTTTGTACCCATTAACCATCCCCACCTCCCTTCCCAGGCCCCCACTACCCTTCCCAGCCTCTGGTAACCATCCTTCTACTTTGTCTTCATGAGTTCAATTGTTTTGATTTTTAGGTCCCACAAGTGAGAATATATGATGTTTGTTTTTCTGTGCCTGGCTTATTGCACTTGACATGATGATCTCCAGTTCCATTCATGTTGTTGCAAACGACTGGATCTTATTCTTTTTTATGGCTGATAAAAATAAATAAATTAAAAATTTTTAAAAACAAATTAAAAAGGGAAAAATAGAAGATTCATAGACCTTTCTTCCACTTGCATGCAATATCTCCTAACGGCAGGGAGAAATGATAAAGGAGAGACTGACTAGCTTTCAGTGCTGAAATACCTTAAAGAATAATCAGGTTCAAAACTCAAGTTGCAAATTTCCAAAAGGAAAAGGAAATCTTCAAGTGAATTCACCTATAGCCTAGCTATTCATTTACAAGTGCCCCATTTGACTAAAAAGCAATATATTTCTCAAGACTTGCTGGTCTTATCTACTTACTAAATATTATTGCTTGCACTGTCTGTTTTACCCCCCCACACACACTCATGCCCATGCGGGTACATATTAAAATCACACTGTTCATGAAGCAGTACCTTTATATACCTTAACACATGTATAAGCTCTTAAAACAGTTAACCACATAAGGTTTTTGACTTTGGGGTGTATTAAACGTGTTTAATTCATAAATTTACCAGTTTATAAAGTTGCAAAAGTCACAAGTTGAAATCATGTTGAAATGGCATTAGTTACTATAATTGTAAGATTAATAAAAGATTAAGACGGACAAGGATTGTTGTTCCAAGAGGTCCTGAAATAATGAGCCATCAAATAAAATAAAACCAACAATCAGAAACTACCTTTGATTCATCCTTGTTTTGACCTCATGCTGTGTTTTCAAATAAACGAGGAAAATGGACTAGAAATCCAATCTCAGCATTTCAATGAAGGCATTGTTTTTTTTTAGAGTTCCTAAGAAAACTGGAAGAATTTATCATGTCATTTATTGGTAAACATGGAAATAGCCTAGATAGAAAACGCTAATACAACAGTTCTACTTTCAACTACCTAGTGGAATCTTCTGGGAAGTTTATAAGACATTAAATCAGGATATTTGTGATGAACCCAACATGAATATGAACTTCTTTTTTTTTTTTTTTTTTTTGAGACAGAGTCTTGCTCTGTTGCCCAGGCTGGAGTGCCATGGCACAATCTCAGCTCACTGCAGCCTCTGCCTCCCGGGTTCAGGCGATTCTTGTGCCTCAGCTTCCTGAGTAGCTGGGATTGCAGGGGCACACCACCATGCCCAGCTAATTTTTGTATTTTTTTTAGTAGGGACAGGGTTTTGACATGTTGACCAGGCTGGTCTTGAACTTCCGGCCTCAAGTGATCCACCCGCCTCAGCCTCCCAAGGTGCTAGGATTACAGGCATGAACCACTGCACCCAACACAGACATTTTTTAAAGGTCCCAAGGCAACACCAATGTGAAGCCAGATTGTAGAACTACTGGGTATGTCTAAAAGACCTTTATAACGAGATAGTTGGAAATGAGATAGGAAAGAACAAATGCATTTCTCTAAGAAAGGTCACCTCTTCTACTGGGGTGGCCTATATACTTTATTTTAGGGTGTAAAATTGTATCTTAGTTTGGAGTTAAACAGATTTCATTATTGACAGCCATTTTAATGGGATTTCATCCTGATAAGTACATTTTCTATAGTGAAAGATGGGCTTCACGTGAAATATTACAGCTCTTTAATCTTCTTTTGCCTTGATTTGCATTCTCCTCACCAAAGGTAACCATTGAGTTCTACATGCACACATTCTTAAGATACCTAAATGCCATTGTATTATATATATCATGGTCCTCTTTTTCACTCAGTTCTGTTAGTAATACCCAATGTTTGTTTGTTTGTTTGAGATGAAGTCTTACTCTGTCACCCAGGCTGAAATGCAGTGGCATGATCTAGGCTCACTGCAACCTCTGCCTCCCAGGTTCAAGTGATTCTCCTGCCTCAGACTCCCAAATACTTGGAATTACAGGCATGCATTACCACACCCCACTGATTTTTGTATTTTTAGTAGAGACTGGTTTCACCATGTTGGCCAGGCTGGTCTCAAACTCCTGACCTCAAATGATCCAACCACCTCGGCCTCCAAGAGTGCTGGGATTACAGGCCTGAGCCACTGTGAGTGTGCAGTCTGCTGTATCCAAATACTGCACTGACATCCACTATGTTTTACCTAACCACCACCCATAAATGAACACACAGGGATTGTAGCTTGGTATCAGGAACCTTCTCATACCCATGTTCCTTAATTCTGTATGAGGATTTCTTTGCAATGTATAATCAAAATCCTAATTGCTGGGCCATAGGATGTGCACATAATTAACTTGACCGAGGACTGCCAGGTAGTAAACTCTAGAATGTCTGCACCTCTATGTGCACACATACAGTGCATGTGGCATTCAATATTCCCACTTACTGCCACCCATGGCACTATTCAACTCCATTTCTTACCAGCCTAAAAGTATTTCTGGGTACATTTAGCTAAGCTGTAACTACATTTACTAGAACTATCTTTCCTGAACAGTCTTTGGGTTGGTCATATAAGAAATTTGTGTGGGATTTGGGAGGTAGAAAGTAAGACAGCAGCCATGGTGCACCAAAATGGATTTAGGGTGCAAGTTACACACTCTGTCTCTGGTCCTCTGGCTCACCCCCCTAGCAACTGACTATAGCTGGGCCTATAATTTCTCCTGCTCTCACCAAATCTCCTTTAGCATCTCTGAGTCTTGCACCAAGTGCTTGCACAACTCCATGGCAATGGATGCCAGGTCATCCTTGTGGTTAAGGTTGGAGATGAGAGGAAGATGTGGTTCCAATGTGTTCTTTTGCTTCCATGCTTCAAGGTCGCTTAATTACTGTACAAAACACATAACATAAAATGTACCATCTTAACTATTTTTTCAAGTCCAGCTTGTTTTCCAGGCTGCCAGCCCTGCTGACCTACAAGCAACATCAGGCTCACCATCAGATGCAAAAGTAACAGCCTTCCCAGTTCTCAAAATCAATTACAATAAATCCCTTATCAGTATCACTTAATCTGGTTCTGCTTACCTGATTGAACCCTAACTGCTACAAGGTATAAGTATTATATCATGACTCTTTTCTGGTTTTCGTTTCTCTATTAGCTTTTTGGACTTGTTTTCCTGTGAGTCATCAGTAGATTTATTTGATTAGAACAGTATAACATCCATTTCACTGAAACCAGCTTTCAATTTTAAAATGCCTTTTCAACCTTCTCTGAAGAACAGTAGATGCTAAGGAATTCTAGGGTTTTCACAGAATATAGAATCCCCTGCCCTCAGGATTACTCCTTAATTTTAGGGATGACTTTAAAATATCGTTAATTTTACTTCCATTCCATTCAACCTTTTAAATATACAGTTTCACATATTAAAGATTATATAACCTTTTGAAATTCTGACTATTTTGGAAGCGTCAGAGGAATACAGGATCTTTATCAAAATAATCCATCTCTTTTTTATGATGTGAGGCTTTTGCTAGCCCTATATCTTGCTAAATTTATATCCAGACTAGAAATAAAAATTGATGTGTTTGTGTATCCTAATTAGTCCCGAATATTGATTGAAGATGAATCTGCAGACATAGTAGGGGAGAGGAAGCCCTGAAGTCGCTCACTTGTGGGTCCCACGTAGACCCGGAGTCACTTCTTGTGCTTTCCTCCCGGGTAAGAAGTCCACGTCTGGCCGGGCGCGGTGGCTCATGCTTGTAATCCCAGCACTTTGGAAGGCCGAGGCGGGCGGATCACGAGGTCAGGAGATCGAGACCACGGTGAAACCCCGTCTCTACTAAAAAATACAAAAAATTAGCCTGGCGTGGTGGGGGGCGCCTGTAGTCCCAGTTACTCGGAGAGGCTGAGGCAGGAGACTGGCGTGAACCCGGGAGGCGGAGCTTGCAGTGAGCCGAGATTGCGCCACTGCACTCCAGCCTGGGCGACAGAGCAAGACTCCATCTCAAAAAAAAAAAAAAAAAAAAAAAAAAGTCCACGTCTAAGACCCAGGTGCTCTTCTAGAGAGAAGCCCACATGGCTGTCATACCTTCCTGCATTTGTGTCCCCACTGTCCGTGAAGACAGATCTCATTCCCAATGGGCCTAGGTCTGTGCAGAGACTCATACTGACTTAGCTTTTTGCAGCATACCTTCCTTCCTTTGCCTTTGTTCCTGGAATGAAGACTCTAACTCCATCGCGTCACTAAAACATGATTCTAAAGAAAGAATTTCTACTCTAACCTGTCACCTTCTCCACTTCTGAAGAAAAACAGGGATATATTTTCAAGAAAAAATAAATCAGCATTTAAATATATGAAATAACACTAACTCTTTGATGATTTTTAATTATACCAAGTCTAGCTTTGCCTTCTGCAAAACTGAAAACAAAGCATCTGTTGTTTGTGTGAAATATATTGGGTTTTATAAGTATTCTCGATGAATTCATCCCTGCATAACTTACATGTAATGAAAGAGAATGAACATATACACATAGAAAGTCTCACCAGGCTACCAGCCATGAAGTCACAAACAGAATACTTAACAATAGAGACACTGGTAATTTTATCATTTACATCTTTGATTTCTAATAAGGACCAGTAATCATGTAAGCAACACCTCAACCAAAATGACAATAATTTTGAGACTCTGAAATCTTTGCATGTGATAAATAAACATTTGGTTTTTTTAAGACACTGATATTTGAGGTCATGTTATTGTAGCAGAACCTAATCAGTACTGCCTGATGCAGGTAAAGAAACAAATTTATACTGCCTTATACAACTGGCCGTTTGAGACCTGAAATAATTTGAAATCTGAATTAAGTCACTCCTAGGTTTCAGTTGTTCCAATAACGGTCATTGCCCTAAACTACTATTCAAGAACCGTGTGGTGATTATAACACCCCCAAATAACTTTAAAAACACACACACACACACACACACACAAGTTTTTGTGGGCAAATGGAGGACAGGTCAGAGATGGGAAAACAAAGGACTTGCTCAAATATTTAAATTAATTATAGAAATAGAGATGATTCGAATGTTTACCTATTTTTATACATTAGAATGAAAGAGTAAATACCATTTCGTAGAATTCAGTCAAGAAAAATAGATCCTACAATCCTATTGCACCCCTTGCTTTCATTTTCTCGAATGCCAGTCAAGGTGGTCCTTGACTAATTATCCAGTCAATTATTACTTTGACAGTTCAGATTTATCATGGGAAAAATGTCCTATCCTCAATCTTTCCAATTTTAGTAAATATTATTACTGTCCACACAATTGCCTAGACCAGACATCTGGTTGTCAGGCTCCATTTTCACTAATTTCTTACCTCACTTTAAATCCATTTGGAAATATTTTACAAAATACATAGAAAATGAGCCCACATATTTTTCCGTCTTCACTGCCACAAACTCAGGCTATGACAACATCATCATTTGCCTTAATTTTTATAAAACTCCTACATGCACTCCTGGCTACTGCTCTCATCCATTGTTCACAGGGTAATAAGAGTGATTTTATAATATAAATCAGATCCTGTCACTCCTCTGCTTACAGTGCCTGCAATGGCTTATCTCACCAAGATAACTCTATGTTGCTGCTGGTAGCCTGATGTGTTCCCCATTATGTTTTTATGGGCATGGACATTCTGCTTCTTCCTTTGAGAAATGATTGAATAATAAATTCACTAAAGACAATATGTAAAATCCAATAAAATTCTCATGAGCAGTAGGTATTTTCTTTTCAGTTTTTGTGGAGGCAAAGCTTGACTTTGTATAATTAAAAGCTACCAAAGAGTTAGGAGTAATGTATATGTTTAACTTGAATTATTTTTGTCTTAAATATATAATATTCCCTGCTTTACTTAGAAGGAAAAGAGAGAAGCTAAATTGAGCTTTGACTCAACCACATAAAATAAGCACTTTCAAATGTTTTAAACTAATATATACAGATATAATGGAAATAACGGAATCCATCACAATTACAGAAGGTAGAAGAATTTGTGAAATGAAGAATGGAACTATATTTATTCTGGCTTTTTTTTTTTTTTTTTTTTTGAGATAGAGTTTCGCTTGTCACCCAGACTGGTGTGCAATGGCGGGATCTTGTCTCACTATAACCTCCGCCTCCTGGATTTAAGCGATTCTCCTGCCTTTGCCTCCCAATTAGTGGGATTACAGGTGCCCACCACCATGCCCAGCTAATTTTTTGTATTTTTAGTAGAGTCGGGGTTTCACCATGTTAGCCAGACGGTCTTAAACTCCTGACCTCAGGGTGATCCACACGCCTAGGCTTCCCAAATTGCTGGGATTACAGGCATGAGCCACCACACCCGGCCTGGCTTCATTCTTAAATGTTTATGTGAATTTAAGACAAATTACTTCCTCTTCCTGAGCCTAACTGGCATCACCTACAAAATGAAATGGCAGGATTTTATCCTTTTTAAGGGCTAAATAGTATTCCTTCTGTATGTACACCACATTTTCTTTGTTGCTGGATGCGTGGGTTGACTCCATATCTTGGCCATTGCAAACAGTGCTGCAGTGGACATGGGAGAACAGATATCTCTTTGACATACTGATTTCATTTCCTTTAGATACATACCCAGTAATGGGATTGCTGGAGCATATGGTAGTTCTATTTTTAATTTTTTGAGGAATCTCCATAAAGTTTTCCATAGCGGTTGTACTAACTTACATTCCCACCAGCAGTATGTAAGGATTCCTTCTTTTCTACATCTTTGCCAATACTTATCTTTTGATTTTTTTATAGTAGCTATCTGACTAGAATGAAGTACCACATGATCTCACTCATATGTGGAATAAGTAGAATAGTGGTTACCAGAAGATGACAAGGGGTGGGAAGGGGAGGGGAGGAAGAGGGATGCTGAGGGATTGGTCAACAAAGCTGGAGTTAGGAGGAATAAGTTCTGGTGTTTTATTGCATAGTAGGATGATGAAAGTTAAGAATAATGTATTGCATATTTCAAAATGGCTAGAAGAGAGGTTTTTGAATGTTCTCATTAAAAGAAATAATGTTTAAGGTGACAGATATGCTAAGTACTCATTACATGATTTGTATATGTATTGAAACATCACTGATACTATTATGTGTAAATCATAATTTTTTAAAAAAAGGAAAAAATGAAGAGGTTTTAGAGCCACCCTTCTAAAATCCAGCCACATCACTCTTTATCTTGTACATATGCACTATCTCACACTCAATAATTTACTTTGTTTTCAGCAACCATTCACCTGCCCAATATGCTCTCAAATCAGTTTATATAAAATAATTTTACTTCTATATTCAAGAGAAACACTATTGCTCAACTTTAAGTTTTATTGAGAATTATGTAATCGTTTGAATAGCAATTGTTTTCTAGAGAACTAAAGTTCAGCAACTTAAGATGATTCCAAACAGTAGAGTATAGTGGCTAATGTACAAAGAGAGAGTATAGAGACAGATCTAAAGGCATATTGCCCGATTTTAAAACTTGAACCAACACCAACAAGTTGTGTGACTCAGGCAAATGATTTAACCTCTGTTTGTTTGCTTATCTGTAAAATTGGGATAATCGTGATATATTTCACTCTTTAAGAAGATTAAATAATTTATCACAATGTACTTGTACCATATTCTGACCCTTAGGAAGTCCCATAGAAGTATTACCTCTTAGCTGCATATTAACTGCTAAAGACAGATGTTCACTATGACAGGGTCAAATTCTTTATTTGACAAGTAAACAGGTATAGATGGCATTTAATTGAAAATGGAATAGTATCACTTTAATTAAAAATAATAATAAACAGTATCTTGGCAAAATTTGCTTCCAGGAGCATGTAGCATCAAAACATACATTCAATAAGCTATTGAATAGCCAATGGCACAGTTCAATTCTCACCCTTGATATAAGAAATCTATCAAATCAGAAGTATTTTTGATATATTACATATTTAGACTCCATGTTTAAAGAAAGGAAGATAGTATAAAGTAGGTGGTAATAAATAATCATTTAATGAATGCTCTTAGGTGGCAGGATAACTCTTTTAACTCTTTGCTTAACCAACTCAACCATTCAATTATTTTGAGTGTGGAAGAACCATTCGGAGGAACAAGGGAAACCTAACATCAAATTTCAGTTAAGGTAGTGGTTACTTGAGCTCTAGAAAATAAATTGAATTTAATTCTGGAATAATCTAAATAGGTTGTCACATGGCATTATTGTTAGGATTCAACTTTACTGATTAATAGGAAAGTCTACATGAATTAAAGTATCTGCACATAAAAGGATTTTGCCTTTCATGAGAGTTAATATGTCAAATTTTACACTATGTTCAAAGTTTTGCCTCTTGCACATTTATATGTCTCTCTCTATTCTTTCTTCTTCCTGAAAAATATTAGAACATATTTATTGGAGGTTTTTATCAATTAGATCAAGTAATTGTCTTTGAAGACATATTTCTGAATCTTCTACACAGAACGAAAAAACTTAAATATATAATATGAATTACCAAATAGTTAATGTTAAATTAATAAGTCACACCCCTACTGAATACAAATGTTTAGAAATACACATTCACTAATCAACTAATCAGGACCTTTAGTGGGGTTTTTAGAAACCAGAGACTTAAGGAGAGATATACACCAACTATGCTTTTGCTATGAAAAAACAAAACTGTTTTCCCGCAAAATACCTAATACCAGCTTCAAGTTTCCATTTCTCCTTTAGCTCAGAGCAAGTTTGACTAGAAGATAATAATCCTAACTCTTCTGCTGTTGTCTGAAAGTCAGCAATAAAAGGACTAGGATCCAATTTTATTTCATTCTCAGTAGAAACTGGTGTAAGCCACACTGATTTCCTAAAGAAAAGGGAAACAGAAAGCAGATAGTGTTGGCACACTTGGGATCAAGTCGGTTTTACCACTGTTTAATATCATGATCATTTTCAGAATAGTCATTCAGGAGTATGGCATAGAGCCAGCATACTATGCCTTCTAGATCCTTGTGAACTCTTGGTACAAGATTTGAGCAGATAGACTTACAAAAGAACTAATTCCAGATAGTCTCCCCATGATTTTTGCATCAAACACTGAGTAGAAAGATGAATGGTCTTAGATAATTTGTGATGCTTGCATTAGAAGAGTACCAATGTATCCAGCTAAACAGACTCAGCCAAATGAATCCTAAGAACAGTAAGAAAAAGCCACCAAAAGCTTAATCTGGCCCACTGTGGTGGTGGCAATGTTCTATATGTCAATGTGAATAAGTGAATATGAGAGAGAGAGACTACAACATTAACATTTATGCACCCAAAACCTAACCAGACAACTTTGTTGGCCAAGTCTTCATTTTTTTTTTAAGGAAAGTAGGCTTCAAGCAACATAGTAGTTACTATCAAAATAGGAATATCTATTTATCATGATTACTCTGGCAGCCTACGGAAAGGCAGTAGTTCTGGGGCATTAGATCAGAACTCTGTGTTGCTCCAAGCTTTGGGTAGTTCATAGAATTGAAAACATGTATGTGTGTGAAAGATAAACAGAGACAAAGAGATGGAGATGGAGAGAGACAGGGAGAGAGAGAGAGACAGAGAGAGAGACAGAAAGACCGAGAGGCAGAGCGAGAGACAGAGAGACAGATCAGAGAGACAGAGAGACAGGCCAGAGAGACAGGGACAGACCAGAGTGACAGAGACAGACCAGAGTGACAGAGACAGAGAAAGACAGAGAGACAGAGAGACAGACCAGAGAGACAGGGACAGACCAGAGTGACAGACAGAGAAAGACAGAGAGACAGAGAGAGAGACAGAGAATCAAGGGGTGGTTTCTATTTAGAGTTCAGCTACTTTCCTGAATATCACTAAACCTCTCAGCCTTTATGAAAATAAGTTAAAGGGAAGAGTAAACGTATTAACAATGTGAATGGACTTAGTGCCACTGAATTGTACACTTAAAATGGTATCTTAGATTATGTACAATTTACCAAAATTAAAAAAAAATTCTGCCTCTCCCTGAAGAAAAGTACTATAATCACATTAAAAGACATTGCTCATTGGCTGAGCTCTAAATTCTTATTTTGATGTCAACTATTTTCACATATTAAGCAAGGATAAAAATTTTCCTGTGGTTTTGAGATAGTTTCCAAGATTCATCACTCAGATTTGTAAAACTTAACATAAATATTTCAATGGCATGGCAAAAAAAAAAAAAGTATATCAGGATACCTTTCCACTTAGTCTCAAAGTTCAAACGAGTCTCTTGGGATTCAATATCTCAGTTCCACAAAATTGCAAGCAAAGTACATTTAATAATTAGGCTGATAAGCCCTCCCTTCATGTATTCTCCATGAGTTAGTATTAAATGAAGGATTGATTTTCTTATGTTTTTAGCCACTTACTCTTACAAGATGAAATTGAGCAATAAAATGTATCAGAAAAAATATTATAAAGACAAAACATAGAAAGATAATATCAGTGCTTAATTCTATCACTTAGTAAAGGTGACTATTTAATGACTCTGCTTTGTAGCTGAGTTATTATAATATAACGTAGTTACACTAGATTGTCTGTTAGGACCATTATAAATCTGTATGTTTTTATTCTAAAATAAACATTACATTCAAAATATTAAAACATTTTAAAATATTCATTAAAACATTTGTGTAAATACTAATTTGGGGTTTGTTTACAATTATACTTATGGGTGAATCACGTTATATTCTCCAAAATCTATGCTTCCGCAGAAGCTTCTCATAAGCAAAGGTAAAGCTAAAACATTCCAAAGGAATCAGATCTGCTGGACTTACCTAGAGGTGGAACACTCCAAATGGATTTCCTCAGGGTCATGATCTATATTCCTTGGGGTAAAGTACAGCTCAGTTTGAAAAAGGAGAGTTTCCTCTGAAACTACCTAGGAGAGCACAAAGTTTAAGTAGAAGACATTTGGAGTAACAGAGGATGAATACACACACTTGAATAGGATGTAAAAAACATTCATGATCTCAAAAATGGCTACTGTCATTCTTAAATATAAATAAAGATATGACAAGTCACTGGGACAGAAGAGGAGTTTTATCCCTAAGAGTGAATTTAAAATGCCTGGGGGCAAAACAATCTTAATTCATTGCAGCAAATTTAAGCTGCCACTTACAGCCATCTTTATGATTCATTAATGAAAAGGTTTCCAACAGTTCTTTTGAGAAAGGTGATTTGTAAGGCAAATAACACAGTGGTTTAAAGCACAAGCTTTGGAGAGTATTCATCCTGGTTTGGCATCTAAACTACCACCAACAAGCAGTGCATCCCTGGAAAAATTGGTAAGGCACCTTCTGAAGCTCCAAGTTCCTAATTTCTAAAATAAAATACTTTATTCAAAAATGAGTGTTATTATCATTGGTCACTGGCCCAAAATATTTGTGTAATGTGAGTATAAATTGTTTAAATTTGGGAATCTATGAGAAGATAATATCCCAGGATAACAATGCAATTTAGGATTTGTGCCTAGCTGAATAACAAACAAGAGATTTCATTTCAATGTAAATCCACTATATATTGACACGAATCCTCATGGAACATGGATAGATTTCAAATGACCTAACATTGAACATGATAGAGCTTCCCAAGATCGGTGACCTTCCACATTAGAAGAATTAAATAAAATTTAAAGCAGTCTGCTAATATTTAGTAAAATATAATAGTAGCCTAAAGGCAACTTAGAATCAGTTCCCTAGCCAATTTATAAATCTGTGATCTAAGGTCCTGTGCACACAGAATGACCCAATATTCAGTGAGAAATAATGATAAATTCTGTTGTCCTCTGCCCATAAATTACTACAACAACAAGCAAAGATTATTTTTTAAAAGACAATTTTAATACTAGGCATAAAAGTCTGACAAAACATTTAGTATTTTTTACAGACAATCACTGTTCTCACCCTTGTCCTGATGCCACAATCGTGAACAAGATATATAAACTCATATACATATGTATGTATCCAATTTGCAGGGCAGCCCATTCCCAGATGTAATTCATCCGCAAATATATACAGATTTCTGCTTTCTGCAAGTGGGATAACTGAGACCATCAACCAGTCCAGAGAGCAATTTATTTTCACTGTGGAAAGAACCATATGAAAAGCATCAGAAGTGTGTCTAAAGAAAGTGTTCAAAGAATAGTCAACTCTGCCCTTTGTGATAAATAAAAGGCATTTATTTCTCTGGCAAGGGTAACCATGGCTTAAAGGTTTTCTTATAAACATTATTAAAATTATTTTCCAAAATATCTAACTAATCATGCCCCCAAGTAACTAGATTTCAGTAATTTCATGGGGGAGGTGGGAGGATCAACATGCAAGAATAAGAAAAAGCATAACTGGGCCGGGCACGGTGACTCACACCTGTAATCCCAGCACTTTGGGAGGCCGAGGGGGGCAGATCACGAGGTCAGGAGATCGAGAGCGTCCTGGCTAACATGGTGAAACCTTGTCTCTACTAAAAATACAAAAAATTAGCCGGGTGCGGTGGCAGGCGCCTGTAGTCCCAGCTACTCGGGAGGCTGAGGCAGGAGAACAGTGTGAACCCGGGAGGCGGGGCTTGCAGTGAGCCGAGATCGCGCCACTGCACGCCAGCCTGGGTGACAGAGCAAGACTCCAAAAAAGAGAAAAAAAAAAAGAAAGAAAAAGTAAAACCATAACTGTATAGCAACTTATTTTTTCCTAAATATTCCATGGAGGGTGATATATTTAGGACAAAACATAAGGGGCATAAGTGAATTGCAAAATATTAGAATAAAAGTGGTATCATCCCAGTATACGTTTTGGAAAGAGAAAGAGGAGAAAGGGTGGTTCTAGAACAGTAGAATCCTTGTCTAGAGCAGCCAGAACCAGAAACAATCTCAGCCATAAAAGGAAAAAGAGAGAGAAAGCCCTTTATCTGGGATGTTAGCTCCATGCAAGTTTTGTTGTAAAACTCATCTTTAGCCTCTATATTTAAATCGTAAGTCAATAATAATCATTATTTGCAATAGATTCACTTGGAGGAACTGAGTCTTTACAGCATTAAAAAGGACATATTTAAATTATTAATGAGGAAGTGGCCACAGACAACTCCACCACCATTGGAGCTTGGAAGTCCCGCCTTTAGAGAGAAATCATCATCAACAAGATAAGACAATGCACATTTCAGAAAAGGAGTAGAGGAGGCAAATGTCCTACATTAGTGATCATAATCTTTAAATCACGTCTCTATGTGTTTGAAATACTGTTCTCACATCACCTAGGAAAAATGATCAGGAAGGTCCTCCCAAAAGGAAAATAAATTCCAGCAGCTAAGATTAAAGATGGATGGAAAGGATAAGTGGACATGGACACACAGAAAGCCCATACTTATGATTTCATTGTATTTTTTTCACACTAACATTAGAAAGTCGAGTTTTTGTTTTTTTGTTTTTTTTTTTGAGACGGAGTCTCGCTCTGTCGCCCAGGATGGAGTGCAGTGGCGCTATCTCCGCTCACTGCAAGGTCCGCCTCCCAGGTTCATGCCATTCTCCTGCCTCAGCCTCCCGAGTAGCTGGGACTACAGGCTACAGGCACCCGCCACCATGCCCGGCTGACCTCCTGATCCGCCCACCTTGGGCTCCCAGAGTGCTGGGATTACAGGCGTGAGCCACCGCGCCCAGCCTGTTTGTTTTTGAGACGGAGTTTTGCTTTTTTTTTTTTTTTTTTTTTGAGACAGAGTCTCGCTCTGTCACCCAGGCTGGAGTGCAGTGGTGTGATCTTAGCTCACTGCAAGCTCCGCCTGCCAGGTTCAAGTGATTCTCCTGCCTGAGCCTCCTGTGTACCTGGGATTACAGGCGCCCACCACTACACCAGGCTACTTTTTGTATTTTTAGTAGGGACGAGGTTTCACCATGTTGGCCAAGCTGATCTCGAACTCCTCCTGACCTCTGGTAATCCACCCGTCTCGGCTTCCCAGTGTGCTGGGATTACAGGTGTCAGCCACCGTGCCCGGCCAGAAACTCGAGTTTTAGTTTGACATTCTATCAAATAGCTGAGAAAAGCCTGAGAAACACACATAGATACTTTCACTGCAGCAGAATCTTCCTTTGCTCAGGCTTCCTGAAAGACAGTTAGGGCCTAAACACCCTACCCATCCTAGATAGCCAGAATTCAGGGTCGCTTTTTCTCTCCATGTGCTGTTCATTTCAATAATAAACTGTTACGTGGTGAGCTGCACTGATCTAGGCATTCTTAAAATTCATCTTAGGTAAAATGGAAAAATATCAGGAGCTATGTGTGGTCTTTGCTTCCAAAGGTATTACAGGCCAAATGGGTAAGAAATTGACATATCAGTTTCAAAGAAAAATCTCATTTCAAATTAAAAAGTCTACAAAAAGAAACCATAAAGAACATAAAAAGTAATATTGAAATGCTGCTTTACAGAAGATTACATTTAGTCAGGCCTTGGAGCTGGCAAGAATTTGAATTCCAGGCAAAACAGAAAAGATACATTGGAATCAACTTGTAGACAGCAACGCACTGACTTCGCTTTCTCCTATTAACTTTGCAGAACCGTTGATGAGTTTAACATGAGTGAAGTTCAGAGCAGTCTTTTTAAGGGAACAAAACAGCAATAATATCAGCATCAAGCAAAAATATGAGTCTGGAAGCAGGAAGATCAGCTAAGATGCAACTGAATATCTTACAATATGATACAATCAAGCACCAGTAATTGACAGTGGTTTTGAAAAGTCAGACTGAAAGAGAGCCAGGGACTATTCCTGAAGAACCTCTGCAAATGAGTCTCAGGACAGAGAGAAGACCAAAACAGAGAGAGAGAGAGAAATAAAAGCCTGAGAACTGGGACATTTAGGCAGAAAGAGAAAATGTATCCTCTGTATATTGACACAAGTCTACTTGGCCTGAAAGCGCTTCTTCTTCTAGCCAATTAGAATAAGATCAGATTTCTTCAGAGAGTAAAACACCTGCATGGAAAGCGATCATTCTGATTAACTCCTTCAAGGAAGCATTCTCTAAAACTTGTTATTTACCATGGAGGTTCTCAGCACCAGTCCAAATCAAGACAGCGAGGAGCATCAAGACTTCTAAAGCCATGGAGACCTTCATCCGGGCAGACCTCCAGCACAGGACGACTCAGGAAACAAGGAGTGGTGACTGGTTTAAGTGATTTTTATATGGCATCCCATGCTCAGCTGCGCTCGTTTTCCTCCTTATTTGGGTAGTTCACAGGATGCACTTATCACAGTGTCAACTACCTAAAGGCTGAGACTCTCTTGATTATCCAAACACTGAAGCTCAAAGAGACATATCAAGAAAAAAGTGTTATTTGATAACAGTCTGTACAAGGCCTGTAACAAACATCAGGAGGATGGCACGGCACACAATGCTTCCAGTAAATACTAAATTACAGGAAACTATTCTTACTAGCTAACGTTCAGGTGTTGTAAGTTTCCATCTAATATGAGAACAGCCTAGATCTTTCATACTTGAAATCAAAAGACTATTATTTCTTCATTTCTATGGGTTTGGCTGGAAGAAGCAAAGCAGAAATGATAAAGTGACTTGACCAGGAACATAAATCTCTAGGAGGGGACAGGCACCCAAAGGAAAGCCAAGTCTATTGGTATTAGGAAAGTTGACAAATCCATCTCTGTTGATTCTTTCTGAATTAAGGTGTTGGTAACTTTAGTCATTTCAAACCTGAGACAAGAGAATATTTTATATGTATATATATACACATAACTTTATATGTATAATAACTTTATATGTATAATTCATTTCAATACTCAAGTAAAATAAAAGTTCCAGCCAAAGATTTTTATTGTTTTTTAAAATGTTAGTCATGGCCTGAATGTGACTGCGTGGTTTTAAGGGTAATTGAAAATCAAAGGCTAACAGTAAATAAAATTCAAAGAGGCTGAATTAAATGCCTGTTATTGTTTTTAGTCATATCTGAATTATCTTTTCAATGTTACAATCTGCTGTCAAATTACTACATGCACAGAGTTTCCCTATGCGTTTAAGAAGGACTTCTATTTCTGACATTACATTCTCTTGTGGACAGTGAGATCCCCAAAGCTGTGACCCACACAGTGCTCTGCATCAGGAAAGCCTGGAGAATCCAGTCGCCAACCACCAATGGGGAAAGAATGTTAGAGAAAGAGAAGGGTAAGTCTACATATTATTTTTTCATCTTTCATTTTTTTAAACATTTTTCTGATGTTATGAACATTTTCAGGATCTAAAATTTATGAACTTCATACGCAGCTTTTAAATCTTGCCTATGTAAACATCTAATATTGTTCCAAAAGGAATCATTGGCCAGTTTCTTGTATTTAAGTTTGAGAAAGTTAGTTAAACAAGCTAAGGCTCCTGTTCATACTCTGTAAAAAGGAGATATATTCTCTCTAAACTTATTGTGAATAAGACATAGCAAATGTAAACAGTCTTGCTCAAGTTAATAGTGTATAAAAAATATCTAATATATGACTATTTCCTGTATCTTGAAGCACAGTTAGTAACAGGATTTTATGCAGTGTTTCAAGGATTACTCAAAGCCACAGAATGAACAAAGTTCATTTTCCAAAAATTCCAATTTTAATACAGAATTTTACTGTGAAAGAGTAATGGAATTTAAATATAACTTTAATGCAAAATAGATGGAGATAAAGCAGAGATAAAACAAATATTTTAAAACAATTTATAACTTAGGAAATGTTGCAACTATAGTACAAAAAAACTTTATTTTTCCTGGACCTTTTGAGAGTAGGTTGCTGGTAAGTGGTTCCCTTGACCCTAAACATTTTGAAGTATATATCCAACAAATAAGGACATTCTTCTATGGTGGTTCTCAATAATTGGACCTTAGATGATGGAGGGGTCCATGGGATCAAATCTATCTTCACAATAACAATAACACATTTTCTTTTTCACAATGCCGACATTTGCACAGGTGTGCAAAAACAGTGGTGGGAAACGCTGCTGCCTCTTGAGCACCAATCAAGTTAGTGGCATAAGAATGTGTTAGTTTGTCAGTCATCATTGTATTCTTCACCCCCATACACTCGCAGTAAAGGGAAAAAGCCCGTTTCACTTAAGTCTTGAAGCAGTAAAAAGTATCTGTTTTATTAAATGCCAACCCTTGAATGCATGCCTTTTTACTATTCAGAGTGATAAAATAGAAAGTATGCATAATACGCTTCTGCTGCGTATCGAAGTATGAAGAGTGTCTCAAGGAAAATCTGTGCAGTTATTGGAGCTGTGAGCTGAACTAGCCACTTGTTACATAGAACACCATCTTTACTTAAAGAATGACTATCAGACAAACAATGATTATTTGCCCGTGGGTATTTGACATTTCTTGAAATTGAATGATGTAAGCTTGTCACTTCAAAGAAAACAACTAACAACAATTAAACCCAGGGATAAAATTCAAGCTTAAAGGAAAAATTAGAATTTTGAAAAACTTGTATTCTCTACTATGAGCTTGGAAGCTCAGTGGTGATTTCTTAACCATGATTTCTTGTATTGAATAATAAAATGTCATCATTTAAAACATCTGCATAACTTTGAACTAAAATTTTCCAAATTATCTGCACATGATGTTACAGAAACATTCATGGGCAAAGTACAAGAGGGACCAGTGGATTTTAATGGGAATAAGTATGAAGAGTTTATTGATATATTTTCAGATCCCATTTTGCAACAAACCTCGAAGATACTGCCCCTTGGCAAGTTTTGGTGCAGTATCAAAACAAAAAAAATAGCCACAATGATCTGAAAAGGCTTTTAAAATACTCTTCTTTTTTCCAACCACATATCTGTGTGAGGCAGGGTTTTCTTTATGTACATTAACCAAAGTGACATATTACAAAGACCGAATGCAGAAGCAGATATGATAATCCAATTGTCTTCTAGTTAGCCAGGCAAGAGACTTGCAAAAATGCGAATATAAAATGACATCACTCCTTTTTTTGGAAGACAGTAATTTTTCACTAAATGTTCACTATTTTATGTTAACACCTGTTGGGTTTATTAGTTATTTTAATTATTTAATAAATATTTTTAACTGAGTTTTAATTTCTAATGTGGTAATGTGGATGGATAAAGGCCATATAAATAAAAGCTGTTTGTAATTCAATATTTTAACAGTCTAAAGGAGTCCTGACATCAAAAATTCTGAGCAGCACATATACCCAAAAGAAAGGAAATCAGTATATTGAAGAGAGATATCTACACTCCTATGTTTGTTGCAGAGCTGTTAACAATAGCCAAGATTTGAGAACAACCTAAGTGTCTATCAACAGATGAATGGATACAGAAAATGTGGTACATATAAACTATGAAGTGCGATTCAGCCACAAAAAGTATGAGATCCTGTCTTTTGCAACAACGGGGATGGAGCTGGAGGCCATTATGCTAAATGAAATAAGCCAGGCATAGACAGACAAACATCACATGGTCTCACTTATTTGTGGGATCTAAAAATCAAAACAATTGAACTCATGGACATAGAGAGTAGAAGGATGGTTACCAGAGGCTGGGAAAAGTAGTACGGAGGAGATGGGGATGGTTAACGGGTACAAAAAAAATAGAATAAGACTATTTGATAGCATAACAGGGTGACTACAGTCAGTAATAACTTAATCGTACATTTTAAAATAATGAAGAGTGTAGTCAGATTCTTCATAATGCAAAGGATACATGCTTGAGGAGATGGATATCCCATTCTCCATGGTGCGACTATTGTGCATTGCATGCCTGTATCAAAATATCTCAGGGACCCCATAAATATATACACCTATTATATACCTGCAAAAATTAAAAAAAAAATGTAAAGTCTAAGCAGTCAGCATTATTGCATTGTGGCTGCAAAGTTGTTTAGCAGCTACAGAGTTACAGTTTTACAAGATGAAGAGTTCTGTTCACAATGTACAGATGAAGAGTTCTGTTACACGACAATGTAAATGCACTAAACACTACTGAATTGTACACTTAAAATGGTTAAGATGGTAAATTTTATGTTATATAGCTCTTATTAAAAATAAAATTAAAACTATTACACATCTAAATGTGAAAGGCAAGACTATAATTTTTTAAGAGAAATATGTAGGACAGAATATCTTTGTGACATTCTGATAGGGAAGGCTAAAGGTGAAGGTTTGGAGTGGGAAAGGAATATAGGAGCATCCATGTTATACATACTTTGGTTAAACAGTGTTTTGAACAGCCACGTGAATATGTTGTAGAAGGAAATGAATAACTGAGTCTACATTTCAGGGGTGAAGTCCAGGATAGAGATGTAACTTGAAGCCATCAGCATAGAGATGTTAATTAAAACAATGAGATTGAATAAACTCTCCAAGGGAGTGAATATGTAGAGATGGGGTGAGCAGTTCAATGTCCAATCCCTAGGAACCCCAATAAGCTAGAAAAGAAGAGAAATATCAGCCACAGAGGATCTACTAAAGACAAACAGTGATCACTGAGAAAGGATGCTATTGCAGAAGCAAGATTTTTTAAAAATTTGGCCAGAAGAATTAATATATCAATAATATACACAGAGATACATCATACTGAGAATAATTATTCCTATTAAAACTAATTACAAAACAAGGCCTCTAACTTTGCTATTGCAGAAAAAAAAAACTTATTGCACTCCAACAAGAGACAAAAAGTTTATATATTTGAAATAGTTACTTTTTGTTTGAGACAGGATCTCACTCTGTCACTCAGGCTGGAGTGCAGTGGCACGATCACGGCTCACTGCAGTCTCGACCTCCTGGGCTCAGATGATCCTCCTACCTCAGCCTCCTGAGTAGCTGGGACTGCAGGCACCCACCACCATGTCTGGCTAATTTTTGTAGAGACGAGGTTTTTGCCATGTTGCCCAGGCTGGTCTCAAACTCCTGGGCTCAAGCAATCCACCTGCCTTGGCCTCCCAAAGTGTTAGGATTATAGGTGTGAGCCACTGTGCCTGGCCTGAAATAGTTAATATCAATATTAGTTTCAGCTGATATAATCAACTTATTTTAAAAAAAGAGAATCAACTAAGAAATTATTAAACTGATTAAAAATTCAACAAGCATGATGGATATTACTACTCAAAAAAAAAAACCTTAAAGCAGTCAAATGTGCTAATTTGGATTCATTGATCCAATTCAAAAAAAACAAGAATAAAAGAATCCCATTAGTAACTGTTCCTGAGCTTGCATGAAACCTTGTAGAGGGCCTCATATTGGCAGTTGGTTGGCCCCATTCATTGTGTTCTACAATTTTTAGGGATACCTGATCACTAAGTTGTAAAGATAACAGTCTGTGTGCTTTGTTTCAATATATTGGTTGCACTGTTTGTGTAAGATTTGGGGCAACTCAAACTATACCACCGCTGTGACCTTATCCCAATGTAAAACAACCTTTCTATAATACACATGCAGAATAAAGCAAGTGCATAAGGAAATTTTAAAGTTGTTATACACACTTTGTCCAAAGTCTTATTGGCAGAGACCACATGTGTAATTATTTGTGTTACCCAAAGCATATCTTAGCATAATGAACTCATATGTGGAAATAATTGATTAGCTTTATCAAAATTAAACAATAAATATTACAGCAGTTTTCTCTGTAGCTATCTAGGTTACACTATATATGCTAGAGGCAAAGGAATGGGAAGGCTGCATTACTTAAATTCCTTTGTTAGGATTATTCGGGTGCCAGCAGTTGTAGAGGCCATCTCTGATCATACCCATCTGACACCTACCTGTGCCCCCCACTTTGTCCCATTCTCTGACCGGGGCACCCATGGAACTGACTTTCAGTTTGCCTTTATTCTACATTTTGTCACAACTACTAAGGAGGACAAAACCTGCTAACTCCCCTAACCACATTGAGTCCAGCCTTTTCTGGAGTGATTAGCAAAAATCCCATCTGAATACTGATGAAGAACGCAAGATAGAAAGAAAACCAGAAAAACTGCTAAACTTAAAATATGCTAAATTTTTAAGCCTGTACAAACATTAAGTGTTGACTCCCAAAGAAATCTTTCCCATCTAAGTAGCACCACAAGTCACCCACTTATAGCCCCCAATCACAGGAAACATGCTTGATTCCAGCGTGTTTCTCACACTCTGTGTCCAAACCATTTGTATGTTTTAATATCCTGCAAAATATATCCTCAATTATACCACTTCTCTGGACCCTTAGCTCTAACCTTTCAAGTCAAAAACAATTTTCACCAACTTTCTGGTCAGCCTGTTACTACGTCTCCAGGAAATTAATAAGATTCTTTAACCCGGAGACACTGTTTCTTCAATTTCACAGCTGCACAAATCCTTGTCAAAAATAAGACAGATTGTTATCCATCTTATCTCCCTCTGATACACTGTATATTCCTGAAAGCATTATTATTGGAATTAGTGAATACCTACATTAAAAGTTAATTTTAAAAACTTAAGATTTTTCAAAGTATCAGACATTAAATGTCAAAAATTAAGGTCTAAAACCAAAAGCATCTGGATCAAAACCTCATTCTGACATGTAGAGATTTTGGTCAATTGAATTCAACATTGAGACTTTTTAGGTTGAGTTAATGAGTACTTGCCTCATTACTGTAGTGATTGTTAAATAAATGCATGTATCCTATTGCAATGAGGGCAACAGATGGCTATTTTTAAATTTTAGGTTCAGGGGTACATGTGCAGGTTTTTTATATAGGTAAACTGCACGTCACGGGGCTTGGTGTACAGATTAGTCACCCGGGTAATGAGCATAGTAACTGATGGGTAGTGTTCTATCCTCTCCCTCCTCCTACCCTCCATCCCTCACGTAGGCCCTGGTGTCTGTTGTTCCCTTATTTGTGTCCACGTGTACTCGGGGTCTGGCTCCTACTTATAGGTGAGAATATGTGGTATTAGGTTTTCTGTTCTTGCATTATTTCACATACGATTATGGCCTCCAGCTCCATCCATGTTGTTGCAAAGGACATGTCTCATACTTTTTTATGGCTGTATGGAATTCCATGGTGTACATGCACCATATTATCTGTACCCAGTCTACCATTGATGGGCATTTAGATTGATTCCATGGCTTTGCTATTGTGAATAGTGCTGGGACAAACATGTGTCTTTATGGTAGAATGATTTACATTCCTTTGGATATATAACCAATAATGGGATTTCTGGGTTGAGTGACAGCTCTAAATTCTTGGAGGAATTGCCACCCTGCTTTCCACAATGCTGAGCTAATTTACATTGCCACCAGCAGTATGTAATTGTTCCCTTTTCTCTGCAACCTGGCAAGCATCTGTAATTTTTTAACTTTTTAATAAGAGCCCAAAAATATCTTTTAATTGGGATTTATATTTCCAGGAGTAGTCAAAAATCTACTAGGGTTTTATCGAAATGAAAAATTAGGCCAAGTGGCCTGACATGGTGGCTCACCCCTCTAATCCCAGTACTTTGGGAGGCCGAGGTGGATCACCTGAGGTGAGGAGTTCAAGACCAGCCTGGCCAACATGGTGAAATCCCATCTCTACAAACATACAAAAATTAGCCAGGCATCATGGGTGCCTGTAATCCCAGCTACTCAGGAGGCTGAGGTGGGAGAATCATTTGAACCTGGGAGGCAGAGGTTGCAGTGAGCCAAGATCATGCCCATTGAATCCCAGCCTGGGTGACAGAGCAAGACTCCATCTCAAAAATAAAATAAAAAAGAAAGGTCAGGCCAAGTCATGCTGCATCTTTAATTTTACTCAAGGTGGAAAGAAATAAAAATAGTAAAAGAATCACATATATTCAGATGACAAAATTTTACTGTCATTTTCCTTTCAAAAACAAAAGTATTCAGTCCCTTCAACCAATCCCAGCTCTTCTCCAGCTTCAGCTGTCATGGGAAAGATTGAAGGTCAGGAAATTGACATAGTTAGGTACCTGTTAGTCAACCAAGTCCAGCAGCTCAGCTAAGTTATTTAGCAGTTCTAGATGACTCAAATTTAGATGTCTTTGTATTCTCTTGGCACAAAAATCCCCATTTCTAGAGGGGAAAGAGAGGTATTTTCAGATTTAGCAAAAATAAATTGTCTAAAGAGGTGGAGAGAGACCATTTTCACATTTTCTTGTGTCCATGAGTTTTTCTCCCTCCCAGGAGCAAGAAATCTAGCCATAGGAATGTTTTCTTTTTTTTTTTTATTATTATACTTTAGGTTTTAGGGTACATGTGCACAATGTGCAGGTTTGTTACATATGTATCCATGTGCCATGTTGATTTCCTGCACCCATTAACTCGTCATTTAGCATTAGGTATATCTCCTAATGCTGTCCCTCCCCCCTCCCCTAACCCCACAACAGTCCCCGGAGTGTGATGTTCCCCTTCCTGTGTCCATGAGTTCTCATTGTTCAGTTCCCACCTATGAGTGAGAACATGCGGTGTTTGGTTTTTTGTCCTTGTGATAGTTTACTGAAAATGATGTTTTCCAGTTTCATCCATGTCCCTACAAAGGACATGAACTCATCATTTTTTATGGCTGCATAGTATTCCATGGTGTGTATGTGCCACATTTTCTTAATCCAGTCTATCGTTGTTGGACATTTGGGTTGGTTCCAAGTCTTTGCTATTGTGAATAGTGCCGCAATAAACATACGTGTGCATGTGTCTTTATAGCAGCATGATTTATAGTCCTTTGGGTATATACCCAGTAACGGGATGGCTGGGTCAAATGGTATTTCTAGTTCTAGATCCCTAAGGAATCGCCACACTGACTTCCACAATGGTTGAACTAGTTTACAGTCCCACCAACAGTGTAAAAGTGTTCCTATTTCTCCACATCCTCTCCAGCACCTGTTGTTTCCTGATTTTTTAATGATGGCCATTCTAACTGGTGTGAGATGGTATCTGTTAAACCTAAAACCATTAAAATCCTACAAGAAAACCTAGGCAATACCATTCAGGACATAGGCGTGGGCAAGGACTTCATGTCTAAAACACCAAAAGCAATGGCAACGAAAGCCAAAATTGACAAATGGGATCTAATTAAAACTAAAGAGCTTCTGCACAGCAAAAGAAACTACCATCAGAGTGAACAGGCAACCTACAGAATGGGAGAAAATTTTTGCAACCTACTCATCTGACAAAGGGCTAATATCCAGAATCTACAATGAACTCAAACAAATTTACAAGAAAAAAACAAACAACCCCATCAAAAAGTGGGCAAAGGACATGAACAGACACTTCTCAAAAGACATTTATGCAGCCAAAAAACACATGAAGAAATGCTCATCACTGGCCATTAGAGAAATGCAAATCATAGCCATAGGAATGTTCTGCCCCAACTACCAGTTTTCCCTATGGAAGAAGACTGACCTTGCTTTGAGTAAAGATCATTTGTGTGCATGCATCCCTGCTCATGTATGTGGCACTTCCTGGTTCAGGCTCCCTGGAATGAGTTTGGCACCTGTACTCTTGTACAGTATACTCAAAGGCACAAGACTTCACTTCCAGAGATATGCTAAGCAATTTAAATTAAGAATTAGATGTCTTTCCACCTGGGATCCAAGCTGTGATCAGCATGATCTGAGTTTTGAGCACTTTTGTGTTGGGATAACCAGCTATTGTGGAGCCTGCCGTCCCTCTAAGGGATTTTCACTGGGCCTGGGACACTGCTATATGGAAGCTGGGAGCCAAGTTGTCACTTGATTCCAGGTTCTTTATTAGAAGAAATCATTTCCCTATTCTGGGTACACAAGGCACATTCCCTGTATTGCTTAAGGTGTGGGTTTCATATGGCACTTGGCTGGTATCAGTATAGGTATACCTACCCCCTGTGGTAAGGTAACAGGGTCTTTGCCTACAGCTCCAGAGGGGTACCTGCATCCCCCACTTTGCATTGGCTATCAGGAGGGACCTACATGGGAGACTAGTACCCGCAACAAATGCTGATTTTGCTTCATCTTTTCTCCTTGCTGCACCTTTCCTTCTTTCCCGACACACAAAAAAAGATGCTGGTTCCAACCAGTAGTTGACACTATTATCTTTGCCACCCTCCATGCAATGGGAATTCTTATTTGGGATTCATAGCTGGATCTCCCTACTCGACATTTTGCCAATCAATTTAGGAGCCTCAAAAGGAAGAGCAAGTCATCTTGTTCACTAAGAAAATCTCCACCAAAGCACTGATGGTGGGAAGGGTGGTGTGATGGTGTAGTTGTGGCCCTATATGGTTACAACACTTTCAGAATTAGGCCAAAAAGCAATTGGAATCTTATTTTTTTCTAGATTCTTGCTTTATCAAGGTAATAGGAAAGAAATGCACAATGTCAAAATAAGTTTACAATGTTTCCTCATGAGACATTACCAGGAAACAGAAAAGGAAAAAGCAGTATAGAAAGCCACAGATGAAGGGCTGATAGGAAAATTCTCCTTTTGAGTGCATTATAAAAGAGGGAGACTTAAATATATTTCACTGAGACATAGTTACTAAGCATAATGGGTAAAACTAAAGTGAGCAACTAAATCATAAAAATGCTGAATGTTAATTCAGAAAAGTACACACTGGGTATGGGCAAGCTTTATTATGTATGAACTTGATTTCAGAGTTAGAATGGCAATTTCACTTCAAATTAACTCATTAAAAAGTGTAAATATCATGGTATAGATAGGTTATTCAAAACTCCAAAATGTAGTGAAACCGGTAACAGATGTTGCTACTCGTCTTTGTACAGACACATCAACAGTATTGATGAAACTTGTTTTCAGACAAGATGTATCACTTGTTCCCTTGCTTTAGGGAGGAGAGGGTGTTATAACACAGGCATTATTGATACAGTGACTTCTTGGATAGTTGCTCCTGTAGGATAGGGGGAAAAAGCAGTTAAGAGCTGCTTAAATATAACCTTACCTAAAAAGAAAACATGTTCAGAGAACTCGTGGGTGCTCAATTAGAAGTGATGTAGAAAAAAAAATAATCACATTTCTACCCTAAAGTGTAATCTATGGAATGAACCAGCTATATCAAATATAACCATTAGATATTATGCTATTAGAAGTGATTAGCATCTGTGTGTTGGCTAGATCACTGCCTTTGTGAGACTATCAAGTAATTACATCATACATTTCAACTTTGATTTTAAGTGGTTTTCGGATCTCTAGAACAAAGCTTATTTCTTTATGAAATGTCAACTTCAAGGCTATTGTCAGTATGCACAAGTTTTCTGGCACCCTTTTAAAATAAGCTCAGTGGAAAAATCCTGATTAAAAAGAGTGTTTTCTACAGGTATTAATCTTAGGAAAAGTGCTAATTAGGTGTAGTGACTTCCTCTGAATTTAAGCCTAGTTTACCTATCTGCCTACTTATTTTATACACATATATGTATATAGACATGTTTTTCTGCAAATATTAGTATGAAATTAGAGATCTGGTATGGGCCTTCTATGACAATTTCATTTTGTCACAGGCTATATTGAAAATGAACAGTTTAGTACCTGAAAGAACAGGTAAGGAAACTGACCAGTATGGAACCTATTCATGTTTATGTGCAACAAGAAAATTATAACTGTATCCAAGTACAGACTATGGTACCTAATTCTACAGTGTTCATATTAAAACCAGAGCAATTTCAGCATGCAGCATTCAAATAGGAATTTACATTATTGCCTTCCTTGAAGTTATATTTAACAAATTGTGGTTAACTATAAAATAAACAACCTTAATATCCTCACCTTATTAACACTATTAAAATTAGGTGTCCATGTTTTACTTTGTGTGGGAGCTGGTGACTCTTGTCCTTTTGTTTTTTGAGGGATTTCTTTCAAGGTGTTGGCATCAAACCCACTCATTCCAAAATGCATCACAGATGGGAATTTAAGCCTAAATGCAGAGCAAACAAAAGAAAAGCACAAGATTAATAGCTGTACAGATTTTTTGTGGGAAAAATATGTATTAGATAGGTTTGTTATAAGTGATAACCCAAAATAACTGACTTGTGGAGGAAAGGCAAAGTAGCTCAGTAAATCTAAATAAAGAGTTTGTAACAGAATCTTGAATAGGATGGTACTTATTGATCAAGAATTGATCCTTGACTTGACTTTGAGGCTCCAGGGTCAATGAAAGTTTTGAAAAGCAAAATGATTGTTAGATGTGACAAACATTATATCTATGCTGAATGGACTGTGACTCAACCAAGCCAGGCCATGCACACATCCCAAGATTAGAAATTGAAAACAGAGACCCATAGGTATGCAAAAAGATTCTACCACCAAAATCTTAGGCAGGAAATAGAAACATAGTCCCCCCCCGCCCCTTCCAAGGTTAAAAAGGAGTTAGATTTCACCACCTTTAACTACCATCTCAACCCTTCCCCATCCTATCTTGGGAGTTGCGGTGTTTATTCCCACTGCTGGTCTTTCCTTCCCTGCATGTAAGGAAAAGTAATGTGGTTTGCTCATCTCCCAAAGCCAGCATGTAGGCAGTTCCAGGAGCATGATTCAGATTCAGACTGCATGTGTAAAGGGAGGCTAAAATCTCATTCAAATTTTCTATATCTCTTGTTGAATTTAGAAGGGCTAATATGTCCTGGCCTATTTGATCTAGGAGAAAGATGGACTGCAAATAGATAAGGCATAATAGCCTTTACTTCTATAATCTGCTATTGAAACCATTTTTTTTAGAGCTTAGTGGATGCCTATATAGATGGCAATATAGTTCAATCCCATCTGCTAAGATTCCCCTTAAGACGCCCAGCACCAAGTGAGAAATCCAAGGATCAAATCTGATGTTCGTGATAGACTCATTCAAAAAGTCATTAAGTGAGGAAGACCGGCATTTGGACCCACCACGGAGAAAGCATCTATGCTCAGTGTTGGCCAAAAGACCCCTACAACCATTTCAGCAAAGAGATATTTTCTCTTTTCATGTCTTAATACCATTACCCTATCCCAGCAAACACAGGAAAAGTAGGGGAAGAGAATAGATTTTAAAACCACAAAAAGATCACATTTAAGAATCTATTCCAAAACTCAAACCCCAGCATAGCTGGAACTGGAAAGAAGGGAAGGAAGAAAACTAAGTTAAGTATGAAAATCTAGTATTAAGTCATATTCCACTGGGCTTCACAAGTCTAATAGCCAGAAAATGACCTTCAAGATGCTGTCAAGCATTGAGGAAAAATTTACATTGCCTAAAAGCAGTGATTACACGCCAGGTGCAGTGGCTCATTCCTGTAATCCCAGCACTTTGGGAGGCCAAGGCAGGTGGATCACCTGAGGTCAGGCGTTCGAGACGAGCCTGGCCAACATGGTGAAACTTCATCTCTACTAAAAATATAAAAATTAGTCTGGCATGGTGGGGCACACTTGTCATCCCAGCTACTCTGCAGGCTGAGGCAGGAGAATCGCTTGAACCCAGGAAGTGGAGGTTGCAGTGAGCTGAGATTGCACCACTGCACTCCAGCCTGGGCAACAGAGTGAGACTCTATCTCAAAAAAAAAAAAAAAAAAAAACAGTGACTACAAAATTACTCTCTGCAAGTTTAGACTATCTAATAATTAAAAGGTGAATATGACAATATCAACTGCAAAAAGGCAGCTAGATCTCAGGAATCAGAAGTAGGAATTTAAATGACATGTAACTTATCACCACGTTTACATGCTCATTGCCTTGACTCCATTACCGTAAGTACCACTTCTTTCCATGATCCAAAAGGAGGAGACTAATGGCTTTTTTTTTTTTTTTAAAGACAATCTCACTCTGTCACCCAGGCTGGAGTGCAGTGGTGCTATCTCAGCCCACTGCAAACTCCACCTCCCAGGTTCAAGTGATTCTCCTGCCTCAGCCTCCCAAGTAACTCGGATTATGGGCATGTGCCACCATGCCTGGCTAATTTTTGTATTTTTAGTAGAGACAGAGTTTCACCACATTGGTTAGGCTGGTTTTGAACTCCTAGCCTCAAGTGATCTGCCTGCCTTGGCCTCCTAAAGTGCTGGGATCATCTTTTTTTTTTTTTTTTAAATATCATACCCTTTACCTGCTTAGAGGCTGACAAGTTTACAAAGGCTGTTTGAAAAACTAATCGGCATTGTCCAAGTCAGGTGCTAACCCCTGGGTCAATTAAGTGGAAGAGGATAGGAGGTGACTGTAACAATAGAGCAGCTAATATTATAGACAGAGAGGTTGAGAAGACATTGGGGGCTGGAAGAACAAACATACTTTCTCAGATTAAAAGAGGGTACAACAGAGGTACATTTTCTACCCCGTTCCAGGAAGTATGGGAGACTCATACCAATTTGTAAAAATTCCTCATGGTCAGGGAAGCATGTTATTTAAAAAGCCAAAGACTACCACCAAAATCTTAGCCAGGCAAGAGAGGGAGACACCCATTCCAAGGCTAAAAAGCAGTTAGATTCCACCACCTCTAGCTATCATCTCAACCCTTCACCATCCTACTTTAGGAGCTGTAGTGTTCATTCCCACTGTTAAATCTTTCCTTCCCTGACAGGCCCAGTACCTGGATAGCAGGGTCAATAGTATCTCAAACCTCAGAATCATGCAATGTACTTATGTAGCAAACCTATGTATGTACTCCCTGGATCTAAAATAAGAGTTAAAATTTAGAAAATTAAAAATAAAGGTTAGAACCACTTTAAGATCAACATGAATGTTTATGATATTTAGCTACTGTCTGGTTAACAATTGTGTTTATTCTGATGTAGCAACACTGTCCGTTAGTAAATCTTTATTACAGAAAATTCTAAGTCTACACTGTGCAAATGTTACCACTAACCACATGCCGCTACTGGGCACTCGAAACAATAGCTCGTACAACTCAATTTTTTGTTGTTTTAATTTTAGTAATTTAAATGTAATATTACCAGTGGCTACTGGTTACTATGTTAGATAGCAAAGGTTTAGAGATGACTGGCAAAGTTTGAAGAACAGAAGTTCCTTTTAAAAGCTGATTTCAAGTCATTCCTTGCAGGGTGCCTTAATTTTGTCTGACCTTTTCCACCCCTCAAGAAGTATAAGGATATAGTGAGAATTTGTTTGAAATCATCCTGAACAACTGAAAATGGCATTGCTAAGTTGCAAATGAACTTAAGTAGTCAAGATAAAGATCAAATAGATCATTAAGACATAAATAAGAGCCCAGAGAAATCCAAGCTTATAAGGTCATTGATATAACGAAAGAGTCAGAGCAATTCAAGGATGAAAGAAATTTCATTTCAGTTAATAGTACTGTATCAACAGGATGTCCCTATGGAGATGGAAGAATCTTGACCTTCCTTACACTACAGGCAAAAATTAAGTTCGGATGGATTATAAACCCAAATATATTCAAAACCATAAAATTTTTAGAAGAAAATAAGACTTGGCAGTAGCAAGGAATTTTACGACAGAACGGAAAGCAATAACTAGAAGGAAGAGTCTATAAATTAAACTCCAAAATTAAAGATGTCTGCTTATCAAAAAACACATTAAGAAAATGAATAAGCAATGTGGGGACTGGGGCGAAATACATCTGACAAAGTCCTGGTCTTTGAGATATGAAGACCACTTACAACTTAAGACAGATGATGCAGAGTAAAAATGAACAAAGACATGGCTCACAAGAGACATACAAATGGCCAATGAGCACTAATAATTAGTTATCAGAAAATGCAAATTAAATATGACTATGCACCTATTCAGATGGTTAGAATAAGAAACTGACATCAGAGGGTGAAACCACTGGACTCTCATACATTCCTCGTATTAGTGCCAAAAAAGACATCTTATTTTGGGAAAATATGCATCATTTCTTACAAAACTAAACAAAAACTCCCCCTATGATCAAGCAGTCCCATTCTTAGGTATTTAAAGGAAACAAAAACATACACCCAAAGACATACAAACATATGGTAATAGCATATTTATTCATAATAGCCAGAGACTGAAAACAGCACAAATCTTCATCAAATAATACGTATCTAATGAAATATACCACTCGGCAATATAAGGAAACAAGCTGCTGGAATATACAACATAAACGAGTTTCAAACATTCTGCTGAATGAAATAAGCTAGACACAAAGCATACATGCTGCAATTCTATTTCTACAAAGTTGTAGAAGAGACAAGAACAGTGAGGTGTGGCCGCAGGAACCAACTGGGAAGATCCACTTTCTGCAGCAATCAATCTTACGCATGGCGATAGGGTTTTATATTAAACATAAAGCTCAGTTGACAAATGCATTAACTTGTGTAACATTTATATATTAATTGCTTGTGAGTTTTTCTTCAAATTATTGATCCTTAATTCATGATATGCATGCTGAAGCACTTAGGGAAAAGTGTACTCATGTCTTCAATTGGAAGTGCATCAAAATTGATAGATGGGGAAATGATTGTGTAACGAAGTTTAGCAAAATGGTAGAATCTAGGTATTATATATAAATTCTTTCAATTCTGTACATTTGAATATTTTCCTTAGAATTAGAGAAACTTTCGAAATTTGTGCCATACGCATCCCTCCAGGGCATTTTTTTTTTTTGAGACAGAGTCTCGCTCTGTCACCCAGGCTGGAGTGCAGTGGCGCAATCTCGGCTCACTGCAAGCTCCGCCTCCCGGGTTCACGCCATTCTCCTGCCTCAGCCTCTCCGAGTAGCTGGGACTACAGGCGCCTGCCACCACGCCCGGCTAATTTTTTGTATTTTTAGTAGAGACGGGGTTTCACCGTGGTCTCGATCTCCTGACCTCGTGATCCGCCTGCCTCGGCCTCCCAAAGTGCTGGGATTACAAGCGTGAGCCACCGCGCCCGGCCCCTCCAGGGCATTTTTATAGCTGCATTCTTAACAGAAACATCTATCAACCAAATAATAAATTTAAGAATGTGTAAGGGAAGTAGCTACACATACCTCTTCACAAAGCAAACCACTGGAAATTCATAGGTAGTATGCAACCTTGGTCTGTAACTGATCTCTGATAATATGGCGTCATCATTTGTTTGGAACATCTGAAACAATTGAGAGTTTTAATACTAGAAAGCATTAAATTATTTTGGTGGCTTAATGATCTCAATAGAGTGTTTTAGGAAAATCTGGAAATGTCATTTTACATTAATTTAACAGAAATAAAATAGTAGACCTCATGAGAAATACTTTATTCTCCTTTTTCTCCTGGTCCTTCAACTTCTTTGCCCCCATCTCTAATACCAGATGGGGGATAGGAGAAAATAATTGTCTCTGGGTCTGTTTTAAAGTATATGTACTTTTTCCAAAATAATCCAATTGCATATATTCATAAACAATGTTCCCAGCTATTAAAATCTGACAGCAGATGGAGGTAATAAAACTGAGAAGGCACAGGCTGTACCTTATGACTTTGAGACAGTTTCGCTCGTCACCCAGGCTGGAGTGCAATGGCACCATCTCAACTCACTGCAACCTCTGCCTCCCAGGTTCAAGCGATTCTCCTGCCTCAGCCTCCCAAATAGCTGGGATTACAGGTACCTGCCACCACATCCAGCTAAATTTGGTATTTTTAGCAAAGACTGGGTTTAACCGTGTTGACCAGGTTGGTCTCAAACTCCTGACTTCAGGTGATCCACCCACCTCAGCCTCCCAAAGTGGTGGGATTACAGGTGTGAGCCACCACACCCAGCCCCTTATGACCTTTTTAAAGTCCCTTATCTGAAATGTCCCAATTAAGTAGATAAGCACCTGGTCCTATCTAACAATTGATCACTGCAAGAGATAAGAAGATGCTTGAAAATTTTAATTAGGAAGGAACTTTTGATACTATGTAGCTCTGAAAAAAAAATTCAGTATATGTTTTAGGGAAAAGCATCATGGCACTTACAATTTTCTTGATCCCACAAGAAGTGACAGGATAAGAAAACTTGTAGTTAAATGACAACAGTCTTGTTACAGGACAGTTATCTCCCAGGTGTATGTCGCCAATTCTAATTTCTGTGTTGTTATCAAAAGGCCTTATTTTCATTGTAACAACCAATTATCAGAGCACATTGCAGTTATTGCTAAAAAAAAAAAAAAAAGAAAAAAAAATCCAAAAAGTAATATGGTAGCATAATTCATCTCAAGACATTACACTATCAGTGCTGACAGACAAATATAACACGAGCTACATGGGTAGCATTCAGTCTCCTATTAGCCATGTTCAAAAATAAGCAGGTATAGGCCAGGCACAGTGGCTCATGCCTGTAATCCCAGCATTCTGGGAGGCCGAGGCAGGTGGATCACCTGAGGTCAGGAGTTCAAGACCACCCTGGCCAACATGGTGAAACCCCATCTCTACTAAAAATGCAAAAATTATCCAACTGTGGTGGTGCACCCCTGTAATCCCAGCTACTCGGGAGACTGAGGTGGGAGAATTGCTTGAGCCCACGAGGCAGAGGCTGCAGTGAGTCGAGACCATGCCACTGCACTCCAGCCTGGGCAACAGAGTGAGACCCCCATCTCAAAAAAAGACATTAAAATAAAAATTTAAAAAAGCAGGTATAGTTTAAAATATATTTCATCTAAGCTAATATAACCCAAATATGATCATTAACATGTAACAAAACAAAAATTGAGATTACATTTCTTATACTAATTTTCTGGAACTGATGCGTGTTCTGTATTTGTAGCACAATTCAAATTGGCCACACTTCGGCTCACGCTTGTAATCCCAGCACTTTGGGAGGCCGAGGCGGGCGGATCACGAGGTCAGGAGATCGAGACCACGGTGAAACCCCGTCTCTACTAAAAATACAAAAAAATTAGCCGGGCGTGGTGGCGGGCGCCTGTAGTCCCAGCTACTCGGAGAGGCTGAGGCAGGAGAATGGCGTGAACCCGGGAGGCGGAGCTTGCAGTGAGCCGAGATTGCGCCACTGCACTCCAGCCTGGGTGACAGAGCGAGACTCCGTCTCAAAAAAAAAAAAAAAAAAAAAAATTGGCCACACTTCATGTGCTCAAAAGCCCCTTGAGGGTGGTGGCTGCTGTGCTGCTCTGTACTTTACATAGCTGCAAAAATCCATAAAGAGGCTAGTTGGTTATTTAATTTCTTTGCAACCATTTATTCATATTTAGAGTGAACATAGTCATTATCTACCTTTTAGGGTTCTGTGATGATTAAATGAAAGAAGGCATATAAAAGATCTTGGAACACTGCCTAGAATTTAAATGCTCAATTAATGTTTATTAAGGTAAAAACAATTTGATGATCTTTATATAAGACACTACCACCACCAATTCCTTCCATAGAGATAGATCTCCATCCATCCATCCTCAGTATCAATTAAACTCAACCTGGATCAGAATTTAATACTATATAAAAGATTAGGTTACGGAGTCCAATCTTCTCATATTAACCTGAAGAAGCTGTGGCTATACCCTAGGAATATTTTTACAATACCAGGCACACAGGGATGTTTCACATTTTACCATTATGTCTCCCCACCCCTGGGCGGGGTGGGGGGGTGTGTGAAACATCTTCATCTCTTTATCCCCATATGGCATGTATTTGGTCTTCAATATGAATTTTAATTAAATAAGTGACTAGTCCGACCACATAAGACATTGACCCAGGTTTTAATCTCAGGACAGTTGGCAGTATCCAAAGATCTACAGAACTCTGTCTTCTGTAAAATGTTTGGCTTAGAATTAGCCTTATTTGGCCTAGAAACCTGAGGTTACCAACTTGACACATGCTTACTGGAACAGCTAGAAGAACAGAGACACAAGTACAACATGGAACTCAGCATTTAGAATTTTGAGAAACCATTTTCCTAGAGCGATTAATAGCATAAGTTATTCATATAAGAAAGTTGATAGATACTGATAGTAAATACAGTGATGACAGCTGCAGAAGTGAAGTTTAGGGGGAGGATGAAAAAAGATCTGCAATCCACTTACCTCATAGCAGCACGACTGTGGTACAATGTCCTTCTTGGTCCATGTCAAAATGGAAATTGTAATTACTATCAAGTCCCTCCTTTTATTCAGACTAAGAAAGGAGCTGTAGCCTATGTATTTTCTGTTTGTATCCCAAGGATAGATATATTTATCTTAAAAAGCAAAGCTTTCGGGGCCAGGCTGTCATTGAGGGGTTAATATGTTAGACCACAAGCCTGTTCCCATGGGGATTCCCATATTTATTGTCACCACATTAAATAAGAAGCTCCGCTGTTTATGCACCAATTCCTAGGTCAAATTTCACCACATCCTTTTTTTTTTTTGAGACAGAGTCTTGCTTTGTCACCCAGGCTGGAGTGCAGTGGCAGGATCTTGGCTCACTGCAACCTCCACCTCCTAGGTTCAAGTGATTCTCCTGTCTCAGCCTCCTGAGTAGCTAGGACTACAGGCATGTGCCACCACACCCAGCTAATTTTTGTATTTTTAGGAAAGATAGGGTTTCGCCAGGCTGGTCTCAAACTCCTGACCTCAGGTGATCCACGCCACCTCAGCCTACCAAAGTGCTGGGATTACAGGCGTGAGCCATGGCACCCAGCCTATGTTCTTGTTATTGAGTCTAACAAAGAAAACCTGAGATAGGACAGATAATCTCTTCATTTTCCAGATAAGAAATGAAATGCTCAAACCATTAAATTACTTGAAGAATCTTAAGTCTGGTGGCTGGCCCTAATACCAATCAGACAGTGATCTAGGCCATCAGTAGTCAACTCAGTCATTGCTGCAGTCTAAACAGCGTCTTCTTTGTCCACTGAACATCTGTGTCTTAGGAGAGGTAGGAGTGAAAGAGTGAGAATTAGAATAACAGTAAGTGCCTGACTCAGGTTTCAGTTAATTGTTCTCTATTCACAGAGAATGCTCTATTCTCTATTAATAATGCTAGTCGGTAATTTGTCTAAAGCCTTACTAATCAAAGTCTGGTCCACAAATCGGTAACATCAACATCACCTTAGAATTCATCAGAAACATTGAGTTCCAGATCTCATCTCTAACCTATTGACCCAGTTTGCATTTTAATAACAAGATGGCTTACATATACAAAGCTTGGAAACTGGTCTAAGAGGTACCAACATTCAGAGCTGCAAGATGACCACTGAATATAATAAAAGCAGATAAAAACATGTGAAGAGAAGGATAGATGAGAGGCCAGATTTCTTTCACATAGCCATTCATTCAATTTTTATATAACTAATGCTTTCCAGTACAAGGATAGAAGACCTTCTGTGTGCCAAGCATTATGGCTAGACCACAGTTACAAAAATGCCATAAAAAAATAGATTGGTAGTACTCTCAGAGCAGGAGCTAGGTTTTGTTTTGAAAGATGGAGTCTCCCTCTGTCGTCCAGGCTGGAGTGCAGTGGTGAGACCTCAGCTCACTGCAACCTCCACCTCCTGTGTTCAAGTGATTCTTCTGCCTCAGCCTCTGGAGTAGCTGGAACTACAGGCATGCACCACTACACCTGGCTAATTTTTGCATTTTTAGTGGAGATGGGGTTTCACCACGTTGCCCAGTCTGGTCTTGAACTCCTGAGCTCAAGCGATCTTCCCGCCTAGGCCTCCCAAAGTGCTGGGATTACAGGCACTAGGTTTTTTTTTTTTTTTTTTCTGAGATAGAGTCTCGCTCTGTCGCCCAGGCTTGAGTGCAATGGCGCGATCTCGGCTCACTGTAACCTCCGCCTCTCGGGTTTAAGCGATTCTCCTGCCTCAGCCTCCTGAGTAGTCGGGATTACAGGCGCCCACCATGCCCGACTAATTTTTGTATTTTTTTGTTTAGTAGAGACGGGGTTTCGCCAGGTTGGTCAGGCTGGTCTCAAACTCCTGACCTCAAGTGATCTGCCTGCCTCGGCCTCCCATAATGCTGAGATTACAGGCGTGAGCCACTGCAACCGGCCTACAGGCACTAGGTTTTTAACTCATTTTACTCCCTAAGTTTCCCTAGACTTGTCTAATGTGACTAAAGTACACTTAGGTCTCAATCCCATCCTTAACTACGTACCCTAATTTTGGTCTCAA